>NC_134119.1:34891785-35560357 GCF_040939455.1 Microcebus murinus
CCCTCCCGGTGTCCACCTCTATCCCGCTGGCTTCCTATACTCCACGCGGGTCTCTGCGCAGTCGTCTCTCCCAGAGTGGCCGTCCCCACCGCCCCAGCCGGAGGAGGTCCCACCTCCTGGAACTCATTCCGCTTGTGCCTCCGCCGATCCTTTGCAGTTGGTGATTTGCTTGCGTGTGTGCAGTTAACTGTTTGTTCCAAAACACATTCAGTGTGGAAAAGAAAATTTAGAAACTACAGAGGAGCAGAGAACTAAACAGGAAGGAAGGAATAGAAAGAGAGAGAGAAATTACCCAAGTCCTACAAGTCAGAGATAAGCATTGTCAATGCATAGGGTAGATACATCCCTCCAATCCTGAGACAGAGAAAAATACACATGCACACACACACACATATTCACATATAGAGACACAGAGACAAATATACACACATACAGGCATAGAAACAAATATAAAACTCACAATATAGAAATAGGAATAAATGCAACATATGTACTCACATATAGACATAGAAATACACACAGACATACAAACATTTGCATGCATCATATTCTACATGTTGCTTTACAATTGTTAAAAATAAAAGTGTGTAATGTGAACATTTTTCCATGAAATATCCTCCTGCAACCCTCTTACCGGCTGTTGGCTGTTTCGGTGGACAGCTTGGGACAAGGTGTGTGGACAGTGCCCCCTTCTGGGATGTTCGTTTGGTCTCTTTCCATTTCTTTCTGCAAGCAATTGTATCGCTGCTCATCCTGGAATATTTCCTAGAAGTGGAAATGCTGAATCAAATGGCATGCTAAACGAAAAAAAAAAAAAAAAAGAAGAAGAAAACTGTTCCTGTATGTCTAAGTGAGACAACAGAGTAAAAGCTTAAACCAAAATGCAATGTATTATCCACAGTGAAAGAGAAGGTCCTGTTTACCTCCTGGGCAGGGGTGATTGCTGAAAACCATGGATTGTGTTAGAATGACTTAAATGCATAAGAAAAGTCATTTAGATTTTGCTGATAATCTGCACAAATGGATATACACTGTTCTTCCACTTGCTTTGCTCAAGTGGAAGATGGTATTGAAGATGGTTCCTGGTCAGTTCACAGGTCTATATTATTTTTAAGAGTTGCATTACATTCTGTACTATGAATGTCAAGTTGGTTGATTTTAAATGATGGGAGAATTCAAAGATATACAGTGTTACACACTTCCAGGTACCTACCATCCAGATTTAAGAAATGTTACCACTTTGCCATATTAGCTTCTGATTTCTTTTTACGTGAAACATTGTAGAACTAACTCCAGACCTGCCCCACCCCAGGAAACCATACTGATGATGTCCTTCTTGCTTGTGTTTTTATGCTTTTTATGGGCCTCTAAATTTTACACAAGTGATATCCTACCATATGTATCCATCTATAGTTTGCTTTTTTACGCTCAACGTTTTTTCAGCTAAGTAAATGATCTGCTTTGGCAACATGTTGCCAAATTGCTCTTCAGAAACAAAATAAACAACCCCAGCAGCATACGAACACTCTCACCAAAAGCTGGAAAGCTTCAGTTGAAAACGCACACAACACTTAAAAGGATTTACCGCTTTTCAAATTTTGCTAGCTCGATAGATGAGACAAACTAACAGAATTTCATTATTCTTTTAATAGAATTTCTCTGCTTATTGGCAAGGTTGAGGGCTGAGCCAATGGTTGGGTTAGGCCAGTGCTCACTGGACTCTGGATGCCCAAGTTCAGTTCCTGGCCCTGCCACTAACCCGCTGTGTGCCCTTTGCAAGGCACTTCACCTCCCTGTGCCTCGGTGTCCATTCCTGTAAAACGAGTGCAATTGCACCCCCGTTCCCCAGGGCTGGCATGAAAAGCACTTAGAAACTAGCACCCAGGAAGGGTGTGATGCTATTGTTAGTGTCTGGTCACTGCTTTTTTTGGGGGGTGGTACAATCGATCTATGTCCTCAACCCATTTATCCCTGGGGCAGAGATGTTGAATCACAGTTCCTGAAGCCCGCTGGGGCTCACTCGATTGCCTCCACCCCCAGGGGGAGTTTTTCAGCTGGGCCGACCCCATGCCGCCTCCCTTTGCCCCGCCAGCGCTGGAGTTTCCCGCCATCCACGACCGCATGGTGTACCTGGGCCTCTCGGAATACTTCTTCAACACGGCGGGGCTCGTGTACTACGAGGCCGGAGCCTTGCAGCTGACCCTTACGGATGACATGGTAAGGCCAGACTGTGGGTGAGTTGGGACGAGCACTGGACTCCGAGTCCAGCAGACCTTCTGCATTGGAAGCTTTGTTCATGGGGGAGACCGAGGTGTTGACTCCCAGTTGGCCAGACCGAAGTCCAAATTTTAGCCCCACCCCTTTCCAGCCAGGTCACCTTAGGTCAGTTACTCAACCTCTTAGAACCTCAGTCTCCTCCTCGTGAAACACCAATAACGGTGTCTTCATGAGCAGAGGGTGTCGCGAAGAGGAAATGAGGTGAGAATGCTTGAGAGGCACTGAGCCCGGTGTTTAGCGTGAGAATGTCATGAGAAATAAACGTGACCGCTGACATCAACTGTGTCCTTGCCGTCGGTCAGACTCTGTGATCCAGTCCTGGCACCATGCTGCGGCCGAGGCAGGCCACCTGGAAGTGGGACATCCCGTGTGATTGGTTTGGGGACAGGTTGGCCTTTCTCAGAGGCAAGAACCAGGGGAGCCAACAGTCACTGGCCACATATCCTGGCCATCCCTGCGGAAGTCACGGTTTGGCTTCCAGGCTGGCTGCTGCAGAGGTTGCGGGTCAGCGTGCTGTGGCCACATCTGTTCCGGCCACTGTCCATTTGTGTATTCAGTCTCTCACCCACCCCCTGTACAGAATTTGTACCCTCCTCTCAATCTACGACATAACCCCCTGAAATCCTTTTCTCTTGCTACAGATTCCAGAAAAATCGTCCTTCCGGCTGACAACCAGATTCTTTGGAACCTTCCTACCCCAGGTGAGGAAGGGCTCGCTCTCTTTCAGTCAGCTCGGGAGGTGGCCTGGCAGTTCTGGGGAGCGCCGGGCTCAGCTGAGTGGGTGATGAGACACCCCTGCCCCAGATCCAGAGGCAGCCCGGTGTCAGAGAGTGGACACGGCTCCATGCAGCCCAGCCCAGTACAGAGAGTGGACATGGACATGGCTCCATGCAGCCCAGCTCAGTACAGAGAGTAGACATGGACATGGCTCCATGCAGCCCAGCCCAGTGTCAGAGAGTGGACATGGACATGGCTCCTTGCAGTCCAGCCCAGTACAAAGAGTGGACATGGCTCCATGCAGCCCAGCCCAGTACAGAGAGTGGACATGGCTCCATGCAGCCCAGCCCAGTGTCAGAGAGTGGACATGGACATGGCTCCTTGCAGTCCAGCCCAGTACAAAGAGTGGACATGGCTCCTTGCAGCCCAGCCCAGTACAGAGAGTGGACATGGCTCCATGCAGCCCAGCCCAGTACAGAGAGTGGACATGGCTCCATGCAGCCCAGCTCAGTACAGAGAGTGGACATGGACATGGCTCCATGCAGCCCAGCCCAGTGTCAGAGAGTGGACATGGCTCCTTGCAGCCCAGCCCAGTACAGAAAGTGGACACGGCTCCATGCAGCCCAGCCCAGTACAGAGAGTGGACACGGCTCCATGCAGCCCAGCCCAGTACAGAGAGTGGACATGGCTCCATGCAGCCCAGCCCAGTACAGAGAGTGGACACGGCTCCATGCAGCCCAGCCCAGTACAGAGAGTGGACACGGCTCCATGCAGCCCAGCCCAGTACAGAGAGTGGACATGGCTCCATGCAGCCCAGCCCAGTACAGAGAGTGGACATGGCTCCATGCAGCCCAGCCCAGTGTCAGAGAGTGGACATGGACATGGCTCCTTGCAGTCCAGCCCAGTACAAAGAGTGGACATGGCTCCTTGCAGCCCAGCCCAGTACAGAGAGTGGACATGGCTCCATGCAGCCCAGCCCAGTACAGAGAGTGGGCATGGCTCCATGCAGCCCAGCTCAGTACAGAGAGTGGACATGGACATGGCTCCATGCAGCCCAGCCCAGTGTCAGAGAGTGGACATGGCTCCTTGCAGCCCAGCCCAGTACAGAAAGTGGACACGGCTCCATGCAGCCCAGCCCAGTACAGAGAGTGGACACGGCTCCATGCAGCCCAGCCCAGTACAGAGAGTGGACATGGCTCCATGCAGCCCAGCCCAGTACAGAGAGTGGACACGGCTCCATGCAGCCCAGCCCAGTACAGAGAGTGGACACGGCTCCATGCAGCCCAGCCCAGTACAGAGAGTGGACATGGCTCCATGCAGCCCAGCCCAGTACAGAGAGTGGACATGGCTCCATGCAGCCCAGCCCAGTGTCAGAGAGTGGACATGGCTCCATGCAGCCCAGCCCAGTACAGAGAGTGGACATGGCTCCATGCAGCCCAGCCCAGTGTCAGAGAGTGGACATGGCTCCATGCAGCCCAGCCCAGTACAGAGAGTGGACATGGCTCCATGCAGCCCAGCCCAGTACAGAGAGTGGACATGGCTCCATGCAGCCCAGCCCAGTACAGAGAGTGGACATGGCTCCATGCAGCCCAGCCCAGTACAGAGAGTGGACATGGCTCCATGCAGCCCAGCCCAGTGTCAGAGAGTGGACATGGCTCCATGCAGCCCAGCCCAGTACAGAGAGTGGACATGGCTCCATGCAGCCCAGCCCAGTACAGAGAGTGGACATGGCTCCATGCAGCCCAGCCCAGTACAGAGAGTGGACATGGCTCCATGCAGCCCAGCCCAGTGTCAGAGAGTGGACATGGCTCCATGCAGCCCAGCCCAGTACAGAGAAGGGCTCCAGGCACACAGCTGGCTGTGTGTGCGGTGGGTATGTGGGCTTGTCCACTTAGTAAACATTTATTGAGTGCCCACCTTGTGCCTGGGCCCCCGTGCTGGAAACTCAACAAAACAGGCCATTATTCCTGCCCTCCTGGAGCTCCCGGTCCAGTGGAAAGAAGAGTAGCATTCAAGGAACACAAAACAATTAACAAAAATAATGCGGACTGTGATCAGTGAAACCAACAGGTTGATGAGTTTACTTTAGACAAGATGGTCGAGGAAGCCCACTGTCTTAGTCCGCTAGGGCTGCCATGGCAAAACGGCACAGACCGGGAGTGGCATAAACAACAGAAATGTATTTCTCATAGTTCCAGAAACTAAGCCCAAGGGCAAGGTGTCCAGCAGATTCAGTTTCCGGTGAGGGCTCTCTTCCTGGTTTGCAGACGGCCGCCTTCTGGCTGTGTCCTTACATGGCCTTTCCTCAGCGTGTGCGTGGGGGAAGGGGACGGAGGTAGCTCTCCATGTCTCTTCTTAAAAGGACACTAATTCTGTTGGCTCAAGGCCCTATCTTCACGACCTCGTTTAACCTCAGTTCCTTCCATAGAGGCCACATCTCCAGATAAAGCCACACTGGGGGTTAGGACTTCGGCACATGAATTGGGGGGACACATTCTGTTCAGCCTCTCCAGTGGGGGCACCCCAAACGTTTATGCATAAGGAAGTACTGGTTGAGGGGGGAGGTGTGGCTGGCGCAGACACCCAGGGGCACTGTCTCGAAGCTGCATTTGCATAGCAGCCACAGTGTTTTCACTCAGACTGGGGTTTACCTGGGGGAGGATCGGGGCCAGGAGAGATAGGGGAGGGTCACCAGGTCCCTCCTTAATTCTCCCTTGAAGCCGCTACTGCTCTCTGAAGAGGTGACATTTGAGCTGAGGCCTGAAGGAAGGGAAAGAGCCACGCTAGGGAAGAATGGGTGGATAGGCATTCAGCAAGAGGGAACAGAGAGTGCAAAGGGTTTTAGATGGCGGGAAATCTTGTTGCATTTGAAAGAGTTCCCTGTCGCCGGAGATTGAGGACAAGAGGTAGAGACAGGTAGGGTGAGGTTGGCAGAGCACCAGGTGCCAGGCTATGCAGTCTTACGATTTATTCTAAAAACAATGGGAAGATATTGGAGGCGTTTAAAGTAAGGGCGGGGCTAGATAGGATTTAGAAATATTTTAATTAAAGCTACCCTTTCTGTTGCTTCTCCCCGCTGGGGGCTGCAGGTGGCCCAGATGTTCCCGGACATGAACATGCAGCTTGACGTCTCAGTCTCCACCCCGCCACACCTGTCCATGCAGTCCTCCGGCCTTGTCCTCACCCCTTACCTGGAGGCTGAAACCTTCGCCATCCTCCCCAACTCCTCCCTGGCTTCCCTCTTCCTGCTTGGCTTGGTAAGCTCTTGCTGGGTGTGGGCAGATGGGGAGCCCTGGGCAGGGCCAAGAGCACCGTCCCTGGAGTCAGGAGACTAGGTGTAAATCCTGCCCAGGTTCAAATCCGGACAGTGTGACTCTAGAACCTGAGACCAGCTCAACTCAACTGCTCTGGCTCCTGCAGGTGTTCACTCACCTGGCCACGCATCTGTGCATTTGTGTAGTTATGAATTCAATTATTCATTCACTCGATTTTTCATTCATTCAATTATTTATTCCATGTTTGCTTGAAATATGTGCACTGTTTCCAATTCATTCACTTATATCTTTAGTCGTTCAGTTATGTATTTGTGTATTTGTTCATTCATTCATTCACTTATTCTTTCAATTAATGATTCATTCAATCGTTCATTAGCTTGTTGAAATGGGCTACACCTTTTCCACGTGCATCCATTTATTCAATTATTCCTTTACTTATCCCTTTGTTCAATTGTATATTTGTTCATTCATTCATTCATCATTTATTCATTCATGCCTATCTTTGTGTATTCCTTCATTTGTGTATTTGTTGAATCCTTTGTCCAGGTCTTCACTATTGTTTCGTGTGTTCATTCATTTGATCACTCTGTCACTCTGCAAACATTTGGTGGCACCTACTGTGGCCACTGGGGATGTGGACCAGAGTCTCTCCCCTCCTGGAGGCACTGAGAGGCCTTCAGCAGGTGTGCCCAGTCTCAAGCTGTCATCTCTGCTTTGCAGACAGAATGGCTTCTGAGGGGTCACCCAAGGTCGCACAGACTGCACGGGGCCCCCCGAGGTGGGACCCTGGGTCTTCTGCCTCAATACGTATTTTTTTTAATGAATGGATGTACAAGTGGTTGTGAGAATAGGGCTGGCCTGGGCTCCAGCCCTGAGGTCTGTCTCACGAGGCCCTTCCAGCAGTGGCCTGAGATGGCCCCAGACGCAGGGGGAGAAAATGGAAATTGGCTGACAGTCCCGGACTCGACAGCCACAAAGCCCGGTGACGTCTCCCGGTCCTCGGGCTCTGCTGGCCTGACCGGTGGTGCAGGCTGCCCTCCCGAGCCTTTGCGAAGCTGGCCCTCCTCGTCTCGGAGACGTCTCCCTGTCCTCGGGCTCTGCTGGCCTGATCGGTGGTGCGGGCTGCCCTCCCGAGCCTTTGCAAAGCTGGCCCTCCTCGTCTCGGAGGCCTCTGAGAGCCCAGGCCCTGGCTCGGGCACCTCACGCCGGGTCATTGCTTTGCAGAGCACGAACGCTTCTGTGAGGGTTGGCGCCATGGCCAGCAGGCTGGTCGGAGAGCTCGAGTTGGACAGGTAAGGGGGCCTGTGGGGACGGAGGAGGGGCCTGCCCGCCCACTCTGGGTGGTCATGGGGTAGCAATGGCCTTCCGATGTACGGAAGCACCATGCCGTGCTCTGGCCCTCCTGTGGCCCCAGCACATTTAAGCCTCAAACCATGTGCGATGGGCGCAATAGCCCCATTTTGCACACAGCAAAACCGACGCTCGGAGGCAAAGCGGCTTGCCCAAGATCACACACTGTAGGGCGGCCAATCTTCTCGGTTTGCCCGGGAGTGTCCCAGTTTTAGCACTGAAAGGTCCCGTGTCCCAGGACGGCCCATGGCCGGGAAGAGCCAACCGATGAGCCATGCCGCACCCAGCCACACGGCGCCCGGCCGCCCATGCCCCCGGCCTTCCTTGGCGCTCGGAAATCCCGCTTCAACGTCTCACCCCATCCTAAGGACCTCAGCAGCCACCCCCTGCTGGGAGACTCTGGAATCCACGTGGCCCGGCTTTGAACCCAGCAGTGGAGGTAGTGGTTAGGAGCGTGGGCCCTGCCATGACCGCCTGCATTTGAAGAGCAGCTCGCCTTGGCAGACGCCGGAACTCTGCAAACCCCAGCCTCCCTGGCTGTCGAATCCCAGTAATCACACTTTGCCGACAGCATCGTCGTGCAGATTAAATGAGATATTAATACGCATTGACGTGTGTAGCACACTTGAAGGGGTATAGTAAACGCCCAGCAAGCAAGAGGGAAGAGAAAGAGAAACACAGAAATGGAGGGAGAGCCACAGAGAAAGAGACAGGCAGAGACACAGAAAGGAGACAGAGGCTGGGCGCGGTGGCTCACGCCTGTAATCCTAGCACTCTGGGAGGCCAAGGCGGGCGGATTGCTTGAGGCCAGGAGTTCAAAACCAGCCTGAGCAAGAGCGAGACCCCATCTCTACTAAAAAAAATAGAAAGAAATTAATTGGCCAACCAAAAATATATAGAAAAAATTAGCTGGGCATGGTGGCGCATGCCTGTAGTCCCAGTTACTCAGGAGGCTGAGGCAGGAGGATCGCTTGAGCCCAGGAGTTTGAGGTTGCTGTGAGCTAGGCTGATGCCACAGCACTCACTCTAGCCTGGGCAACAGAGTGAGACTCTGTCAAGAAAAAAAAAAGAAAGGAGACAGAGAAAGAGACAGGACACACAGGGAGGGAGGAAAGACAGGGAGAGGACAGCAGGATATACGGACAGGTGGGGACACATTAAGACAGAGGCGGAGAGACGGAGGGAGGGAGGGGGAGGGACGGAGAGCAGGAGCCACTCAGTGCAGATGTGACGACCCCAACATGCAGACCTGGCAGCTGCCTCTTCGCCACTCGCCATGTTCACGCTGTTAACACGGAGCCTCGACCGCGCCCCTGCCCGTGCCCGCCTTCTCCCCGGCACCGGGCTGCCCTTCCTAGCCCCGACGCAGCTTCTGGGGGTCCACGCTGAGCAGTGCTCCTGGCGTCATTTTGACAAGCGTTACTGCTCCCGGAACATGTGGATTTCATCTTTTGGAAACACCCGTGGGCCTCCCCAGTGGAGGAGCCGGAGAGGATACAGCTGGGTGTCGGTGGAACATAGAATTTGAGAAATATGCGGAGCGCTGGGGGTCGGGTACGACAATCCACAAAGCAGGCACCCTGGGGCTACTGCCACTGGGTGAGCAAGAGCAAGTTCTCACACTCTGTGGGGAGTGTTGGACAGACAAGGGCTTTGGCCTTGAGGAGACCTGTTTGAAATCCTGCTTTGCTAATTGTTAGCTGCGTGGCCTTGGGTAGTTGCTTGCCCTCTCTGAGCGTCAGTTTCCTCATCTGTAAAATGAGAGGCCCTCGCCTCTAGGGGTGTTACTGGCATTCAGTGGGAGAAAGCACCCAACACGGTGAAAGCTAGGAGTTTAATAAATGGCCCCATTTCCCCCTTTCTCGGAGATCACTGCTAAAATGCCATAAAGGCCAAAAGGGGGCAATAGTTTATGGGTCAGGTAATTGGAAAGTCCATAGGTTTCAGGCAAGGGTGGACCCAGGTGCTCAAATGATGTCCTTAGGAATCAGACTCTCTCCAACTCTTGGCTCTGTTGTCCTTTGTGCTGGCTTCATTCTCCAGTAGGCTGTCACCAAGTAGTCGCAAGAGAGTCACCAGTAGCTTCCTTATTTTCCTTGAGTGGAGAGAGCACCTCATTCCCTGTATTCCTAGGAGAAGTCCAGGGGCAACTCCTACCGGGCCAGCATGGGCCACAGGCCCGTCCCCGCAGCAGTTACTTTGCCAGGGCCCAGTGCGGGGTCAGTGGCACTAAGGATGCAGGGAAGGCGTGGATTCCCCAAAGGGGAAATCGAGGGGCTGTGACCAGCAGAAGGGGGATGGACAGTGGGCGGGAAAACCAGGCAGCATCTGCCAGACTAGGCCTTCTCCCCTGCAGCTGTGCTCTCACTGGGGCCGGGCAATCGGTGGTCTCAGTCTCCCCTCCCTTGTCACAGGCTGCTCCTGGAACTGAAGCACTCGAATATCGGCCCCTTCCCGGTGAGTCTGAGGCCCTTGGTGGCCCCTTCCTTCTCCTGATCTGGGGAGACATGTCATGGGGGCGTGGCACTACTTGGGTTCATGTGCATAAAATGTGGTTGGGAATGAACGGTGGGAGGAGCTCAGTGGGCAGAGAGACCTGGACCGGAATCCCTGCTCGGCGCTTACTCTCTGCGGGGCCTTGGCCAAGTCACGTCCCTTCTCAACTGCAGACTTTGCACACCTGAGTTGGCGTGGGGAGGTTTAAACGGGATTAAACAAGCACAATCCAGTTCAGAAATCTGCCCAACAAATGTTTGCTGCGTGGACAAATTAATTACTTTATTGAGCACCTATGACATGCCAGGTACTGTTCCGTGTCGATGAGCAAGGCAGGGAAGCTCGCCTCTCAGAGCCTTAGGTGGCAGTGGGGAGACAGAAATGAAGGTCGCAGTCAGCGCTATGAAAAGCAAAACCGGGGTGGGGTGGAAAGTGACAGGGAGAATTAAGGCTGAGAGGGTGTGATCACGGAAGCCCCCTCTAAGGAGGTGATGTTAATACTTGGGCTGAAGGACGAGAAGGAGCCAGCAGAGGGACCGGCAGGGGCAAAGGCCCTGTGGTGGGAACAAGTGTGGCGTGTTTGGGGACTGGAGAAAGCCAGGTCGGCCGAGAGGCGGGCAGGGGCTGGCTCGCCCCGGGCCCCCGGGCTAGGGTAGAGAGGGCAGATGGTGTTCCACGGGCGATGCGCAGCCAGCGCCCTGGCCCTGCAGGGAGTCACGTGATCTGATCCACACCTCCACCCCCGGCTGGGGCAGGGGCAGTGGGCGAGGGACCAGCAGGGGCTGTGGGGAGGGGTGCAGTTGTCCACGTGAGGTGGCGAGGACCGGGACTCGGCCGGGAGGAGGGAGAGAGACGGTGGACCGGACACAGAGTTCAGCCCACGTGGACAATCCCACCGCCTGGGCACCTCTGCCCCTGGTTGAGCAGGTCTGCCCTGCAGGGGAGGAGGCAGCAGTAGCCGGCACTGTTCAGAGCATCCGCCCTGGCGTCTTTCATCACAAGCCACGGAGCGTTGATTCTGTCCAGGGTCTTACTACGCTGGCCTGAATCTCCCGCTGGGCCTGTGGTCGAACCCCAGTTCCCACTGCTCCGGAGAACATTTCCTTAGTCAAGTTCCCCACCAAGTCAGTACCTTGTAAGGTCCCAAAAGTCATGCCATCTCAATGTCCCCTCCAAATCTGATTGAAGTCCAGCCGGCCATTTCCACCTAGTGAGATTACACCAAACGGAAGGGCCCTGCGCAGCCTCATTGTGTTGTCACGGATTCACTGGTGCCCAGGCGCTCTCCGGGCTCTGCCTCCGCAGAAAATAAAAACGTAAAGTTCCCGGGATTCGTAGGAAGGAGGGCAGTACATTTGGTGAGGCCATGGAATGGTGGCCCCAGGGAGGGAAGCGCAATTGCTCCAGACACAAAAACGTGTATATTGGCAAGTTATAGATGTCACCACTAATGCAATCAACTTGAGGGTTTTACACTATTTTTAAACATTTTTTTTATCACTGTTGAAGCGAAACATACGCACTATAGAGCAGTCAGAACCTACAGGTTTGCAAAACAAAGAAAATAAAGACCATACAGATTTTCATCACTTGGTTAATAATTTGGAGTATATTCTTCCTGGCCTTTTGCTATGCCTATTTAATTAAAAAGACAGAATTATGTGATTTCTATAGCCTGCTTTTTCTCACTCAAAAATATATCACAAACATCTCTGTGTTGATAATTATATTTCTACAGTATCATTCTTAACAGTTGCATAATATTCCTTAGTATTAAAGTATCACCATTTCCTCCAAGTGATGCCCCTGTTGTTGGACATGAGGGTTGCTTTTAAGTGATTATTTTGGTAGAATTTATTACTTTGGTGAGCATCCTTGCATCTAAATTTTTGCCCACACCCTATGTTATTTCCTTAGGATAAATGCCTTGGAGGCATGTTTGCTGGCCCAAAAAGCACACACGTTTTTAAAGCTTTTGATGAACACTGCCAAATAGCCCTGAAAAGGGTTGATTCAATTTTCCCTGTAGCCTGCAGTGTCTGAGAGGACCCTTTTGGTTTTCTTTTTAGAGTCAGGGTCTCACTCTGTTGCCCAGGCTAGAGTCACAGTGGCATGATGATAGCTCACTGCAACCTCGAACTCCTGGGCTCAAGCGATCCTCCTGCCTTGGCCTCCCGAGTAGCTAGGACTACAGACACATACCACCAGGCCCAGCTAATTTTTAAATTATATTTTATAGAGATGGGGTCTTGCTATGTTGCCCAAGCTGGTCTCAAACTCCTGGTTCAAATGACCCTCCCACCTCAGCCTCCCAAAGTGCTGGGATTATAGTGAGCCACTGCACCTGGCTGAGGATGCAATTTTTTTTTTTTTTTTTTTTTTTGAGACAGAGTCTCACTCTGTCGCCAGGGCTAGAGTGAGTGCCATGGCATCAGCCTAGCTCACAGCAACTTCAAACTCCTGGGCTCGAGCAATCTTCTTGCTTCAGCCTCCCAAGTAACTGGGACTACAGGCACGTGCCACCATGCCCGGCTAATTTTTTCTATACATATTAGTTGGCCAATTAATTTCTTTCTATTTATAGTAGAGACGGGGTCTCGCTCTTGCTCAGGCTGGTTTCGAACTCCTGAGCTCAAAGGATCCACCCGCCTCGGCCTCCCAGAGAGCTAGGATTACAGGCGTGAGCCACCGCGCCCGGCCTGAGGATGCATTCTTTAAACCAGGATTTTCACATTTAATGCCCTCTGGCGACCTTCCTCATCACTGTCAGAAATGTATGAGGCCTTGCACCTTGCAATTTAGAGCCTGCTTGACCTCTGGGACCACTAGAGCAAAGGGAATCAGTTCTGTGACCTGCATCGGGTTGCAGAGTTTTCACACCATCTCGCGTGTCCAGCTCTCGGCAGTTTTCCCAGCTGTGAGGTCGCCGGGCCCACTGGGTGGGAGGGAGGGTGACGCAGGACGGCGGATCCCAGGTGCCCTGACCTGGTCTTGTTCTCCTGACTCTCAGGTTGCACTGCTGCAGGCCATCATGGACTACGCCGTGCCCACTCTTGTGCTGCCCAGGGTTAACCGTAAGGAACTTTGGGGAAACGATTGGTTTTTAGTCGTGGGGGACGAGGCTGGGGTTGATCACCTAGAGGTGGCTGAGACCCCGCCCCAGTGGAGAGAGCTGGAGGTGGTCACCTCATGAGACAAAGGTTTATTAATATCTCCGCTTTTCATGGAGGAAATGGAAGATCAGAATGGTTAAGTGACTTATCTCAGGTCACACAGCAGGCAAGAGGTGGAGCTTGGGCTTGATCCTGGCTCTGAAGCCAGAGCTTTTTCCATCTCTGGGAGAAGGACTGGGGAGTCTCCTGCTAACCTGGAGAGCTTCAGGCAGGCCTACCCCTGACCTTTAAGAGCCAGGAGCAAGAGGTCACATAACCTGTGACGAGGATGTTTAGAAATTAGAAATTAATTCCACAAATTATTGTGTAGAATATGATCTGTCCTCCTCCCTTGACAAACATAGCTTCATAATGCCCTGGGAGGCCAGGTTCAAATTTAGCATTGTAGAATTCCATGTCAGAATGTGGTGGTGTCGGGGGGAACCGGCCACTGCCCGTCTCTGGCTTTGTCCTAAACATCGAGGGGCTTCGCGCACAGGTGCTCAGAGACCCCTACGTGTCTGTGCTCTGTCCCCACTGTGGCAGGCAGCTGTCCCTTGGCAGGGCTGCGCTGTAGGGAGGGCAGTCTTGGGAGGAGGGCCACAGGGGTCGGGGAAGTGGGCTCGGGGCCGATGGGGAACCACAGAGGGGCGGTGCAGGCGCGCGGGCCCAGGCAGGCTGCCCCCCCGGCTCTCTGGCCTTCCCCCCCTCCTGGTCCTCACCCTGGTCTCCGCCACAGAGAAGCTGCAGAGGGGCTTCCCGCTCCCGGTGCCCTCCCACTTCCAGCTGTACAACCCGGTGCTTCGCTCTCACCAGGTGAGTGTCCAGCGTCTCTTCTAGACAAATCTCCCACAACGGTGGTGACCTGCCGCTGCTACGCTCCCCCTATGCCAAGCCCTGCATCCAGTGCCTTCTCCCCTCGCAACCCCCCTGGGATGTGGGTGCTCTTAATAAACAGGGAAGACTGACCGAGGCTCAGAGAAGCCACACGGTATTCAATGAAGTCCAGGTTCAAAGCCAGGCTCTGGACTTTGACCCAGCGCTGCCCCATTCCCACGCTACACCTGGCAAACCTGGAACCCATCTGGCGGCCAACGAGCCTCTCGTAAGGTGGGCGCATTTACATAGGTAACAAATACATGTCGCATGCCTCCCTTTGCACCCCGCATCGTGCCAGGCACTGTGAGTAGAAACGTGGCCAGTGTCTGGCAGGTGTAGACACAGCACAGGAGGCTTCCTGGTGGCTCTCGCCCAGCCTGACGTCCGTCAGCATGTGACACACCAACCTGTGCCCTGGGCTTTCTTCTTTCGGTTTCCAGCATGTCCCGACAGTGCTGTTTGCTCTGCAACAAAAGCACCCCCAGCACTGCAGGCCTTGCCTTGGTCAAGGGCTTGGCCGGTGACTTGAGGCCCTCGCGGGAAGCACCCACGTCACCCAGACTCCTCGCTCCCCCTTAGCGGTCAATGTCTCAGTCGATCCCCAGTTCTTTAGACTGCAGAGCGAATGGGGATGACAGGCTGTAGAAAAGTAGCTGGGAGAGCAGAGGAAACACATGTCTATATTCCCCACATTTTACCAAGTTCATCCATTAAAAAAAAAAAAAAAAAAGACGGCCGGGCGCGGTGGCTCACGCCTGTAATCCTAGCGCTCTGGGAGGCCGAGGCGGGTGGATCGCTCCAGGTCAGGAGTTCCAAACCAGCCTGAGCAAGAGCGAGACCCCGTCTCTACTATAAATAGAAAGAAATTAATTGGCCAACTAATATATAGAGAACATGGTGGCGCATGCCTGTAGTCCCAGCTACTCGGAAAGCTGAGGCAGTAGGATTGCTTGAGCCCAGGAGTTTGAGGTTGCTGTGAGCTAGGCTGACGCCACGGCACTCACTCCAGCCTGGGCAACAGAGCGAGACTCTGTTTCAAAAATAAATAAATAAAAAAGACCCCATGGCACAATTGAATTTCTTCCTTTCTGGAGATTCTGAGCGAAGGGCACAAAGGAGCAAAGAGCAGCCTCGATTGGAACAAGGGCTCCCTCGAGCTGCCAGGAGGCAGGGATGGCACACGAAGCCTCCAGAACAGCCCGGGGGTCTCCGCGTCCGAGGAGGAAGCCGCTGCCAGGGACGCTGCTGACAGGTTCCTGGGCGTTGGCGGCCCAGTGGCCAGACCCCCAGGGCCCCGAGGCCAGCCCTGGACCTAGTGTCAGCAGGTGGGCCCCCTGCCGCAGTCTCCTTCCCCACAGGCGGGCTCCCCAAGTCTCCTCCTTCACACCCGGCAGCCCCACACTCACAAACAGGGGGCGCGCCCCCAGCTGACGCCAGCACCCCGTCTCTCCCCAGGGTGTCCTGCTGTTCGGCGCAGACGTCCGCCATGCAGAAGTGGCCCCGAGTGCTGGGGGCTGTCGCCGCTCCTGTTCCTGACGGGCGCAGGGCACGGGCTGCCTTTCTCCAGGGACCCCCCTCTCGATCTCAGCAAGAACCCCTCGCAAACGTCTCTGCACCCAGACCCGGAAACGGGCTGAACGTGGGGAGCCGGTCGCTGGCCGAGGCCACGGCGTGTGTTTCACGGGCGAAGGCCACAGGGACGTTTCCTCCAGGAATTGTGCTTCCCTTATGACCAGGATGCTTCCCTTTGTGCTTCACACACGCATGTGCACACACGCACACACGCACACATAAAAACCCTCTGTTTTCCCCTGTGGATTCTGTGTGCTGGTCTTGTTTCCTGTTTCATGTTCCTTCGTTTATTTATGGGTTGGCAGTGTGGCCTGCAGCACCGGTTTGCAGCACAGATTCGATCCCTTCTTTTTATTTCTGTAATTAATCTCTTGAAGTCCCCACATGCCTCCGTTAGCAGACAGTCTCATTGCTCGAAGTGTCCTTGGGGTTTTCTTAGTCCAGATTCCCAATGCCACGCAGAGTCTGGAGGATAGATACAACGCGGGCTGCCACACCGTGCAGCGGTTCTTTCTGTACAGAGTGCTGCCTGGCCGCGCGGCCGGCAAGCCACTGGGGCTGTTGCTCCTGTGGCCACCACACGGTGTCGCTGTGGAACAGCTGTCCCGCACAGCCTGTCTTCCTGCCCCACACCTGGGCTCCCGGACGATGGCTCCCTTAGTCCATTCCGTGCTCTCTTCCCAGCTGTTGTGCCCAAAGCGAACATTGGGCTGGGTGCAGAGGCCACTGGGGTTTCAGCTTCAGTCATGTCTTTGGGTGCATTTACCCCTCATCCCCATGACTGTCCTGGCCCCCTGTGGAAGCCAGATCACCAGCCCAGACTGTCTTTGGACTTAAGGTGAGTTCTCCCGGGGATTTGGGGCCATTTCCTGCCATGGGACATGGGGCAGGAGGGCTACTTCAGGCCATTAGATGGGTTTTTATAGCCTTGTACTTCAAATTGATTGAGTCCCGGAAGGGCTCTCTAAGCTGTTGGCATTTGGTCTGAGACCGGAAGGCTAAAGAACAATGCACCTGCAGGGTTTGATGCAGACAGTGGAGTGGGAGGGTGCCACGGCCAGATTTAGGTTTTTTTTTTTTTTTGAGACAGAGTCTCACTTTGTTGCCCAGGCTAGAGTGAGTGCCGTGGCGTCAGCCTAGCTCACAGCAACCTCAAACTCCTGTGCTCAAGCGATCCTGCTGCGTCAGCCTCCCGAGTAGCTGGGACTACAGGCATGCGCCACCATGCCCCGCTAATTTTTTCTATATATATTAGTTGGCCAATTAATTTCTTTCTATTTATAGTAGAGACGGGGTCTCGCTCTTGCTCAGGCTGGGCTCGAACTCCTGACCTCAAGAGATCCACCCACCTGGGCCTCCCAGAGTGCTAGGATTACAGGCGTGAGCCACCGCACCAGGCCCAGATTTTAGTTTTTAAAATATTTTGCTGTGACTTCTGAAAGCATCAGAAAGGGCAAGAGAGGAAGGGGATGAGCATAGATTAGGAATCTGTTGTTGTTATTCAGACTTCAGCCAGGTTGCTGATGGTGAAAATGGAGAGAAGTATTTGCAGTGAGCAAAGGCAGGTAGAAGATATTTATTTTATTTCCTTTTTAAAGAAAAATGCACACACTTCTGCTAACATCATTGATCCTCTGTTAAAAATGGAGGTAGAAGCTCCAGGGCCACACAGGAACGGAAGGCCATTGATCAAACCCTCACAGGAGTCAAGCGCGGCACATGAATCATCTCATTTAATCCTCACAGCACTCTCCTTCCCCCAAGGTGGGAACTGTTCAGTCCTTTTAGATTGAGTTACTCTCCCCAGCTCACACAGCTGGCAAGTGGCAGGGCTGGAATTCCAACCCTACCTGTCATCAGAGCCCAAGTTCTTTCCACTCCTCCCAGATTGTCAAATCTTCTGTGTTTGGAGGCAGGACTGCTGTGTTCAGTTGCATAGGTTGTACACTATAAAAAAAAAAAAAAAAGCCCTCAGCTGAGGAAACAGAAATCTTTCTCTGATTTGTCCACCAGGAGGGTGCACATCTTTCTGTTTGTCAAAGGCTAGTGGAGGCCCCGAGTAGGAACAGAAGAACAGCCAGTGAGGCTAGAAGGAAGAGAGCAAAGGGAAGCACAGCATGGGTTGAGGCTGGGAGGCCAAGAAGACTGTTAACCCTTTGCACTCACTTGCTTTTTTCTCAATTCCTTTATTCTACTCGGGGTTTAATTTTTTCATTTTTTTTTTTTTTTTTTTTTTTTTGAGACAGAATCTTGCTTTGCTGCCCAGGCTAGAGTGAGTGTCATGGTGTCAGCCTAGCTCACAACAACCTCAAACTCCTGGGCTTAAGCGATCCTCAGTCTCCCGAGTAGCTGGGACTACAGGCATGCACCACCATGCCTGGATAATTTTTTTCTATATATATTAGTTGGCCAATTAATTTTTTTCTATTTATAGTAGAGACGGGGTCTCACTCTTGCTCAGGCTGGTTTCGAACTCCTGACCTTGAGCGTTCCGCCTGCTTCGGCCTCCCAGGGTGCTAGGATTACAGGCGTGAGCCACCGCGCCGGGCCAGGATTTAATTTTTTAAATACCCCAGATTTTACAAAGCATGGCAGTAGAATAAAAAACTGGAGTTTCTTTTCATACAGACTTCTTTATTTGGATTTTTTTATATTTCAAATTATTGATACATTCAAAGAGTAATTTTTAATCTCTATAATTTTTTATGGTGTGATATTTTTTGAAACATTCACCCACATGAAGACCTGGTTTACGTTCACATGTTTCGCAAATATAAATCGTCTCTCTTCTTCCTCCTTTGATTTTTCTGTTAGAACAAACAACACAATATTTGTGTTTTTTGTTAGGGTGAGGTGTGATTATATGGAGCTTTCCATCTAAACGTTGCTCTAAGTTAGTGGATAATAATCTACCCCTGGGGCCGGGCGTGGTGGCTCACACCTGTAATCCTAGCACTCTGGGAGGCCGAGGTGGGCGGATTGCTCGAGGTCAGGAGTTCAAAACCAGCCTGAGCGACCCCGTCTCTACTATATAAAAATAGAAAGAAATTAATTGGCCAACTAATATATATAGAAAAAATTAGCCGGGCATGGTGGCGCATGCCTGTAGTCCCAGTTACTTGGGAGGCTGAGGCAGGAGGATTGCCTGAGCCCAGGAGTTTGAGGTTGCTGTGAGCTAGGCTGACGCCACGGCACTCACTCTAGCCTGGGCAACAAAGCGAGACTCTGTCTCAAAAAAAATAAAATAAATAAATAATCTGCCCCTGGAAGTTAGTGTACCATCTCTGCACTTACATTTTACTTGTCCTTTCATGCTAATGAAAACAAGAAAAGATCCTGGAAAAGTAGACAAAAATCCCCCTTCCCCCTGCGGTGAAACTACGTGTCGAGGGTGGCCCGACATACCAGCTGCTACCGATGCTAGCCGTGTTGAGTCACACTCGACATCCATGTGCAAAGGGTTAAGGACTCCGGGTTTTGCTCTAAAAGATAAAGGAAGCCATTGGAGAGTCTTGAGCAGGGGAATGTCACAATCCAATTCACATTTTAAAAGACCCCTCTGGCTGCTGTGGGGAGAGTAGCTGGGAGATGCACAGCCCTGCCCTCCCCCGGCCCCACCCTGGCGTCCTGTCCCATCGTTGTCTTGGGGGACAGTGGGCCCCGCCTACACCTGCCCTCCACTTTCCCGAACATACCGGCAGCCCCTGCTCCGCTCTCCATAGAAACAGCGCGCTTGTTCCTTGGGCCTGAAGTCGGTGAGAGGAACACATGGTACCTGGGACCCTCTCTCTAAGGCGGACAGGAGGCAGTTGTCTGGGGACCCGGATCTGAGGAGCGTTCCCAGCCCACTCCAGCTGTTCCGCCCAGCTGCCTGTGGAAGCATCGTTCCAGCAGCTTCTCCCTCGGGCTAAGCATCGTCTGCTCAAATGACTGCTAATGCCATGGGGTTTCTTTGGTGGCGCCGAAAAGGTTCTAAAATTAGATTGCTGGGATGGTCGCGCAACTCTGTGAATACACTAAAAGCCACTGAACTGCACACTTTAAGTGGGTGAATGTTATGGTGTAGGAAACATATATGTCAACAAAGTGGTAAACAAAATTAAAGGAAAACAAGCATGGTCCCCTCCAGACTACCTGGACTCCCACCATCAGAGCAGCCTCCCTTCTGGGATAAGCATTGCCTTCTTGGGGGTCCTCTTGGAAATGCTGATTTATTAAATATGAGGGAGGGGTACCCCATGGGAGAGAGGGGTAGCGGGCACAGAAAGACTCACCACTGCGTTCATTGTTTTTGCAGGATCTCACTAGTGGCCATGCGTGGCCCTGCCCTGGGTCAATCTCTTCAGGTTTATTGCCCCATTTAATCCTAATGATAACTTCTAAACGTAGACAGGGTGGCCTTCATTTTCCAGAGGAGGAGTCTGTAGAGAGGTAATGTGGCCTGCTCAAGGTGTTCAGAGCCTGGGCCCTGGAGTCACCTGGCCCTGGTTTCAAACATCCACCCAGCCCCGTCATGAGCTGTGTGACATTGCAAATGTTACTTAACCTCTCTGGTCCTCCATTTCCTCCTCCGAAAAGGAGACATAAAGCTTTGCTGTCTTCTTTGTTGTGAGGTTGTTGAGAGGAATCAGAGGGTTTAACTGGTGGGCTCATGGCACAGTGGGTAAGAGCATGAGCTGTAGTCTCAGATGCCTTGGGTTCAAATCTCAGCTCTGCTATTTACCAGCTATGTGATCTTGGGCAATTTACTTAATTCTCTGGTCTTCAATTTTCTCACCTGTAAAGGGAACATCATGATAGTCCCTACCCATAGAGTTGCTATGAGAATCAAGTACATAGGAAACCTGTGGTACAGGGTTGACAGGAGTAATCCAAGTTAGCTCCAATATTAATACACCTAGTTCATCTCACTATACTGCAACGACTACATCTAGCCTGCCATGGGTGTGTTTCCAATGCCTGCCACATAGTAGGTGCTCGATAAATATTTATTTTATAAATGGTCTGGAATTTAAACTCACGTCTGCATGACCCAAAGCCATTATGTCAGTGATTCTCAAAACATGACCCAGGGCTGTCTGCCTGGACAGGTCTGACTGTGTCTGGCCCAAAGTCAGGGCTTAGCCTCTGCAGTTCAGTAACAGGCTCGAGTGTGACCACGGCCAGTCCTTCTCCCTGTCTAGGTCTCTGGTTCCCCGTCTATAAAAGCCAGGGCTCTCTGGAATTCAGGAAGAGGATTCAATAAAGGGAGCTCTGGCAAATATTAAAGAATCTCTTCTGGCTGAGACATTTTCATTTCAACAGAAATTCCTTAGGGTTCCCAAAGCTATCAAGACCCAATAAAATGAGGCAACTGCTGGGATTTTAGATGCACAGACAAAGAGGGGGTGGAAGGAGAGATGGGAGGTCCTCAAGTTCCTTAGATTCCTCCTGGTGGCTGCAGGGGGGCTGTGTAACCACATGGCCAGCCCAGCTCCAGGTGGTCTCCTGGCAGCCCAAGTAGATGACACTACACTAGATGGTCACTGACATTAGTATTTTTATCTTATAAATCCACAGGCCTCAGGGCTCCTGTGCACGCACGTGTGTTCGTGCCCCTGCGTGTGTATACAGACCTGCAGGCGTTGGGACTAGGGAAGGGGGCTGCCGTGAATATCCAACCCCCAACTCCAAAGCAGCCAACAGAGATTCAGAACTGCAGGTCTTCATAGCATCATTCTCTTTCGACAAAAGCCAATGTCCCCAGGAGTGTGGGCACCGTCATAGAAAACTATTGCAAATGAGAGCGAACAGAGTCACAGAATCGCTGAGCTTGGAGGACACTGGGGGCTCATTTAGTCCCTCGTTCCTGAAGCGGGATCCACTGTCAGCAGCGTCCTGGCATCACTGGAACCTGTTAGAAAGGCAGAGGCTCAGCCCCCACCCCACCCCCAAGGAACCGGATGGATCAGAATTTGCATTTAAACAAGATCCCTGGGGATTTGCCTACAAGGCTCAGTTTCTGAGGCACTTGTCCTAGTCCCCAGCCCTCATCTGCATTTGGGGGAAAGTGAGGCACAGAGAGGGGTGGAGTTTGCCCCACGTCCACTGCCCATCAGGATCAGGGCCTTGACAGAGACCTGTGCAGACTTTGGAAAAGAACTCCAAGCTCTCTGCAAGGGACAGGCATTTGCTACAGACGACGGTAAGTGCAGAAGAAATGCTCGGAGCTGCTGATCACGTCCGCCAGGGGCCAGGAGGACCCAGAATCCAACTCCCATCCTTCCTGGGACTTGAATGAAGGGGCAGTTTGTAGAGCTGGGGCCAGGCCCGGGGACGTCAATCGGGGACTAGCATCCCCAGGTGTGAAGCAGCAAAGAAAGGTGTCCGGGTGTCCAAGCCCAGTGGGAGGGGGTTCATGGGCCAGGGGCTACTGGGGGACACGGCCACCACCCAACCTGTGATCTAAGAGAAGAAGGGAGCAGGGAAAAGTGCCCTGACCCCTGACCTCCTGCCATGCTCTCCCTTGGCTGAGCCCAACTAGAGATGAGGAAACTGAGTCACAGAGTGACCCAGGTCACCCAGTGGGGGAGTCAGGATTCACGTCCAGAGGCCCCAGAGTCCAGAAAGATCAACCAGATGGGTTCATTCCTTCGGCAGTTGTCTGCCGAGTGCTGCTCAGTATTCCAGACGCTGGGGATTACAAATTCTGGATTTTCCGAAATCCTTTCAACCAACGTTTTGTAGTCAGGACTCAGTAAACACCATCTCGTTAAAAGAGAGCACTGGCCGCAGCAGTCCCTTTGGTGGCGGAGGAGAGACAGCCAGCTGGAAGAAAGGCCCCGGGGTTCTGGCCAGTGCTGAGGTCACGCTGCTCCCTGAGGCCTCTGCTGGGTCCTGGCTCATCCTGCGGAAAGGAAACTTAGCCGGGGTGGGCACCTGTGGGGGCGGAGGCTTGGCCTGGAGCCACGTGGCAGCTCTACGGTGCAAAGGTCGCTGCTGTGGGAAATTCCCACCCCTGCAAACAGCTCCCAGCAGGGACATCCTCAAAGTGCTGCCAGAGGAAGAGCAACACATCCACGTCCCCACAAGACCTCCCCTCCTCCCCACCTGCGCAGGCTGAGGTCCAGGAAGCAGAGGTCCCAAGGGACACGCCAGTAAGCCCTTTCCTGCTCCCAGGTCTCCCGAAGGCCGGCTCTATCCCATCCTTAGCCTCCCTGGAGAGGCCTGCCCTGACCCTCATTTGGGGATGGCGTCCCGCAGACCTGTGCTCAGATCGCTGGGTGACTGCGGCCACATCAGTTCACCTGTCTGAGCCTCAGTTCCGTCATCTCTGGATGAGCCTGAAACACTCACCTTCGGGGGCTGCCGTGGGGATGAGAGGAGACAGGCAGCTTAACCAGCGTGGTGCCTGCACATAGTAGGTGCTCAAGAAACAGGTGGGCTTCCTCCCAGCTCCCACAGGCTGCTGCAAGGACCACGGGGTATGGAAGGCTCAGTCCTACCCTCAAGGAGCAACCAGGCTGGGAGGGTGGGGTTGGGGGGGAGGGCCAGACAAGGACCCCCACAAAGCTCAGCTAAAGTGACAGGGACAGCCCAGCACAGAGGAGCAGAGAGGCCTGGGCTGTGGGGTTCCCTGTGCTCAATCCAGAGAAAGATGGGGTAGTCAGGGAAGGCTTCCTGGAGGTGAGGGCAGAGCAAAGCTCACAAATATAGGAAGTCCTGAAGCAAAACTCTAAAAATTAGGCACAATCTGTACTATAAATTTTGCTTTCCAAAATGAAATTTTATTATCTTTACTTACTGCAAATATAGCCTTATACATGGTGCCATTGGAAACCAGTCCCTCATGAGCACCTATCTTTAGCAAGGAACACATTTATCTCTGCAGGGTCACTGTAAAGGGTGTGTCAAAATTCATCCAACCCACGTCCTTGGGTCGGACACATCAGGTTCGATCTCACTTCTCCCTGGTTCATGCATGGGCACTGGGCACCTCAGTGCAGTGACTTAATTGCTCAGCGACTTCACTGTGTACTTAGGGGCAAGTTCCAGAAGGAGGATCGCCGGGTCACAGGCCACGCAGCGGTGTAAAGATTCGTGAATTGCCTTCCAGAAAATGTTGCCACCAGGAAGGTTTGAAAGAGCCTGTTTTTTCACGGGAGGGAAACATTTATGTTTTAAAATAAACAGAGTCGTGTGTAGAGAAGAGAGTTTGGAAGGCACCAGACGTGCTTTACTTTCTGCTCTGCCGTTTGTTGGGGCTGAGATCACCCTGAGCCTCAGTTTCCTCTTCTGTAAAACCAGGCCTCCCTAGCTGAGCTCTTAAGAGACTGGCTGAGACGATGCAATCCCTCTGGGGATGAGTGAGGGTTCTGCACTTGGGGCCAGGCCACCCTCTGATCTGGGCAGCGACAGCGGGCTTCTAAGTATGACCTGTGACCGTAATGGTGTTGCAAGCCGGTTCCAGTCCCTGTGCCTCCTCTTCCCGCTCCCAGCAGCCGCCCTCCCTCGGGGACCGCCCCCAGCCCTTGGCCGTGACTACTTAAGGCAGCAGGGCCCAGCCACCGTGGCGACAGTCCGGGCACACCCCACTGGGAACACAGAATGCGGGGCTTGGCCGGGGTCCTGACGTCCCTCCTGCTGGGGTGGCTGCTCATGTCCACCCCAGGGGCTCTGGCTGCCAACCCTGGCCTGGTCGCCAGGATCACCACCAAGGGCCTGGAGTACGGTAAGACGCCGCCCCTGCTGGCCGGGCCCTGGGACTCGCCCCCGGGTGGCGCAGCCTTCTGGGCCGGGCGGCCAAGTCTGGGATTCTGGCCTCGTCACCCACTGGCTGAGTGACCTGGGCGCATTACTTGTGTCAGCTGGGTTTCCTGCCAGCAGACCGGGCCGGAGGTTTGGGTGCAAGCAGTTGGTCTGGGAGAGGACTCCGGAGCCAGCAGGCCCGCAGGGGCGGGTGGGTGAGAGGGAGAAGGGTGTGTCATTAACCCAGCCACCACCCCAGGTGACTGGAACAATTCCGCCGGGAAAATTCCTGGTAAAGTTTAAAAACTTGTGTCTTAAAACCAGAAGCCAGGACCGTGGTCACCCCCAGAGGCAGGTGGAGACCGGAAGGGCGCGAGGGAGACAGGAGGGAGCTGGAACGTGCACCCCTGAGCCAAGCGGTGGTCACGTGGGGCACACAAATGTTTAGATTACACACATACCTTTGAAATTGGTGCCTATTAGGCGCTTTATGTGTGTTACTCCTCAATTTTAAAGAATGGATAAAAGTAAGGCTATTTTTTTTTTAATGTGCTGAAACAAAACCTCAAGGTTACACCATGCCAGGGGCGAGGGGGCTGGGGTATTTGCACACCACCGTGACTGACTGCGGGCTCCTGGGCAGGGGACGCCAACTCCCCAGCACTTCCGTCCTGCTGCATGTGCCAAACTCCCGGAGTTCCAGGACAAAGAGGCTCAGAGAGGCAGACAGCAGCAGCCGGAAGTCAGCAGTCACTCCCTGGAATACCAGGGACATGGGCAGGCACTGACTGCATGTGCTGCTCACATTTCTGGACCCTGAATTGCCTTTCTTATGTTAAATGGAATAATGGCGTCCCCTCCATCAGGCTTGTTGGGAGTCCAAGACTGGCCAAAGGCAGAGAGGGGGGAAGTCAGGGAAGGCTTCCAGGAGGAGGTGAGGTGGAGAAGACAGAGGGAATTACCCAGGGACAAGGGACAGTGTTCTAGGCAGAGGGTCCCTGGCATGTGCATTTGCTAGAGGTAAGAGAGCCAGTTGGGAAGAGGCAAAAGGGGAAGCTGTTGGCCATCTGTGTACATATGCCTGCCTTGGGGACAGAATCCCAGGTCCCTCTTATCCCAGGACAAACAGTGGGGCCTAGTAACCACTATTTGTGTTGAAACCTAAAGCAGGGGTGTTTGTGTTTTCTCCCTTTCCACTCTGCAAACGTAACATATTTATGTGCCCAGTCCTCTATAGTTGGACATTTTGTTCCTTTCCACGTTTTTAATACTATAAACCCTGCTTTGCTGTTCCAGGCATTCTCTGAGTGCCTGCTGTGTGCCTGGCACCCTCCCAGCCCCTTCTCGCTTTGCCCCTATGACATGACCCCTTGACTGCTCAGGGCACCTCAGCGAGAAAGTATTGCTGTCATCGCTTTTTTTTTTCTTTAAAAAAAAAAAAACAAAAAACAAAATAAAGCTCTGTCTGTTGCCCAGGCTGGAGCATGGAGTGCAGTGCTGTGATCATAGCTCATTGCAGCCTCTACCTCCTGGGCTCAAGTGATCCCCGTACCTCAGGCTCCCAAGTAGCTGGGACTACAGGCACACACCACTGCACCTGGCTAATTCTGTTTTTTTTAGAGATAGGCTCTTGCTATTTGCACTCCTGGCCTCAAGTGATCCTCCTGCCCCAGCCTCCTGAAGTGCTGGGATTACAGGCGTGAGCCACTGTGCCTGGCCTGTCATTGCTATTTGACAGATGAACAAAGTGCAGGTTGGTTGGTCGCCCGGCTAGGAAGATGCCGAAGCCAGGAGTCTAGCCCCCAAATCAACCCTGTCAGTTTCTTCTACATTGGCCAGATGCCATGGAGGACGGGAAAGACGACCACACACCCAAGCACCCAGCACTCGTCCCCTTGGGGAGGTGCTGGCAAAGGCATTCTGTTTGCTTATCTGTAAAATGGGCACAAACCTAACAATGCCACGTGAAATGCAGGGCTGTCCCTGAGTGTTCCTCCTGCTGTCTGGCACACAGAGAGGTTGAAACCCTGTCACTGTAATTCGTGCTGAGAAGGATGTCGGCCTCTCTCCCCAGGGCAGGAGGTTTAGAGCAAGGGCGAAAGGTAGGTGGACCAAGCTGACTCCCAGCTGTTCCCTTTCCACAGCGGCCAGGGAGGGGCTGCTGGCGCTACAGCAAAAGCTGGACGGGACCACGCTGCCCGACTTCTCCGGGGACTTCAAGATCCCCCATGTCGGCAAGGGGCAATATTCATTCTACAGGTGGGAACCGCCTCCTGCTGGGGCCCCCAAGTGGCTGGGAGGGACAAGGGGGCTGGGGAGGGAGGAGCCCCAGGATTGGGTCAGGGGACCCTCTGTGGGGCAGACACGGGGATAGTTCCTGGAGGAGTTCAGAAGGAAATTCTGGGATAGAATTAAGCTCCTCCATTCATGCATGCAGCAAATATTAATGAAGACCTACTGGCTGTGTGACCCGAGCCTCAGTTTCCTTATCTATAAGATGGGTTAACAGTGCTTCCTCCTTCAGACGGATAATCTAAGATCCAATCCAGCCACTGGATGGAGTCTGGAAGGAAAGATAGACCTTGAGCTTTAAATACAGTAGCCCAACTGTTACAGCTGAAGTTTGCACATGAGGGAGTCAGGGAGGGCTTCCCAGAGGAGGTGGCATTTGAACTGAGTCTCAAGGGATAACCAGACTTGAGCAGCTGATGCTTTAAAAAGGTGTGAAATGCTTTCTGGGGGATGGGAATGGAGGGAGGGCAATCAGGCCCACAGCTCATCACACCCCTCCCTGCTCACTCTGGGTGCTTCACTCATTCCTCCCTTCTTTTATTCAGTCCATCAGCAAACATTTATTGAGCACCTGCTATGTACCGGGCAAAGAAAATGAAACGTGACCATTTTCTCCCCGCTGACAGTAGACACTTTCGTGTCTTCTCTTAAGGCTGCCTCAGTCTTCCCTGAATCTAGTCCCCCTACCGGGAGGCGTTGAGAAAGGGGAGCTGAGAAGGGGCTGCAGACCCGAAGGGGTGTGTCTGCGGGCCCTACTCAGGATGCCACCAGGGTCATGAGATTAGAGGTCCTGACCCTGCGAGTGCCACTGTGGGCAACCGCATCCCTTCTTTGGGGTTCCAGCCCCCCTCTGTGGAAAGGGGAAAGAACAGGGCTGACTCCCCTGGGACGCCCACATGGCGAAGGGCCGTGAAGTGCTTAGCACGGTCCCGTGTTTGCACGGTCACGGGCGTGGCCTGGGGCAGGTCCCGGTCGCCCAGGCCCCACCGTGGCGGGAGGGGTGCGGAGGCGGGAGCAGGCCCCGGTGGGGCTGGGTGCAGACCGGGCTGACGCCGTGTGTCTCCCGCAGCCTGGAAGTCCACAGCTGCACGCTGCGCGGCTCCGCGCTGCGGCCGCTCCCGGGCCGCGGCCTGAGCCTGTCGGTGTCCGACTCCTCCGTGCGCGTCCAGGGCAGGTGGAAGGTGCGCAAGGGCTTCCTGTAAGTCGATGCGGCTCCCTGGCCCCTCGCCCTTGGCCACGGCCTCTGTCCTCCCCTTCTCGGGTGCAAGGTGTTCCTAGCTCCTCAGGAAGACCGCATGACACACAGACGGAGCCCAGGCCCCGAGGCAGCCTGGGGTTCGAGCCCCGGCTCTGGGCCGAGTCCCCTTGCCTGCCCGAGCCTCCACTCCCGCATCTCCTGGGGGACAGGCCTGCTCCCTGGTCACGGGCGAACCAAACGCCATAACGAGCGCCCCGGAGGTTTGCTTCCCACCGCAGACCCAGGGCGGGAACCCCCGGGAAGAACTTGTGGGGGGAGGTCTGACTCGGAGGCCCTGGGGGGTGGGAGGCCCTGCTGTGCGGGCTGCTGAAACAGGCTGCAGGGCCGAGACCAAGGTTTCAGCAGCCTCAAGACTTCTGAGGCCCCTCTCCTCGGCTTGCAGGCGGCCTCCTCTTGCCATGTCCTCACATGGCCTTCCCTCCGTGCTCTGGAACCCTCTGAGAGCCCGCCTTGTGTCCTAATCTCCTCTTCGTGTAAGGACACCAGTCAGAATGGTCAGGGGCCACCCTCATGGCCTCATTTTAATTCAGTCATCTCGTCAAAGGGCCTATTCCCAATACAGTCCCATACCGAAGTGCTGGGGGTTAGGGCTTCAACATACGAATTTTGTCGGGGAGGCGTGGTGACATTTCAGCCCGTAACAGAAGAATTGGCCAATGTCTGCTGAGTGACCCAACGATATTTACACTTTTTTATATATATTTTTTTTGAGACACAGTCTCACTCAGTTGCCCGGGCTAGAGTGAGTGCCGTGGCGTCAGCCTAGCTCACAGCAACCTCAAACTCCTGGGCTCAAGTGATCCTCCTGCCTCAGCCTCCCGAGTAGCTGGGACTACAGGCACGAGCCACCATGCCCGGCTGATTTTTTCTATATATTTTTAGTTATCCAGCTGATTTCTTTCTTTTTTTTTTTAATAGAGACAGAGTCTCGCTCTTGCTCAGGCTGGTCTTGAACTCAAGAGCTCAAACGATCAGCCCGCCTTGGCCTCCCAGAGTGTTAGGATTACAGGAGTGAGCCACCTTGCCGGGCCCAATATTTACACTTTAGACCTGCACTGTCCAATACAATAGCCACTAGCCACGTCTTTACTGGTACAAGTTGAGACCTATTGAAAGTGTGAGACACTGGATTGGAAGATTTAGTACCAAAAAGGATATAAATCTCATTAATAATTTTGACATTGATTCCATATTGAAATTATTATATATTATTAAAATTAATGTCAGCTCTTTCTTTTTGCCTTTTAATGTGGCTTCTAAAATATTTAAAATGACATATGTGGCTCACATTCTATTTCTACTGCTCTGTGCTGCTTCAGAAAGATGCTCAGTATATATGTCACCTACACATGTGCATTTGTTCTATTGTCATGATAGTAATCGGCCACACTCTTCTGCCCTGGCTTTTGTCCCTGCAGTACCTTAAAGATCTTTATAAAAGCATATGAAGATCTACCTTGTTTTTTATTTTGTTTTGTTTTTAAGCCATTACACTTGTGGCAATATTTTTGTTTTTTTATTTTTTTATTTTTTATTTTATTTTGGTTTTTTTGAGACAGAGTCTCACTCTGTTGCCCGGGCTAGAGTGCCATGGCATCAGTTTAGCTCACAGCAACCTTAAAATCCTAGGCTCAAGCAATCCTTCTGCCTCAGCCTCCCAAGTAGCTGGGATTACATGTATGTGCCACCATGCCTGGCTAATTTTTTCTATATATTTTTAGTTGGTCAATTAATTTCTTTCTATTTTTTAATTTTTTTAGTAGACATGGGGTCTTGCTCTTGGTCAGGCTGGTTTCGAACTCCTGACCATGAGCGATCCTCCTGCCTCGGCCTCCCAGAGTGCTAGGATTACAGGCGTGAGCAACCACACCCGGCTGCTTTTTTACATGTAATTTTTCAATCGATATGAAATTCACATAATATAAAATTGATCATTTTAAAGAGTACAATTCAGTGCCATTTAGTTTATTCACAATGTCCTGCAACCACCACCTCTATCTAGTTCCAAAGCATTTTCATCACCCCAAAAGAAAACTCCATACCCATTGAATATTGATAGTCACTCCCCATTTCTCTGCGCCCAGCCGCAGGCAAACAGCAATCTGCATTCTGTCTCTATGGATTTACCTGTTCTAGAGAGTTCATGTAAATGGAATCACACAAATATGTGACATTTCGTGTCTGGCTTCTTTCACTTAGCATAATAATTTTGAGCTTCAGCCACGAGATAGCACACACTGATGCTTGATCCCTTATGAAGAAACAGTACTATTTCATCATATGGAGAGACCACATCTTCCCTTGTGGTTTCAAAGGCTGCATAGCACGGGCACCCACTTCTTCAGCCTGTCGCTACCAGTGGACATTTAGATTGTTCCTTCATTTTTTGTTATTACCCATGATGCTTCAGTGAGCCGCCCCACATGTATATCTTGGCAGGAAGAGCCACGAGAGAAAAGCTGAGAAGTCAAATTACTGGAACATAGAGCATAGTGTTTGAATTAGGATAGATCCCACTGATTTGTGTTTCAGAAAGGAAATGACAGTGTGCTGTCCCAACCACAGTGTCTGCACTTCTGTTTACTCATGTATTCAGCAGCACTGGGTGTCAACACTTCAAACATTCTATCAATCTGATAGGTGAAAACTGGCATCATTGTTATCTCCATTTTTAATAACTTTTTATATGCTGATTTGCCACTACACTTCCTGTTCATATCTTTGATTTTTTTTTCTTTTGGGTTGTTTTGTCCTTTCCTTATTAATTTTCGTTGGCTTGTTCTTTGTATATTAAGAAAACTAGCTCATATATTAAGGAAATTAGCTCTTAGGCTGTTTCATGATACAATTTTGTTTTTTTCTTTGTGATGGCATTTTTTGTCCACTGAAGTTTTAATTTTCTATGCTGGCAAGTTTATCAACTATTTCCTTTATGACTTACGAGACTTGGCTCTTGCCTAGAAATGCCTTCGCCCATCCCTGACTATAAATCCTGGATCTAGGCTTTCTTTTAGATCTTTTATGGCCTTATTTCTTGTTCTTAAATCTTTGCTCCAATCAACTTATTTTGGGGTAAGATTTGAGCTATCTATTTCCCCTCGAATGGTGGCAGACCCTGGTCTAGGAAGCAACCATGGCTTCTCTGATCTCCTCCAGGAAACTGCAAAACTCCTTTGACCTGAGTGTCAAGGGCATCACCATTTCAGTTGACCTCCGGCTGGGCAGCGAGCCCTCCGGGCGGCCCACGGTTACCACCTCCAAGTGCAGTGGCCGAATCCGTGACGTGGACGTGGACATCTCAGGAGGTTTGAGGTAGGTCACCACTGAGACGCTGCGGCTTGACCCCTGGTTGCAGTCCCCAGCCCACCTGGCCCTCGCCCTGGCCTCTGATGCTTTTGAGGGCCCGGGTGGGATGCACGGGCTCTTCATAGGCACCTGAAGATCATTCTTTGGGGGACCCGGCTGAGACGAGCAGATGCAGATTCAAGCTGGGAATATTGGTATGTCATTTCCATGCAACAATAAACTTCAGGGGGCCTTCGTCAGGTACATGAAATTTGGCTATTGGGAGAACACAAAGGCTTTTGGCTGGAGGAAACTTTGTGAAAAATAAACACGTCTTGGGCGAGTCATTTCATCTCTTTGAGGCTCAGTTTCCTTGGTTAGAAACACGTGGATTCTCAAGCCCCATTCCAAATCCACTGGCGGTGATTGGGCGCAGCAGGTGGCTGCACCAAATCAGGACAGGCATGCAAGACTCCGCCTCCTCATCCCCCCCCCAGGGTTCTGGGATGCAGCAGGGCAGCAGGATGGGGTGGGGAGGGCTCTCTTTGGTGACTGGCCTGGCCAGGGGCCAGGGCCTGGCTCTCCCTGCCCCCCCACTGTCCCCAAGTTCATTGGCAGACAGTCAACTCTCCTTGTGTTCCTCTCCCCAGGTGGGTGCTGAATCTGTTCCACAACCAGATCGAGTCCAAGTTCCGGAACGTGCTGGAGAGCAAGGTGAGAAGGTCCAAGCTGCTGGGCATCCTCTGAGCCAGGCGAGGGCTGGATGGAAGTCCTCACTGACCTCTGGGCCTCGATGGGGCCATGGAGGCTGGTTTGGACACACTTGTGCCCAAGGCCCAGAAAGGACAAATCATTTGCCCAGGCCATGAAGCTTATGTGGGGCAAAGCTGGGGGCAAAACTCAGTTCTCTGGACTCCAAGTCTAACCAGTTGAACAGAAATGGTCAGGTGCTTGGCCAAGGGTCAGACAGCAGAAGCCAAACAGAGACTCCAGCCCCTCCCCCTGCTCTCCCCTGCCCTGCTTTCTGCCACACACTGCCCTGCCCTGCACAGAGCCAAAAGGGAAATCCTGACACAGGTGTCTGCCAGAGACCAGGCCCGTAACTAAGGAGAGTGCGTGGGTCTGGTGGGAGCAAGCTGGTAAGCACCTGCCCTGGGTGGGAAGGCAGCCACATTGTGTCAGATTTCTCTGTTAAAAAAAAAAAAATGTGAAATCTCAAGATTTTGTAAGCTCTTTCTTTCTTTCTTTCTTTCTTTCAGGCAGAGTCTCACTCTGTCACCCAGGCTGGAGTGCAGTGGCATCATCAGAGCTCACTGCAGCCTCAAACTCCTGGGCTCAAGTGATCCTCCTGCCTCAGCCTCCTGGGTAGCTGGGGCTACAGGAGCACACCACACCTGACTGATTTTTCCATTTTTTTGTAAAGACGGGGATCTGACTTTTGCTCAGGCTGGTCTCGAACTCCTGGCCTCAAGCAATTCTCCTGCCTCCACCTCCCAAAGCGCTAGGATTACAGGCCAAGATTTTGTAATCTTTGGCTAAAACAAAGAGGTTTCTATGATAACTTTCAGTTCCTCCAAACTCTAATTTCACCCCAAACTCCCATTTCCGAGGTACACCTAGCTGAAGCTGTGTCTGTAGCAGTGACCTTGTGTGGGAAGGGAGAAAGTGACAAAGGAGGAGAGGGGAGAGCGCGCGCGCACACACACACACACACACACACACACACACACACACACACACACACACACCTTCTCTAGGAGCAACCACTGGTTTGGCTTTGAGTGTCCCCTAGTGGTCGAAGCAGGAACAGCAGACAGACTCCCGCATCCAGGTGTGGCCAGCTGTGCGCTCTGTTTCTTTTCTGGTCCTGGGGCCCTGGGATCTAAGAGAACCTGAGAAATATGCCAGCCCATTTAGGTACCCTGTTGCCATGTTGCTGTGCTAATTTATATTCCTCTGTTGATGATGGTAATAAGAATGATAATATTATATATAATAATAATAATATTATTATATAATAATAGTAATATTATATAACAATAGTAATACATTACAATTAATTATAATTGTTATGTACTGTGATGATTATCATTTTGATAAATTAATATATTAATGCTATACAGAATATATTATTGTATAACTATTCTTATTTATTGCAATAACGGCTGCTATTTCTGCAGCCTGTGTCTTGGCCAGGAATAACGAGCTGAGCCCTTTCTGCACACAGTCCCATTGGATCCGAACCTTAACCTTGAGAGGAGGTGCCACTTTCCACACTGACAGGCAAAGCTCTGAGAGGTGGAGTGACTTGCCCCGTGGCACCTTGCTGGGGAGGGGCTGGGTCAGGTCTGGAACTTCCTGGGCTGTGGAGCAGTGTATGCCAAAGGTCTTAAAGGGGGTGGGTGTTTCGGGAAGGATGGAGATCTCACCTGACCCCTGACCCCTGCAAATTTTCAGAAATCTCCTTCTCCCAGGAAAACTCGGAGCCTAGCGCAGGCTTGCTCTAATCCCCACTCACGGCAGGATGTGGTGTCTGAACCAGCCGGGCTAAGAAGAGTACTAAGCACTCACTGAGTGCTTACTGTCTGGGTGATGGATACTCACTGCCTCATTCCTCCACTCCCCCAAAATCCCTGGGAGGCACTTGGCCTTGTCATTGTGTCCCGTGGGTGAGAAGCAAAAAGCAGAGGGAGATTCTGCAAAGGTCACCCAGCCAGCGGGGACTGAGCGGGACTCAAACCTAAGCTTGTTCCACTCTGCTGCCATACCCTTAGCCACCGCCCCAACCTGCCTCCCCGGCAGCCCCACTGTGGGTCTGGGACTGAGGCAGCCCACCCTCCCCTCCCCAGCCCTTCAGGTCCCTGGAGGAGTGGGCACCCAGGCGTGGGGCTTTGGGGACGGTTAGATGGGCTGTCACCTGAAGGCAAGGTGAGGAGGAACGGTCTTAGGCGAGGCCCAATGTTCCTTATCACGCTTTGCTTCCTGGCAGCTCCTGGCTGCTAAACTCCTCTCCCAGAAAGAGGGGCAGCTGGAAGGGGAGGTTAAGATAAAACCCCCTGCCTGATTCGTGCTTGCTCAATGCCCTTACAGTGTCACCTCTTCAGGGAAGACGTCTGGGACCCCACACTAGGCCCGCACCTCCCCTCGTCCTCTCCTTCATCGTGTATATATATACACGCGTGGTTCCTTGCACAGCAGGTCGTGCTGGCTAACAAAAAGAGCTTCTTAGGACTCTCTTACACACATGAACAAAGAAAATATTTTCACATGAACCCAAACGTTTTAAGATACAGCAAATGCACATTCATTTTTCTTCTTCTGATGTAGGGCCCAGAACTATTCTTTAAAAAGTCTCTTGGTTACTGTCTAGTTCTGGTATTGAACTCTAAATTCTAAAGGAAAACGTCTTTAATGGTGAAGTTTCAGGTAATGGCTCCAGCCAGTCGGTGAGTACCTGGCTCAGATGCGCAGCCTTGGGAGAGACTTCGAAAAGTCTTGGGGTCCAGACATGGGGGCCTGTATTTTTCGATCATTTCTATTTCCTTGGTACCTGGCACATGATGACCACTTATAAATATTTGTAGAATCAATGACCCTGAGCAAACGTGAAACAGTGTGACTAAGCAGACTAGTACAGTGCCAGACCGAAGCCGGGGGACTCCCTCACGTTTCTATTCCCATTTTTTTCTTTTTTTCAGATTTGCGAAATGATCCAGAAATCAGTAACCTCCGACCTACAGCCTTATCTCCAAACTCTGCCAGGTAGCGTGTCCTGCCCACCCCTGGGACAATTTATTTCTGTTATTTTTATAAAAGCATATATTTACCTTACAAAATATTAAATTGGACATAAGTACGGAAAAAGTAAAAGTTCCTTTTTCTCCCCAACTTTTCTTCCAAGAGGTAACCCCTGTTTGGGGTATGTGTTTTCAGATATTTTCCTTGCATGTGCAACTCTAAATATGTTTAAGCATATAAATATACATTCATATATTATTCTTTTTGTTCATGAAATATGCATATATGCTTATTTATAAATATGTATATATTAGTAGAGATGGTATGAACATGATTCTGTACCTTGCTTCTTTTTTTAACTTGTATATCTCAGACACCCTTCTAAATGGGAATATATATATTTTTTAAAACTTTTTAAAAACTTTTTTAAAACTCATTTTTTAAAACTTTTTATTGAAGTGCATTCATAGAGAAAAGTGCTCAGATCCCAGCTGTACAGCTTAAAGAATTGTCTCACACTGAGCACACGCGTAACCAGCTCCCAGGCAAGAGGCAGAACACGGCTGGCCTTCCAAAGCCCCAGGTCCCCTCCAGCCTGTACCCAGCCCTCCAGGGCAGTGGCTTCTACCAGCAAAGATTAATTTTACACGTGTACATGAATGGAATCATATTTTGAATCTTTTTTTTTTTTCAAAGCCAAAAGGCTTTCTTTGTTCCACTCTAAGTTATGCGGCCGATCCGGATTGCTGCATATACCTGCGGTGCAGTTGCTGGCTTCTTGCAGCGGAGCGCTCCACCAAGTAGCTGTCCCTCCGCTTACTTGCCCGTTCTACTGTTGAAGGCCACTTGGGTAGTTTCGGTTTTAAGCCATAAGCAGCAGTGCTGCTATGAACGTTCTAGCACATATGGCCATGTCTGTGGGTGCATGCCTGGGAGTGAAATTGTAGGCTCACGTGGTGCTCGTGGGTTGGCATTACCACAGACCTCGCTGTTTTCATAGCTGTGTAGTAGTCTATCGTGTGGCTGTGTCTCATTCATTTAGTAAGTCCCCAGCTGGCGGACATCTAGGTGTTTTTGCCACCCTTTGCTATTGTCAACAGGGCGGCAGGGAGCCCTCTGCGAGTGGAGTCCCCGGATCCAGGGTACACATGTTAAGTTTGGAGGGACGGTCCCTGACAAATTGTCTGACATGTTCTCTGATGCCCTGGCCCCAAGCCCCCTAAGGTTACTGTTGGCAACCCATGACCTGAGGTCCAGGCTGGCACGGCCGACCCAATGCATGGGACATAGAACATCTGTTCACGCAGAGCTTCGGAGAGGAGTGTCTAATTGCGTGGTCTTCCTGTTATTTGGTTCAGCATAGCGTGCTAGCGTGACTGGAGGTGTGAAGCCCCAGGGCACCCAGACCTGAGCTCCTCCTGGGCTGTGTGTGTGTGTGTGTGTGTGTGTGTGTGTGTGTCTGGAAACTGCTGAGGCCCTGGGCTGAGCATAACACCCCCACCACTGCTAACCCCCCAGGTTCCTACAAGGGAACCCATGTAGTCTCTTTCTTGGAGAATTAGTTCTTTGCTCCAGGACTGGGCTGGGCAGAGGGTCTTTAGGCGGAGGGGCAGGGGCCTCTGGAGAAAGTCACAGCAAGTGTGAGTCGCCAGAGCCCTCACCCCTTCTGCAGCAGCCAAAGGCTGCGCCGGCTCCTAATTCCGCCGTCTCTCGGTTCACAGTCACAGCAGACATTGACGGCTTCATCAGCATTGATTACAGTTTAGTGGGCGCTCCCCGGGCCACCGCCCAGATGCTGGATGTGATGTTTAAGGTGAGTGTCCTGGAGCAGGGGCCCTGGTGGGTCCAGCCCCGACCCATTCCCTCAGGGTCAGCCCATTCCCAGGGCCACCTGTCCCCCTAACTTCAGACCTGTCCTCCTCTCCCCAGTGGTTCCTGCTGTGTTGAGGGCAGGGCGATATGGAGTGGTGGGGAGTGTCCCCAGAGCTGGGATTCTCCACCTTATGACCCTTAGGTCTTAAAACTTCCCCTCCTGCTTCTATCCCCTCCTCCCTCTGTCCCCTCCTCCCTCTGCCCCCCTCCCTCTGCCCCCTCCTCCCTCTGCCCCCCTCCCTCTGCCCCCTCCTCCCTCTGCCCCCTCCTCCTTCTTCCCCCTCCTCCCTCTGCCCCCTCCTCCCTCAGCCCCCTCCTCCCTCTGCCCCCTCCTCCCTCTGCCCCCTCTCCCTCTGCCCCCTCCTCCCTCTGCCCCCTCCTCCTTCTTCCCCCTCCTCCCTCTGCCCCCTCCTCTCTCTCCCCCTCCTCCTTCTTCCCCCTCCTCCCTCTGCCCCCTCTCCCTCTGCCCCCTCCTCCCTCTGCCCCCTCCTCCCTCTGCCTCCTCCTCCCTCTCCCCCCTCCTCCTTCTTCCCCCTCCTCCCTGTGTCCCCTCCTCTCTCTCCCCCTCCTCCTTCTTCCCCCTCCTCCCTCTACCCCCTCTCCCTCTGCCCCCTCTCCCTCTGCCCCCTCCTCCCTCTGCCCCCTCTCCCTCTGCCCCCTCTCCCTCTGCCCCCTCTCCCTCTGCCCCCTCTCCCTCTGCCCCCTCCTCCCTCTGCCTCCTCCTCTCTCTGCCCCCTCCTCCCTCTGCCCCCTCCTCCCTCTGCCTCCTCCTCCCTCTCCCCCCTCCTCCTTCTTCCCCCTCCTCCCTGTGTCCCCTCCTCCCTCTTCCCCCTCCTCCCTCTACCCCCTCCCCCGACTCACCCATTATGCAGGCAAGGCCAACCAGAGCTGGCAGGAGCTGTGTAGAGGGGCCAGCCAGTCCATCTTTGGCTGATATTCCAAAGCTTCTGGGGACCTTTTTATTAAGAGACACAACACTTTGACCCAGAGGAAAATGTCTTTAACGGCGGCGGTTCAGGCAGCGTCTCCAGCCCGTGCCCTCACCAGGCTGTGTAGGTGACTGCCTGGCTCGGAAGTCCAGCCCTGGGATGCACTGAAAAGCTCAACTGGACCCTATTTCTCTCTCCAGGGTGAAATTTTTCAAACTGATCACCGCTCCTCCGTTGCCGTCCTTGCTCCAGTCATGCATCTTCCTGGGGAACACAACCACATGGTCTACTTTGCCATCTCGGATTACGTCTTCAACACAGCCAGCCTGGTTTATCACGAGGCAGGGTACCTGAGCTTCCGCATCACAAATGACATGGTGAGGATGGTGCACACAGTGCTCTCAAATGACAGCATAACCTATCCTTCCTTCTTTGCTTTCCACCCCCATTGACACCTGTAAAATAAATAGTAAGTTATAAATAAGAAAAAAAAATCAAGACCAGGAACAATATGTTAATACAATCTCCGTTTTTACTTTGGCTGCCAGGAAGCTCCAAGCCAAAGTTCTTTCTCCCTTATAACAACTGTGGAAGACCCTGTGGCTTGCTGTCTATGTTCTGCTTTTCTCCTAGTCTAGACCTGTTATTCTAATTCGTATTTCCTCTCACTCTAGTTTATGGAAGTTTATTTAAAAATATTTTAGTGCACAACTGTATCAACTCCCGTTAGAGGCAAAAAAAAAAAAAAAGAAAGAAAGAAAAAAGAAGAATAAAAAGATATTATTAATATATTTTTTAAAAAAGATAAAAAAATAAGAAAAATATTTTAGTGAATGAGGCAGGATAATGGATACACCAATAAATGCATAAAAGTACATAGAAAAAGAAATAAATACTAAATGAAAAGTCATAATTATGAAGATACTGGGCCCATAAATCAATTTTTTAATTTCATAAAACTATCTGGGAGTTTCCTTGTAGCCAGAGTGAAAACATGATTAAGTGATTCATGGTAAAAGGAGGGACAAAGTCTTCCTAACACTTATCTCTAAAAACAACTGTTTCAAATGGGACTTTGTGTAAGGGAGACTGAATTTTATAGCGGATCACATCTTTAATATTTTTCTAGTTTCTTTACTATCTCTGGGTCTCAAAAGGTTGTCTCTTATAGCACTTTGTAAAGGATGAGGCCTCGTGAACAATGTCAGGATGGTGGGAGAAACACAACGTGGTCCAACTTGGATGGTCTGACCTACTAGTGTAAACCAGGGACCATCTGGTAGATGGAGGGAGTGACATTTTGTCCTTGGAAGGCGTCCCACACCTGCACAGGCCTTTACTTCCATTGTCATAATTGATTTACCCATCCCACCTGCAGCACAGGCCTCCCTTTTAGTGGCTGGGGCAATAATAGCTATGTTTTTTGGAGCACTCACTATGTGCCAGGCCCATGCTAGATGCTCATTTAGCCCTCACAATGGCCTGAAGATGAGACTATTATTATACCCATTTTATAGGTGAGGAAGTTGAGGCTCAGGGGAATAAAAGGACTGGCCTGAGATCACACAGTGACAAAGCTAGGACAGAAAGCTAGGTTTGTGTGACTGCGAACCTCACCCTTGCAAACCCTCTGTATGGGGTCCATACATCACCTACGACCAGGGAGAGCACCCAGGACCCCAGGGACTCACATAATCTGCTCGGGGTGAACGCAGGACAGTCATCTCATCACTGCCAAGGTGACCCAGGCAGTGGGGAAGCTGCAGTCTTGAGTGTTCCCCCACCTCCTTAATTCTCTCTAGACCTTCAGCTCTGCGGGGAGCACCCTAAAACCACTTTGTTTCTCTTTCCTGCAGATTCTCCCTGACTCTATCTTCAAACTGACCACCAAGTCCTTCCGACCCTTCGCACCCCGGGTAAGGAGTCCCTCAGCCCTCCATGGGTGCAGACTAAGTCCACTAGATTTCAGAGGTTTCTCTGTAAAAACCTACGAATTCCTCTCAGAGTCTGAACGCCAGGAGTGAGACGCTCAGTAAAGGGGAAGGTGCTGCAGGCTTCGGGGCTCCCCTCGAAGGCCAAACAACAAGAGCCTGAGCCCACGTCTCCTGGGACCACAGCTCGTCCAGTCTTTTATTGGTGCTATCTAAGAATCCCAAGGAGGCCGGGCGCGTGGGCTCACGCCTGTAATCCTAGCACTCTGGGAGGCCAAGGTGGGAAGATCAGTCAAGATCAGGAGTTTGAGACCAGTCTCAGCAAGAGCCAGACCCTGTCTCTACTTTAAAAATAGAAAAAAATTAGCCAGGGGTAGTGGTGCATGCCTGTAGTGAGTGTCTCAGCTACTCGGGAGGCTGAGGCATGAGGATTGCTTGAGCCCAGGAGTTTGAGGTTGCTCTGAGCTAGGCTGACACCACGGCACTCTAGCCCAGGCAACAGTGTGAGACTCCGTCAACCCCCCAAAAATAATAATAAAAAAAATTTTTTTTAAAGAATCTCAAGGAATGCTGACATGTTGCATAAAATGTACCCTAATTCATAACATCTAATAATTACAGAGGGCTTACTAGGAGCCAGGCATGTTCTTGGTGCTTCACAAAGTTATTTTTTGAAGGGATAATAAATTCTCAGGGGTCAACATTCAAAAGATGTAAGAGGTTATAGGGTAGAAAGTCCCTCATCCATTCCTGACCCCTAGTCCCCATCTTGAGTCTACCAATACTATCAGATTGTGTGTTTCTTTCTGGTACATTCCATGTATATACAGGTTGTGTATTTATTGTCCAAAATGCTTGGGACCAGAAGTGTTTTGGATTTCAAATTTTTTTCAGATTTCAGATATTTGTATTAGGGATGCTCAACTTCTACAACAAATGTTGTGTTGTGCATCTTTCTCCCTTTTTTTTTTTTTTTTTTTTTTTTTTTTTTGTCTTTTTAAGAGACAGGGTCTCACTCTGTCACCCAGGCTGGAGTGCAGTGGCACCCTCATAGCTCACTGCAACCTCAACCACCAACCCCCACCAGGCTCAAGCAATCCTCCTGCCTCAGCCTTCCGAGTGAGTAGCTGGGACTACAGGCATGCGCCACCATGCCCAACTAACTTTAAAATTTTTTTGGTAGAGATTATACTGCCCAGGCTGGCCTTGAACTCCTGGCCTCAAGCAACCCTCCCACCTCAGCCTCCCAAAGTGTCATGTATTTTTACACAAATAGAGGCATATTATACACCATTTTGTACCTTTTTCCCCCTTTACTGTATCTGAGAGATCATTCCATATGATAAAGATATAAAGAGCTCCTTCACTCTGTTTTCATGGGTATCTATCTAATCTGATGTTGCATGGATTTACCATGGCTTGTTTCACTGGTTCCCTGTGGAAGGACATGTAGGTTGTCCCCAGTCTTTTGCTACATCAGTGTTGCAGAGAGTACCTGGTAGCTCCATCATTGCTGGGCTCAACTCTTCACGTGCATCTTCTCATGTATCCCACAGAAATGCACCAGTCCTCTCCCTACCCTCCAAGCACCCCAAAATACAGCCCAGACAGGCAGTAGTGTTAACATGCCTTGCAGAAGGCTTGGTGACAGCTGAGGAGGACCGTAACAGTGGGGGAAAAAAATCAAACTACAAGTTCTGCAATGCCTGGGTCCTGTCCTTCCATGAGGCGCCCCCTACAGGCCGTTTCTCTCCCTAGAGCCCCACTCACCGCCCGCCCTGCCGCCATGTTGTCCCAGCCAGCCTCCTAGCGCCCTTGGCCACAGCCTGGCTCCAGCAACCCTTTTGCCCCAGAAAGAGAAGGAAACTCCTCCTCCCACTTCCTGCATGCATCATACTCAAGCTGGCAGAAAAACAACTCTGCCCGCCTCCTTAGTGAAGCAGTTTCCCTCCTCAACCTTCCAAACTTCTTCCTTCTAGAATAAAACGTAGATTTTATATTTATATAACCAAAAGGCTCATGGGAGTGTTCTTCTTCCACCAACACCCCCCCAAAAAAGAACAGTCTGGCTCCAAATTAAATTCTGTACCTACCTCTAGTGAAACAGAAAATTTCGAGCACTTTTGAAATGGTGGAATCTAGTTGTGTCATATTTTAAAAACGCTGGTGTCCTATCTTAGCATGCACCAGCTACCAGAGTGTGATTATGAAGGCATGGAGAAACAACAGCTCTCGCCCCTTGCCTGGGGAGGGGTGGGGAGTGAGAAAATTGGCCTGACCTTTCTGGAGGACGATTCGGCAATGCCTTCCAAAAGCTTTAAAAACACCCTGCCCTTTGACTCAGTAATTCCACCTCTAGAAATGTTTTCCTGAAAATAACAGCCGAAGGTACTCAGGGGGGTGGGCATTGTGATGGCAAAACCTTGGAGACAACTTAATGCCCGGGAGGGTTGGATCCATCGCGACACCCACGCACGGCGCACAGCAGAATGCAGTTCAGCCAGGAAATACACGATGCGGACTCTGTGTGTCTGGCATGGAAAGATGTCCAGTTGTGCTATTAAGACAAAAAGATGTAGAGCATTTTGTGAGAAATAAAATCACCCAAAAGCCTTCTCAGCTTTATCTGGGGCAAAAGGGTTGCTGGAGACCTGCATGTTTTCTTCTCTTGATATAACCTCTTCATTCTGCTCCCAGTTAGCCAGGCTGTACCCCAACATGAACTTGGAGCTCCAGGGAGCAGTGGCCTCTGCCCCACTCCTGAACTTCAGCTCTGGGAACCTGTCCTTGGCTCCCCTGATGGAGATTGAGGGCTTCGTGCTCCTGCCCGACTCCACCAAGGAGTCTGTTTTCCGGCTCAGTGTGGTAAGGTTCAGAGCTTTTGCAAGTGCTATTCCTTTTACCTGCTTGCTTTTCTCCCCACTCACCACCTGACTAATCTACCTTATGCCTCTTGCCATTTTTTTGAAGCACCCCATTATCTTTCTTCACAGCGTTTACTACAGAGGTACTTAGGTAGCAGCTTGCAGATTTATGTTTACTATGTGCATCTCCCACTACATGAGTCTGGGCTGTTGTCAGTGGGGAGGGAGGTATAGGTGTCTTTGTCCTGCTTGCTCTACTCTGCTGTAGATCTCCTGAAGACTACATTTCCCAGGCTCCTTTGCACTCTGATTTCCACCTTGGACAGCCAATGGGAGGCACAGTCAGGAGAATGGAGGGCGGGAGGAAGGATAAAGCCAGAGAATCTTCTCTCTTTGCCATGGGCAAAGGCTCTTGCAGTGACTGTGTCTCCTTCATGGTGGCCCCGTTAACCCCAACTCCACTCTGTTCCTCTAGTACTGGGGTGCAAGCAGCCTCCTGTCTCTGCCAATCTCTGATTGGCCTTTCTGGTTTTGCAGCATTTCCATCACTTGTGGAATTCCCTGTATGAAATTCCCTCTGCGTTAAATATTAAGAGAAGGTTTTTCTTTCTTGATGGAGCCTGTCTAATCGGGAACAGGCTGAGTGCTTTGGGGGCCCTTCTCACTGGATGGAGGACTTTGCTTTCTTCTTTTTTGACTTTTCAAACTCAACAAGTCAGATCTCTAAAAGGATAACCCCTCCTAGATGCCATATCTGTAATTTGGTATTGTTGTTACTGTTATCAAAATTGTTGTTAGTATTATCAGTAATATATTTTTAAATTAAAATATTATTATTATTATTATTTCTAGGGCTGAATCTTGTCCCTGAGATAGCCAGAACTGGTCTTTTTTAGAGTTCTCCAGGGACAGGTACTCTATACCTTCTCTTGGTAATCTGTTCAAAGTTTAACTGCTGTTGTAGTCAGCAATGTCAAGTAACCATGTTCAAGTCCAAGTTCAAACATTTACTGAGCACTTACAACGAACCTTCTGGGAGTCTACAGCCTAGTGGGCAAATTTCCTGCTCTAACTCGTTGAGCTGTTTGTTGAGAGGAGATAGCTTGTCACCATCCTTCCTGTACATGACAACTTCCATCATTTATACCTGTTTCTTTCTATGGGCAATTCCAGGCCACTAATGTGTCCATCACGGTGACCTTCAACACCACCAAGATCAGTGGGACCATGAAACCTGAAAAGTAAGTTGACCTCCCGCCCACATGGGCGTGCTCAGCTGGGCGTCGTCTGCACTCTGTAGCCGGGGTGAGGGTGTGATGAGATCTTCCCCTCAATGTGGGGGCCCCACCATTTGGGACAGACACTTACATTTCACCGCAGTTGGGCCAATTCTTTTTCCCCACTGGTCCTGCTTCCCCCAAACTTCAAATTTCTCTAGAATTTACTAATACTGCTCTTTCTTAATCTATGAATTATAGACATAGCTATTTTAACTTACTGAAATGATAGAGGTTGAGATCTTCTACCCCACCTCGCCTGCCCTGCGACTTCTCCCAGTGTCGCCGTATCATTGCTTTTAGCTACTTGGTCATCTTTGTCACTCCCACCCCCACCCCACCCTTGGGCCTGTGCCTTCTAAAGCCAGGGCCTCCTCCTTTCTGGGGAGCCCTGCATCACTTAAGCTTCCCGTGGGCCCAATGCTCACATCTCTGAGCCTTCTCTGATTCATTATAGGGTACAAGTGGAGCTGAAAGAATCCAAAGTTGGACAATTCAATGTAAGTTATCGTTTTTATTTATGACATGATTAGAATATTGATGAATGTAAGGTGTTTCCTAAGCAATTGCTATGGCACTGATAATAGGAAATACAAAAGAGGCTGGGCACGGTGGCTCATGCCTGTAATCCTAGCACTCTGGGAGGCCGAGGCAGGCGGATTGCTCGAGGTCAGGAGTTCGAAACCAGCCTGAGCAAGAGACCCCGTCTCTACTATAAATAGAAAGAAATTAATTGGTTAACTAATATATATAGAAAAAATTAGCCGGGCGTGGTGGTGCATGCCTGTAGTCCCAGCTACTTGGGAGGCTGAGGCTGAAGGATTGCTTGAGCCCAGGAGTCTGAGGTTGCTGTGAGCTAGGCTGACGCCACGGCACTCACTCTAGCCTGGGTGACAAAGCGAGACTGTCTCAAAAAAAAAAAATATATATATATATATATGTATATATATATGTATATATATATATGAAATACAAAAGGAGAAGAGCTGATCCCTGCCCTAGGGAGGTGCAGAGGGTCTCAAGAGCACCAGACACAGGGCCAAGGAGCAGTTATAGGCTAATATAAGACAAGATATAATTAAGTCATCTATTAGAATTCTTTTAACTGCAGGGAACAGAAAGCCAACTTGAACTGGCTTACACAAAAAAGGAGGAATGTATAGAATTATATAACTAAAAAACCAAAAGCAACCAGAAAACTAAGACTGGAGGTTTCAGGCAGAGCTGGATCCAGGTGCTCAAATTTGTGCACCAAGAATTTCCATGTCTCTCTTCTACTTTCATCTGTGTTGATTGCATTCTCAGGCAGGCTCTTCTGATGGGTGGCAAACTCCAGAGTTTCCTATAGTCTCATTAAAAAAAAGAAAAATCTGCAAAAAAAAAAAAAACCCCAAACCCTGTGCTAGTTCTCACTGGAGCCATCTTAGTCATGTGCCAATCCCTGTGGGCAGAAGGTGGACAGGACCAGTCTGTCAAGCATGGATCTCATCTGCACTCCTGGAGCCAGGATTTACGATCAGCTACACCCCACAATAGGAACTCTGTTATTAAAACAAGAGAAATCGAATGCTGGGCAGGGAAAACCAAGAGGTGGTTGCCACGAGGAGGAAAAAAGTGAAGTAAATGGCTTCATACAAAAGGAAGAAAGAGAAGGGGAAGATGAGTGTTGGCTAAAGTGATGGAGAAGAGTTTTCGGGAAGGAGGGAAGGAGATGGATCACCTTTAATTGGCAGGTGTTGCCTTCCCTTTTACCATCCCCCGACTGGCGTCCCCTGCCCACCTTCACCCCTGCCTTGCTTCCCAGACTCTTGCTAAGTGCTTAGGAAGTGGAAACGAGCACATAAACCGTGGGCAGAGACACTGCCACGGGGACCGCAGAGATGACTCCTTCCAGAAATTAAAGGGGGAAGTGAATAATGACACACTCATATCGTATCTGCTCATGCAGGTAAAAAATATTATAAAGTAAAATGCTCAAATGTAAAGTTGCACAAAAATTTATCCCATCAGGTTTTCAGAACATGAAATGGAAAGAGCAAGAACTGTAGACCCGAATAAATTTAGATTCAAATCCTGAGCCCTCTGCCTGCCATATAGTGGGAGTTAAAAGTTATGTTTCATAATTTTTTTAGGCAAACCCATTTTGTTTTTACTTCATTTCTTTTAATTACACAAGTAGTTTATGAAAACATTCGCACTGTGAAAAAAAATTAAATACTAAAGATAAGGCTAAGGACTAAGTCAAACCTTGATCTTCTTCCCAGAGGAATGACGATTGGGCTTGCAGCCTTCCAAAATTGTCCTATTCATCTTCCTATACATAAATGTGCATCTCAAAGTAGTTTTATCTTATAAAATAGCAGCACGATGTAGGTATCTATGTGCAATTTGCTTTTTTCAAGCCTTTTGCCCACGTGGACACATACAGAGCCACCCCACCCCCAGGGTGACCTCGTGGCTGTTTAGGTGGGCAAGATGGCCCAGGTGGTCACAGTGAGCCTCTCCTGTTCCCCACCAGATGGAGCTCCTGGAAGCATTCATCAACCACTACCTTCTCAACGTCGTGTACCCCGAGATCAACGGTAAGAATTGCCATGGCTTTTTCCAAGTCAAGACTGGACCCTGCTCTTTTGGGGGAAGAGGGTTGGACTTGGCGTTGGGAAACAGGGCTGTCCTGGAGCTTGTGTGACTGTGAGCAAGTCACTTCTCTCAGAGCCTGTCTGTGAGATGGAATCCTCAAGGTTGCTTTATCTCCCTCCAGGGCTGTAATTCCCTGGGTTCAAATCCCACGTCTGCCACAACCTAGCTACATGACCTAGGACAAGTGACTTGGCTACTCTATGCCTCGGTTTCCTTATCTGTAAAATGGGTATAATAATTATGCCTACCTCATAGTCTTTGGTGATCACGAAATGGGAATATACTGTGTATAGAATTTACAGAGAACAAAATTCTTTGGTAAAAATTTGTCTATAATTGTTGTTTATTAATAAATCCCTCTCAATATTGTGCTTCAATATCCAGATCAATTGGCCATAGGCTTGCCCCTCCCTCTGCTAAAGCGAGTTCAGCTCTACGACCTTGTTGTCCAGATCCATGAGGTCAGTGGGTTCGGGGGGATCTCTGGGGATTTGGGGAGTGGGTGTTGGTTAGTAGCTTGCCAGGTTTGGAGGCCAAACTGATGGGTGGTACCCAGCCCAGCCCTGTAGCTGGGAAAGCCCTCTGAGGACAAGATGCTTCTGGACATGGCTATACACCAGGAAGCCACCTGTGTGCCCTACAGAAGTGGCACCTCTGTTGGGGCAGGAGGCATTTGACACAGCCCTGTGCCACCACTGCCTCCCACCCCAGGGGGGACGTGAGGGAACCTCAAGGTGAGCTCATTTTGAAAATACTGGCTAGGTGCAGTGGCTCATTCCTATAATCCTAGTACTCTGGAAGGCCGAGTCAAGAGGGTCGCTCAATGTCAGGAGTTCAAAACCAGCCTGAGCAAGAGCGAGACCGCATCTCTACTAAAAATAGAAAGAAATTAATTGGCCAACTAAAAATATATAGAAAAAATTAGCCAGGCATGGTGGCGAATGCCTGTAGTCCCAACTACTCAGGAGGCTGAGTGAGGCAGAAGGATCACTTGAGCCCAGGAGTTTGAAGTTGCTGTGAGCTAGGCTGATGCCACAGCACTCTAGCCCGAACAACAGAGTGAGACTCTGTCTCAAAAAAAAGAAAATACTGCATGCCCAACAGGACAGGTTCTAAAAGCCATTTGTAAGTTCTAAAATGTTCTAAATTTCTTCTAAACTTTGTATGCCCTCCCCATTTTACATGAGTACTACAACCATATTTACATTTTTAAAAATTATTCTTAAACCTTTTGTTCCACTGTGGCCACAGTTTGAATTTTGGTGCCCTTCCTTCCAGTGCACTTTTTTTTGAAGCTTTAAACACATTTTTTTGTTGTTTGTTTCTATGTGTGTTTTGGACAGTTGCATTGCTGGTGCTCACACTTGCTTTTTCTTTCTTTCCTTTTTTTTTTTTTTTTGTTACACTCAGCATCACCACTTAGTCTTGTTCCTTTGTTGTAACCTGGTTTCCTCCTCCCAACATTAAATAGCTGTGTATGGTTTCATCCAGCAGATGGGCCATAATTTAATTACCTGTTTTAATACCAAGAAATATGTCTTATTTTTTTTCACTATTCAAACTACTATTCTTTTTTTTTTTTTTTTTAAGACAGAGACTCGCTTTGTTGCCCAGGCTAGAGTGAGTGCCGTGGCGTCAGCCTAGCTCACAGCAACCTCAAACTCCTGGGCTCAAGCAATCCTGCTGCCTCCGTCTCCTGAGTAGCTGGAACTACAGGCATGCGCCACCATGCCCGGCTAATTTTTTCTATATATATATTAGTTGGCCAATTAATTTCTTTCTATTTATAGTAGAGACAGGCTGGTTTCAAACTCCTGACCTCGAGCAATCCGCCCGCCTCGGCCTCCCAGAGTGCTAGGATTACAGGTGTGAGCCACCTCGCCCGGCCCTAACTACTATTCTGACCAAGCATTTTGTGGTCCATTTGTGCCCCCAAGTTGCAGATCATCTTTCGAGTGAGAAGACTGAGTTGGCAGACTCATGAGCATTAGGAGATGCTGTGTTGTGCCTGGGGCATCATCAACATCCAGAAATAATAGCTACTAAAGGGAATGAAGGGCAGAGGCAGTTAGGAGCGTTGAAACACTGATCAACTGTCATAGTTAAGAAACAAAGGTCCAAAGTCCCTTTGGGCCCCAAGATACACAACATGTAACTACTGTTGAGTGTTTACAAGTGGAGCCAGACAGACTGTTGTTCAAAGCAAAGACTGAGTGGCAATTCACACCACTGGCCTCAGTTTTCCCCTCTGTAAAATGGGCTGGAGCCCAAACCTTACTGGGCTTTCGTGAAGATTACAGGCCAAGTAGGATAGCATGTAGCTCAATATTTGCACATGGAAAGTGATTAGAAAATGTATTACATATTATCACATTTATTAGAATTTTGAGGTCAACTCTGTCCATTTCTCTGACCACCAAAGGCAGGGGATTGATTACTGTGGGGAAAGAATCGGACTTGGCCTTGAGTTCAGAACTCCTGCCCCTCTGGGTGCTGGAGACCTAAGAAGAGCAGGAGAGTAAATCCCAGCAGCTCACCATTTTGCGTTATTCGACAAGGAGGGAAAATTTAGGTGACACAAAGGACATTAGAGGCCTGCCAGGAAGCAGCGGCTTTGGAAATGGCAGATAAATCGCTACCTTGGAGAAGGCAGCTGGCAAAAGCTGTGCTTTATGGAGACCTTGGGGACCGAGGCACACTTGTGGTTTGCGCGGTGACCTAGGTGTCTCGCAGAGCTTGTGTTCCCCAAGACGTGGGCTCCCTTTAAATCACAGGTGCGTCTTTTTTGAAGTCGAGGGTGCTCTCGATCATGCTGTCCCGTCCTGTTTCTCCTAGAACTTCCTGTTCTTGGGCGCCAACGTCCAGTACGTGAGAGCCTGAGGACCAGAAGAAAGAGGGGCTTGGAGGCCACGCTGGATGTGCACGTGGCATCTGCAGATCTGCAGCGTCTCTGCAGAGATCCGCCCAGAGGACGAAGGCGCCTCCGTTCTCGGCGCAGGAGGCGAGGTCTGCCCCCACCCTCCTCTTCACCGGAGCACCGTGCCCTCTCTGACTCTGAGCTTTGCCTTCCCCCCCAGGAAGGACCTCCCTCCCCCACTGGCCTGGGATATCTCTAAGAGCAGGCATTGTAGTTTTTATGCGTCGCCTGATCCTCGTGCCTAGCAGAGTGCTGGCACTTAGTAGGTCCTCAATAAATATTTATTGAATGATGCGATGAAGGAATCGCCTGGGGTTTTGGCTGAACCTCCTCACTGCCCACCCTCTTCTGGCCAGAGGGGTCTTTGGATGGCCAGTGATCTGTGATCTCCAAGGCTAGCCCTTGGCCACACGCCACTTTCTGCTCTGGGAGCCTCAGTGAGACACCAGGCACGTGCTTGGCCCTGGCCCTGGCGCTGGCCCCCGTCCCTAAGGCCCTCGCCCTGTCTCAGGCAGAGGCTCACTTCGATTTCGCTCCGTCCCTCACTCCTTGTCTGCTGCAGACTGGGGAGCCATTGAGTCTCCCTGAGCAAAAACTCAGCCTCCTGCTGCCTTTTCCCCACTGAAGCGGGGGTAATTTAGGAACAAATGGATCTGTCTAGGCTTTTGGTCCAGCCCAAATAAAAACCTCATCCAACTGTTGTTTATGAGCCCCACGCCTGGAGGGAGAGGCCATGATTTCTAATTAGTGAACAATGAGCCTTTGATCAGACTTAATAAAGAGTCATTTCCAAGTTATGTAGCTGGGCTCCCGGGGATGGGAGTAGGAAGGCTCGTTTGATATTTTTTTATTGTGTTAATGAGCAGATGGATGGAGCTGCCGGCTAGCAGATAATTCACAGGGAATAGACCCATTTACCCTGTGTGTGACGGAGATGTGTTCCAAGATGGGACGATGGGTTGTCACCCAGCTGGTGGCAGGGTAAGCCACGGCTCCGCCTCCTCCCTCCTCGGGCTTCATCCAGCACTACCCATGTGGTCTTGGGCAGGCCACTTTCCACCTTGGGGTCCTCTTCTATAAAATAATGATGATGACAGTAGTAGTCAATTTCTAGGGCTATTATAATGGCTCTAGTAGGTGATACATGCAGAAGGATCTATTTAGCCATCACTGCGAGGCTTCAGTATTTATAGGCTGGCCGTGCATACAGAGTGCCTCCTGCTTGCCAGGGCCTGGGCTCCCAGCCTGGGGAGAAACGGGCAGCACAGACTTAGTTCTAGATCCTGCTTTTAAGAGCGTTGCCTCAGCTACAGTGAGAAGAGCCGGTCTCCATTCCAACCTACCTGCCTTGGGCCCCTGGGCAAGGCCTCTGCGCCTCAGTGTTCTCACCTGTCAAATGAGGCTGGGAGTAGCTCCTGGCAGGGTGACTTGGGTTTGTGTCAAGTGTCTTTGGGTGCCTGGGGCATAGCCAGATCCTGGTACATAAATGGCTGATACGATCATCACCTGTTTAACCTTGGGCCGCCCCCCAACCAGATCCTGAAACAAGGAGGTGAGAACAAGTAGTTTACTTTGAAGAAGAGCCCAGGAAGGGCCAATAGGGGTGTGAAAAATGTGATGGTGAAGGGAAAGCAGCCTATAAACGGTGCATAACCACACCAGCCACTACCACAAGTGAGTGGAGCTTGATCCTACCAGGGAAACTCTGAGTCAATGCAGAACACACCTCAGAGTGTCCCACCCAAGGGCTAAGGGAGCTGAGATATTTATACACCATTTCCCATCAGTCCCTGGTTGAGGGGAGCTCCAGGCAGGCATTAGTTCTCTGACTCTTCTACTCTGGGCAGAGTGGGCAGTAGGGGCCAAGAGAAAGCTTCCCCTTTGCTCTCTGAAGGTTCGCCGAAAATGACGATAGATTAATAAAAGAAAAAGGCATACATCATTAATTTAACAGGCTGGGAGTGGTGGCTCACACCTGTAATCCCAGCACTTTGGGAGGCCAAGGCAGGAGGATTGCTTGAAGCCAAAAGTTTGAGACCAGTCTGAGCAACATAGCAAGATCCCATCTCTACAAAAAATAAAAAGATCAGCCAGGTGTGGTGGTGCACACCTGTAGTCCCAGCCACTCAGGAGGCTGAGGCAGGAGAATCGATTGAGCCCGGGAGTTTGAGGTTGCAATGAGCTATGATCACACCAGTACACTCCAGCCTGGGCAACAGAGCAAGACCCTGTCAAAAACAAAACAAAACAAAAATAAAAACAAGGACAGTCTGAGAAAATGGCATAACCCAGGGTGGCCTAAGGAGACATGAGGACTAAATTTAATATGGCATCCTGGGTGGGACCCTGGAAAATAAAAAAGACATTAGGTAGAAAAGTTAAAATCTGAGTAAAGTGTGGAGCTTAGTTAATGAGAGTGTATCGGTGTTGATTCATTAGTTGTAATAAATGTAATATTAATATTAGATGGTAACAACAGGAAAATTGGGGACAAAATATGAGAAATCTATTTATAATCTTTACAAATCTACAATTATTTGTGAAGAAATTTAAAATTCTTTTTTAGTTTCTTAAATCTAAAACTATTTTTTTTTTTTTTGAGACAGAGTTTCGCTTTGTTGCCCAGGCTAGAGTGAGTGCCGTGGCATCAGCCTAGCTCACAGCAACCTCAAACTCCTGGGCTCAAGCAATCCTGCTGCCTCAGCCTCCTGAGTAGCTGGGACTACAGGCACGCGCCACCATGCCCGGCTAATTTTTTCTATATATATTAGTTGGCCAATTAATTTCTTTCTACTTATAGTAGAGATGGGGTCTTGCTCTTGCTCAGGCTGGTTTTGAACTCCTAACCTTGAGCAATCCTCCCACCTCGGCCTCCCAGAGTGCTAGGATTACAGGCATGAGCCACCTCGCCCGGCCTAAAACTATTAATTTTTTGTAAATCTAAAACCATTTAAAAATAAAAAGTTAATTTAAGTTAAAAAAAAAACTTGGAAAAATGTTTCCACCAAGCAGCAGAACGAGTGGGCTCAGAAGTCACTGATCAACAGAGGAAATTGAGGCAGAGAAAGGGCATCAGCTCAGTCCTCCACCAGCAGGTGGCGACAGCAGTTGATTAGCTGGGGCTCCTGTGAACTCGGCATCCAATAGAATCTACATAATCGGGTTTCAAAGACCATTCAAAACCAATCTTGTATCACAGATGCAGGAAGAGGGTGCAGGTGTTCCACCTTAGTGTCTCTTCTGTAGGAATGAAGTCCCCTTCGCCTGCCTGACACGTTAGCGGGTGGCTAGTACTCTTAGGTAGTTAATGAGAAGCAGCAAATGCTGTGATTGGAGAATTAATATCCCCCATCAGGGAAACACATCGTAAACAGACTTCTCACACGATAAAAGTAACACCAGGGCTGCCCCCAGACTCCTCCGACTGCTCCCAACCGCTGCTTCCTGGCTTCTTCCGGACTTCTCTCTGCTCCTGGACGCAGGGCTCGGTGACGGTCCCTCGGGCTCAGGCCTGGGCCCTCTTCCTAGGGGAACGTCAGCCTCCAAGACTCTGCAGAGTATCCCTGGTTGCAATATGTTTCCAGTCCAGCCTTTTCCCCTCTGAGATGCCGGTCTGTCCGCTAACTGCAGCCTGGATGTTCCCCTGGGCGAACTGGATTTGGGGGGCTGCACCCCGCTGGTGTGCCAGGGGAAAGGTAAAGGCATGCTAAGGCATTCTCCTAGAGTCTGGTGCAAAAATCCCCCCACCACACATCAACCTGGGCCTGCGTCCCCGGTCTGCAGAGGAAGGCGGGTAGTAAACACAGAGAAACAGACGCTGCTGCTGCTTTATGGGCCGGAAGGAAACGATTTCCCACCTGGGGCCACTAAAGAATCCAGGGCTCCCTTCTCTGCTTTCCCTTAGGAAGGCTTTTCTCCCATCTCAAGTGATCTCGTGGGGCCATTAGTGCAGACAAAGCAGCAGCAATCCCAGGGCGAGGTGGGCTGTTTCTAAAAGAATGTTCTCACCTACAGCCATCTCACCTTGAGGTGGAGGGGTATTCCCAGAGCTGTCCCCTGCATCCTCCAGACCCAATTAAGAGCAGCTTTCTCTCAGTCCCACCCCTGCCCTCCCCAGCTAGATTTCTAAGACCTGCAGATCCATCAAGAGTAGTACTCTGGGCCTAGTGCAGTGGCTCACGCCTGTAATCCTAGCGCTCTGGGAGGTGGAGGTGGGAGGATCGCTTGAGCTCAGGAATTCAAGACCAGCCCAAGCAAGAGCAAGACCCCATCTCTACTGAAAATAGAAAAATTAGCCAGGTGTGGTGGCACATGCCTGTAGTCCAAGCCACTCGGGTGGCTGAGACAAGAGGATCACTTAAGCCTGGGAGTTTTAGGTTGCCGTGAGATATAATGATGCCACTGCACTCTAGCTAGGGCAACAGAGCAAGACTCTGTCCCAAAAAAATAAAAGAAAAGAAAAGCAGTTCTCTAAGAACTACCCCTGCACTGTATCATGGTAAGAGTTAGTGCGGTGGCTCGCTCCTGTACTCCTGGCACTCTGGGACGTGGAGGCGGGAGGAACCCTTGGGCCCTTAACACCATATGAGGGCTCCACTCTCATGACCTAATCACCTCCCAAAGGCCCCATTTCCAAATACCATCACATTGGGGGTCAGAGTTTCCTCATATGAATTTTGGAGGAACATAAACATTCAGTCCATAGTAGAGTGCAAACTGGTACAACCATTGGAAGTCTGCTTGGCAGTATCTGCTAAAGTTGAACATGCACAAGCCCCATGACCCAGAAATTCCACTCCTTAGTATATCCTCAACTGAAGCATCTACATATCTTCAACAAAAGATACATACCAGTATGTTCATAAAGCACATTTCATAGTAGCCCTGAAATGGAAATAACCCAAACACCCATCAACAGTAGATGGACAAATTGTGGGGTGTTGACACAATGGGATATTAAACAGCAATAAGCATAAGCGAACCACAACACCACGCAACAACAAGAATGAATCCCAGAAATAGAATGCTGAATGAAAGGAGGCTGGCAGGATTCCACTGATGCAAAATTCAAACGCAGGCAAAGCTAATTCATGGAGGCAAAAAGTCAGGATTGCAGTCAGGCTTCCAGCAGGGGATAGTAGCTAGGAAAGGACACGAGGGGGCTTCTCGGGTTTTCATAACGTTCTGCTTCCTGATCCACGTGCTGGTTACACGTGTGAGCTCACTTTGGGAACATCTCTCTGCTTACTATTCTGTATACATGTTATACTTCAAATAAAATATCAGAAGAGTATATCTGTATTTATGAGACACCTTACAGAGCCTTTGATTACTTAGGCTCACAATAAACGAAGCTCCATTTTCAGACTTAATTCATCCAAATATATTAAGATATACACCTTGTACGGGCTGCTTAACATGGCATTGCTTGTGATAGCAAAATAATAAGAGAACAAAATAAAAACTGAAAGCGACCTGTGTGGCCCTTTTTGGGTACCGGTAGATAAATGATGGTACAGTCACGCAAAGGCATACCATGTGGCCATTAAAAAGAATGAGGCCCACCTATTTGTAGACATAGAAGAATTTCAAGGTATTACTAGGTGGAAATAGTAGGTACAACAGGTATAGCATTAGCAGAACAGTAGGCACGGTATAATCTCTTTTTATTTAAAAGGATATAGACACATACATGTGTGCTCATATGTGTATAGGAAATTTCTAGGTTACCTAAGATACTAGAAATAGGTTACTTCTAGAGAATAGAAATGAAGAGCTGATAAAGTTGGGACATTTTTATTTTCCTTCTTGTACCATTGGATTTGGATATTTCTTACACAAGAAAATACTACTTTAAAAAACAAATGTTTAAGGTGTATTAGTTTCCTATTGCTGCTGTAACAAATGACCACAAACTTAGTAACTTAAAATGAACATATTATCTTGTCGTTCTGGAGGTCAAGAGGGCTGTGTTCCTTCTGGAAGCTCTGGGGCAGAATCTGTTCCCTTGCTTTGGGCAGCTCCTAGAGGCTGGTTTCCATTTGTTGGCTGGTGGCCACTTCCCCCATCTTGAAAGCCAGCAGCATAGCACCCTCTCTGCTCTCTGACCGCCTCTTCTGGCATGGCATCTTGTTTGACTCTGATCCCCCTGCTTTTCGTTTATAAGGACCCTTGTGATAAACTGGGCCCACACAAACCATCCAAGATAATCTCCCCATCTTACAGTCCTTAACTTAATCACTTCTGCAAAGTCCCTTTGCCATTTAAGGTAACATATTCATCAGTTCCAGGCACTAGGACATGCACATGTTTGGTAAGGTCACTATTCAACCGACCACACATGTATATCAAAGTAATTTAGGCACATGCTTTAAAAAATCAAATATACAAAAGGGCTTATAATAAGAAGCAATAGTCTCAGAGGGAACCACTTTTAATTCCTTAAATGTTTCTTGTTTTAGTACTTTGGACAGATAGCTCAAAATCTCCAATAATGTTTCTACATTGTTTTTTTATTTACCAATCTTTTGAAAATTTGCTGACTTCGTGAGGATTTAGCTTGTTGCCCCACTTACCTTCCCTCCCTCAAAAGACTTATATAACATGATTTTTGCTTCTTTATTGGTATGTTTACAATTTTAGATAATGTATTCACACACTTGTTGTTTTGCTCCATCAACTATATGTATGTGACTTCCCGTTACTCATTGCGTGACCTTGGTGGATCTCTCTGAGCCCAAGCTTCCCTGTCTGAAAAAGAGGCTCACATGCAAAAATCTCACTAGCCAGCTGTCCCAGGAACCATTTCTCTTCCCTCCTGGGCATACAGCTGAACTACATTTCCCAGCCTCCCTTGCAGTTAGGTGTGGCCAGATGACTGAGTTCAAGTAGACCTTGAGCAGAAGTGATTTTGCCACTTCCAGGTGTGGCCTGTAAACATCACTGGTATGGTTTTTTTCTCTCTCTTTCTCTCTGCCAGCTGGATGTTAACACCCCTAGTAACTTGGGACAAATGTGCTGAAGATGGCAGAGCCTCAAGCAGTAGCCTGGGTCCCTGAATGATTGTGTGGAGCAGAGCTCCTCCCACCCCAGTGGTCATTTGGATTTTATGAGAGCAGAGATAAATATCTGTCACAGCTGCTGAGATTTGGGGATTTAGCTATTACAGGAGCTAGTGTTGACTGTAACACTACTCATGGGTATACCAACCCATGAGACTGTTAAAAGACTTAAAATGTATGTGAGTATATTGAGATATGTAAATTGCTGAGTCTGCAGTCAATGTTCAATAAATAGAAACTATTAGTATTCATAACACAGTCCTTGGACATCAGCTTCTCCCCTGCCTCCCCTCCCAGCCCCCTGCTAGTGTGCCCTGTTCAGTTAACTCTTCCTTTCCCTCAGCAAGAAAATATGCACAAGTCTACATCGTATATAACCACATGCTCTCCCCTTGTTCAGAATTCCGCTAGAGCTTGTGATTAGCTCTACAACTCATTTGGCAACTGATCGGGTGGTATTGTGAATTGCTATTTAAATATTTTCTGTTAGAAAAATATTTTCTAACTTCTCCTGAGTTTTATGTCTAACCTCCCTAAGTAGATTCTAATTTCCCTGAGGGCAAGGAACAGATATTACATGTCTTGGTAGCACCCATGGCTCATTGCAGAACTGAGCCGGGCACTTAATATGTACCTGGGTGATTTGATTCGGAATCTCTTGTCACTTAACCTAATGCTCCAATCTTTTCCCCAGTTATGGGCTGCCCCGGGCGCTTATCACACGGCTCCTCCAGTTTATAGCCAGCTGTTAATTAGCTCTGTATCTTTCCTCTGCTTGTGGTGCACATGCTCAGTGGCCCCTGCATCTCGCTTGCATCTCTCTCCTGCTCCGATCACAGAGACCCCACAAAGGATACCTCCCCTGTTCTCTTTCTCACAGTTCTATGCTGGCTACTGGGGCTTTGGAAAGTACTTGGGAGGTAGATGAGCCATGAAATGTTAAGTCAAGAGGGGGAAACCCACGGACAGCAGGAAACAAGAGAGGACCTGCAGGGCCTAGCTTTTGGAGGGTGACCAAGGGCCACAGAGAAGGGAGGCCTGGCAGGTTGAGGTGACCCAGTGACCTCTACTATAGTTAATATTTTGGTGACTTTCCTTGACAACTTCCCATTTTAGGAGGGCCTAGGCAAGATTGAGTTCAGGCAGGGAGTGAGTAGAGAGTGGGGTGGTTTTAACTGAAAAAGTCCCTTTTAGTCTAACGTTCCATGATTGTCATAGTTACTTATTATTACGGATTCAATTGTGTGCCCCCCGAAAAAGATATGCTGTAGTCCTATGCCCAGGACCTCAGAATGTGACCTAATTTGGAAATAGGGTCTTGATAGAGGTAATGAAGTCATTAGGGTGGGTCCTAATCCCAAATGACTGGTGTCTTTATAAAAAGGGAAATTTGGAGACAGACAGACACACACAGCGGGGAGAAGCTGTGAAGACAGGCACTTGAGGGTGGAGGCAGAGACTGGACCCATGCAGCTGCAAGCCAGGGAATGCCAAGGGTTTAATGGGCACCACCAGATGCTAGAAAGGGGCAAGGAAGGATCCTGCCCAGAGTCCCAGAGGGAGAGCGACCTGTGGACACCTTGATTTCCAACTTCCAGCTTCCAGAACAGTGAGACAATAAATTTGCACTCTTTTGATAACCCAGTTTGTGGTGTTCTTTTACAGCAGCGCTAGAACACTAATACACTCACCTTCCCCACCCTTCCTTCTCCTTACTCACAAATGGGCAGCTAATGTCAACCTCACAAGAGTGGGAGGGTTTCCCTGAGATAAAGACACCAGTGGGGGCCGGGCGCAGTAGCTCACACCTGTAATCCTAGCACTCTGGGAGGCTGAGGCTAGAGGATCGCTTGAGCTCAGGAGTTCGAGACCAGCCTCAGCAAGAGCAAGAACCCCTCTCTACTAAAAAAATAGAAAGAAATTAGCTGAACAACTAAAAAATATGTACAAAAAATTACCTGGGTGTGGTGGCTCAAGCCTATAGTCCCAGCTACTCGGGAGGCTGAGGTAGGAGGATCGCTTGAGCCCAGGAGTTTGAGGTTGCTGTGAGCTAGGCTGACGCCATGGCACTCTAGCCCTGGCAACAGAGTGAGACTCTGTCTCAAAAAAAAAAAGTTACAAAAAAAAAAAAAAAAAGACACCAGTGGGTTTTAAGTTAGCCACACAAAAGTCAGCTTCTCACAAGTTTCCAAAGTAACTGCAACTGTGCCAAGTATCATTTTGAGGAGAAAACCTTTAGACATGTTCCCTGGGACATGGGCTCCCAGCTTGCCAAGCGCTTTTCTTGGGGGAATGTTCCAGACTGCTAAGCTCCCTCTGGACTATCCCTGCCCGCCTGTGTGAGTCTCAGATGTGCTGAGGCAAAGTCAGGTGGTAGTGGCTGCTGATGTGTGGTGTCCAACGGTCTGGATAGAGTCTGTTTCCATTAGACCATTCAATTTCCCCAATCTACGTGCCATGGGGGAGGGGGAAGGAGAGAAAATCCACTCATTCCACATACATTTATTGAGACTGCACTATATGCCAGGTGCTGTTACAGCACTTGGGATACTGGGGGAGAGAGAGGCAACAAAAAAAACATAAGTTAGTTAGATAATAGGTCAAGAGATGATAATGGTTATGGGAGAAAATAGAACAGGATTATAATCCAATCTTCTTGCTCAAATAACGCCAGCATTCACCATGAAGAATGACTTCGGAATGGCTCCTATGTCCTTGGCTGAAGATGATGGCCCCATCATCTTCCGAGCACTTCCTTGCTCTCCAGCACTATATGTACCTGGCTCATCTTTTGCTTTCCCTGCCTAAGCCTTGGAATCCACCATTTCTCCCAGGAAGAAAATTTTATTGGAAAATGGTGTGTAGGAACCAGGATCTAGGCACTAGATGTCTAGATACGCTCATTGCTACTGTGATGTCATTGCCTCCCGGCCTTCGGAGAGAACGGAACTAGGAAATTCACATGGGAAGACTAATACACACACGCACACGCGCACACACACACACACACACACGCACACACACACACACACATACGCACGCACACACACACACATACGCACGCACACACGCACATACCACAGCCATATTTATCTCTATATCCGTCAGTACATGTAAGAAAAACCATGGGTTCATGCTGATATTTCCGATTGATGAAGCCCAATTTATTATTTTCTATGCTGGCTTGTGCTTTTCGTATAATAGCTAGGAAATTTTCACCATGCCCTAGCTTATGAAGATTTTCTCATAAGAGTTTTCTAGTTTTGCATTTTATATTTAGATCTATCATTAGTTTTGAGTTTCTTTTTGCATACAGTGTAGAGTTTGGGTCGAGGTTCATTTTTTGGACTATGTATGTCCAATTGCACCAACACTATCTGTTGAAAAGACGATCCTTCCTTCATTGGGATGTTTTTATACCTTTGTCAAGAATCAGATTTATATGTCTATCCCCAAACCCATACCACTGTCTTGATTACTGTAGCTATTATACAATAAGTCTTAAAATCAAATATTATGATTTCTCCAAATTTATCCTTCATTTTCAAAATTGTTTATTCTAGCTCCTCTGCCTTTATATATACATTTTGGAGTCAGCTTGTCTATATTTGCAACAAATCCTACAGGAACTTTGATAAGAATTATGTTAAACCGGCCGGGCGCAGTGGCTCACGCCTATAATCCTAGCTCTCTGGGAGGCCGAGGCGGGCGGATTGCTCAAGGTCAGGAGTTCAAAACTAGCCTGAGCAAGAGCAAGACCCCACCTCTACTATAAATAGAAAGAAATTAATTGGCCAACTGATATATATATATATATAAAATTAGCCGGGCATGGTGGCGCATGCCTGTAGTCCCAGCTACTCAGGAGGCTGAGGCAGGAGGATCGCTTGAGCCCAGGAGTTTGAGGTTGCTGTGAGCTAGGCTGACGCCATGGCACTCACTCTAGCCTGGACAACAAAGTGAGACTCTGTCTCAAAAAAAAAGAATTATGTTAAACCTATAACTAAATTTTGGGAGAACTGTTATTTTTGCTATGTTGAATCATCTAATCTGTGAACACTGTCTGTCTCTCCATTTCTTTAGGTCTTTGATCTCATAGCACTTCATAGTTTGTAGCATATAGATGCTATACATGTTTTGTTAGATTTATACCTAAGTATTACATTTTTTGGAGTTATTATAAATGGTACTGTGTTGTTAATTCTAGTTTTCGGTTGTTCATTGTTAATTTATAGAAATACAACTGATTTTTGTATATTGATCTCCCACTATTGAGCACAATTTGCTATTCTTTAACTATATTACAAGATTCCACTTACTGATTTTTATAGAAAAATTTTGCTTCAATATTCATAGATGAAATTAGCCTATGAATTTCTTTTTGCTGCTTTGACAGGTTTGGATATTAGTGCTTTCATAAAAATAACTGGGTAGTTTCTCTTATTTCTTTATGTTTGAGAAGAGTTTGATGAGCTTTGGAATTACCTTACAGAGCTGAAAGAAACTATGAAGTCCTCTTGGATAACTTCCTCAGCTAATTCCATGGTTATTAGTCTGTTTAGGTTTTCTATTTATTCTTCAATCGGTTTTGGCAATTTGTATTTTTTTAAGCTTATTTTGGTTTTAGACCAGCTTACTTTTCAAAGGGATTAACATTGAATTCTGTTAAATATGTTTTTACAATTCCTTTTCTCCTCTTTAGCTTTAACTGTATATTATCACACAACCATTAAAGAGAATAAAATAGATCTATATGTGCTGCCATGGAAAGGTCTATAAGACATAATGAAAAAAGCAAGCTTCAGAAAAATAGAGAATCTATTTTTTCAATAAAATCCTATTTTGAGATTAGAATCTCATTTTGATACATGAAATTGATGTAAAGGAGTCTGGAAAGATATCCATGAATAAATACTTGACAGCTACATCTTCGTCAGCCCTGAGCCCGAAGGATCTCTGCCTTGGGCTTTTTGCACTTTGGCAGGATCTGCCCCACGCCCCCTCCAGATCCGCCACGACCCCAGTGGATGGGCCAGAGGGACATGCCCGTCTAGAGCCTGAGCCCTCCTTCCAGACCAGGCTTCCCGTGCCTGGGACCTGCAATTCCTTCCGAGCATGTGAGGGCCTCACTCTGGGTATGTCCCCTTGAGGATGGAGGCCACCACTGTCACGACCACTGCTAGCGCAGCCAGTAACCTAAGGGTGGCTGTTGGGGGTGGGGGGGTAGGGGCAGGGGGGGGGCCTCCCTCTCACACTCTGGCAAGGAGCTCCAAAGAGGCCAGGATTCTACATCCATATCTGGTTTTCCAGGTCATCATGAAGGTTTGTCCAGATAGGAGGACAGAACATTTTTATTCAACTGTTTGTTAGCTGGGTTTACAAGAAATAGGTAGACATATGTAGGGATTATGTTAAACCCACCCGGCCTCGGTTTGATCCTTGTCCTGGCCCCGTCCATGTCACGGGCGGGCCTGGCTAATCACGTTCCATGTGGGGAGAGGTTGGGTCTTGAGGAGAAACAGGTGTTCTAGCTGGAATCGCATGCCCCCAAATTCATATGTCAAAGCTCTAAATCCTAGTATCTCAGAATATGACCGTATTTGGAGATAGGGCCTTTAAAAATGTGATTAGGGGCTGGGTGTGGTGGCTCATGCCTATAATCCTAGCACTCTGGGAGGCCAAGGTGGACAGATGGCTCAAGGTCAGGAGTTCAAAACCAGTCTGAGCAAGAGTGAGACTCTATCTCTACTAAAACTAGAAATCAATTAATTGACCAACTGAAAATATGTAGAAAAAATTAGCTGGGCATGGTGGTGCGTGCCTGTAGTCCCAGCTACTTGGGAGGCTGAGGCAGGAGGATTGCTTGAGCCCAGGAGTTTGAGGTTGCTGTGAGTGAGGCTGATGCCATGGCACTCTAGCCTGGGCAACAGAGTGAGACTCTGTCTCAAAAAAAAAGACGTGATTAGGTTAAACTGAGGTCTTTGGAGCAGGTCCTAATCCAATGTGACTGATGTCCGTATAAGAAGAGGAAGTTTGGCCGGGTGGAGTGGCTCACACCTGTAATCCTAGCATTTTGGGAGGCTGAGAGGGAAGGATTGCTCAAGGTCAGGTGTTCGAAACCAGCCTGAGCAAGAAGAGCAAGACCCAGTCTCTACTATAAATAGAAAGAAATTAGCCAAACAACTAAAAATAGAAAAAAATCAGCCAGGCATGGTAGCACATGCCTATAGTCCCAGCTACTTGGGAGGCTGAGGCAGAAGGATCTCTTGAGCCCAGGAGTTTGAGGTTGCTGTGAGCTAGGCTGACGCCACAGCACTCTAGCCCAGGCAACAGAGTGAGACTCTGTCTCAAAAATAAAAAATTTTTAAAAATTTAAAAAAAATAAGAAGAGGAAGTTTGGACACCCAGAAAGACAAGGGACGCTCGTGCACCCTCATGAAGAGGCAGCAAGAGCACCGCCATCTGCAAGCCAAGCAGAGAGGCCTGGAAGAAATCCAACCTGCCAAGACCTCGATCATAGACTTCCAGTCCCCAGAACTCGGAGAAAATAAATTTCTCTTCCTGAAGTCACCCCACCCGTGGCATTTTGCTAGGGCGGTCCTGGCAAACCAATAATACAGAGGACTTTAACTTTTTGCTCTACTTTTTCTTCTTATTTGACTTTTGTTCCTAATGTATTCATGCATTATTTATGTAATTAAGAAATACATATTAAAATGTCCTCTTATCGTGCTCATTTTTCTGTTCTCATTCCTAATTGTGCCTTCTCTGCCTGTGTTTCTCCCCCTTAATCAGGCTAGTTTGTGGTCTAATCTATTCCACTCTGCGGGGTTTTTTTCCACAATGAATCCGCTCTTCAATTTATCAATTCTACTTTGGTTTTGTCTTCTGATTCATTAATTTTTGCATGTCTTCATTCTGGTCTTTTCTTAGATTTATTTCATTGCTCACCTTATATCTTCCTGGGTTGAATGCCTGATGCATTTATCTTTTTCTTTTCTGAAATCTAAGTGTTTAACTGTTGAATTTTTCCCAAGATTTTTCTCCCCTTTCAAACTCTGCTTCTTTGGAGCGACTGGGCTTTGTAAATGATGTGAACATAATTGCCTACAATAATGAAAACCTTTAGGAATTAATTTTTTCATTTTCCCCTTAGTCATATTTAGTATTTTTTCCCAAGGCAGATCATTCTGAGTGTGCGAGTGTGTGTGCTCATGTTCCAAAGACAACTACTATGTTAATATTTAATTTTAGAGGAAAAGAGAAATATAAGTGTTTAAGCCTAAATTTTCCTTTCAATATGATTTTAGCTGCATCTCATCACTTTTGACACATACTACTTTCATTTCTTTTTCTCAGTCTGGTTTGAACTTGCAATTTTGACTTCCCCTTTTCAAATGGAGTTGAAGAAGGGGTTTTAAATTTTTCATGTGGTTGGGTTTTTGCCTCATTTCTACTTTTGCTTTAATTTCTGGTTTCATTGCTTGGTGGTCAAAGAGGTCCCTGCTATTTCTATTACGGGGAAAGCTACTGATATTTTATTTATAGCCATGGTCAATTTTTGTAAATGCTTTCATGTGTGTCTCAATAGAAGGTGTGTATTCTTTTTGCAGGGCAGTGTTATTTCTTACATCAACCTGATTAGTTCTTTGATTCAGATCCTCTGTAACACTTTGGGACCCATGCCTCTTGCTAAAGCCTTGGGCCACCCTTTGTAGAGTGTGGTTCAGTCTATGTAGCTCTTCTCATCCAGCCTGGTGCAAAGGCGATGTTGGAGTGTCAGTGTCATTCCCACATTCCCGCCTCTTCTCTCCCCACCTTGTCCCCATGGTTGGTTTGGGTCAGCAGCCAAGCTCAGAGAAGATAAAGTGGCAAGGTCACTGGGTCCTCCTGACAGACCAGGTTCCCACCATCCTTGAAGACAGGCCCAGGGAGTGACCTTCCCTAATTCTCCTGAGTCCACCTCTGCCCTGATCTGATTCCTCCTGTTTCCAACTAAGGATGTTGGCCAGACCCTTCTGGACCCTGTCACTTAACTCTTAAGGAACCTGTGTCCACTTGAGATCTGGGGGATGAGTAGGGGTTATTGAGATCTTCCTTAAATTTTTTGCAAATATCTCTATGTGTCTGGAAAGATACACTTGCCAGCCAGGCATGGTGGCTCTTGCCTGTAATCCTAGCACTCTGGGAGGCCAAGGCATGAGGATCGCTCAAGGTCAGGAGCTCAAAACCAGCCTGAGCAAGAGTGAGACCCCCATCTCTACTAAAAATAGAAAGAAATTAGGCCGGGCGTGGTGGCTCACGCTTGTAATCCTAGCACTCTGGGAGGCCGAGGCGGGCGGATTGCTCAAGGTCAGGAGTTCAAAACCAGCCTGAGCGAGACCCTGTCTCTACTATAAAAATAGAAAGAAATTAATCGGCCAACCAATATATATATATATAATTAGCTGGGCATGGTGGTGCGTGCCTGTAGTCCCAGCTACTCGGGAGGCTGAGGCAGAAGGATCGCTTGAGCCCAGGAGTTTGAGGTTGCTGTGAGCTAGGCTGACGCCACGGCACTCACTATAGCCTGGGCAACAAGCGAGACTCTGTCTCAAAAAAAAAAAAAAAAAAATAGAAAGAAATTAATTGGCCAACTAAAAAATATATAGAAAAAATTAGCCAGGCATGGTGGCACGTGCCTGTAGTCCCAGCTGCTCAGGAGGCTGAGGCAGGAGGATCGCTTGAGCCCAGGAGTTTGAAGTTGCTGTGAGCTAGGCTGATGCCATCGCACTCTAGCCCAGGCAACAGAGTGAGACTCTGTCTCAAAAAACAAAAAGACACACTTGCCAATTTGCTCAAACTTACCAAGCTCATTATAGATGGCGTTCTCTTCTGCAATTTGCTCCGTCATTTTGTCGCTGCTGCTGCTGCTGCTCGCCTGGGAAGTGTTGGGAGGACCAGGGGGGCTCTCACTCCGCCATCTTTTCCTCCTCGGACCCATCTACACCAGTGACTTCTGTCTGTTGCCACATCCTACGAAAGCCGACGGCTGCATCCTCACCAAACTGGGAGACTGTGTGTTGAATTGCCTGACTCAAAATAAAAGCCATTAACTTCGTGGACAGCTGGGACACCTCCTAGGTCGTCCTGAAACTGGATTTCCGCAGGAGGCCTGTGTGCTGGCGAGCAGGCCAGACGAGGCCTGTGGCTAAGACGGGGCGGGAGAGAACACGGTGGCTTCAGACCACACTCCTGAGGGTAGAGAGATGCTCCCAACTGTGCCTCACGCTGGCAACTCCACGTGGCTGCAGGGCGAGCGGCAACCGGGGGGCTTTATTGGTTTAACAACATTGTTTTTCTTTTTCTGAGCAATGTCAGGGAGTCTGTTGAGTTGTACATAAACGCAATATCCTCAAATTTTCTTTGCTTTTCCTTTAATGTTTTACCTTTCTCTTTCTCTTTTCTCTTTCTCTTTCTCCTGTCCATTTTGTTCTTTTCATTCCTTCGCCTGATTCTGTAAGTGCCAGCATTTTCCAGTGTCTGGGAGGTACTTTTATGCCTCCCTTTTCCTTTGAATAAGACCTTATTAGTGGCTGGGTGTGGTGGCTCATGCCTGTAATCCTAGCACTCTGGGAGGCCGAGGCGGGCAGATTGCTTGAGGTCAGGAGTTCAAAACCAGCCTAAGCAAGAGCGAGACCCCGTCTCTACTATAAATAGAAAGAAATTAATTGGCCAACTAATATATATATAAAAAATTAGCCGGGCATGGTGGCACATGCCTGTAGTCCCAGCTACTTGGGAGGCTGAGGCAGAAGGATCACTTGAGCCCAGGAGTTTGAGGTTGCTGTGAGCTAGGCTGACGCCACGGCACTCACTCTAGCCTGGGCAACAAAGCGAGACTCTGTCAAAAAAAAAAAAAAACCTTATTAGCAATTTCTTTGTAATTCTTACTTCTTCCTCATAGTCTTTTACAAAACATGTATTTTTAAAAATTATTTATTCTCATAAAAAAGGCTAGAGGGCTTAAATTGATCTCATACTTGAACATTCAGAAAGTCTATTTTTGATATGGGTACTGGTGGGAGCACACCCTACCTCAATTTTTCTAGTTGATTCCAAAGTTCATTTATCACACAAAGGAGAAACTGGAGTCTGGGTGTTTGTTATTTGTCTTCTCTTCCTTATCTATAGAAGTTGGTATTGGCCCAGAGGAGTCTTCTGTTTCCTTTAACTAGTAGTTATTATGCAAAAATGTTCCAGATGTATTAATGTATTAGTCAAGTTTCACCAGGTTATGCTGTGGAACAAACAACCCCAAGCTCTTCGTGGCTCATCACCACGATGGCCCACTTCTCACTCACGTCTCATGTCAACTTCATGGGAAACAGAATCCTCCCGCAAGGATGGCTTGTAGGGAAGGCACCATAAAAGACCTGGGATGGAGTGGCTGCCAACGTTTTGAATAAACAATGCAATCTCCCGCAAGACGTCTCTGCATTAGCCTTGCTCTTATGTCATTTAGTATCATAGATGTCTCTGCATGTGTTTTTTATTATGAAATATTACAGATGTACAGAAAAATGCATAAAACATCACTATACGCTGTAGTGACTGTGACTCAAAGGGTTGGTCCATATTGAGTTGGACATATCTTTTTATGTGCAGAGGAACTTAGGATGTCTTATCTACCTGGGAAAGAACATCAGTTTGCCAAGCTGGCTCAGCCCCTTAGATCAAGGGTTGGCAAATATTTTCTACAAAGGACCAGAAAGTAAATATTTTAGACTTTGCCAGCCCTATGGTCTCTGTCACACCTACTGAACTCTGCTGTTGTAGTGCAAAAGTGGGCATAGACAATATGTAGACAGATGGGCCTGGCTGTGTTCCAATAAAACTCTATTTGCAAAAGCAGGTAGCTGGTCAGATTTGGCCTGAGGCCTATAGCTGGCTGCCCCCTGGCCTGGTTTGTTCATTTTGTTGTTTCATTCAGCAACATTTGCTGAGGATTTACTACATGCCTTATATAATATAGTGTGTTTTATGTAACGCACTATAAATTGTGCACATTTGAAATTATTATATAAAACAATTGCGTCAAATTATACACACAAAATATGAAATAATATAAATTCCCTCAAATCAAATGTTCATCAAGGCCAGGCACAGTGGCTCATGCCTATAATCCTAGCACTCTAGGAGAACAAGGCGGGAGGAGGACTCAAGGTCAGGAATTCTAAACCAGCCTGAGAAGGGCAAGACCCCATCTCTATTAAAAATAGAAAGAAATTAATTGACCAACTAAAAATATATAGAAAAAATTAGCCGAGCACAGTGGCACATGCCTGTAGTCCCAGCTACTCAGGAGGCTGAGGCAGGAGGATTGCCTGAGTCCAGGAGATTGAGGTTGCTGTGAGCTAGGCTGACGCCACGGCACTCACTCTAGCCCAGGCAACAGAGTGAGACTCTGTCTCAAAAAAAAGTACATCAAGAATCACAAGTTGCTAAAGCTGGTGAGTAGAGATGAACCGTGTTTGCGCAGTTACCACATAGTGGTGCCGTCTGACCATCCTTTGTCAGGATTAGCCTAAAAGTATTCAATGTTTTACTTTTGTGAGATGTAACACTCACGTGAAGTGAGAATGTCCATCCTAGACATTTGAGAATGCATCTATAGGATTTGATGGGTATAAACCACAAAAACAGGGAAATCAGCCCAAACAGGGAGTCTGTAAAGGGGAGAGGTGTACAACCAAGCTTGGGGAAAATAAGGCCCACAGTGGCCCAAGAACCTCAAGAGCAGGGGACATCTCAGCTGCATTTTCTATCTTCCTCTTTTTTTTTTTTTTTTTTTTTTGAGACAAGTTCTCCCTCTGTGACCCAGGCTGGAGTGCAGTGGTGTCATCACAGTTCACGGCAACTTCAAACTCCTGGGCTCAAACAATCTTCCCACAGCAGCCTCCCAAGTACCTGGGACTACAGGTGGGCCACCCCTGGCTGCCTTTTTTATATTTTGTAGAGACGGGGTTTTGCTTATGTTGCCCAGGCTGGTCTCAAACTCCTGACCTCAAGCGATCCTCCCACCTTGGCCTCCCAAACTGCTGTCATTACAGTCATGAGCCACCACACCTGGCTCATTTTCTATCTTCTGAAGTCTCCAATCAAGACTCCAGTTCCCAGGAGAGACAGCCTGACTGGCCTTGCTTGTCCCATGACCATGTCCTTTGGAGTAAGGCCCAAGAAGGAGGACTTTGACTGCCAGTCCCACCGGGAGCACATGGTATGGAGGAAGAGCAGGTCCCAAAATAAAAGTGAGCTGCCATTCCCAGCAAAGGATAGTGGGCAGGCACAGATACTATAATACCCAAAGACATTTATAGGCCCCTCCTTCTAGATGCTTCCAGTGAAGGAAACACCTATAAAACATTGGACAGTATGATGAAATTCATAGAATTTTAGACTCTAAGAGGTCATTTGTGGGCATTACAAAGACTGAATGTCCCACAGTGTCCCCCTGTCCCCAGTCTTTCAAAGCCCTGCAGGCCCTCTGGCCTCTTACAGTCTGCCCCCCGTGTGCTGTGCCCATGTTGCCTCTGCCTCACCGACCATGTAAGCCTGCCCTTCACAGGGGCCTGGCCCAGTGTCTGTGCCTTGCAGCTCCCTGCCCTGCCACCCTGCTCCCACCAGCAGGGAAGAAGGTCCCCACCTTTCTCTGGATGCCCGGAGGGCTCGGAGCACAGGCCTGCAGGGCAGCATGGTTGCTCCCCATGCCTTCCTCTAACTCAAGCAAGTTCCAGCCAAGATGGAGACAGGAGGCGGTGACAATGATTTGCGGTGTGACCTTGGGAAGGTTACATCCTCTAGAACAATCCCCTCCCCAGGAGTTGCTGTGAGTGTTAAATGGGAAACGCTAGCTGGGGGTCTTATTGCCATTATTATGTTTACAGTTCTTGCCTTGCTTTTCAGAAAACTGGGGAGAGGTCTCACCTTGAGGGTGGATCCTCTCTGACTTAGGAATCCCAAAGTGAGCTCTAATCCCTGTGAGGTCCTGGGGCAGCCATAGAAGTCACTCTGAAGGGACAGGGTGGTGGTGGTGGTGAGAAGCCCCGTTCCAGGGAGGGGAGAGGAGGAGGCAGGCAGCCCAAGCAGCTCCAGGTAGGTGTAGCTCGAATCCACCTGCAGCCCAGCCGCTGGAGTCTCCGGAGAGGGGGCTGCGTTGAAAGTGCAGCCTGCAGCGCCATCTGCTGGCCGTTTCTTGGAGTCCGTCTTGAATGTTTGCAGACAACTGGGTCACCTAAGATACTGCTTAATCTTGCAGGCTCCTAGGCGCACTCTCAGAGGTACCAGGACCCTAGTTGAAGGTTGTCAACAAAAATGTTCACAAGAATATGATGCACTGAATAGATCTCTGTGGCGTCCCTGCTCAGACACCAAACACGAATCTAGTCGTGAGGAAACAACAGTCAAACCCAAAGAGAGGGATATTCTACAATGTGACCGGCCTGTACTCTGTAAAAATGTCAAGATAGTGAGATACAAAGAAAGACTGGGGACTGTCACAGACTCAAGGAGACTTAAGAAACAGGACACATGAATGCCATAGGTAACCAGAGATTTTCTTTTTGCTAAATAATAGGACATTATGGAACAATTGACAAAATCTGTATATTGTCTGCTGATTAGATAATAGTATTGTATCAATGTTAATTTCATGATTTTGTGACTATATAGGAGAATGTCCCTGCTTTTAGGGAAAGCAAGGCAGTATTTAGGGTTAAAGGGCCAACAGGTTGTATTTGACTCACAAACATCTCAGGGGAAAATATGAGTATATATGTATATATCTCCATATACACATGTATATATTTGTAATCATGGTGAAGTGTATTCAGGAATTCTTTGTACTATTTTTGCAACTTTTCTAAAGCCTGAATTTATGCAAAAATGAAGTTAATTCTTTTTCACAAGCCTCCAGGAAAACAGAATGTTATTGCATTGAATTTAAAACAGTGTTTAAAACAGTAATGCCTCATCTTTTGATGGAGTCTTTAGTAGGTGCCAGGCATGTGCTAATTACTTTTCAAGGTTTATCTCATTGAATCCTCACAACAACCACATGAGAAAGATGCTATTATTGACCCCAATTATCAAATGAGCAAATCTTCCTTTCAGAGAGGGGAAGTGACTTGCCCAAGGTCACACAGCTAGTGTGTGATGGAACTGAGGTGGGCTCACCGAATCCAGAATAATAAAACATCTAACTAGCAGCACGCAGGGGCCACAGCACCAGGTGACAGGATTCTCACTGTTGAGAAGAGTAGGAAACACTGTCGGCTGCAGATGGAACTCCACAAGCTCCTCCATACACGTCTTGGTTCTGCCTCTGCCCACACCGTTGCTCCTCCTGGCATGCCCTGCTCACTGTCTCTACCTGTCCCTACCTCCCTCCTCTTCTGGGAAAGGCCATCTGTTCCCCCATGGCCCCTTCCCAAGCTCTGTACCTGGAGGACCCTGTCCTCCTCTGCAATGCCACAGTCCTGCACCTGTGTCCCTTTCTCAGGGACTGTCACACTCTCCAGCTACGATTCCTTCGGCCAAGACAGAAGAGCGTAGCTGCAGCTAGCTCCAGCTCAGGACTCAGGCAGGCCTGGATTCAAAACCTGGCTCTGCCACTAACTGGCCGTGTGATCTTGGACAAGTCACTTCGCTTCTCTGAGCAACTTATAAGTAAAACGGAGCTATTGTAACCCAGTATTATAAAGAGTTGGTCAGCATCTAATGCAACCTCTTGCAAGCAGCAAGTACTTAGTAAGTGTTGCTACTATTCTTATGTTCTTTCTCCATAATGACCGTTTTAAATTTTTTTCACATAAATTAGTTATAAGCATGTGTCAGAGTTTTATTCCAAGCTTGCCACAAAGCCAACTCAACAGTTCCCTTTTGTTAAGGACATTTCACAGGAAAAGAGAATGGTTGGATAATCATTATGAAACTGAATACAAGACAAAGAATGTCTGATAATCAACCAAGTGTTAGGGTAGCTGATTTCCCCAAAGCGGTTTTAATCTTGTTAAAGTTTATCAGAAAATTGGTTAAGCATTTATCAGGAATGCTAACGAGCTCCCAGAAGAAGGCTGCAAATTGCATCATGAAAGAGAGGTCTGTCGCAGACTGTGATTGCGACACTCTTTTCTTAATCGTACCCATAATAATTATGGCTGATAGTTCCTCACTATGCACCCAGTTTGGAGCCTTGTCACAGGCTTAGCTTTGAAGCAGGCCCTGGATGCATTTTATCATTTCCCCTGACCCTGCCCCCACGCCCACTTAGCATGCTCGGTTCAGGGTAATAAGACTATGCAGGTCTTACCCTAAATGCTGCTGGGATAGGTGAATGAGGGTGGCCATCGTGTCCCAGGCCTTTGCACAATGTGGGACATATACCCTCTCTTGTCCTCCATATCACCAAAATGGAGTAAGTGGGTTTCTGAGAGTAAAAAGACCACCTGCTTATTTTTTTCCTAAAACATATTAAAATAATGCTATCAAAACTTAAAACCTCACTTTGGCCTGCAGCTGGGAAATCACTGGAGATTACTTTTCATAGCCCCTCACTCTCCCCACAAGCCCCTGGCAACCACCATTCTACTCTCTGCTTCTGTGAGTTCAATTTCTTTTTAGATTCCACTCATAATTGAGACATGAATGCCTCTTTTATGATTATTATTATTTGTAGAGACAGAGTGTTGCAATATTGCCCAGGCTGGTTTCCAACTCCTGGTCTCAAGTGATCCTCCCACCTCAGCCTCCCAAGTAGCTGGGACTACAGGTGTGAGCCACTGTTCCCAGCTCCACAATCGCCTATTGATAGCCCTTAACTCTTTGGTAAATTCTGGGATATTTAGGAATCTTTGTTTTAGTGGATTCCTTTGGTGGAAACTGGTGAAGGAGCTGTGAGGGTTTATTATTATTTAATTTTTTTTATAGTGGCAAGATACACATAACATAAAATGTATCATTTCAACCATTTTTAAGTGTACAGTTCAATGGCATTGAGTATATTCGCATTGCTGTGTAATAATCACTATCATTCACGGCTGGAGTGATCATCTCCTAATCCTGAACTGAAACTCTGTACCCATTAGACTCTAACTCCCCACTCCCCTCCTCTCGGCCCACTAGTCACCACTGCTCTCCTTTCTGTCTCTATGATGTTGACTACTCTAGACACCTGTTGACCCAAAATAAGTGGCTGAGGCAAAAGTCTCAATCAATTGAAGTTCAGTAAGCCAAAGTCGAGGATGTGCCCAGGGAAAACACAAACCCGACAAAGCTATGGCTGTTTTTCCAAAGGGGAATTGGGAAGTTTCAGCATTTAAAGGCACACAGAAAAAAAAGGCAGGATTGGGATACTGAGACAAATGGTTATATTCTTGCAAGATCCAGGAAACTTGACATTTCATATAAGATAAAGCAAATATTTCTTTTATAGTACCTCACATAAGTGGAACCATTCAATATTTGTCCTTGGTCATCTAGCTTATTTCATTTAATATAATGCCCTCAGAGTGCATTCATATAATAGCATGTATCAGAATTTCATTCCTTTATGGCTGAATAATATTCCACTACAGGTTGGGCCGGGTGCAGTGGCGCACACCTGTAATCCTAGCACTCTGGAATGCCGAGGTGGGAGGATTGCTTGAGCTTAAGAGTTCGAGAACAGCCTGAGCAAGAGCCAGACCCCGTTTCTACTAAAAATAGAAATAAATTAGCCAAAACAACTAAAAATAGAAAAAAATATATTCCACTACAGGGATATATCACATTGTTTATTCATTCATCCATCAATAGACATTTGAGTTGTTTCTACATTTTGGCTATACTAAATAATGCTGCTATGAACACTGGTGTACAAATATGTTTTGAGTCCTTACTTTCAATTCTTTTGGATATATATCCATAAGAAGGATTGCTGGATCAAACAGTAATTCCATGTTTAATTTTTGGAGGAACCAAGGAGCTGCATTTTATGTTTAGAATTGAGGCACCACTGGGTACAGAAGCAGCCATGAGAGATGTCCCAAAATTCAAGTTGATTAAGTGACAGTCTAACCCACCAAGAATTCTCAAAAGTCTTAGGGAGGGGATTCTGCTTCCGAAGACATTGGAACTGGAGACAGAAGGATTCAGGCTTTCTTCTTCTAAGTTTCCAAGATGGATTCTGGACAACAACACACACCAGGCTTAGATGTTTTATGTATATCTATAATCAATTTACTTAAGCTTTAAAGTAACTTACAAAAATAATTAAACTACAATAGGCTAAAAATAGATAATCAAGGCTGATAGAAAATAAGGGTAGAAGAGGTGAGGAGAGGTTGGAAGAAAAGCTAGTACGTAGGTTACTAGAGGTAGATGCTGTGCTTCCCAGCGGCAAAGCAAAATGGCAAATGAAACTTAGGGAAAGACAAACGCCAGGTGATCTCACTTACATGTGGAATCCAAAAAAGTCAAACTCACAGAAGCAGAGACTGACGGTTACCAGGGGCTGGGGCAGGGGGAGTGGGGATTAGGGATGACAACCCAAAATAAATGACTGACGCACAGATCTCAATTGATGGAAGTTTATTAAACCAAAATTGAGAACATGCCTGAGAAAAACACAAACCACTCTGCTCCAGCCCCAGCCAAGGCGGTTTCAATTACAAATGCAGAAATGAGGCAATGAACTCCACTCTTTCATCACAGCCCTTAGGACACATTTCCTCTGTCTGTGGTCCCCAACCCCCAGGCTGTAGATCATACTGCTCCCTGGTCTGTTAGGAAACGGCCCCACATCAGGGTCATGGCCTGAGCTCTGCACCACCTCCACCCCCCAGTCCTCGGAAAAACTGTTTTCCATGAAACCAGACCCTAGTGCCAAAAAGGCTGGGGACCGCTGCTCTATGTGTAGACCTCCCCCCTGTACAATGAGGATAAAAGGATGAAAGAGATCGTGCATGTACATCCTTAGATCACCTCATCGTTGCAATTCAGCCTGGCCTTGAGGTCAGACCTCAGTTTCACCAATGGCAACTGCTCCATGGTCACCCTACTCCCACCTTTACTCAATAACCCATCAAGTTGACACCATTTTACATCCCAGACAGGCTGACCAACTCATCCTAGTTTGCCTGGGATCTCCATGACTTTAGCAATGAAAGTCCCACTTCCTAAGAAACCCCTAAACCTGAGGCAAACTGAGACAGTTGGTCACACAAGTGAACATTTACTTGTGAGCCAGGTCCTAGACCTCCAGGGCACTCCAGCCTTCCTTAATGCCACCAGACCTGTCTCACTCCAAAATCCGCTGACTATTCTACAATGTCCCCAATTCTCATGGATCCTAAATGTGAGCCAACTCCCAGCACTTATTCATCTCCTAATCCCAAGTGTACACCTCAAGCATTACCCTACGTGTCAAGCCTCTAGCGTTTGTTAAAAACAGGAAAGGCTCAGAGTGAAAACAATATTGGGCCTCTGGCCTACTTCCTCCACTCCCAGCCTTGCAGGCTCATGGGTTGTCACTGATTTAAAGAGCAGGCAGGGCCAGGCACACATGTGTAACCCTAGCACTCTGGGAGGCCAAGGCAGGAGGATCGCTTGAGGTCAGGAGTTCGAGACCAGCCTGAGCAAGACCCACATCTCTACTAAAAATAGAAAAATTAGCTGGGTGTGGTAGTGCATACCTGTAGTCAGTCCCAGCTACTGGGGAGGCAGAGGCAGGAGCCCAGGAGTTGGAGGTTACTGCAAGCTAGGCTGATGCCACAGCACTCTAGCCCAGGCAACAGAGCAAGACTATGTCTAACAAACAAACAAACAAAAAAAAAAACCAAAGCACAAGAAGCAAGTCTGTAAGGTTTATTAAACGGCTGTTAACAGCTACAAATTCAAAACAAAAAGTCTTAGTTACTAAGAAATCATCACAGGCGCAGGCAGGAGGACATGGGGCTGGCCTTCCCTGTTAACGGCCCTGTGGGAGACACTGCTGTCGAAGCTCAGAGATAGCTGAGGTCTCCCATGTCCGGATGCCGATTCTTGTGCAAAGTGTACAGTTGTTCCATGATGCTCTGAGCAGGCAGCAGGGAGAGGCTCTGGTGACGCTTCATGTGGCAACCTCAGACTCCATTCTCTGCCCCTCTGGTGTCCATGAACACCCCCAAGAGATTCTAGAAGAAAGGACAAGTGAGATCAGTGGTTCGAGAATCTGCATAAACACAGACCAGCTTACCCTCTGGCTGTAGGCTCCCAGCCCTTGGCATTAACTCACCATGGTAAAAATTATCGGCAAACCCAGAGGGCTAGGTCATCCCAAGGGTCACTGACTCCAAGGCCTTGGGACTTCCTTGCATAGTCTCTGCATCTAAGGCTGAGACCTAAAAGGGAGAGGAAGCATCCAGGTATTTAGTTTCCAGCACTACCTTCTCCTCCCCAAGCTGACACCACCAAGGCAGTCCCAACCAACCAGGCTCCTACTTTATGCACACCAAATTAGAAACCCTAAGAGAAACGGTACAAAAGGAAAAACGTCTTAAAAGTTAAGCTTTTCTTTTTTTGAGATAGAGTCTCCTTTTGTTGCCCAGCCTAGAGTGAGTGCCGTGGCGTCAGCCTAGCTTCACAGCAACCTCAAACTCCTGGGCTCAAGCGATCCTCCTGCCTCAGCCTCCCAAATAGCTGGGACTACAGGCATGCGCCACCATGCCCGGCTAATTTTTTCTATATATATTTACTTGGTCAATTAATTTCTTTCTATTTTTAGTAGAGAGGGGTCTCACTCTTGCCCAGGCTGGTTTCAAATTCCTGACCTTGAGCAATCTGCTCGCCTCAGCCTCCCAGCGTGCTAGGATTACAGGCGTGAGCCACTGTGACTGGCCAAAAATTCAGTTTTTAAAAGAAATGATTTTCTTTTAAGCAGTTCGCAATCAGAGCAACTAACGAGAAAGGGTAACCCACAGAAGCTTTTCTGGCTCTGCCTTTATTTTTCTTTCTCCATTTATTCAAAATTACTGATGGCTCCTGGAGAAGCAACACACATGTCAAAATTTGGAAAGCAGCACCCATGATTTACGATTCTCACGTATGCCCTTTAGCGCAACCTGAACTCATGCCAGTGTGGAGTCCTCATAGAAATGCCCAGACTGGCTTTGGCAAGGGGATACAAATGTGGTCCAATCGCCGTATCACACGGGGCCTGCACAGGCCCAGGCACTGAAGGGCTGGCAGGAGAAAGGCTGGACTGTGGGAAAGCTCCAGGGCTGGGAAGGGACAGGGACAGCTGGACCCTCCAAACACAGGGAAACTTCTTTCTGCATTCCTCTCCCTGCACTATCAATGGCCAGGGTATGGGTGGCCTGTGATCACTATCGGGATGCAGGAGCAGACAAGGACAGAGGGAGAGCCAGGGAGGGCAGGAGGCTGGTGCCAGGAGCCTGGAGAATGGCTCTAGTTGGGGGGTGGGCAGCCCAACTGAGCACAGAGCTCCAGCAGCTGCCACTGTGTCCCACAAAGACCCCATAGGGAGTCAAAAAACCCTTCCAGCCTTAAAATGTTAACAAGAAAATGTTTTGAGGTTGAAAAGGGTAAGGACAAAACAAAACAAAAACGTACTATCAATCCAGGTTTGCTTATCAAATCAAGACGTGGAAGCTGAGAGCAGGTCACAGAGCTAGATAGGTTCAAAGCTGGGACCAGAGTCCCAGTGCCTGAATGCACACACGTCCCATCACAGCACACGGCTGACATGCCAGCACTCGGGGGAGGGAGATGCCCCAGGGAGCTCTCTTTACCCACGTAGTTTCTGAAGGCGTCACCTCTGCCCCTGCTGCAGCCCCCAAAGGCATGCACGGGACTCATGCTGCTTTCACCTTACGTCCCCTTACATCACCATCTAAGCCCCAGGAAATGTGCACTGCACGGGACTTTACAGGATACAAAGAAACAAGATCCCAGAGAACAGTCTAAAAATCTTACCCTGGGGCCCCATGGTCTAGCGCCCTGCTGTGAAAATGACACGTGCCACGGAGCCTCTGCACACAGCACGCCCATCTGCAGCAGACACACAGAGCGCCTGAAACAGGCCGGCAGAGTACAGGGGGCCGCAGACCATCTCTGACAGGAATGACACCCGTGCTATCCTATGTGCCAAGTGTGATCAACTGGTTACGTATGAGTGTAAGTTAAAAGGATGCTGAGACCCAGCAATCCCTCTTCCGGACACGGACCCAAAGGAGATGAAATCAGCACCTGGGAAAGATGCCTGCACTTCTAGTCACTGCGGCACCATTCACAACAGCCAAGACGTGGACACAGCCTAAGCGTCCATCGCACACAACCGATGAAGAAAATGCAGTGTGTGGAGTATCACTCGGCCTTGGAAAAGGAGAGCCTGGGCAGGGAGGGATACAAATTTACCTAGTAGGAAAAGAATAATAATAAAAAGGAGACCCCGCCATTTGCCACAACATGGCTGGACCTGGAGGGCACTGTGCTAAGTGACACGAGCCAGGCCCGGAAAGACAAGTACGGTGGAATGCTAGAGAATAAAAAACAGCGGCTACAGTGGGGCGGGAGAGGAAATGGGGAGATGGGGCAAAGGATACAAAGTAGCAGATACACAGGATGAACAAGTCTAATGCATCTAATGTACAGTTAATAAAACTGTATCAGGGATTTTTGTTAAATAAGTAGACTTTAGCTGCTCTTGGCACACACACTGAAAGTAGGAACTATGTGGGATGATAGATATGTTACTGTTTCACTATAGTAACCATTTTACTGTCTATATGTCACCCATTGTCCCATAACATATTGTAAACCTCAAATATTGATGCTAAAATTTACTTTAAAAAAGGAATGCTGAGCCTAGGGAGTTTTGGGGAGTAGCCCATGCCTGGCAGCAACTAGCACATACCTGGGACAGGTAACGGGTGGTGGGAGGGCCCCACACTGACCATCTAGCATTTAAGGGCTGCGTTCATATATCCAACTACATGGTGCTTTGCCCACTTTGATTAGTACTCTAGTCCCTGTCACCTTAATCTAAGGCAAGAGGGAAAATCTACCCCTGGGGGCCCATGGGCCCTTCCTGGCCAGGACTAAAGGTGGACTATCATAGCTGCTTGCTCAAGGGCACTTTTCACCCTGACACTGCTCAATGGGATGAGCCCTGCACTGTACAATGATATGTCTTGTTTTTTTTTTTGTCCAGGTGCTACACGTCAGGCACTAGGCATGACGTGAAACAAGACAGTGCACTGCCCTCAAGAAGCTCACAGCACAGGGGGCACGATGAGCAAACTAACAACTCACTCCCAGATGGTGCGATCGCCGCTGACGCAGGGCTGCGGATGTGGGCAGGGGCGCGATGGGGAGGCAGAAAAAGCTTCTGGGGGAGCCCTAGGAGGAAGGTGATCACTATTGTGGCTTCCAAACTAGCCCATGAACACAAACTCCCCTAGGCAGGGCCCTGCCTCACTACCCTTTCCTTAAGCCTCCTCGAAGCCCACACTGTGCTGGCAGAAGGGCCCTAGCTGCCGAGAAGACGTGTACGAAAGCTCCAGAGTTTGGCAGGGACAGGTAGAGACCCTCCAAACACGGGGAAACGCTTTCGGCAATTCCTCTCCCTGCACTATCAATGACCAGGGCACGGGCAGCCCACGATCACTTTCGAATGCAGGGGCAGACGAGGGCAGAGAAGGAGGCCGTGCCTGCGCCCTGGGGAATAATCACACTTGTGGCCTAAGATTACAGGTGCTGCCTGATCCTCAGAGATCACTTACCCCCCTCTCAAAGAGCTAAAGGGAAGGCCAATGCTGGCAAAAACGCTGAGAATCCTTGTGCTCTGAAAGACTGGGTTCGAGTGGTAACAATGTTGATTATCTGACAACAGTATTTCCACTGAGGCTCAAAGACCACTCAGGGGGCCACTGATCTGGATCTGGGTTTGAGCCTAAGAGGCAGCCCTCTGTCCATTCCAGCACACTGCTGATTTCCCCTCAATACAACAGCAGCCTCTCTCAGTGACTCTCAGAGCCTGAACTAAGATCTGGAAGCACCTTCTCCGCAGCAGCCTCACCAAGGCAGAAGAGGACCCAGGCCTGTCCCTGACAGCCAAGGGGCCAAAGCCAGGAGCAAAGGGTAGCGGCCTTCATCTGTGTTCCCACTTCCCACTCACACTCCATGATACCTAAACCTCTGGCCCCGCAGCCTGCAGAGAACCTGAGCTCTAGAGAACCAAGCAGGATGCCACTTACCTGGGACCTCACAATCCATGCTCTCCCTGAGGACACCTCTCATGATGTACATGGAGCAGCATCATGTGACACTCCTACAGGGGACAAGAAGGCAGCAAGTAATGAATGCACTTGGCACTGAATAGGGTGTGTCCAGGGAACCCTGCATTCACCCACGGGAAAACACCTGGGGACTCAGCGTCTCAGGAGGTGGACGCACTGTCAGCTTTTCTAGCCCTTCCTGGTCACTGCTACCACCCACTGAGGCTGTCCCGTATGGAGTGGACAAGAATGGACCCTCTGCACATGAGGATAACCTTGCAACAACATCACCAATACCAAGACACAAGCAGCCTATAATCACCTTGAGCACAAGGGTAGAAAAGGACCCTGAGCTTGCTGGAACCAGAGGCCAGTGTCGGAAGCCCGGAAAACGGCCTGACCTGGGACAGCGGCACAGCAAAGCACAGGACCCAGCAGCTGCCACCTTGTCCGGCATGAACTTAACCTGCCCAGCTAGGAGAGGCCAAGAAGACCCTCCAGGTAAGAAAGTTGCAGAGTTCTTAGGGTGTGGAAGACAGGGGCTGTGGGAGCTAAGAATACTCACCTCACTGCATTTCTCTTTTCCAGATGAGGAAACCGAGGATCAGAGAAGGTCCCAAAGCTAGGAGGTGACAGTGAAGTGATTGAGACCTGGGTACAGGTGAATTTGATGTCAAAATCCCTCCTGCCTCCAATTCAGAAATTCTGCTGCTGACACACCCATGTAAAGGTCCCCAAAGACTCTACACTCCAGAAGGTACATAAAGAAAAATGAAATGCATTCCTGATGACCCCAAAGAGGGTAACACTGGAGGCCAGGACAAAGCCACCTCATTTCGTCTCTACCTCCTTCCCAGACTACATCATGTCCAGGGAACCTGCACACACCCTCGTGGGACACAAAGCCCCGATTGCCAGAGGACAGAACTCACCCCAGGAGCACCATGGTCCAGCTGCTTCCTGGCAGGACTGAGACACCTCTCACGGTCCCTCTGCACCAAGATGCCTCCTCTGCAAAATAAGAAGCCCCAGATGAGCAATCTAGATATCACCTGATCAAACCACCCATCCCAGAAAGGACATGGAGAGTTCCTGGCACAGAAGCTACCAGGCGGTAAATGCTTCACACAAACTGGCTGTCATTACCTCAACATCAATCTATTGTGTCAGTAACACAAAAAGAAGAGTATGTCTAAAGAGGGAGCCATGCATAGTCTACGTCACAGATGGTTTCAGTTTCATCTTAAGTATATATTGATTGATTTACACTGGTCCTGAAGTAGTACACTGAATGGGACTCTGAACCTGGGAGTGGGCCACACCAGCGTGGCAGAGTCTGGTATGGGCACAAGGACTATTATGGGCAGGAGAGGCTCTTCTGTCATCTGAGGGTCAGGGCCAATTAAATAGCATGCTTAATTATGTCAGCCATGCCTAGCTATACCTCTGCATTGGTCCCTGACACGAGGACAATCCATGGGGAAATAGCTCTCACCACCTCCTTGCTCAAAAGCATCTTCCTGACATGGCAGGATGTGCTGAGCCCCAACCCCTGACAACAGTGAGTCCTTTTATCCCCATCTCCTGTTTTTCATTTGTTCTGTAACTGCTGAACATCAACCACCCGCCAGGCATGGGGTAAATCAAGAGGCAAGACTCAGACACTGCCCTCAAGATCCCAGAAGACAGAGACAAAGAGACAAGCAAACCAACAATTGCCACAGGGTGTGACTAGTACAGAGAGGTGGGGGGATAAAAGGGTAACACCCCCGCCCAGGTTCCACCACCAACCCACTCCCTCCCTGAGGCAGGAACCCAGCCTCATGCACCTTGGTTGAAGCCTCACAGGCAAACACAGCTTTGCACAAGGAATACTCAATAAGCCAGACACCGGGAGGCATTAAAAGGTGGTAAGGAGGAAGTGTGGGAAAGCTCCAGAGTTTGGCAGGGACGGGAGCAGACCCTCCAAACACGGGGAAACGCTTTCGGCAATTCCTCTCCCTGCACTATCAATGACCAGGGCACGGGCAGCCCACGATCACTTTCGAATGCAGGGCCAAGAAAGGGCAGAAAGTAACCCACAAAGAGAAGACCAAGATGTCGAGTGAGCTCCCACTAACCACTCAGGAAGGGGAGAGGGGCCTAGCCAAGCCCAGGACCCAAAGAGCTGTCACCACTTAATACAGCATAACAATCCCACCTGCCCCATCTACCTCTGTAAGCAAGACCAACTTCTGGTAAAAAAACTCCTAAATTGTTCATTCACCCCACAAATTCTCAGTATCTACATGTAGCCAGGCAATGTGGGTTCAAAAACAAGGACAGTCAAGGTCTCTGCCCTAACATTTTGCAGCTTCCCTACTTTACAGGAAGTCAAGCTCAGGGGAATGAAGTAACTTAGCCACGGTGTGACCCTCAAACCCAGCCCCGCGTCTGCTACACGGCGCTTCCTCCTGCACCAGGGCCTCCCAGACAGGCCTCACAGGCGGGCTGAGCTCCAGGACCACCCCGTCTGCTGGGGCCAGCTGGAGGCAACCGGGAAGGCACCCCCCTCTTCCTTCACGGTGCTCATGAGCAGCAGCACATACCCGGGGACATCCTCCCACGCAGGACAGCCGGCGCCCAGCAGGGCGTGCAGATCAGGGTGCTGCAGGAGATGAGGGGGCGCTGGCTGCTGCAGAACCAGCAAAGCCGACCAGGGGAGCGTTTTCATCTGTCTCCAGGAGGGCCGCAGAGCCCAGAAGGCCTAGGCAGAGAAAAAGCACGGGGAAGGGGCTGTAGTACAAGGCCGGGGACAGGGGTCCACACTCTGCCTCTGGCGCCCTGGGATTTAAACCTCAGCCAAATGGTCCGTAGAACGGAGGTTTTGGCATTTTTAAAGGTTACTGAGGATAAACGCGTTACCAATCACAAGGACTTGGCATGACCGACACTTTGTAGGCAACCAATAACAGACAGGCGGTTTGGGGGGTTCCGATGCCAGGAGTCGAGGTCAGGGCCAGGGCCGCGAAGGTCACGGGGGCTCTGGCGCCCCTCGGCCCGGGTTCAGGGCCCCTGCCCGGGCCCAGCCTGTAGTCATGGCGGCACTAAGCCCTCCCCCAGCTGGGACAGGGGCTCACGCCAGCACGTGCCGGCTAAGCCGAGCGGCGGCCGAGGGCGCCGCTCACCCGCCAGTGTCTTTCCCGAGGTCACGCGAATCCCACGCGCCCACCCCGGTGCAGGGGACGGGGCACTGCACCAGGGGCCGGGCCAGACCTCCGGCCTGCTTCCCCAGCCTCCTAGGGTCCTCAGTTTCCCCTGAAGGGGGCAGAAGCGCAGACCACGCGCCCCGCAGTGGACTCACCCCGGCGCCCTGGCGTCGAGCGGCGGCGGAGACCCGGCAGACAGAGCGGGAAAACGCGCGATGGCTGCAGATGCCGGGAGATGGGTCGGAACCGCGAGCGGCGAGGGACCGCGACCCAGCCGCCACACCACCAGGAAGCTTCGCTCATGCAGCGCGGGCGGAAGTACAGCCGAGGTCGCGGGCTGCGGCCTAGAGCGGCGCCTCCGCCGGCGGAAGCTGCGCCAGCGGCCCTGCAGCGCCCCCAGGCGGGGCGGAACTCAACCTCGGACGCTGGAGCGCCGGGTTTACTGTCCAAATGCTATTAATAGAATTTTGAAAGTAAACTTCCCTCACTTGCTTTGTTTTTCCGTTTGTTCTGAAGGTGTTCCTTGGTCACTAATGTGATATTAATCTGCAGGAATGGTCAACCTTCCGCAACAGGAGCTGTTTCTAGGATGAGCTCGTGGATTGTGCTTAGCTTGGACTTCTTTGTGCAAGGGTCCGGTGGGCAGCTGGCTGTTTGATTCACCACAGTATTCATAGTTCTGGGCCTGGCACCGTTGAATGAATGAATGCATTCTACCTGTATTTTCTTTTTTTTTGGACATTGTCAGACTGAGATCTCCGAGTCATGGCCCCCTACTGGAATGCGGGAGTGAGGTGGAGACGAGCCCAAGGTGTGCGCAGGAGATGAATGCTTACTTAAACTTGGTCCTGTGAGTACACGGGATTGGGGGGTGCAGAGAGTCCTTGAAGCAGCAGAGACCTGATCGGATTTGCCTCTGAGGAACTGATCAGAAGTGCTCAGTGCCAGAGACTACAGACAGATGTTCCGTGTTCCTGACAGGCTTGGGAGAGGGCTCATGACCCCAAATCCTCACAAGTACTGACACTGCCTGTGTCCTGGGCCAGTGTGCCTCTTGGACCTGAGGTGGCCCTGCCATGGGGCTGTGCCCACTCTCTAGTTTGGGTGGGGGGATTTTTTGTTTGTTTCTGAGACAGAGTCTTGCTCTACTGCGCCAGCTAGAGTGCCGTGGCATCATTGCTCACAGCAACCTCAAACTCTTGGGCTCAAGTGATCCTCCTGCCTCAGCCTCCTGAGCAGCTGTGTCTACAGGCACATGCCACCACACCTGGCTAAGTTTCTTTCTATTTTTTTTTGTAGAGACGGGGTTTCGCTCTTGCTCTGGCTGGTCTTGAACTCCTGAGCACAAGTGATCCTCCCACCTTGGCCTCCCAGAGTGCTAGGATTATAGGCATGAGCCACCATGCCTAGCCATCAAACCTAGATTTTCTTTTTCACTCCTTGTTCCTATAACAAGGGCCCCTTAGCGGATTCATTCCTCCATTCCCAGGGCACCTGGGAGGGTGGTTGATGCTTGTTGACTGTTAGTGGAACAGGACATTACAATGGATGTTGCAGCCAACACACCAATGAGGCACCAAGGCAGAAGGATGAACCATATAAAATCACATCTCAAGAAACAAATGATAAAAATGAAATAAAATATAATTGCTGTTGTGGTAGGTAAAAAAATGATTAAATATTGGTGAATTGTGAAGGTTCCATCTGATAAAATGGCAGCTGCCTTCCAAAGAAGGTATTGGACCAGATATAGAATTATGGAAGGAAATAACCAAAAAACAATTGCTTGTGACTTTTGAATCCTTTCTTCCAATTGAAGGGTATTAATAGTGCAGAATTAGAATTTAAAGAGAGGAGGAATTATTAATTATATTGGGGAAAAGCAGGGCTCTGTGAGTCTCACTCTCTGCTCCTAAGAGGAAGAGATGGGGACAGAGCCCAGGAAGATCACCGCAACTCAGCAAAAGGAGCTTCAGCAAGTCATGAGAAACCTTGATATTTGTCACCTGAAGTTGAGGAGCACAGGTGACTGGCGCCTGACCCGCTCCTGAGTCAAAAGTTCCTAGTCTCTTTCTGCAGGTGTACAATCTATGGTTCGAATATTCGCCTGGTACCCAGAAGGTCCTGCCCAAGACGGAGCCTGCTGGGGTGAGAGGATCCCAAGAAGAGGATCTGTGCACATCAGCAGGGCACAGCTGAAGGGTGACAGAAGAGGAGTCTCCAAAGAACCCATGAAAGAGGCCATGCAAGAAATACTCAGCATTAACTACCCTGGAGGGGGCGTGGGCTTCTTGGAACAGTACCAGACAGAAGAGCAGTGTCCCTCCTCCTCAGTCTTTGCCCCATCTGTTTTGATCTTGGAAGTGTTGGCAGTGGGTGAGTGGACAGAAAACTCCTGGTGAAGAGAAGCACATCTGCATAAGTGAAGACAGAAGGGCCACATCCCCTCCCCAGCAGGCAGCAGCCCACCCTGTGTGTGGCGGCAGCTGGTGGAGAGAAGTCTTTCTATGAAGGATCATCGGTGACATAATTCATATATTAGACTGGACTTTTAAAATTATGGAATGAAAGCCGTGTTTTCCATTTTTAGTGATTGCGAGACTTTTTTAATGCCTAAGAATGGTCAGAAAAATTCTGAGGCCTGCCTGATAGTTTTTTGAAGGGTAGGGAAAAAATACTTCCACTTAGCAAGTCTAAACAGACAGAGGGAAAAAAACTGATGATTACATGTCAAAAGTCCTGCTTTCAAAATACTGGTTGCATTAAGAAAAAGATTGGGCTGTAGCTGGGAGGACAAAATTCCACCATCTGGGAGTTTGTGACCTCATAGTGGCTGAGAGATCCCCATGGCCTGGAGCCCCTTTGTTTGGAGGGATGGAATCATGGCTGCTGCACAGATTGTTCCAAGGAAATGGTGCCCAGGGTCCAGGTGGGAATCAGCAACTGACCACTCGAGACCTGCAGGCACTGCGGGCCCTGTCCCCACACCAGCCATGATCACCATGCTGGAGACTCTGCTGTGTCTGTCCATCCTCCTCCTCTGCTTCTTACTGATCCTCTGTTACTGCATCTTTCAGGAGGAATAGGCCCAGGCCTCCTGCGGGCTGGGACTGAGGCTTGATGGAAACCTTGGCCAGTCCTGCCCTCTGCACGTCTCACATAGAATGGGCTGTTCTCGAGCTGCCCTTGGGCTGGGTCTTGTCCTGTTTCGTGGCCTCTGGCCCTCGCTGGATGCTCTGGCAGACTGAGCCGAGATGGGGTCTCCCCATCAGCTACCACCTAGGTCTCAGCACCGCCTTCTCCCTGGGTCCCCCAGCTGGACCCTCCGGCCCCCACAGCCTCTCTGTCGCTGGTTTTGCTTGTGGTGCATTGTCGTCCTGGGCTGAAGGCTGCTGGCTCTGGAGAGGGGTCAGTGTGGGGCTCAGCGAAGGTGTAATTAATTGGCTTAGTCCTCTGGGCCCTGGGGAGCGGGAGTCCTGGCTAAAGACCCATAACCTCAGCCGGGAACATTAGACTTTCCTTCTGTCCACGATGAACAATCCGAGAAAACGATCTTCTCAGCTCATGAATCAGGATGGACTTAGCCAGTTCGTGTTTCCCTGGACAACTTTGGACTTGCCTTGCTAAATAACAGATGTTTCTGGCTAATTACTTTAACCGCCCTGGCTTGAGAATTGTAACTTTTTTGCCTGAAAATGTGGGCATTCAAGATAATGATATTCGAGTTTGGTTGATTGTCGTTCACCATTCTAGCTGGCCACATCGGTTCTTCACTCATAAGACCTTGGGCTTTCGTGGCCAAGTGCAGCAGACATCCCTGACTAATTTTCTGGGCTTTCCAGGATACAAATAGACGAAAATCTCTATGATTTCACCATTATGTATGATATTGGCTGATGGTTTAAGATACATATTCTGGGCCGGGCGCGGTGGCTCACGCCTGTAATCCTAGCACTCTGGGAGGCCGAGGCAGATGGATTGCTTGGGGTAAGGAGTTCAAAACCAGCCTGAGCGAGACACTGTCTCTACTAAAAATAGAAAGAAATTAATTGACCAACTAAAAATATATATACAAAAAATTAGCTGGGCATGATGGCACATGCCTGTAGTCCCAGCTACTTGGGAGGCTGAGGCAGAAGGATTGCTTTTGAGCCCAGGAGTTTGAGGTTGCTGTGAGCTAGGCTGACGCCACGGCACTCACTCTAGCCTGGGCAACAAAGTGAGACTCTGTCTCAAAAAAAAAAAAAAAGATACATATTCTATTCCTAGTTTTCCGAGAATCTTTAAAAATTTTAAATGGATGTTAAATTTTATCAAATGTTTACTGGGGATATGATGAGCTATTTAAATAAACTATTAATAGAATGATGGTTGCCAAGGCTGGGAGCAGGAAGAAATGGGGAGTTGTTTAATGGATATGGAGTTTCAGTTTTGCAAGATGGAAAGAGTTCTGGAAATTGGTTGCACAACAATGTGAATGTCCTTAACACTATTGAACTGTACAGTGAAAAATGGCTAAGATAGTAAGTTTTATGTTGTGTGCATTTTATCACAATTAAATATTTAAAAAGTAGTTAAAATAATAAAATGAAACACAGTACTGTAAGTGCCCGGCATAGTTGTTGGTTTATAGTAAGCTAGTTTAATAAATTACATTTAATACTTTCTGTATCGATGAATTTGACTACTCTAGGCACCTCATATACATGAAATCATACAGTATTTGGTTTTTTGTGACTGACTCATTTACTTAGCATAATTTCTCAAAGTTCATCTATATTATAGTATGTGTCAGAATTTCTTTCCTTTTTACAGCTCAATAATATTCTATTGTATTTAGATATGTATTGTACTGTATACACACACTTTTTTTTTTTTTTTTTTTGAGACAGTCTCACTTTGTTGACCAGGCTGGAGTGAGTGCCGTGGTATCAGCCTAGCTCACAACAACCTCAAACTCCTGGGCTCAAGCGATCCTGCTGTCTCAGCCTCCCAAATAGCTGGGACTACAGGCATGCGCCACCATGCCTGGCTAATTTTTTTTTTATATATATATTAGTTGGCCAATTAATTTCTTTCTATTTATAGTAGAGATGGGGTCTCGCTCTTGCTCAGGCTGATTTTGAACTCCTGACCTCGAGCAATCCACCTGCCTCGGCCTCCCAGAGAGCTAGGATTACAGGCATGAGCCACTGCGCCTGGCCTACACACACATTTTGTTCATCCATTCACCTATCAATGGACATGAGTTGCTTCCACCTTTTGGCTATTGTCAATAATGTTGCTGTGAACACAGGTGCACAAATATCTCTTTGTGATTCTACTTTCAGTTGTTTGGGGGTATTTACCCACAAGTGGAATTGCTGGATCATATGGTAATTCTGTATAATTTTTTGACAAACCACTATGCTATTTTCCATACTGGCTGCAGCATTTTGAATATTTCATCTATTTTAAAGTTGAAAAATGGAGATTCAGAAAAATTAAGTCACTTACTAATATAGGTAAGGTGTGGTAGGGAAAAATGTTAAGGACGTTGTTGTGCTGGTTTTCTAGGGCCGCCATAACAAAATGCCACAAACTGGGGGGCTTAAAATGACAAAAGTGTATTCTATCACTATTCTGGAAGCTAGAAGTCTGAAATCAAGGTGTTAGCAGGTCATTGTCCCTCTGAGACTCTGGGTAGAGTCCTTCCTTGCCCCTTTCGAATGTCTGGTGGTGCCTGTCAAACCCTTGGCATGCCTCAGCTTGCAGCTGCATTGCTCCACCCTCTGCCTCTGTAGTCGGGTCGCATTAACCCTGAATGCGCCTTCTCCTCACAAGGACGTCAGCCATACTGGAGTAAGGGCCTGCCCTCCTGCAGTGTGACCTCATCTGAGTTGACATCTTACTTGCATCCACAAAGACCGTATTTCTGCACAAGGTCACATTCCCAGGTACTAGGTGCTGGGGCCGCAGTTCAACCCATAATATCTGTCTTGCTCCACATTCTGTGATATTTACCAGATTTGGACCTCCTTATGTGATATGCTTCTAGACTTCCTAATATAAAAGCACGCTTGCATTCATGGGACGAACCTTATTTGATATATTGGTGGATTATTACATTGGAATATAAGCTTGGAGAAAGGCAGAAGACATCATGGATTTCTCTCATTCATCCCTTTACCACCCAGTCATTATACCAAAAAAAAAAAAAAAAAAAAAAAGCACCTTTCTGGGGAAGAATCATTAACTGAATAGTTGTTTTGTATAGTTGTTTTTTCATTCCTTTTTCAATTTCCTGCAGAATCTGGCTGGGATAGACATCTGCCAATGCAGAAGAACTCAAACTCTGTAAAATAATTTAAAGAGGGCCGGGCTCGGTGGCTCACGCCTGTAATCCTAGCACTCTGGGAGGCCGAGGCGGGCGGATTGCTTGAGGTCAGGAGTTCGAAACCAGCCTGAGCAAGAGCAAGACCCCATCTCTACTATAAATAGAAAGAAATTAATTGGCCAACTAATATATATAAAAAAAAAAATTAGCCAGGCATGGTGGCACATGCCTGTAGTCCCAGCTACTTGGAATGCTGAGGCAGGAGGATTGCTTGAGCCCAGGAGTGTGAGGTTGCTGTGAGCTAGGCTGATGCCACGGCACTCACTCTAGCCTGGGCAGCAAAGCGAGACTCTGTCTCAAAAAAATAATAATAATAATTTAAAGAGGTTTATTCTGATCCAAGTATGTGTGATCATGGCCCAGAGAGCCATGCCCAAGAAGCCCTGAGCAAGTGGTCTCACCGTGGTTGGGTTACAGTTTGGTTTTATACATTTCAGGTAGACAGGAATTACACATAAAGTCATAAATCAATACATGGAAGGTGTTCGTTGGTTTGGCCTGAAAAGGCAAGATATTTTGAAGCACAGCATTACAGGTGATAGCTAGGTTTAAAGATTCTTTGGGGGCGGGGTCTAAAAAATAAATTTAAAAGATTCTTTGATTTGTGGTTGATTAAAGAAATGAAGCTTTGTCTAAAGGATTACAATGTTTTAAATCAAGATAAAGAAGTCTATTTTTTTATTTTTTTATTTTAAAGGCTGGTCAAGTGAAGCAGTGGGAGTGGAGAAGGAACAAAGGAATCTGTAACTGGCTGTGACCAATTAGTTATAAACACCACTGCATCCGGACCAACCAAGAAAGTCTGTTAATCAAAGACAAGCCACCAGACATACGCCCAGAATCAAGTGATCTGTGAAGTAAATTGATGACCTGCAGATGTGATTTAAGCTTTGTCTATGTAGCCTTAGGGCTGCTAATGAGTTACGAAGGATATCTCCAAGAGGGGAGGGGGCATGAGGAGAAATGTCTGACCTCCCTACTCATGGCTGGCAACTCAGCTTTAGGGTATTTTTAGGGTCTCCTTGGCCGAGAGGGGGGTCTATTCAGTCAGCTGGGGGCTTCAGATTTTATTGAGTTCACACATCTGTTGTGCACACCCACCTCTGTTTCCGAGCCCTTAGCAGAGCATCGCGTAGAGTAGAGGCACTCGGTTACCATGAATTGAATGAGTGGATGAATGAGTGAACAGAAGGCTCGTTGACTCAGTAGTGCCCTCACGCCCTTCTGCTGCTACTGGTCTGTCTTGATGACCAGTGACTCCTAGTGGCCAGTGGCCTCTTCCTAGCCCCACAGACTCCTCGAGCCCTCCATGCCCACTCCTGAGGGAGTCCGGGCAGACACAGTGGCCCCCCAGTTGAGGGCTGGATGGGCCCTCAACACCCCCTCTCCAGACCAAAAAAGATCCACTTCAAACAGGCATCCCTTGTAGAGGTTGCAGAGAGCATGTCTGCAGTTTTGTTTTTTATGTCAGAAGACAAATAAAGGGGCAAGCATTGAGAATAGAGTGTCGTCTGACTGCCACGAGCAAAGCCTGCCACAACACATATATTTCAAGAGCTCAGTGTGCTGCCCTGTTTGCCCGACTCCCTTGTCACCCAGGCTAGTGTCACAGATGGGAAAGTCAACCTGGATAAGCATGATGCTCACAGTGCCTCAGGCAACAGCAAAACCCTCAGATAGCACGTGTTGGTGACAGAAGCCTCACGCTAAAAAGGGAAAACATTATTGGAAAATTTATGTAATCAAACAAAGGGAAGGGCAGAGGTCAAGCTGAGTCTCCAAGACAACAAACACCAGGACTGGAACATCATCCCTGTCCTGCATCTCTGCTTCCCTCTGTGTGTGGACCTCTGCCTTCACACTCACTCTGGTTTCTTGCTAATGGTGAGGGACATGTGCCAGGTTTACCCTGAGGGTAGACAGGGCTGCCACATATGGTTGTGCAGGTTGTGTACTGCACAACTCATGGGAGCACCATTTACATCCTAGTCTACAGTTGAGAAGCAGAGATGCTGAGGATGCTTGGCTGAGTTAATGACACGAAAAGCACTTGACCTGAAGAAAAGAAGGTATTTTCCTAACACATTCTCTGGTGCAACAAGGTGACCCTATGTTGCACCACCTAACCCTTAAATGATGATCTTTCTAATACAACAAATCTTTGAAAATGACTCTGAAGGGCAACACTTTCGGGGAATTTTTTTCCCCAAGCTACTTGAGGTCAAGCAAAAGACTTTAAACCTATGACACTGAAACTTGTACAGGGCATTAAAAAAAGAGAGAAAGGTTTGTAAGCAACGGGGAGGCTTTCTGAGAAATGCTGCCCTTAACTACACAAACTCTGACACTCAAAATTGCCTTCTGGGCCAAAGGATATGGGCTTCCTCCCTTTTCAAAGCTCTAGGAGGAATCACCCGTCTCTAAGGTCCCTCATCTAACTTGTCCTGAGGGTGGGTTGGGGGGTGTTGAGCATGTGCCTGTCACCTTTCAGGGTCTCTGTGCTTGGGATGCTTGGCTGAGTCCCCACTCTTCCTGGGTGAGCTCACCAGGCAAGCCCTGTCCAGCAAGTCTGTGTGTGTGTGTGTGTGTGTGTGTGTGTGTGTGTGTGTGTGTGTGTAACCAGCCATTGCTCCCTGGCTTTCTTTCCTATGCCTGCTCACTACTCAGGAGTCACATGGCATATGGTCATAAAGATCTTAGCTTTCTTCATTGCTCCCATAGATAACACCACCCCTGTGAAACCTAACAGTAGTTTTTGAGACACCTTCCAGGCCCTGCATTCCGGTGGACCGGCTGCCCCACGCAGACCAGTGGGCCACACCGAGGAACTGACTCACACTCTAGATAATGAACTGTGGCTTTTACTCAAGGACGCGGGGGTCCAGTGTCCTCCTGACACAACCATGGCAACTCCTACGGAGTCTCTGCACACAAGGACAGTTCACCAACAGACAAGGAAGCTGTGGCTGAGCAGCTGACCTACCCCAGCTCACAGCAGGGCCTGGTGAGCACAAGGAAAGCAACTGGCACTGTACCCGCTAGGTTGTAAGCAATCCTCAAACATTCACTCTTACTATTACCCAAACGGAAGTTGTGTTTTCTCGTGAAAAAGGAAGGTAGTTAGCTCTAAAGAGGGAGGCAGTGACTGGTGGGTGGGCTGACCAACTCTGATCAGTACATTGTTGCTCAGTGATAGTTAGTAAAGGTCAGGTTCATGGGAGGGCGCTGATGGGTAGCAGGTAGCATGGACCCGGGAAGGGTGCTGGGAGGTAGGAGGGCCTCAGGCCTGCAGCTGCTGTGTGAGGGCTGTGTTCATAAGTGCCTTGATTCGATTCCGCTCTGCCCACATTTTGCTGCTCTGGTCCCTGCCATCTCAAAGGCCAGAGGGAAAAAATCTGTCCCTGGTGGGTCCATCCCATGCCAAGTAGCTTCCCATGGCAGGACTCGAGGCAGGCTCTAATGAATTGTGTCACTGGAGCAAGAAAACTTGCAAGGGGAGGAAAAGGAGTGGAATCTTTCCCATCCCCGGGGCAGCATGGCTCTCTCTCCTTTTCCTCTCATTGGTTCTAGAGTTACTAAACACCAAACACTTGGCATACCAAGAGGCAAGACTCTCAGCATTCAAGCTCCCAGGCAGAGAGGAAGAAAGAGGCCAGCAAGCCAATCATTATGATGAGATGTGATAAGTCTCACATCTCATGGGCCAGGGCGAGGAAAGGGGGGACTGGGGCAGGAGGAAAGGCTTCTAGGATGTTAGGTCTTGCCCGAGGGTGGACCCCACTCATGCCCCCACAGCTAGGTTCTTTAGGATCCAGGCTTCCCCACACTCAAGACACAAATACAAGGAAGAAAGTACAATTCCCCCAGCTTGGATCCCATGCCCACCCACTGTCAGGGGAGGGCAGGACGCCATAGTTGACATTCTCTATTCTCGACAAGATTGAATTCAACAGGAAGAATGGATGCCACAAGGAAATCAGGATCTGTCTTAGCCTGTTCAGGCTACCTTAACAAGAATACCATAGACTGGGTGGCTTAAACAACATTTACTTCTCAGAGTCTGGAAGCTGGGAAGTCTGAGATCAAGACACCACTAAAGTCAGTGTCCACTGAGGACACACTTCCTGGTTCGTAGATGGCCATCTTCTGAATGTGTCCTTATGTGGCAGAGGGGAGTTCCCTGGGGCCTCTTTTATAAGGGCACCAACCCCATTCATGAGGGCTCCATCTTCATGATCTAATCACCTCCTAATACCATCGCCTTGGGGATTAGGTTTCAACCAAGGAATTTTAGAAGGGACACGAACAGTGTCTATAGCAGTGTGTTAGTCTGACAATGGGAGAGGAGTGAATAGGTCAAAACCACAGATGTCTTGGCCATTTAACATTCGGATTTGTGTGATATTAGACAGTCTGTTGCCATAAAGTTCATCTTTAAATATAATGCTGTTGATTGATGATGGTCTGTATGATATGATGAAAATATCCTTTTAGTCCAAGTATTCTAAAATACACTTTTCTGATCAATAATAGAAATTAAATATTATGAAACACCTTTTCAAGCATCTGTTCAATTGCTCTTAGACTGCTTTCTGGGTTTGAATTCTGACTCTGATGCCTACTGTTGCGAGAGGCAATCTGCCACCAGCCCTGAGCATCTATGCACATTCTCGCCGGGCATGCCAAGAAAGCAAGGCTCTGACCGCTCTCTAGCTGGGAACTTTCTAAAGGCTGTGTTTTGCAACCAGCAACCTTGTGAGATAAGGTGAAGTCCCCCCCCCAGGCTAAAAGTAGGCTTACGCTGTTCATTATAAAAATGGGGGCTCCCCCAAGCTCAGTGTTCCTCTCCTGTAACACACCCTGTGTGCAGGCGTTCATCACTGGCATCATGCCACTCCCATGGGACTTGTGAGGCATGGGGAACCTATATGAACTTGAATGCCTGTCCACTGATTTTGCCGTGAACAATAAAGTCCTCAGACTCTGACTTAGGAATTTCCTGTCCTCCGCCAGCATCCATGAGACAGGAACAGGCTAACTTGTCATCTCCCAAGTAGGGTTAACTCTCAGACCATGCCCAGATCCTGACACATTGACTGCATGACCTAGGACAAGTTAATTCTACTTTCTGAACTTTTATTTCCTCATTGGCAAAAGGGATAATAATAATGTTTACATTACAGGATTGGTGTCTTAGTCCATTTGGGCCACTGTAATGAAGTGCCATAAACCAGAGGGCTTATAAACAACAGAAATTTGTTTCCCCAGTTCTGGAGGCTGGGAGTCCGAGATCAAGCCACCACTAGGTTTGGTGTCTGATGGGGGCTTTCTTCCTGGCTTGTAGACTGATGGCTGTCTTGTCACTGTGTCCTCAAATGGCACAAGGGGGAAGAAAGCTCTTTAGGGACTCTTATAAGGACTCTAATCTCATTCACAAGGGCTCCACCCTCACGACCTCATCTAATCCTAAATACTTCCCAAAGACCACACTTCTCAATACCATCTCAACAGGACGCAGGGTTTAAACATATGAATTTTGGGGCAACACAAGCATTCAGTCCATAACAATTGATATGATGATTAAATGGATCAAAATGTCTGAAATATTATGTGTGCTCAAAAAATATTAGTCATTATTTAACATTATAATTGTACTCTCCTGCAGCATTGCTGGCAGGCATTGTAGTGACATATCATGAAAAACATTGTTAACTTGCTTCTATGAATTTTATTCACATTGTTTTACCTTTTACATATACTCTGGAATATAATCTGCTAATCTTCTCATGACTGGCTCCTTCTCCTCCATCAGGTTTCAGGTTAAATGACTTTTCCCTGAGTGGCCCTTGCTCTATTGGGCTCATCTTGGCTAACTAGGTCTCACAGTTACTGTCCTCATACCACCATACCCATTTCCTTTGTAGCACTTATTACGATTTTTATTTTTTGGTCACAATAAAGTGTATTATGAAAGCAGGCTGATGTGGGGACATGGAGGGAGACAAGTATATTCAGGCTGGGTGGCTCAGGCGAAGCAGTGGGGCTCCATAACGCCGATGCCATCCTCGCTGAGGGCAGCAAAGTCTCGCGTACGCAGAGCGCACTATGGTCCCTTGGTCTCGCTCCCAGAGCTGCCGGAGCCTCTGCCCTTCGTTTTGCAGGGTTGTAGGGCACCGGTGGCAATATCTGAGCTGCATTTCTGAGCAGCTGGGGAGATGATCCGAACTGAGCTTGGGTCCGAGGCCTCAAAGCCAGCAGCGTTCAGGTAGCCACCAGTCAGTGCATCTGGGATCGCAGGTGTGCAACGCCCTGGCTCTATCGAGAAGCCCACCAGGGGCGCGGTGGGCACCAGGGCCTCAGGTACGCAAATCCCGCTAGACAGACCTCTGCCCGCTGGGGTCCTGCTCCCCCTGCCAAGGCTGCAGCCTCAGGCCCCCTGCCGCCACTGCTGGGCTGGCCCTGTTCTCCGTGCCTGAGCTGCTGCAGCTCACCGGGCAGTGGGAGAGGCGGTGAACCGCTCACTATGAATTTTAATTACTGCATTTTCTGGCTCACTGGTTATTATTCCCACTGGAATGTAACCAACATAAATTCAGGGATCAGGTCTGTCTTCTTTGTTATAGTTCCAATACTTAGTCCAGTCCCTGATAGGAAATGATTACTCAATAGATTTTTCTGGATGGATGGGAGTCTAGATGCATAGCTTTATGAGATGAGTGGATGAGGGATGGATGGACGAGTATTTGAATGGCCCGATGGAAGGATGAGTGAATAATTGGAGGGATGAGGAAGCTGAAGTTCCATTAAGTATGTCCCGGGTAAAGTGGAGGTGCAGGTGGTGGGACTCAGGATCAAGAGATGCTTGATGGATGGAGGCTTGGATGAATTTCTGACCCGCTCCGCCAGGGGGCGCAGCAGGAGCGCCGGCGCGGGTTCCGCCGAGCGCAGGCGCCGCTCTAGGCTGCAGCCCGCGCGCCGGCACGCTTCCGCCGACCGGGAGCCGTGGAGAGATCTCCCTGAGGGTGCGGTTGGGGCCTGCGGCTTCCTCCGCCTCCCCGCACGGCGCCCTCTGTACTCTCCGCCGTCGGGCCCGCGGCCCCGGGTGGGTCACTGAGGGGCCGCGCTCGAGGCCTGATCTGCCCGGGAACCCGCGGCGGCTTCCCAAGGCTCGTTCTGCGTCCCCTCTTCCCCTAGAAAAGGAGAAACTGAGGCCGCAGGGGGAACAGGAACAGGCCCGGGCCCTGGTGCAGTGCTGCGTCCCTCCGCCAGGGTGGGCCCTTCTGGATTCGCGTGTCCTCGGGAAAGAGACTGGCCGGTGAGCTGCGCCCTGGCCGCCGCCTGGGTGAGCCAGGCCCTTGGGGCTCAGGACCCCTGTCCGCCCAGCTGCCCTCTCCGTCCAGCCTCCTTGCGGAAGGCTTAGTGCCCATCGGTGACGAGAAGCGGGCCCGGCGACGCTGTGCCCGGGGCCCTGAACCCGGGCCGAGGGGCGCCAGAGCCCCGGTGACTTTCACGCCCCTGCCCCTGACCTCGACTCCTGGCATCGGAACCCCTCCCCCAAACCGCTTGTCTGTGGGCGGTTGCCTACAAAGTGTCAGTCATTATGCCAAGTCCTTATGATTGTTAACGCGTTTATCCTCAGTAACCTTTAAAAGTGCTAAAACCTCGTTCTACAGACCATTTGGCTGAAATTTAAATCCCAGGGCCCCAGAGGGCAGAGTGTGGACCCCTGTCCCCGGCCTTGTACTACAGCCCCTTCCCCGTGCTTTTTCTCTGCCTAGGCCTTCTGGGCTCTGCGGCCCTCCTGGAGACAGATGAAAACGCTCCCCTGGTCGGCTTTGCTGGTTCTGCAGCAGCCAGCGCCCCCTCATCTCCTGCAGCACCCTGATCTGCACGCCCTGCTGGGCGCCGGCTGTCCTGCGTGGGAGGATGTCCCCGGGTATGTGCTGCTGCTCATGAGCACCGTGAAGGAAGACGGGAGTGCCTTCCGGGTTGCCTCCTGCTGGCCCCAGCAGACAGGGTGGTCATGGAGCTCAGCCCGCCTCTGAGGCCTGTCTGGAAGGCCCTGGTGCAGGAGGAAGCGCCGTGTAGCAGATGCGGGGCTGGGTTTGCAGGTCACATCCTGGCTAAGTTACTTCATTCCCCTGAGCTTGACTTCCTGTAAAGTAGGGAAGCTGCAAAATGTTAGGGCAGAGACCTTGACTGTTCTTGTTTTTGAACCCACATTGCCTGGCTACATGTAGATACTGAGAATTTGTGGGGTGAATGAACAATTTAGACGTTTTTACCAGAAGTTGGTCTTGCTGTGCACTCTGTTGATGGGGGCAGATGGTATTGTTATGCTGTATTAAAAAGTGACAGCTTTCAGGGTCTTTTGGGTTTGGTGCTTGGAGAGTCTGCTGGCTGCTAATTTTGGCCTCTGTTCCTGGCTCACTTTCTGCCATTTTTTGCCCATGCATTCGTAAGTGATCATGGTCTGCCCATGTCCTGGTCACTGGTAGTGCAGGCAGAAGAAATGTGGGAAGGGTTGCCCTGTGTTGGAGGGTCAACAGCCTCACCTTCCTGTTCCGGGACTTTCCCCTACTCCTGCTTTTCAATTCTGCACACATCTCAGGGCCTCCAGGGTTTAGGGGGCTGCCATGTGTGTTGTTGTTATCACTGGGGCTTTTACTTCCTGCTCCCTGCTGTTGGGACCAGGCTATGTGTATTGCTTAAGTTCCCCCTGACGACCAGCAGAGTCGCTGCCAGTCAGCCATGGCACACTCCTGTAAACTTGGCTCTGGCATCCTTTTCAGCCTGCTCTTGATTAGGTAAATGTTGGCCACCCTGCCACAGACCATCCACTGCCTACTCTTTAGAGTTAACTCCTTTATTTTTCATGAGGAAGTAGTATGTTTGCTCAGGAAATAATAACAGCCAACATTTGTGGAATGCTTACTGTCTGATAACTACCATGCCCCACCATGAGCAGGGACAGCCGGCTACTCATTCATGGCTTCTTGTCTATTGCAGATGAGCCCACTGTGTGCAGAGGCATCATGGGAGTTGTCATGTTAGGAACATTCTAGACCTCAGTGTCCTTGAGGTAAGGTCTCTGGTCCATTTCTGGAGTGTTAGTTCCTTGCATCTAGTACAGCCCTGTACATGTTCCCAGGGGCTTTGGGTGATGACACAGGGGAGCTGAGAGGTGAGATGAAGGTGGCACCATGGGTCCCCAGATCCACTGCCCACCCCAGCCGACCTAGATCACCTCTGGCCCTTCTCCTTTCTTCAGTGTTCAGTGGCTGCTGTAGGGGAGAAACCTCCAGAGTCCCACTTGGGTAATGAGAGGTGCCTGGGTATTTGCCAACTCTCCCTGGATGTTAGCCAGGAGCATGTTATAATGGAAAATGGATAGATCTAGCAACAGAGACTCTGGTCCCTGGCTTTGAATCCCCCTCTGACACTCTCTTAGTCAGTGACCAATCTAGAACTTAATTTTCTTCATTTGAAAAATAAAGTTGGGCTGGGCACAGTGGCTCATGCCTATAATCCTAGCACTCTGGGAGGCTGAAGTGGAAGGATCACTTGAGCTCAGGACTTTGAGACCAGCCTAAGCAAGATGAGACCCAGTCTCTACTAAAAATAGAAAAAAATTTAGCCAGGCAACTAAAAATAGAAAAAATTGGCCAGATGTGGTGGTGTGTGCCTGTAGTCCCAACTATTCAAGAGGCTGAGGCATGAGGATCACTTGAGCCCAGGAGTTTGAGGTTGCAGTGAGCTAGGCTGATGCCATGGCACTCAGAGCAATAAAGTGAGACTCTGTCTCAGAAAAAAAAAAAGAAAAAGTTGTTTTCACTTGCTAATGTGGATTTAAAAGAAAAAGAAAAAGCCAGGCGCAATGGCTCATACCTATAATCTTAGCACTCTGGGAGGCTGAAGAGGGTTGATTGCTCAAGGTCAAGAGTTCAAAACCAGCCTGAGCAAGAGTGAGACCCTGTCTCTACTATAAATAGAAAGAAATTAATTGGCCAACTAAACACGTATATATATAAAAAATTTGCCAGGCATGGTGGAGCATGCCTGTAATCCCAGCTACTCGGGAGGCTAAGGCAAAAGGATCTCTTGAGCCCAGGAGTTTGAGGTTGCTGTGAGCTAAGCTGACGCCATGGCACTCTAGCCTGGGCAACAAAAGTGAGACTCTGTCTCAAAAAAAAAAAAAAAAGAAAGTCATGATAGAGGTGACTTTTGTGGTACTTTAGACCACATGATTCCTATCTTTGCCAAACCTAATATTTTTTCAGTGTTCTTGTACAATGTGACTTCTCTCTGATTCCTTGTGGCAGGGAGGTTTTATGGGGCTTTTTCAGGAAACAAGGGCTACTGTTGGGATCCTGTGCTTGCCTGGGTTGTTTTCCTGGACTCAACCTATTCCACAGGTCACTGGCATCTGCTTTTCTTCCTGTTCTCTCTCTGCCCTTGTGTGCACCTGCATTCAAAAGTGATCACGGGCTGCCTGTGCCCTGGTCATCAGTAATGCAGGGAGAGGAATTGCTGAAAGCCGTTTCCCGTGTTTGGAGGGTTCACACCTATCCCTTTCAAATGCTGGCGCTTTCACACACTCCTTCCCTCCTGTGAACACCTGGTCTCATGGGCATTGCAGGCTATGTGTGAGAGTCAGTGGTGGGAGATGCTTCAGCTTGGCCTTTCTCCAGGCTATGTCAGTGTCAAGGTTTAGGTACATTTTCGGTGGTGGAAAGAGCCAAGATTAATATTTTTTCTTTTTTAAGAGAAAGGATCTCACTCTGTCTTTTAGGCTAGAGTGCAATGGTGTTATCATAGCTCACTGCAGCCTCAAACTCCTGGGCTCAAGTGATCCTCCTGCCTCAGTCTTCCAAGTAGCTGGGACTACAGGTGCACACCACCACACCTGGCTAAGTTTTCTACTTTTTTTTTTTTTTTTTTTGAGACAGAGTCTCGCTTTGTTGCCCAAGCTAGAGTAGTGAGTGCCGTGGCGTCAGCCTAGCTCACAGCAACCTCAAACTCCTGGGCTCAAGCAATCCTGCTGCCTCAGCCTCCCGACTAGCGGGGACTACAGGCATGTGCCACCATGCCCAGCTAATTTTTTCTATATATATATTAGTTGGCCAATTAATTTCTTTCTATTTATGGTAGAGATGGGGTCTCGCTCTTGCTCAGGCTGGTTTCGAACTCCTGACCTCGAGCAATCCACCCGCCTCGGCCTCCCAGAGTGCTAGGATTACAGGTGTGAGCCACCGCGCCCGGCCAGTTTTCTATTTTTTATAGAGAGAGGATCTTGTCCTTGCTCAGGCTGGTCTCAAACTCCTGGCCTCCACGTGATCCTCCTGCTTTGGCCTCCCAAAGTGCTACGATTACAGGTGTGAGCCAAGATGAATTATTATTATTATTCACAAGTAAGTGTGATGTTGGATGGTATATAGTCATTGCCATAAGATTTGCAAAGAGAAGTGGCGTATTGGAGGTGGTGGCTCTGGGCAGGCCTTTAAAGGAGTGGGATGTGATGGGCAATGGGAAGCTATTCTGGGGAGAGGTAGCAATGTGAAAAGACCTTTGAGACTGAAATGAGCAAACGCTCCCAGTGCTGCTGGGGAGACAGATGTGTAGGCAGGTAAGCACAGCACATAGGGATGGCTGCTGGGTTGGTTCTGTGCTTCCAACAAGGGATAGTGGGACTTCAGTGGGAGGAGCCCTGAAAACCAGCTCTCAGGCTGTCTTTTTGCTTGTTAGACATCTGCTCCATTGCCCTGCAAGGGGCTGTTAGATAATTTTTTTTGAGACAGGGTGACAAGGTTTCACTGTGTTGCCCAGGCTAGTCTCCGACTCAGGCTCAAGCGATCCTCCCACCTTGGCCTCCCGAGTGGCTAGGACTACAGGTGTGTGCCATAACACCCAGCTTGTTTTAGACTTTTAAGACAGTTTTTATTTTGACTATTCTCTGGAAGCATTGAGATTTCTTTTTGAGATGAGTTTGATGTGAAAAAACCTGACAGCTCATACCTGATTAACCAGGGGTATTCTCGTTGACATCAGCTTGAAGAAAGATGACATACTATTTGAGACCAAGTATTTATAGTAACCTCCTGCTCTGTGGCCTCCTCTCTTCACTCCAGGGTGCTGCCTTGGATCTGCAGGTTGTGAAGGAAGCTCCAGGGGCTAGAGGCACTGACCCTCTTGGGATGATGGCCTGGGGGTCCCAGCTCCCCTGGAGGGGCCTCCTCATGGTGAGTTAACACCAAGAGGCTAAGTCAGCCTGTGTTTCTGAGATGGCAATTCCAGGCTGCTGGCCTCATTTGACTTCTCCCTTAGATTATTTGAGAGTTGATCATGGACACTGGCATAGCAGAGTGATGAGTGATATTGCCACGTGACGCGTCTGTTGCCAGACCTTGCCCCTGTTGCCTCAGCATAACATGGATCGACGTTTTGCTCTGCAGAGGGGAAGCCCTGCAACTCTGGGGACTTGAGGTCCAGGGTTCGGGAGACCCTTCTGCTGGCTCTGCCCTCCCAGTTATGCCACAGAGCGCCACGATCTGGGGAGACTGTTTGTCTTTTGTCTCGGCCAGCCTGTATGTCCTCCTGCCTACTCCTGGTGTGACTTTTGGGGACCGAGAGTTCCTGTTGAGGTTTTCGGCACCGTGTACCTTTGTCCTCTCACCCGACTCAATAAATCTTTAAACATGCCCTGCTGCTGCATTTTGTTTTTGTCTTTTGTTGTTTTTTTAATCAGTATCAAGGCTGGGTGTAGAGAAAGTGGGTCACAAGGACAGGTCTTCTGGTTTTCACTCATTGAGACTTTCCACTTGGCACACTCACACTCCCGAGGTTTGACCTAGGGGATATGAGATGAGATATAGGATTTAAACTAGGCTTTAACAATCCTAAGAGTGTCTGGGGCGGGGAGCAAGTTTAGGAGAGAAAGGAACTGATAGAACTGAGTTGGCTAGGGAACCTTTGGGCCAGGGCTTTGGAAGGGGGGATGATGATGGGATGGACTTAGAGATGGAAGCAGGGGCTAAAGCCCTTTAGGATGGCAGGAGTGTCCTGAGCACAGGTGGTGAGAGGACAGCAGGTGAATTCAGAAGGTTTTGAGCAGAGGCGAGAGTAGAGTGGATGAGGAATAGCTGCCCTTGGAGAGCTCCGGGGGTGTGGCAGGCAAATGCCAGCCACTGGGGTTGCTGTTACCATGAGGTAGCTTTGGTCTTTGGGGATCGTGTTCAGTAGCAGTTCTCGCAGTGTGCTCAGCGTGCCCGTGTATCACCACCTGTGGGCACATGTGGCTCTGTCCTCATTTTTTAGGTACAGTCACACAGGGACTCTCCCAAAGGCCCTGGTAGAAAAGGGGAAGTCAATTCTTCCCATTTCTTCAGTTGAAATTGATACCACTGACTGGGGCTGAGATGGAAACCAGGCTGTCAGGTACCTTGGTGGTCTCTGCCAGTGGGAGACATCCTTGGGGGCTAAAGAGTCCACTCTGCCAGCCATTTCCAGCAGACGTCCTTATTTCTGCCTTGCCCCCTGCCCGCCTCCCCTCTGCCTCCTTAATGCCTACCCAGGGACCATCTGACACCTCCCATTTACTTGAAGATACCCTAGCCTACCCAACCCTCTCTGACCAGTTTCATCCAACTGCAGCCCTTGTCCTTTAGTGAGAAATGAACATATTTTCCCCAACTTGGCCAAAGTTCCCTCTTTTCAGAGCTCACTGACTATTTTTAGTGACGTTTCACTGTTGGTTTGTGCCTTGACATTGGTAGACCTCTCTTTCCTTAACACACTGACTGTCCCCTCTCATTGCTAGGCAGCTTCTCATCAGCTATTAGGAGCAGCATCTACACCACACACCCCTCCCCTTTGGTTGGTCTGTCTATCTGTCTGCCTCTCTCCTCTCTCGTGTTGTATTCTTCTTGACTTACTACATTACGTTAATCCTGCAGCTGGGGGTGGTGGTGTCCCTGTTTAGTCTGTGTCCTATAGGACGGCAGCAATGGAGTACAAAGAAAGAAGGGAAGAGGTGAGATTGCTGTGGAGTGGGGGACGGGAGTCTCAGGGCTGTAGAGGTAGGATTGCTTACCGTGGCTCAGCCCAACGGTCACCAAAATTTCCTTCCTAATAAGCCAGACTGGTTGGTTTGTAGAGGGTCCCCTCATTTTTTGTCCTGTTTCTGTGCCTCCTAGTATAGTGGCTGGATGTGAAGGTCAGTGAACTATTGTGTTGGAAGCTCTTAGCACAGCACTTGGATACAATACGTGCTCAGTAAAGAATAGCTCTTCTCAGTCTGGACTTAGTCACTTTCACATTGTAAGTGATCTTATCGCTGGCCCAGCCTCTTAGGTCTTCCTTCCTCTGCCCTGTGCCAGCCTCACCCCACCCGACCCTCAGCCTCCAGCCTGGACTTCCCTTTCTCCAGAGGAGACATGCCAGCCCCTGCTCACCGCCCAGGCCTGCCTGTCTACCCTCACGGCACACAAGCACCCTGGGCCCCAGCCACACCACCTCTTAAGGCTCCTGAACATGTTCTTCTCCTGGCTGGTGTGCCTGGAATGCACCCTCCACTTCAGACTCAGCAGGCTCAGCTGTGTCACTTCCTTCAGGAAGCCCTTGTTGGCTAAACCTCCACCCAGACTGGATTCGCCGCCCCCCCTTTCATTCCTATCAAGCATCCATTATGTGCAGGAACTGGTAAACAAAACAGGCAAAAGAGCAAGTCTCTGCTGAGTATTTACTTTTTTTTTTCTCTGTGCCACTTGCCTTTATTCCTGGACCCTCAGGTTCCAGAGCCACATAGACGCTTGGGTTTTGGAGGGCACAGAAAGAAAAAGGGGCCCTGGTGACCCTCCCAGCACACCCCAGAGAGGCAGGACAGACTCGGCAGCACCACCACCTCAGGGTCAGCCTTGGTGCCCCTGCCCAAGGGGCCACAGGGCCAGACACCAGGAGGCCAGGCCTGGTGCTGGGGACCCCTCTGGGAAGCAGTGTCCCAGGCCCTGAGAGTTGGCTCCACCTTGAAGCTGGTACAGGGAAGGTGCCAGGCTGGACAGGGCCAGGCCACAGAAGCAGCAGGGTCTGCAGAGGACCTAAGCTGGACCGGGAGTGGGGTGGGGTTGGGTGGGGGCTGGCCTTGTTCTGCATCCTGGCCACCTCAAGGACAAAATCGGCCTAGTGCCACCAGCCCGGCAGACAACAGAGTTGCCCTCTTCTCCCTCCTGATCCTCTGGCCCAGGTTGGAGGCAAAGATGGGGCAGGGGCAGGGAGAGGTGGGGCCAGGGCCCCCCAGAGGCCAGGTGGGGCAGGCAGCTCCAAAGATGCAGCCAGGCCAGGAGGAAGGCAGGGCTTGGTAGGTCCCCAATCCCCAGTGACAGAGGCAGCTTGAGACCCCCCAGAAAGGAAAGGAGGCGGCTTAGGGAGGAAGGATGGCCCCAGCCATCAATCACATGGTCCCAGGGTCCTAGGTTTGTGGCCCCCTAGGGCCCCTCCCCCAAGGAGCAGCCCACAGGACAAGAGGTAAACAAGGTCAAGTGCACCCTGATCTTCCATAGGCGGGGGAGGGGCTTGGGTGCTCTAAGAGTTCTTGGCTTCAGGTCACTAAGGTTGGGTTTGAAGATCTTCAGGCTGGGGTTAGGGACTTTCTTTTTTTTTTTTTTTTTTTTTTTTTGAGACAGAGTCTCACTTTGTTGTCCAGGCTAGAGTGAGTGCCATGGCATCAGCCTAGCTCACAGCAACCTCAAACTCCTGGGCTCAAGCAATCCTGCCTCAGCCTCCTGAGTAGCTGGGACTACAGGCATGCACCACCATGCCCGGCTAATTTTTTTCTATATAGATTAGTTGGCCAATTAATTTCTTTCTATTTATAGTAGAGATGGGGGTCTCGCTCTTGCTGAGGCTGGTTTTGAACTCATGACCTTGAGCAATCCACCCACCTCGGCCTCCCAGAGTCCTAGGATTACAGGCGTGAGCCACCGTGCCCGGCCGGGACTTTCTTGAATACTTACAATTTAGAGGACAAAGACATACCATAAACAAAGTACTGAAATACATAGCTAGAGAAGTGATAAGGAAAAAATCATAAAACAGGGAAACAAGATAGGACGTCTGGGTGACAGCAGGGCGAGTGGCATTTTAAACTGAGTAAACAGAAAGGCCTCACCTGGGAGGTGTGACTTGAGTCAAGTGAGGAGCTCTCACCTCTGGGCTTACGGCAGCCTGTGCAAGCCACTGTCATAGCAGGGACCAGGGATGGCAGGAAGCTCTCCTGGATACCAGGCCCAGTGAAGCGGAGAGATGACAGCTATCTGAGGCCACTACAGTGCTGCTGCTGATTATGAAAGTCTGCTGAGTTGTGGTGAGGGGACAGCTGGGTCAAGCCAGGATGAACTGGTGAGCACCAGACTGGGCATGTCTAGAGGCCAGGCTCTGCACCTACTACTAGCTCCCCACCCCCGACCCCAAACCGCAGCTCAGAGGTCTAGGGAAGTGCAGTCACCCAAGGGCAGCCATGGGTGGGCCTAACCCAGCACCTTGGTCTGGGACCCATAGCAGTGATAACCAAGCCCAGCAATTTTTCTCCTCGGAGAGTTCTGCACACGTCAAGAGGCTTAGTGATTGGTTGCAGGAACACAAACAGGAAGAGAGAGTAATTAAGTCTTAGTAGCAGGGGGGTTGGGGGGTGGGGGTAGTGGGGGTGGTGGGGTTGGGGGTAGTGGTGTACAGAACATTGAGCTCCTGTTGCAGGTGAGAGAACTGTTTCTATAATTCTTAAAGGTGGACAGTGATAATCCAATTTAAAAACAACATTCGAGTGCTCCACAAGGCCTGACTGGGAGCAGTACTCTGATTTGCCATAAGGCCCAGGGGTTCAGTTTTCCCTGAATTTTTATAAGGCATGGCCACCTGACCAAGAGACTACCTTTTTTTTTTTCTTTTTAATGAGATATTTTACATTCACTGGCACCGTGCCCATTACTAAAGGGAACAAAATGAGTCTCTGCTCATTATAGTCAAAAAGCTTACCAGCATAGTGCCTGACACGTGGAAGGTGCCCTGGCAGCATTTAGGGATGGGGAATGAGGCCAGTGGTGCACCAGCAGTAGCTCACACAAGCTCCTCTTTCTCCGAGGCTACAACTGCCATGTCACCAGGATGCCCAACTTGACCTGCACTGGGAGGTGGCCTGGTGAAGTCATTAAAGAGCCTGTCGACTTCTGATGTGATCACTTGATTGCTGTGGGGCCTGAAGCACATTTTTTTGCCCCCCTGAACCTCAGTTTCTAGCTCTAATTTGACCATCAGAATAGCAAGGATCGAATAAGATGATGCACGTTCAGTGCGTAACACAGTACCTGCCTTGTGCCAAGTACTCAATAAATGTCAGCTATTTTTATTTGATGAGCATGTATAGCTTGTTGATAGTTAAAATGAACAAATATAAAATGTCATTATGACAGATTCATCTGTTAAGGAGATACCACGAAGACTTTTTTGTTTGTTAATCTACAGACGTCCCAGTGGGGTTGGTGTTAATCACTGTTGCCATTGATTGGACTTTTATTAAATGCCATGCACTGTATTAAGCCCTTATGTATAATTACCTCATTTAATCTTCACACCAGTGAAGGTAGATTTAATTATCCTTCATTTTACAAATAAGGAAATCAAGACTCAGAGAAGTGAAGGGCCCTGTCTCACACCTAATGAGCGGCTCAGTTGGTTTCCCATTTCCTGGTGTATTAAGTAGTGAAAAATGTTTCAGGCTGATTTCATAAATAGCATGAGCATACCAGACTGTCAGATGCTTGTTTGTACTGGTTAACTGGGAATTGGGATATTTTACTATTGCTTTCATCTGCTTCAAATGATTGCCTATTTTCCAGTCTTCCTAAAATATCCCCCATCTAAATCAAGTCTTGTGGATTGCAGTCATGAACCTGACATACACAGGGACAATAGCCATGTTTCAGCCATCACCAAAATATCATGTGTCCTTGCCGCTACTGTTGTATCTGAAGCAGGAGTCATCCTAGGTCTCCAGAGCTCAAGCTCTGGAGGAAAGCTGAGAAGGGTATTATCCCAGAACCAGGATTAGCATCAAAAAGACCCGTGATCCTACCAGGAAACTATTGCCTAGTACCAGAGGTCAAGCAGTTGGTGGGAGATTCCATAGCAGATCAAGCTAGAAGAATGGAGAGCTAGACAGAAGGAAAGTTCATTTGTCCATCCAAAAAAATGTATTAGGCACAGTACTGGGAATAGAGATATAATAATGAATAAGAAAGTTTCTGCCCTCAAGAGGATCACATACAAGAATATAGATAATTCTATTAATTCACACCCAGGTATTTATGCAACAGTCACTGTGTGCTGGGCCTTGCTCTAAGCTGGCCATACAGCTCTGAAGAAAACAGATGAGGGCTGGATGTCGTGTGTCATGCCTATAATCTCAGCACTTTGGAAGGCTGGGGTGGGAGGATCACTTGAGGCCAAGAGTTTGAGAGCAGCCTGGGCAACATAATGAGACCTTGTCCCTACAAAAAAAGTTTTTTAAATTATCTGGGTGTGGTGGCACATGCCTGTAGTCCCAGCTACCAGGGAGGCCGAGTCAAGAGGATCACTGGAGCCCAGGAGGTTGAGGTTGCAGTGAGCTATGATCACACCACTATACTCCAGCCTTTGTGACATAGCAAGACCTCATCCATTAAAAAAAAAAAAAAAAAATCAAAGCAGATGAGATATCTGCTGTACCCAGTGGCTCAGACAGCTAGGGCTGGCTGGGAGGCAAGTTCTACCCCTGTCTGCCCAGAACTGGTCAGACTAGTCCCCCACTTGGGAGCTGCACCTGAACCCAAGGAAGCCCTCTAACCCCAAGTTTTTCTCTCTGCAGCTCTTCCCACTGTAAACCAGAGGCGCCTTCGCCATGCTGCCTCCCTCAGAGTGACCCTAGGCTCCAGGGAGAGCTGCTCCCTCACCATAGCCCCTGCCTGCTCTCCCACTGTGTACAACCCTCCCCTCTCTGGTGCCCCCATTCCCCTAACCCACCTCTAACCCTCATGGGCATGGACCTCCTGGTAAGGGCCTCGCATTCTCCTTTTCACTCAGAACCATCCCCTGCTCCCAACCTGCAAGCTATAGTTCAGAGGTGGCCTGCAGTCCTCCCATGAGGACCAGGGAGAACATACAACTTATATATATTTTTTTGTAGGACTAAACACAGTTTTGTATGACTAAAAAAAAAAAAAAAGCAGATGAGGACTTTCTTGGGGTTTATAAAACAGTGCTGTCCAATAAAAACATAATGTGAGTCACTCATATAATTTAAAATTTTCCTAGTAGCCATATGAAAGATATGAAAAGAAACAGATGAAATACATTTTGGTAATACATTTTTTTTTTAGAGGCAGAGTCTCACTCTGTTGCCTAGGGTAGAGTGCCATGGCATCAGCCTAGCTCACAGCAACCTCCAACTCCTGGACTCAAGCAATCCTTCTGCCTCAGCCTCCTGAGTAGCTGGGACTACAGGCATGCGCCACCATGCCCGGCTAATTTTTTCTATATATTTTTAGTTGGTCAATTAATTTTTTTCTATTTTTAGTAGAGATGGGGTCTCGCTCTTGCTCAGGCTGGTTTCGTACTCCTGTCCTTGAGTGATCTGCCCACCTTGGCCTCCCAGAGTGCTAGAATTATAGATAGGTGTGAGCCACCACTCCTGGCCAGTAATACATTTTATTTAACTCACTACCTCAAACAATATTGTCATTTCAACATATAATCAATATTAAAAAGTATTAAGATTTTCCCCCCAAACTAAGTCTTTGAAATATGGTATATATTTTATAATTACAGCACATCTCACATTTAAAGTGCTCACATATGACGAGTAGCTACCTTATTGGACATCATAGATTTAGACCATAAGGGGTTCAAGGATACTTCCTTTACAGGAAGGCCACTGCATCTTGTAGGGGCTTAAAGAAGGTGTTCCAGCCTGGGTCTCCCATTCTCTGGTATCCCCTCTCCCCATCTTGGCAGCAGAAGGCCAGATACATGTCAAATGTGTCTAATAGAATCTCATATCAATGTTCCAATGCCTTCTGGAGGCCAGACACCAAGTCCTGGGTGTGCTTCTCCAGCACAAACCCTGCCCACTGGGGTTAACCTTAGTATGCCCAGAGTTTCTTCATTCAATCACTCAATACTTGTTTATTGAGCACCTACTAAGTGCGAGCCTCTGTGCTAATAAGCACTGGGAACACACACCAGTGAACCCAGACATTTGTTAGCTCATAGTCTCATCAAGATAAAGAAGTTGCCTACAAACGAAGAAATTGTTAAAAACCATGAGAAATACTATGGAGGAAGAGCGAAAGGTGCTGCAAGACTAAAGAGGGACACTTGGTCTCTTGGGAGTCAGGGAAGTAGAGTTAACTGGGCAAACAGGAGAGTGGTCCACATGCAGAAGCAGCACAGAGGGTGCAAGGAGGAGTGCAACGCTGGCCAATGTGTGTGGCATGCAGCCAGGAGTGGTGTAAGAGCACTGGCTTCGGAGTTGCACAGCTCTGGCCTAACCCACATAGTGAATTGGGTGAGGAGTCTCAACCTCTCTGCATCTCAGTTACCTCCTTTAGAGAGATGCGGTGAAGATGAAACAGACTGATGTATCAAAGCTCTTGGTGTACCGGATGGCCTGATCCGTTGTTGAATTATTGATCTCTAATATTATTTATTGAAGATGCTTCTGCACCATACCAAGAAGATGGCCAAGGTTTGTTTCCTTGACATGGGGACTTTGGGGTTGAAGGCCTCAAAGTAGAAGTTTCTAGAGAAGTAGAGACAGACTCATCTCCTTCATTTTTTCCCTTGACTTTATTACAAGTTTTGAACTATACAAATAATAAACTGTATTTTTAAAAATAAACCTTTTTGTGCCCTGGTCTACTGAAGCTAAAAAATAAAAAATAAATAAATAAACCTTTTACTCTGGAATAATTTTAGATTTTACAGAAAAATTAAAAAACTACTACAGAGAGTCCCCATATGGCCTTCACCTAACTTCCCCTAATATTAGCATCATAAGTAACCAGGGTACATTTGTCAAAACTAAGAAATCAACATTAGTACGTTACCATTAACTGAACAACAGACCCTATCTGGATCTCACCACTTTTCCCACTGATGTCCATTTTCTTTGCCAGGATCCCACACAGAATACTACGTTGCATTTAATCATTATGTCTCTTTAATCTCCTCCAATCTGGGATAGTTTCTCACGCTTTCCTTGTTTTTCATGACTTTGACGGTTTTGCTGTTGTTGTTTTTTTGAGACAGAGTCTTGCTTGTTGCTCTGGCTGGAATGTAGTGGCTTCATCATAGCTCACTACGACCTCAAACTCCTGGGCTCAAGCGATCCTTCTGCCTCAGCCTTCTGAGTAGCTGGGACTACAGGTGTGCTCCATCATACCTGGCCTATTTTTTTCTATAGAGAGGGACTTGCTATATGGCTCAAGCTGGACTCAGACTCCTGGGTTCAAGCAATCCTCCTACCTCGGCCTCCTAAAGCGCTAGGATTATCAGCCTGAGCCACCGAGCCTGGCCTTCTTTTTCTTTCTGTATGCCCTCTCCCCTTTAATACTGAGTTCCCAAATCCCTCCTCAGAGAGCATAGGATGCAGATGCTTCTGTAGGTTGTACTTTTCCTGGGTGCGTGTTCAAACTTCGGCTTAATAAGCCTCCACTGATTGAGATCTTGGACTCAGTCACTTATTTTGGGTTGTCAGATATACGGTGTTATATCATCCATAGGTGGATGACTTGTTCTCAGAGACTGTGCCTCACTGATAAGAATTACAAATATTAGTCTTACCCAGACTATGCAGGAAAATGTGAATGATAATTTATTTTCTGGTCATGTTAAATTTACCATTTGGAATTTTGTTTAATAAATGTAGAACAATACCTCTTCCATTTGTTGTCCAGGCTAGAGTAGGTGGTGTGGCGTCAGCCTAGCTCACAACAACCTCAAACTCCTGGGTTCAAGCAATCCTGCTGCCTCAGCCTCCCAAGTAGCTGGGACTACAGGCATGCGCCACCATGCCCGGCTAATTTTTTCTATATATATTAGTTGGCCAATTAATTTCTTTCTATTTATAGTAGAGACGGGGTCTCGCTCTTGCTCAGGCTGGTTTTGAACTCCTGACCTCGAGCAATCCACCCGCCTCGGCCTCCCAGAGTGCTAGGATCACAGGCGTGAGCCACCACGCCCAGCCTCCAACCATGTCTTGACCTCTTTAGGCCAAAATTGCTGCATTCCTTTGCCATGGTCCCTTTCAATGTTGACTGCACCCCTGCCTTCCACCTGCTACAGCAGGAAGCACAGCAAGGGGCTGTGAGCAGACTGAGAAGAACAGTCTCATTCATGCAAGATACTTCCATCTTGGGAAGTGGAACATCGGAAAAGCCCTCAGACGATGTTATGGACTGAATATGTATGTACCCTCCACCCCAACAATTCATATGTTGAAGCCCTAAATCCCAATGTGATGGCATTAGGAGGTGGGGATTTGGGAGGTAATTAGATTTAGATGAGGTCATGAGGATAGAGCTCCATCATGGGTTTAGTGCCCTTATAAGAAGAGAGGCCAGGTGCGGTGGCTCATGCCTGTAATCCTAGCATTCTGGGAGGCCAAGGCGGGTGGACTGCTCAACGTCAGGAGTTCGAGACCATCCTGGGCAAGAGTGAGACACCCCCCCCCCCGTCTCTACTATAAATAGAAAAAGATTAATTGGCCAACTAAAAATATATAGAAAAAATTAGCTGGGCATGGTGGTGCATGCCTGTAGTCCCAGCTACTCGGGAGGCAGAGGCAGGAGGATTGCTTGAGCCCAGGAGTTACAGGTTGCTGTGAGCTAGGCTGGTGCCATGGCACTCTAGCCCAGGCATCAGAGTGAGACTCTGTCTCAAAAAAATAAAAAATAGAACTGATAAATGAATTTAGTAAAGTCTCACGATACAAAATCAATACACAGAAATCAGAGGCATTCATATACGCCAACAAAAATCAAATTGAGAACCAAATTAAAGACTCAATTCCCTTCACAATAGCAACAAAGAAATTAAAGTACCTAGGAATATACTTAACCAAGGAGGTAAAAGACCTCTACAGGGAGAACTATGAAACACTGAGGAAGGAAATAGCAGAGGATGTAAACAGATGGAAATCCATTCCATGCTCGTGGATCGGCAGACTCAACAACATTAAAATGTCTATACTACCCAAACTGATCTACAGATTCAATGCAATACCTATTAAAATCCCATCAGCATTCTTCACAGATATAGAAAAAATAATTTTACACTTCGTATGGAACCAAAGAAGACCCCGAATATCAAAAGCAATTGTAGGCCGGCGCGGTGGCTCACGCTTGTAATCCTAGCACTCTGGGAGGCCGAGGCGGGCGGATTGCTCAAGGTCAGGAGTTCAAAACCAGCCTGAGCGAGACCCCGTCTCTACTATAAAAATAGAAAGAAATTAATTGGCCAACTAATATATATACATATATAAAATTAGCCAGGCATGGTGGCTCGTGCCTGTAGTCCCAGCAACTCGGGAGGCTGAGGCAGGAGGATTGCTTGAGCCCAGGAGTTTGAGGTTGCTGTGAGCTAGGCTGACGCCACGGCACTCACTCTAGCCTAGGCAAGAAAGCGAGACTCTGTCTCAAAAAAAAAAAAAAAAAAGCAATTCTAGGCAACAAAAACAAAATGGAAGATATTAATATGCCAGATATCAAACTATACTACAAAGCTGTAGTAATTAAAACAATCTGGTATTGGCACAAAAATAGGAATATTGACCAGTGGAACAGATGTGAGAATCCTGATATAAAACCATCCTCAGATAGCCATCTAATCTTTGACAAAGCAGACAAAAACATACGCTGGGGAAAAGAATCCCTTTTCAATAAACGGTGCTGGGAAAACTGGATAGCCACTTGTAGAAGGCTAAAGCAGGACCCACACCTTTCACCTCTCACAAAAATCAACTCACGCTGGATAACAGACTTAAACCTAAGGTATGAAACTATTAGAATTCTAGAGGAGAATGTTGGAAACACTCTCCTAGACATCGGCCTAGGCAAAGAGTTTATGAAGAAGTCCCCAAAGGCAATCACAGCAGCAACAAAAATAAATAAATGGGGCATGATCAAACTAAAAAGCTTCTGCACAGCCAAAGAAACAGTCATGAAAGTAAACAGACAACCTACAGAATGGGAGAAAATTTTTGCATCCTACGCATCCAATAAGGGGCTAATAACTAGAATATACTTAGAACCCACGAAAATCAGCAACAAAAAAATCAAATAACCCTATTAAAAAGTGGGCAAAGGACTTGAACAGAAACTTTTCTAAAGAAGACAGAAGAATGGCCAACAAACATATGAAAAAATGCTCAACATCTCTAATCATCAGGGAAATGCAAATCAAAACCACAATGAGATATCACTTAACTCCAGTGAGAATGGCCTTTATCAAAAAGTCTCCAAATAACAAATGCTGGCGTGGATGTGGAGAGAGAGGAACACTCCTACACTGCTGGTGGGACTGCAAACTAGTTCAACCTCTGTGGGAAGCAATATGGAGGTACCTTAAAGCGATACAGTGAATCTACCGTTTCATCCAGCAATCCTATTACTGGGCATCTACCCAAAAGATCCAATGACACTCTACAAAAAGGACACCTGCACTCAAATATTTATAGCAGCACAATTCATAATTGCAAGGCTGTGGAAACAGCCCAAATGCCCATCAATCCAAGAATGGATTAATAAAATGTGGTATATGTATACCATCGAGTGCTGAAATAAAAATAAAAATAAAAATAAAATAAAAAAGAAGAAGAGAGTCCAGAGCTTTCTCTTTCCATCATGTGAAGACATAGGAAGAAGGCAAGCTGGGAAGAGGATTCTCACCAGGAACCAAATGGGCTGGCCCCTTGATCTTAGACTTCCCAGCCTCCAGAACTGTGAGAATTAAATGTCTGTTGCTTAAGTCACTCAATATGTGTATTTATTTTGTTATAGCAGTCTCAGCAGACTAAGACAGAGAAGATGCATGCCCCATCCTGGAGGACAGATTGACAAGTGGTAGGGAGTCTGCTATAGGGGGTGAAATGACTACCCTGTGGTGACTACCCTGTGGCCAGCTGGGGAAGGGGGTGCACAGCTAAGGATGCCTGACACCATATGTGCCCCTTCCTAACATCACCCCAGCTGCAGTAGGCCAGTCTAAACACAGAGGTACAAGCCAAGGCATAGACCCACACATGCAGCATTTCCAGCAATGGTTTGTAGCCCAGGAGCCTTGAACTTATGCTGTTTCCATTGTGAGAGTCACCCCAAATCAGCATCTCATCACCATTTTTGACAGCATAATCTCATATAATCTGGTGAAAGAAATACCGTTCCAGCTAGCAGGAGTGAGCTGCTTGCTAGGCTGCCCTCTTAGAACCAGATATGGCCATGATGACTCCATGAACATGAGTCCTGGAGCTCCTCAGGGCATGTGGTTGACCCTACATACATGTAAGAGAAGGATAGGGCTAAGCGAGAGGGTTGGAGAGCACCCTGAAGAGGAGAAATGGCAAATGGGACCCCTAGGGGATGGATGAGGTCTGGGGCTGGGATGCCCTGCCTGGATGGCACTGCTGTCCCTGGCCAGTCCCAATCACTGGAGAAAAACTTAGAAAATTTCAAGGTAGAAAATTCTGGCCAAGAAGACTCTCATAGGACCTGGTTTAGACTGGGGTACCTTCCCTAGGTGACATTACTAACCCCAGAAGGGCACTTAAAATTTTTTGAGGAATATAGTCCAAAGTGCAAGATCCTTTAAGGCACAAGATCTGGGGCAAGGGGCCACAGTTATCTGAATCTAATCGTGTTACTGCCACTAGGTACTGGATATTATTCACAAAGACTTAACAGTAGTGACATGAATGTGGGTTCAGTGCTGAACCAATGAAGCTTCCATTCATCCATCCATCCATCCATCCATCCATCCATCCATCCATCCATCCATCCAACAAATGTTCATTGAGTATCTATACCATGCCAGTGTTGTGTTATGTTCAGGAAAAACAGCAGTGGGTCTTCTCACTGTTTCTACTCCAGGCTGGTTTTGCACAATAAAAAAGGAAGGAAAAGAAAACAAGAAAAAAAGTGACTACAGGCATACCTCACATACAGCCGTTCAGTTAATAGCTTTTCTCAATTAGGGCTTTTGAAAAGTGTTCCAGTTACTATGACTGTATATAAATTACCCCAAAACTTTGTGGTTAAAACAATGACAATATTTATTTTACTCATGAATCTGCTATATGGGCTGGATGTTAACAAGGGTTAGCTTGTTTTTGCTAAGTTTGGTGTCAGGTGGGGGCAGAGGGAACCTCTGCCTGGGGACTAGAATCATCTGAAGGCTACCTCACTTATGTCTGGACTTTGATGCTGTCACCAGAGACTAAGCCAGGGCTGTCAGCTGGAACACCTCCACATGGTCTCTTTATGTGGCCAGGCTTCTTCCCAACGTAGTGGCTGGGTTCCAAGGGTGAGTATTGTGATAGGGAGGAAGCCAGGTGGTAGCTGTATCCTTTTTATGGCCTAGCCCAGAAGTCACATAGCATCATTTCTGTCCTGTTGGTTGGAGTGGTCACAGACTCAACCAGACTCAAGAGGAGGGACATTGTTCCCGCAGAATTGTGGGATGGGTCAAACAGATTAGTGTGGCCATCTTTGGAAAAAGTCTGTTGCAAAAGCTCATACCATTGCTCTTCCTTTTTCCAGCGCAAATGTCTTTTCAAACACACTATCCAAAATGATATTTGACATTACAGTTTCAAACGTAGACATTCCCCAATTTATTTGATGTTTCTAGTTTCTAGAACAAATTTAAATTTTGCACTGTGCTTGGAGACTCCAAAATGTTATACTCTGTACAGTACCTCATACATCTCTTCAAGTTTATTGTATGTGCACACTTTTCTCCTATATTTCAAAAGTTCTGATTTTTAGTCTTTAATTTTCCCTCAAGGAGCATGTGTGTCTGTGCATGTGCATGTGTGTATCTTCTTTTGTTTTAAATAAGTTTTTAAAAATTACTAAGTAAAAGAGTACAAAAAAAATATCACCTTTTACCTAAGGTGCAGTGGTGTACACCAGTAGCCCTAGCTACTTGGGAGGCTGAGGCAGGAAGATCGCTTGAGTCCAGGAATTTGAGGCTAGCTTGGGCAACAAAGCGACACCCTATCTCTAAAAAAATAAATAAATAAATAAAATCACCTTTTAAAGAACAACTCACTTGCATCTTTCTTCCACCAACCTGCACCTAATATTGAACCTTGTATTCCCGGCCAGTGCAATAAGTCTTAATACCTTATATTTTATGTAAAAGCCATATTTTAAGCAACATTTATTGCTTATATAATTTTCATTTGCATTATTGCATTGATATATATTTTTCTCTTAAAAATATTTAGGTGCCTTAGATTGAAACTGACCACAACTTTTCCCATTTAAATTAATGGAAATATGCATTTTTTTTCATTTAACAGCTTTTCACTTAGAGGCAGAATTTTAGGAATAAATTAAAGCCACCAGGTGGAGGATAGATGTATTTTCATCATCTCCTCAAGGGCTTTTAGATAGCTTCTCTGTGTTTATTATTAAATATTTTCCCAATTCCTATCACCTATTGTTTTTCCAATTTGTCACCCTTACCTGTCTGATATATTACAGGCATTCAGTATTTGTGTTAGGAATACATCTGGTTGCAAGTAAGAGAAAACAAACTACTGTATAAATAAGATTCTCCAACAGCCCCATAAAACAGGAACTCCAAGGTTTGTGTAGCTGCTTGAGTATATCCTAAAGAAGCAGTCTTTGTTTTTCTACTCCACTTTTCTTAGGACGTCCCTCCTCACAGATGTCCTCAAGATGGCTGCTGCCCCTCTAGGTTTTGCATCTCAGTTCCAAGCATGCAGTAGGGGAAAAGTGTGTGAAGGACACACACAAATTTCTCCAGGTACTTCCTTTTTACACTGGAAGAGAAAATCTCCCTTGGGACTTCTGCCCTCATCTTGTTGGCCAGCATTTTGTCTCAATGCCACCCTTAGCTGCAAAGGAAGTTGGGAATTGCATACTTTGCTTTTCAGCCTCTGTAGTATAGAAAGGCAAGGGAGAGGTGGCTGAAATAGATACTGAGTGAGCCTCCTACGGTATTTGTCACACTGTGTTTTATTGAAATGTATTGTTTTGATCTGCAGAGTGTCCTGGATATAGCCTAGTTCTTGTCCTGGCATTCTCACCCATTTTTTTTCCTCCGCCTTCCTATATCTATTTTCCTAGAGGATGAGGTATGGTCTTAAGGAAACACTCTTCTCTTTTATCCTTTCTATGAGGACATCAATTCCCTCATCACTCCTTCCTCCATGGTCTCTTCTAACTGAGGGAGAGGGAGTCAGCATCTTCTTTGTTTTCTTCTGCTCTTTTCAGACAGCCTGCCTTTAGTACTACTCAACATCCTGATCCCTCCCTCTCTGAATATCCAAGGTCAATCTCAAGGCCAGGTCCTCTGTGAAGAATTCCACCATATCTCCCTCCTCTTCTCTCTGTCCAAGTTTCCTCCTTTACACTCCCAAGGCACGTGAGCCATACCTCACCAATGATATTCGTTTCTTCATTGAAGTAGAAACCAAATTATTGAAAGTGGTATTGTTTACAAAATGTCCGTGGTGCATTGCAGGTGCTCAAACTATAACTCTTGCTATTATTATTACTATTAATGTCTTATCTTCTCTATCAGACTCGGCTTTTAATGAGAGGCGCTGAATCTGATGTCTGATTCATCGCTGTAACCCACAGCACGCCTGGCATAGAGCATTGCTCATAATTAATGCTGTGCCGTGCCCATGTAATAAGAATAGAGGGCATCATTTCAAAGTAAGGGTGCTGTAATGGTGGGATGTGAAAAATTCCTAGAACCTGGGTGGTATCCAGAGTCTTGCAGAGCAGTCCCTCACTACGTCCGTACTGAAAACAGAGTCTGGCTTGTCGTAAAATTCATAGCAACGCAGGTGGAGTGCCGCCCCCGTACTGCGATGAGGTAGGTGCCTCCGTCACTTCACTCCTCCCTATCCACTTGGTCCGGAAAGGAAAGAGGGAATTCGCCCTCGCGGCGAGCTGGGATAGCTGCGCACGCGCAGCTTCCGGCTCTGTGTCTCGGGAATTATTTGACGCCACCAGTTCGGCTCCGGGAAGTCTCTGATCAGCCGCATCGCGCATGCGCAGTGGCCCACTTGGCTGGGGAGTTATTTGACGCCGCCGCCCCTGGCAGTCGGAAGTTGCTTGAGCAGAGCCCAGCCGGCCGGCCCGACTGGCCTTCGTCATCCCCCGGCGCCCTGGGAGAGTCGCTGACGGGTGGACAGACCGACCGCCTGAGGACGGCCGGCCCGCACGGTGAAAGCGCCGGCCCTATGGCGCGGGTCGCGTGAGGCCGAAGGCCGAGAGCGGCCGGCGGCGGCGGCGGCGGTGGCGCCCGTCCCAGCGATGCGGGCCCCGCCCGTCGCCTCAGGTAACCGGGCGGCCAGCCCCGCCGCGGCCGGACCCTCCCCTCTTCCCTCCCCTTCGGGCGGTTCCGGGACGGCTGAGGCTTGTTTCCCGGCTCTGGGTGCTCCAGGGCCCCCGGCCTTTGGAAGCGCATCCTCGAATTTTGCGGGAACCCACGGGGGCGGGGCGAGCTTGGCCCTGGAGTCGGCGGCTTCTGTCGAGTCTCTGCAAACCCGGTCTAACCCTGGGGAGCTGCCCGGCCGGGCGAAGCTCTTTCCTGGCAACCTGGGGGAGGGGGCGGGTCTGGAGCAGAGCGAGACAACTCCGGCAAAGAATTTGGTCCAGCAGGAAGGTTGGGCGAGTTGCTGCCGCCCAGTGGGGATAATGCTGCCGATTGCACAGTGACACTCAGATGAGGAAGAGTTAATGATGAGCGTAAACAGCTAACCCCCATTAAGCGCTTATTATCTGCAAGGCATTGTGCCAGGCCCTTACGTTCATCACGTCTAACTTAACAACTCCTCCGTGGGGTTGGATTATTATCCCCATTTTACTGATGAGGTGACTGAGGCCCTGAGTGACTTACTGGCCCAAGGTCACATAGCTGGTAATTTAAACTCAAGCATTCTGACTCCAGAGCCCAAGTTCTTAACAATTAGGTCAGTGGCTCTCCAACTTTGCTGCCCGGTAGAATCACCTGGGGAGCTTTCAAAGATTTCCACAGTCCGCGTAGCACCCCAGGCTAATTAAATCAGAATGTAGGGTGGGTGAAAGCCAGGCATTTTTTTTTTTTTAAATGCCCAGGTGATTCCAGTGTGCAGCAAAGTTTGGGAACCTCATATAATGCGATAATTCTGCATCTCAAAAGGCGTCTCAGTGTTTGTCCAACCTAAGTGTGCAGGAGAATTGTTCAGGAGCTTGTTAAAAATGCAGATTACACTGGCAGAGATCTTTCCATTAGGCCTACAGAATGCACCTTGTGAAAGGCTGGTCGGGGTGGGAAGTAACTTTCTGTGCAGGAATTCTGCTTAAGCTGGGCCTTTAAAAATGTATACATCTTATGCAAAACTAGTGGTTTGCAATTTTCGTAAATATATAGTACTCATGGGTGTAGTGTGTCTAACTTCGGGTCTTCTTTGCATATGCTGTTCCTCTGTCTAGGCCATCCTCCATCCACGCTTTCCGGCCACTTGGCCACTCTACCCAAACATGCACACTTCTGCTCTCTCATACACATACACATCTTTTTCGTTCTGTCTCTGGCTGCCAATTCCAAACATTCCCTTGAAGATGCTTCTGTTCTTGACTCCCACCCACTTTGGGTTTTTCTGTCTACTCTTTGGTACCATCCCAATGGAACGTACCATGTTATTATTATTCTGTGTTGTAATTCTATTCCTTCTACTAGATTGTGAGCAACTTCAGGGCAGAGACTGTTTTCTTCATCTCTGTATTCCTTCCAGTGCTTTGTCATAAGGACTCACAAAGTTTTTACTGAGTGGAATGTTTGAGTCCCTTTTATGATAAGATAGACCATGCTGCAAACAGATTCTTCTCTATTTCCATTTTTGTAAAAGATACTTGATAGTTCTTAGCTTATAGAGTTTTGTTCTTTTGCTTGGGGATATTCTAGTTAGGTTCATTAATTTATCCAGCCAGCCAGCAGTTGAACAGACACATTGAGTTCTTACTAATGGTAAGGCGTTATATAGGTCTAATCATGTGCAGTCAATGTTGGTTAAATTTTAATGCCTGATTTTAACAATCAGTTCTGTAGCAAAAGCCCTTTTATTACCCTTAGACCTTTGCATGTGTTCCCCACATCATTGTCTGAAAAAATGTTTAGTTGTCATCCACTAAGTGTTTTTGCCTTGTTGGTACTTACTAAATACAAGTAGATGGAATTGCTATTGGTAATAGTTGATCCTGTTCACCTGGTGAGGTGACATAAGTACTTATTGAAAAGTAAAGTATGATGTCAGAGAAATTGGCAAACTTAGTTTGTATATTTATTGCAGAATGCCTGAACTGCCATTGCCCCACATGTTTACAAGTTTTAAAGGAAGATGGCCCAATAATTCCTATTGTATTTGTTCTTGGCTGGTCTTAAAACAACGTAAGGTTTATAAAAGTGAGTATGTGTGTAAAGGTCATTATGAAGAGGTTTTTGGACAATAAAGGTTCTTTTCATAGCAATTAAATTTGGCAAAGTATGCAGATTTAATTTAAAAACTTACATCTCATATAATGATATTCTTTGCAATGTAAGGATTGTTATAGAAATATTTCCTTGGTTCAGTTTTGTACTGTTTGCTCAATTTATAGGCTATCACTGATGTAGAAACTGATGGGACAATTTATATTAAATTCAGATACTCAAGAAACTGCCCTTGTTTCTCTGATCAGATATGGACAGAGTATCCAGTTCTGGCCTTAGCACATGGAAGAAACTCAATCTTTAAACCTGAGGTTTAAGTCTCTAGTTGACCATCAAGGTAAAGATGAAAATTCTACATGCTTAAAGACCAAAAATGACTATAGTCATGACAACCTGAGACCTAGAAATGGATTCCATTTAGTATTAGGTACCCATCAGTTTTAACAGGTATGTTTCCTGACATGTGCAAAAGCTTTTTAGACAGAATACATGATTCTTTGGTGGAAGATGATTAAAATTTTAGAAGTAAGGTAGATGGAGTTTCATTCTGACTTTCTGTAGATGAAGAAAGTACGTAACCTTGCCCTGGCCTACATAGTTAGCTTCTAGCACCTCCAGGCCTCCTTCCTCTGGACACAGTGTCCCTTTTCACACCAGTGCCCTCCATGTGAGAGGATGTCTTGTTTATTATTGTTTTGTGTGTGCATGTCAGTGTCTGTGTGTATGGGACGGGGGAAGTGAGCAGAGTGGTCTGCTATGTTTGAGATGTTCAATTAGATGTGCAGATGGTCCTCGACTTAATGGTAGGATTACATACTGATAAACCCATCATAAATTGAAGAGTATAAGTTGAAAATGCATTTAATGCACCTAATCCTACTGAACATAATGGCTTAGCCTAGCCTACCTTAAATGTGCTCAGAACACTTATGTTAGTCTACAGTTGGGTGAAATCATCCTATTTTATATCACAAAGCCTATTTTATAATAAAGTGTTGAATATCTCATGCAATTTATTGAATATTGTACTAAAAGTGAAAAAATGGTTATATTGAAGTATGATTTGTACAGAATACTTGTTACTTTCACACCAAGGTAAAGTTGAAAATTGTAAGTCAGGGACCATGTGTATAGTGAGTGATTTGTGTGTGACATGCACTTTGCTATATAAACTGAAGATACGAAGATAAATAAGACACAACCCCTGTCCTCAAGAAGTCTATAGTCTAATCAAAGTTGTAACAAAAATAATGGTATAGTATTTAAAGCAGCTCTGTCAGTTAGAATTTTCTGCAATCATGGAACTGTATCTACGTCTGCTTTGTCCAGTGTGATAGCAACTAGCCATATATGACTCTTAAGCATTTAAAATGTGACTAGTGTAACTAAGGAAGTGGATTTTTTATTTAAATAGTTTAAATTTAAAAGAATTAAAAATTTTTTTTCTTTTCTTTTTTTTCTTTGGAGACAAGGTCTTACTCTATCACCCAGGCTGACATGCAATGGTGCGATCATAGCTCACTCCAGCCTTGAATTCCTGAGGTCAAATGATTCTCATACCTCAGCCTCCCAAGTAACTGGGAATATAGGCACATGCCTCTATGCTTGGCTTAAAACAATTTAAATTAAAACTATTAACATTAAAAACTTCAAATGATAATAGTTAGATGTGGCTACTGTATGGGACAGAGCAGTTCTGAGGCATAGAAGATGAGAACTATGGTGGTGCTGGTGGGGGAGCAGGCAGGATATTCAAATTTTCTTTGGGTAGATTAGCAAGAATCATCAGTTTCTGCCTGTGGGGAAAGGTGCTGGCAGATCCTGTCTTTCCCATAATTCAGGTGTTTGATAGGATTCTTAAGGGTTAGTATCTGGTTGCACAGGTAAATACATTCCTTTTTTACCAACTTTATTGATGTTTGCCTTGTGAGGTCAGTGGGACTACAACAGATGTATGAACTCTATAGTCCTTTTGCCTTTATTAGTCATAAAGTTATATGGATAAACTTGAATGCATCTGTGTGCCTTAAAATCCAGCACAGTTCATTTATCTGCTCAGTGTTTTGGCACTCTGTATCCTTTTTAACCCCAAGAGAAATAGGCATGTCTTATAATGTGTACCTTCCATTTGTATGTCTCAAAGTGTGTTGATTTATGTTGCTTTATTTGATCCTTCTCCCAGGTCACTTTAGATAGGCACTGCAGGTATTCTCCCTCCTTTACAGGTTAAGAAACTATGATAAAGAAATGCCAAGTGACTTGTTCAAGGTCATATGGTAAGGTATGGAGTCAGGACAAAAGGACGCAGCAATGCACATGGAGGCAAGAGGTGGAGTTTCTTTTTTTTTTTTTTTTTAATTTTTTTATTTTTTTTATTTTTTTTTTTATTTATTTTTATTTTTTTTGCCTCAACTTTAAGTGGTCTAGGTGGAGTTTCTTGTCCCAGCTCTACTATAGTTATACTTGATGTGACTCTGAGCAAGTTGTACCCTTGCTTTGTTTCCTTACCTAGTGGCTAGTGGTGACTGGTTTACTTAACCTTCCAGGCTTATTGTTGGAATAAAATGAAGTAACATGTAAAAGCTCTTTGAATTATGACCAATTATACAAAGGTACATTGTTACCAAGCAAGATCTCAAGTAGTTTTTCTGTCATATTGTATTGCCTTCCTAACTCATCACATCAGTTATCATATCAATACTACTGTAGTTTGGTGTCACTGATTTCTCTTCCTCACTATGAAACTTTCTCTTGGGCAACCATTGTGTCTGTTCATATTTGCATTCCCAAATCCTAGGACAAACCTGACATGTAACAGGTGTTTAATAAATGTTTGTTTAATGAAATAACTGATGTCTGGATTTACTTTACCAAGTTATAAACAATTTTTCTCTGTAGTTAGATTGAACTTCCTTGGGAACAAAGATGATGTTTATTCACTATTATATTCCCTGTGCTTGGTGCATGGAAGGCATGTAATAGATAATGGTTGAATCAATTGATGTAATTAGTGTCAGCCTGTGGTCTTAGTGTGTCCACCGCTGTATTGATTATTTTGGTAATTTGTCATTTAGACCAAACTTGCATGTTACCCTGTAGTGGTGCTTATAAGCCAGAAGCTGTTACCCAGCACATAGTCATCTGATAAAAGAAACCTCCAGAGAGAATACCTAGAAAATGGATACATGTAGAGTTGGGAAGAATGTTAAGGGATCTGCAGGGGAGCACTATCATCTTTTTCCCCTTCTTCCTATCATATTTATTTATTTATTTTTTTGGGACAGTCTCACTTTGTTGCCCAGGCTAGAGTGAGTGCCATGGTGTCAGCCTAGCTCACAGCAACCTCAAACTCCTGGGCTCAAGTGATCCTTCTGCCTCAGCCTCCCAAGTAGCTAGGACTACAGGCACGCGCCATCATGCCCATCTAATTTTTTCATATATATTAGTTGGCCAATTAACTTCTTTCTATTTATAGTAGAGACGGGGTCTCGCTCTTGCTCAGGCTGGTTTCGAACTCCTAACCTTGAGCAATCCACCCGCCTCGGCCTCCCAGAGAGCTAGGATAACAGGCATGAGTCACCGTGCCCGGCCCCTATCATATTTATTTCTGAGTATTGAAGTTGGAGACTTCTCTGCTAACAGCTCAGGTTCATAGCAGACAGCCTATTGGGGAGGAGTCTTATAGGATCCTTCACATGGCGGTCAAAGCCCTTAGTCTTCTGACTTCATTTGTGTCTTTATATCTCACTACAGTGCCCAACCCCCACCCCACCAGTATATTAGCCTCATTGGAGTTTGCTCTTCTGTTTGTCCTTCAGCCTATCTTGGACACTTTCATCAAATTACTTTAATGGAAATTTAGTTCCTGTTGTATCATTCCTTTGATAAAGTTAAATTTTCTCTCATTCTCTGTTCTCCAGTTTTTACTGAATGATTGATTGAGACAGTCTCACTTTCTTTCCTGGGCTAGGATGCCATGGTTTCATCATAGATCACTGCAGCCTCAAACTCTTGGGCTCAGTTGATCCTCCTGCCTCACCCTCTCAAAGTGTTGGGATTATAGATGTGAACCACCATACCTGGCTATATTTTACTGAATTAATTATAAATATCCAATCCTAGCATTCAAAGTCCTTCAGAATTGATCTAGCTGCTTACCTTTGAAACCATAACACCTTCTACATGTAGCCTTCTTTCCTGTCACTCTGGATTTCTAGTTTCTGGCGCTTTTTTTGCTACTTGAAGCAAGTGTCCTTCCTCTTATGTATTTTCTTTTCTATCTGCTCTTTTTAAACTCTCATTCTTACTTATTTACTCATTTTTCTTACCTCTGTCAAAATCACAACCTCCCTTCAAGGTGCAATTAATATGTTCCATATCTGTAGTCTTCCATGATCTTACCCTGTGTTTTTTCCAGCTCAGCCTATCTTTCAATCAAAAGTAGCCTTTTTCCTCTGAACTTTTACAGTATCTGCCTATATAGCTTTTTAAAAAAATCACATTTAATGGCCAGGTATGGTGGCTCATGCCTGTAATCCTAGCACTTTGGGAGGCTGAGGCATAAGAATCACTTGAGACCAGGAGTTTGAGACCAGTCTGAGCCAACAGTGAGATCCTGTCTCTATAAAAAATAGAAAAATTAGCTGGGCATGGTGGCACATGCCTATAGTCCCAGCTACTCAGGAGGCTGAGGCCAGGAGTTGGAGGTTGCATTGAGTTATGATGATCCCACTGCATTCTAGCTCAGGAGATAGAGCAAGACTGTTTCTCAAAAAAAAAAAGAGAAGAAAAGAAAATCACATTTAGGAGTTTAAGGTTTTATTTATTTATTTATTTATTTATTTATTTATTTATTTATTTTTTGAGACAGAGTCTCACTTTGTTGTCCAGCTAGAGTGCCATGGCGTCAGCCTAGCTCACAGCAACCTCAAACTCCTGGGCTCAAGCGATCATCCTGCCTCAGCCTCTCGAGTAGCTGGGACTATAGGCATGCACCACCATGCCCGGCTAATTTTTTCTATATATTTTTAGTTGGCCAATTAGTTTCTTCCTATTTTTTAGTAGAGACGGGATCTTGCTTTTGCTCAAGCTAGTTTCGAACTCCTGACCTTGAGTTATCCTCTCGCCTCTGCCTCCCAGAGTGTTAGGATTACAGGCGTGAGCCACTGTGCCGGCCTCTAAGGTTTTAACTTATACTTATTTATGTATAAGTCTTAATCTTCCCTCTTAAACTATAAACGAATTGAAAACAGGAACCAAGTCCTTTTAATCTTTCTCCTTCATGGTCTTAACACTACATTGTACAAAGAGATGGTAAATAACTGTTTATTGAATAAGTCAACTTGGTGGTCTCTGCCAGTGTCTGAATGTTCACATGTATAGTCAAGATGCTGACATATACTTTCCAATTCTATGACATGAAGATTTCTTAATAAAAACTTATATCAAATTGTACCAACAGTTCTACCACTCAGTTAAAACTACAGTTGACCCTTGAACAACATAGGGGTTAGGGGAACTGGCCCCCCTCTGCTGTTTAAAATTCACACATAACTTTTGACTCCCTCCAAACTTAAATACTAATAGCTTACTATTGACTGGAAGCCTTACCGATATTATATACTGTATTATTACAATAAAGTAAGTTAGAAGGCCGGGCATGGTGGCTCACAGCTGTAATCCTAGCTCTCTGGGAGGCTGAGGCAGGAGGAGAGACCAGCCTGAGCAAGAGCGAGACCCCATCTCTACTAAAAATAGAAAGAAGTTAGCTGGGCAGCTAAAAATAGAAAAATATTAGCCAGGTGTGGTGGCACACACCTCTAGTCCCAGCTACTCGGAAGGCTGAGGCAGGAGGATCGTTTGAGCCCAGGAGTTTGAGGTTGCTGTGAGCTAGTCTAATGCCATAGCACTTCAGCCCTGGCAACAGAGCAAGACTCTGTCTCAAAAAATAAAGTAAGTTAGATAAAAGATATTTATTCATAAAGTGATAGTGGATCATCATAAAGGTCTTTATCTTCATGCTGTGTACTGACCAAACGTTCATGCTACCCTTGGTTAAATGGTTAGAAAAATGGTATATAAGCTTGAGGTACCTTATAAGTGTGCCAATTTATTGACAGGATGGAGTTTCAAATAGCCCCATGGCAAGTGAACCAGGTGATCAAGACACAGCAGAGTTTTGCCGTGGTGCTGTCTGTCCTGAGAGGTTGATGCAGATGTGGACATCCTTACTAGGAGGGCCTGGGCTATGCAGCAGTTCTGTTTTCTGAAAGTAATGATGTTTTCCGAGATCTCCGAGTTTTGTAGCATTGGACAGCCTGAACTGCAACAGCAAGAGGAGGTTCTTATTTGTGTGTTTGAGTAGGCTGGCCACTGACAAAACTGGGTCCAGCAGAACTCACCCTGCCAAACCTGTCAGTACACTCTGCCTGTATCCTTTTTTTTCTCCTAACAGCAACAAAAATGAAACAAAATGAAGTTATGGGACCTCTATAGTTGTGTTATAAGCTCAACCCCTGCAGCATAGGTGGGTTGGGGTGAATTCCAGGGCAGGAACAAGCTCATCCATAGTATATGCCTCACTCTCCTCTTTCCACAGGATTGTGCTAATTCAGTTACCACAACTAGAGTATGCTTTTATCTTTGATCAAAGCCATAGATTGAACTATAGATAAGTTCTTTTTCAGCCCACATTGTGGCTTTTTTTTAAAACTCAAATTTAGTTGCCAGCATTTAAAGAATAGGAGACTTCACAGAAATATCCAGATATTCTGTGTCTCTTGAAAAATTGGATTATCTGACAACTCTGTGTCTGTGTTCCGTCAAGGTGATAGTTGTCTGGGGCTGAGTGGTAGCTGTAAATAGAGCTACTTTCTTTTTTTAATTTTTTTATTTTTTAGCCTTCAGGTCCCATAGTTCTAAACAGCTACGTTAGAGCCTGTATGCTCTGGTTTGCCATAAGTGCCCATTCTACCCACTTTACTGCTTATTACATTTGATTTCTACACTGGGGGTTTTCAATCTTCTTAGATTTAATACTTGGTAATGACTACTTTTTTATCCTGAAATTCATAGATAATATATAATGTACCAACCCATAGAATTTTTTTAAAAAATCACTAATACTGTCTAATAAATGAGAAATAGATTACTATCCTTGTAATAAAATTATTAATATTATTTCAATAAAAATACTTAGGCACAGATATACTACAGGGCATAATGAAGTAGCCAGGTGCTTTTGTCTGTATATAAGTTGAGGTGTAAGATAATTTGACATATTTTCCTATATACATTTTGAAATAAGGGCTAAATAAGGCCCATCATAGCTCACTGTAGTCCCCTGTGACTGTGTTCCTGGCAGCAACATGTGGGATTTGCAACTCAGATACCATAGGTGGCATACCATTGGTGATGTGATTTTTCTCGAGTGGTGAACAATTCTTGGTATGGTAAGGTTCTTTTTTTTTTTGAGACAGAGTCTCACTTTGTTGCCCAGGCTAGAGTGAGTGCCATGGCGTCAGCCTAGCTCACAGCAACCTTAAACTCATGGGCTCAAGCGAACCTCCTGCCTCAGCTCCCTGAGTAGCTGGGACTATAGGCATGTGCTACCATGCCCGGCTAATTTTTTTTCTAGATATATTAGTTGGCCAATTAACTTCTTTCTATTTATAGTAGAGACGGGTCTTGCTCTTGCTCAGGCTGGTTTCGAACTCCTGACCTCGGGCAGTCCGCCCACCTTGGCCTCCCAGAGAGCTAGGATTACAGGTGATAAGGTTCTAAACGTAATAAAGTTCAGTCTTGCCTCAATTTACAAGATTAATTGCATCACTAGAAAATTCAGTGTATTCAAATAGCACAATATGTTTTGTATTCATATGTAAAATGGAGTTAAAATTTTTAGGCTTAGACAAATGAGAACAGAATGATTTTCTGGCAGATGTTCAAAAGTCATGTGAGATGTAGCATAATTGTTCATTGTGTAGGAGTGTCTCATGCATTGCCGGATGTCTAGATTTCCTGACTTTGCCGTAAATACCAATAGCCCACCCCAATCTTTGTGTCGACCAAAAGCACACTTAATATTTGCACAGTGCCCCTAGGGGGCAGGCTTTTTTCTGTTGAAAACCATTGCCCTAAGCTCTTGAGTGTGTCCTTACCTCTTTTTTTTTTTTTTTTTTTTTTTTTTTTTGAGACAGAGTCTCACTTTGTTGCCCAGGCTACAGTGAGTGCCGTGGTGTCAGCCTCGCTCACAGCAACCTCAATCTCCCGGGCTCAGCGATCCTACTGCCTCAGCCTCCCGAGTAGCTGGGACTACAGGCATGCGCCACCATGCCCGGCTAATTTTTTGTATATATATTTTTAATTGGTCAATCAATTTATTTCTATTTTTGGTAGAGACAGGGTCTCGCTCAGGCTGGTTTCGAACTCCTGACCTTGAGCAATCCGCCCGCCTCGGCCTCCCAAAGTGCTAGGATTACAGGCGTGAGCCACCACGCCCGGCCCGTGTCCTTACCTCTTAATCAGAGTTGAGTTTTATCACTTATTTTGCTGGCTTAATAGGTGCAAAATGACATCTTAGTTGCTTTACTTTGTGTTTCTTTGATTTCTTCATGCTTGTTTCTAAGTTTTATTTTCTCTTCATTGTTATACTTAATGTGCTTGTAATCATAGTGTACTTCTTTGTCTTAATGTTTTTTGTCTATCTGTATTTTGTTAAAATTTAGCATTTTTTCTATTATATTTTTCTATTTTTTGTTGCATAAAATTTGATATTTTAATTCAACTTTTCTGTTGTATTCTTTCTATACCTTTCTACTTTACATGCCTCTTGAAAGCATTTATTTCATTTTCTTACATATAATCATTCAAACAATATGTTTAGAGAATGAAAATTTCTGGCATTGAAAAACTTTAAAAAGCTTTTAAAAAGAAGGATTTTTTTTTTTTTGAAACAGTATTTTGCTCTGTTGCCCATCCTAGAGTGCAGTGGCATCATCATAGCACACGACAACGTCAAACTCCTAGGTTCAAGCACTGCGCCTACCTCAGCCTCTAGAGTAGCTGGTACTACAGGCACACTCTCACCACACTTGGCTAATTTTTCTTTTTTTTTTTTGTAGTGAAGGGGTCTTGCTATGTTGCTCAGGCTAGTCTGAAACTCCTAGTCTTAAGCAACCATCCTGCCTTGGCCTTACAAAGTGCTAGGAGTATAGGCATGAGCCACAGTGTCCAGCCTTATAAAGGATTTAAGAGCCGTTAACTGGCTTTAATTGGTTTTTCTTAATGTTCTTGAAAGAGTGATACTACTCTCTTTACCTCCAAATTGAGAAGGGTGGTCACTGTTTCTTAAAATGCAGATTCTCAAGCACCAGCCCAGATTTACAGAATTGAGCTTTCTAGTATGTTCAGGATTGGGCCTGGGCGTCTGCATTTTCAGCTAGATCCTTGTACATGATTAAGTATACAAGAGAATTTGAGAGCTAATTTGTCCCTTTTTGCCTTAAACCTTTTTTTCCCCCTTCCATTAATGTGCTGTCTGGAATAGACACTAAATATTAATATTCCTTTACCATTTGGAAACCATCCAACTTTTATTTTTACTAATAATTAACTTAAAACAAATGAACATTTTTTTTTAATTTTTATTTGTATGTGACATAAAATTTTGGACATCCTTTAATGGAATGGGGGAATACTTTCGACGTCTTCCTTTTTCCCTTTGGTAAACCTTGATATTCTCGGACATTTATTCAGTGTCCACTGTGTGCTACTACTCAGAGATTCAGGAGCTGAGGTTCCCATTCAAAAAAGGATGACACTCTTGTGGTAAAGATACCTGCTAATAATCTAATGTGCAGCTTTAGCAGCCTGTGATACACAGTCAGCTGGGAGGAGCTGGTTTGAGAAGTCAAGAAAAGTTTTACCAAGGAGAGGACATTGGAGCTAGGCTTTGAAGGGTGAATACTTCATAAGGTTGGTCAAGGCAGGGAATGGCAGTTCAGTCAGTGGGAAGAGCATGGACAGTAACATAGAGTATGAAAGAACATGTTGGGTTTGAGCAATCATCAGTAGTTCTTTGTGGCCAGAGGTTGGGAATGTTATGGCAAAGTGTCTATAGAAGATGAGGCTAGGAAGGTGGTATAAACAGTTCCCCTTGAAATTCTAGCAAGGTTTCATTGTTGATTTTTTGAATTAGATAAAATAACAAGTTATATATAGAAAAATAAATGCCTAGAATAGCCAACAAAGTTTTGAAAAAGAATAGTAGGGGTGGTGGGAACTTCCTTTCCAGATATTAAAACATTTTATAAAACCACTGAAATTAAATCACTATGGCGTTGGCATAGGAATAGACAAATAGTTGAACAGAACAGATTCATAAATAAATTCCAGAATAAATAAGAACTTAATATGTGACAGAATTGGTATTTCAGTTCAGTAGGAAAAAATTTATTTTTAAGAGATGATGCTGGCAGGTTGGGCGTGGTGGCACACGCCTGTAATCCTAGCACTCTGGGAGGCTGAGGCAGGCAGATTGCTTGAGGTCAGGAGTTCAAAACCAGCCTGAGCAAGAGCAAGATTCCGTCTTTACTATACATAGAAAGAAATCAATTGACCAACTAATATATATAGCAAAAGTTAGCTAAGCATGGGGGCGCATGCCTGTAGTCCCAGCTACTCAGGAGGCTGAGGCAGAAGGATCGCTTGAGCCCAGGAGTTTGAGGTTGCTATGAGCTAGGCTGATGCCATGGCAGTCACTCTAGCCTGGGCAACAAAGCGAGAATGTCTCAAAAAAAAAAAGAGATGATGCTGGCATAATTGACCATACATGTAGAAGAAAATAAAATTGGACCTTTCCTATACCAGTTATAGAAGAAAATTTCAGATGAACATAGAACTTAAATATGAAGAATTAAATAATTATCTTACAGGAAAATCTAGGAGACTACATATTCACATTAGGGTTATGTTTTCAAACTTTTGGACTGAGATCTATGGTAAGAAATGTATTTTTCATTGTGACCCAGAACATATGCATATATTGCAAATGAAACAAGTTTCACAGAACATTCCTTACCTTTACTGTGTGTGATGCTCTTATCATATATCCTATTCCATATAATTAAAAACAGAAGAATTAACCATTGTATTTATTTATGAACCACAGTTTGAAAAACAGTGATAGAGGGCATGGGAGGGAGAAACATTCTAAGCTAGACTAAAATCCAGAAGTTATAAAATGAAAGTAAATATTTGGCTAGAACAATGAAATTTCATTTCATATCTGTCAAATTAGCATAAATAAATAATGCTGATTTCTGGTGGGAGTGGGGAGTGGTGGATGAGAGGTGGGAAGGGCTCTCATCTGTTCCTAATATAAATGAAAATTGTTCCAGCTTTTTTGAGGATGTAATCTAGTAAACCCTAATAACATTAAAAATTCATATATCCTTTGATCTAGAGTTTCACTCTTAGGAACTTATTTTATAGAAATAAAAAGGCTACTGCTTAAGGATATATGAACAAGCATGTTTATTGCATCATTATTTCCTGGTGACAAAAAAATGGGGAATGAAGTAAATGCACATCATGAAGAGACTGGTTGAGTAAATTATGTCACACCCATGGCGTGGAATATTACACAACCATTAAAAAGAATCTATTAGTTGGAGGGATAGTCATGAGGTACTGTTGAATGAAAAAACAAGATAAAATATACAACCCTGGCTGTGCATACATATAACTCACTTTTATATGGTTGAGTTAGGGTGGAGCAAAATACAGGAGGAAATCTTAAGTTGTTAACATGGATTATCTACCCAGGGAAGGGATTATTTGGTCAGCAAATGAAGCCAAATGAAAATGGTAAAAATCTACAAGCTAAAGGATGACCCCAAAAAAAAAAAAAAAAAGAAAATGGTAAAAATCTACACTAAAACAGAACAAAAATCCCTGTAGTATAATATTCTTGTGCAGTTATATGAGACTATGTAGTTTGTATATATTTACTGTATGTACACTTGTATATACATTTATTACATATATGCATTTATATATATGTATATGTTAATAAAAAAAAGACAAAAAATGTGTGGTATGGGAATAAGTTGTCTTGTCATGGTGATGGCTCCCTATCAGAGCTTTCCCTTTTTCCCCTTCCATTTTTGAGAGTACTTATTTCTGGGGACAGAGCACCAAGATATACTTGGGTGAATCCTTATAGAATATCCATGAGGAAACTGAGGCAATTTTAGTAGTCAGATGCATCTATCCTTCCTTTGAGTTGTAGGCACCTTTTAAGATGCTGGTCCATATCTCCGGCCTTCCCATTTTCGGGGAAAGGTTCAGAGGACAAGGAGTTCACAAGATCCCCATAGAGTCACCGAAAGGCTTCTGGGCCCAGAGTTCCTCAGATTGCAAAAGAAGCTGAATAGATTGAACAGGATGGGTGAGGAGAAAGAGAATGGGGAGAGAAGAAAGAGAAGGGGGAGGAAAAGTGGTAGATTCCTGTATATGGAAAGAAGAAAGAAAGGTAGTTTGGGACCAGACTGTGAGTAGCTTTTACTCTCAAGCTAAGGAGTTTGATTTTCACTCTGTAAGTCCATGATCCTCAAATGTCATGTACTCTTGAAAACCGATGTTTGGTGAGCTGGGATGAGATTTTCTAGGATAAAATTAAACAATGCTAGTCTCTTCCCAATTTGAAGAAAAAGTAGATTTTAAGGGATAGATTAATTGTACCCATGTATTTTGCTTAAACTGTTGGCTGGGCAAGCAGATGTCAGAGAAAGTAGAAAATGGAACTTAATAGAAATGAATTGAAAGGGCTAATCATCCTTGATTCTTTTTATGAGTATGGCATTTATGGTTGTAATATTTACATTGCATTCATACAGATATGTTTTCTGCAGCTAAAATTTCTCATCTGTGTGGTAGACTTAGATATCATTTCATAGAGCATGTACAGTTTAGGGAGAGGCAGTACATGCTATGGAGGGTGTCTAGAATAAGGATAGGAAGTACATGCCGTGGCTAAGAGCATAGTCCCTGGAGCCCAACAGATGTTGGGCTCAGCAGATGTTGTAACCCAGCTCTATCCTGTTATAGCTCCGAAGCTTCAGGTAAGAAGCAAACCCCTCTAATGCCTCTGTTTTTTCATCTGTGAAATGAGGATAACATTACTGAATAGTCATAGGGTTGTTTTAGTGATTATATGAATAGCATATAATAAATGCTTAATAAGTGGCAGCTCTTAATATGTTTTCTAAAGAACACTGTGACTTTTGAATGTCCTATTAGTGGAAGTTTGAGCACCATTGCTGCAGGAATGAAATACTCTCAAGTAATTTTTAAAGGCTAATTTGAGGACATTGCTGGGAAATTGCAGAGAGATGTTTCTAGCACATGGTAGGTACTTAGAAGCTGTTGACTGAAATGTCTGGGTCTTAGGATAAACTCTCCTTTGTCTCCCCTTCCTGCTTAGGGCACTTTGCTCTCCCATGTTTTTCTTTCCTGGAACCATTGAATAGGGAGGGTTCCCTTACACGTGAGTATCCCACATCTGATCATTTTATTCCCTTGCACAATGGCCGTCTTCCCAGCTCTGCTCCAGAGTTTTTGAGCGCTCTTTTGGAGAGGTGCTCAAAGAACTGCTTCTCAGAGTCTGCCTTCCTACCTAATCTCACCATAAGGTTTTGGAACATTCCCAAAATAAATGTTTTTTCCTGTCTTCTAGAGGCAGGTATGTTTGCAGTCTTCTTTATCTCACCAGGTAGAGTAAATCTATGTTGTATTTTTATTAATTTGCAGTAGTATAATTTGACATTTCTGTTTTGTCTTTTCAGGTGCCATTTGGATAGTATTTTAGCGGCACGATGTACTCTGAGTGGAGGTCACTACATTTGGTGATTCAGAATGATCAGGGCCATACCAGTGTGCTGCACAGCTATCCAGAGAGTGTTGGACGAGAGGTGGCAAATGCTGTGGTCCGTCCTCTTGGGCAGACGTTAGGTACCCCTTCAGTGGCTGGCAGTGAGAGTTTGTTAAAAACTGACAAAGAAGTAAGTGTTTCTTCATTTCATTCTATTGTGTGAAGATATGAATTTGTTAAGAATTTTTTTAATGTTGACTTTTTACTGGATTTCTGCCCAATGTAGTGCAACTTCTCAATTTTGATCCCATTTGGGTTGAGGGCTGAGACTCAGAGTTTGTGGGAGTTATAGGAACGGTTGTACCATTTTGCTATTGGGACTTTTTACCAGCCGTGCCCAGTTCTCCTCTTGAGTTAAGAGGAGAACTGTAGAGTTTACACTCAAGACAGAGACTTGAGTGTCAGGCCTTTTCCCCTAAGCTCTAGGCTCAGTTTTTTTTTTTAAACATATATATATATTATTTTTTTTTTAATTATTTTTTATTATCTCATATTATGTGGGTACAAATATTGTTAGGGTTACATATGTTGCCCCTGCCCCCACTCCCCACCCCGCTATGCCAGAGCTTCAAGCATGCCCAGCCTCCAGGTGGTGCACACTGCACCCACCATGTAATTGCATACCCTTCCCCTCCCCCCTTCCACCTGTCCACCTCCCAATAACAGATTTTTTTTTTTTTTTAGACATTTTGGTTACAGTGTGTATCTTTGCCTCTCCCTAAAAAGGGATAGAGGTAATCTCTTCCCCCCTACAATGCTCACCACATCCTTAAGATGTGGGTCTCCCCCCCAAATCCCTGTTGAACACTACCATTTTTTGAGCACCATAGTTTTAGTCTGTCAGTACCAATTTGATGGCGAGTAGATGTGTAGCCCATTTTCCAGGTCTTGTTTCATCTCGCTTTGTATTACAGGCTTAGGCTCAGTCTTCTGATTTCCATTAGAGGTGTGTTTGGAAGGCCTTATTCCTACTTGGAGATGGCTCCTGACTGAAGGCCTATCTTTTTTTTTTTTTTTTTGAGACAGAGTCTCACTTTGTTGCCCAGGCTAGAGTGAGTGCCGTGGCGTCAGCCTAGCTCACAGCAACCTCACACTCCTGGGCTCAGCAATCTGAAGGCCTATCTTATGTCAAGTTTTCCACCTACATGTATTTGCTGAGCTTGAGCTCTCACCTATCCCTGTTCCTGCTTACCCTTGCTTGGCTTCCAGGTTTAAGAGTGCTGCAAAGCAGCTAAGCCCTTCTGGCTGTGAGCCCAGGTGGTTGGGTTTGGGGTTGTGTTTGCTGTTCCTAAAGATAGGGGCTCTTGGACCAGCTCTGGAGCTAGTCCTTTATTTCTGGGTTCAGGAGTCTGAGCTGAAGTTAAGTTGCCAGTGGGAAGTCATGAAGGGGCCCTGAGAATGGAGTGACACAGGAGCTTTCTAGTATGAGTTTTGGCTAAGATGCAGGATTAGAACTTTATCCCCTGTGTCAAGGAAGCTCATACAGCCTTCAGGCTTCATGTTTACCAAAAACTGAGCTCTATTTCTCAGACCCTTTTTTTTCTGTTTACCTTTTGGTTTCTCATGAAGGAGAGATTAGACTTAGATATAAAACTAAAGCTTGCAGCTCTAGAGGCACTTATCCTCCCTGGGCCATGGGTCACTGAAGGGCAAAGGCCTTCAGTCTGAGGAGCATTTTCTCTTTAGAGAACCCTAGATTTACCCTGAGGACTAGCACCGGCCCTGGTGCTCTCTCCTCTTGGAGTGTCTATGACTGCTTGCCTTCTCCTGGGAAGAGAGGGCACGTGGGTAGACAGAGGTGCTCTGGTGCAGCACTTACTCGCTCTCCTTTCCCACCCTCAAGAGGATATGAGAGAATAATCCTTGAATTTGGTGTCCTTTAGAATTATAAAATTAAACTATTGTGTGAAGATATCACCAAAGATATCTTCTCCTTTGTCTTTCATCTGATAAGTAGGGACCTGTGACCTCTTTTAAAATCTTCTTTTTTTTTTTTATTTTTTTTATTTTTTTATTTTTTTTTTTAACCATTTTGAAGCATGGAAGAACTAAAATCTTTTCTCTTATGTGGCTAAATCCAGTTGCTCCCCTCCAAATATGTCATAGCATTACTGTGCTGTTATAGACTTCTTTAACATTTATTGCTGTTAAACCATATATTTCCTACCCTTAGCCTTTATAGTTTTTTGAGCTTAAAAAATTTAATACATGTATTTATCTTCTTAGATTCAACTTTGCTTTTAAGCTGTTGAAGTCTTTTTGAATCTTGAATTTCTGTCCGTCAAGTTGGCCATCATTTTTAGCTTTGTGATATTTACAGATGATCATCATAAACTCTATTTTTCTTTTCTTGTTTTCCCCTAAGTTAAAATCTTGGTCGGGCATGGTGGTTCATGTCTGTAATCCTAGCACTTTTGGGAGGGCCAAGGCAGGAGAATTGCTTGAGGCCAAGAGTCCAAGACAAACCTGAGCAATATATCAAGATCCCTTTCTTGACAAAATAGTAAAAAAAAAAAAAAAAATTCCCTGAGCATGGTGACACCTCCTGTGAGAGGCTAAGGCAGGAGGATCGCTTGAGCCCAGTGTAGTGCAACTTCTCAATTGGAGTTTGAAACTGCAGTGAGCTATGATGGTGCCACTGCACTCTAGCAGAGTGAGACCTTGTCTCAAAAAAAAAAAAAAGAAAAACAACAAATCTTGGCAGGGCCTTTGGCATTGCCAATGGCTTCTTTTTCCAAATTGATCTTGGTACATTAATCCACTGTTATTCTGTCATGCAGTGTTTCAACCATTTATAAATCTAGCCATTCTACCTTCCTCTGGACCATATGTCTCCATCTTGTCTGCAAGGATATCCTAGATTTGTCCAGATTTCTTGCTAAAGCCCAGATACCCCTTTGCCAGTGAAGTCTACTAATGGCATGGTGAGAATAGCTTCACATTTCTAGTTGAAGACCAGGGTTGAAGTTTTCAGCTCCACCTTGTATAAAACAGTTACTTGGATCAAATTGCTTAATCTTGCTTAGCTTCAGATTTCTTATGTATAAAATAAGTATAATATGCCCTCTCACACAGGGTTATTGTGATAGTTAGATGGTATTTATGAAAGGGCTTTATAAACTGCAAGAACTATACATACAGTTGTCAGCTCTTAATAGTAACCCTGTTAATAAAGGAATGAAGCTGGTCCAGCATAACTTGATCTTTTCCAGCAGGCCGGTTCTCAGGGATTATGCTTCTGTTTTATAGGTGTTCATGGATCATCTGCTTAGTAATTTGTCTCAAAGTTTTGTCTGGAATTCACTTAAACTTTCCAGTCCACAGCGTCTGGAATGTAGTTTCATCCTCTTTTGCAAATTGAAGTATTTCCCCTTTCTCTTATTCTTTAGGACTTCAAGCAGAGCTTCAGCAGTCTCTTAGGCAAGTTCTGTTAGCCCCTGGGGTGTGATTTAGCTGGGCCAGGAGGCTGGAACTCCTTTAGCACAGCTAAATGCCTTGTTAAGATCTTATCCAGCTTCAATCCCTTCTCACCTGTGTTTGTTCTTCATTTTAAATATTATTTTTTTTTGGCAGGGAAAGCAAGTGTAAAATAAGAGTTAAACAGTTTATCTTCCTTCCTGTTGTTTATTCATGTTGCATAACCTAGAGATGGAATGTAACTGAATTTATGTACGTTATTTCCTAAATGACACACCCATATACGAATTAAATGGAGGAAAAAATCTGAAATTTTCTATTTTTGCACCTCTAATCTCTATGGAAAAATTGAAATGACCTTTACTTTTTAGTTCATAGAGCAAATAATACTGATAATAATACTAAAGGATAAAAGCCAACATAGGCTTGATACTTAAAAATAACTAATTTTCTTCTTAAATCTTTTGCTTGGGAAATGTTGTATGAGTATGGTTGATATGTGAAAAGTACATTATATCTGATATGTGTGTTGAGATGAATATACTGTCAATTTAGAGGTTTTTGACAATAAAAAGTGAACATTTTAAATCAGTCTACAGAGATATAGATAGGAATATATAATAATTCTATATGGATACTTTATTTTGTTTAGGTAAAATGGACTATGGAAGTAATTTGCTATGGACTGACTCTTCCGTTGGATGGAGAGACTGTAAAATACTGTGTTGATGTATATACAGATTGGATTATGGCTTTAGTGTTGCCGAAAGATTCTATTCCATTGCCAGTTATTAAAGAACCTAATCTATATGTTCAAAGTATACTAAAACACCTGCAAAATCTTTTTGTACCAAGGTAAGCTATACCTATCTGGCCCATTATTAGGATCATAGTAAAATATTCATAAATATTACTGTTTTTTAGGAGCTGATTTTATTGTTAGTCTTAACAGTGACTTTACTCATTCAATTAAAGATTGTATTAATATTAATGATAGGAGAGATGGTCTTATATAATTGTGTACTAGGAGTTTTTAACAGGTATGTGTTCGTTTTAAAGGCTTTTGGCTTCTATAATTTGATAGCTGTTAGATATTAAAATACTGTGACATTCTTTCCTTCTCAAAAAAACATACTTTTGTCTATCATAATTCTTGTCTCCACTTAAGCAAAAAGCAACTAAATCTTCTACCTTAAAATGAATCTTTGCTATAAGAAAATGAAGATACTTGAAATTGTTATTAAATGTGTAGTAAGCCAAAGAAGTACTCTTAACTATTATTACTGATTTTTTTCCATCTTTTGAGGCAAAGGCCTTAAATATCAAAATGTAAGATTATCTGTCTTAGTTGTGCTTATTTTTATTTTTATTTTCTGATTGTAAAAGAATTATATATTCTCGTAAAGATTTTGGGGAATACAGAAAAGAATGGAGAAGAAAATTAGTTTCCTACCTGTTTGTGAGGATCTATTTTCAGCCATGTTTTATGTCTGTGAAGGGACAATGGGAGTTGCCTCCTTTTGGAAAAGTTCTGGTTAGAGCTTTTGGTCGGTTAGATGGTGAGGGACTTTGAAAACTAGGTCTGTACATTTTACTTCCTAAATGTAGAAGGAAGATTACTTTGGAAAATATGAATGAAAAAAGAGAAATTTCCATTAAGAACTCTGGTTGTTGGTTTAGGTGCGCAGACAGCTTACCTTGCATGAAATGCCTGCTGTAATCTTGCCCCTAACCAGACTAGATGCTGCTAATTCTGTATCTCTTTAGTCAGACTCATAAGTTAAACATTTTCCTAGGACTCCTTGAAGATCTTTCCCATCATTATCTGTCCTTTTGTCTTCCTCTTCCGTTTCTCCATCTCTTAGCTGTCCACCACTCGCTCTTATTGGTTCATCTTAAATTCTGCCTTGCAAGGATAGGTCTAATTTGACAGCCCAGGCCCACAGTAATCACACTTTCTCTGAACTTGTATGGTACTTTCTGTACCACTCTTGTATCTCTCACTGTTTTATTGCTTATCTTTTAAAATGTATATGTTTCTTTTCCCCAACTAACCAACTTGAGGGCAGGAACTGGACTGTCTATGTTTTGGGCTTCCATAGTACTTGGTGCGGTACTGATATTATCTTAGGTGTGAATTAAGTGCATGTTGCTTGTATTTATTGATTTCAGATGGAAATAATAGGAAATGGTTGTCAGTATTAGTATATTGCTTATAGGTAAGCAGGTTCTTCTAAAATGGTATAATAGCTTTAATGCTTTCTTGTCATCCCATTTAGGAAACTAGTTTACTGGTTTTTTTCTTTGCGCTTAGGACAGTCTCATGAGTTGTATTGTCACTGTGTCTCTTTCCCCATCGTACCCATACCACCCTCTCAGTGCTTAGTTAATTGTATTGATGAAAAAAACTGAGTTAATTAGGCTTTTGCTCTTACTTTTCTCTTTTGTAAAACATGATTACCTTATAAATTATTTTACTATTTGGTAATTAGCTTGTTTTCTCCAAAATTTGTGTGCATAAGAGTTAGTAAATTCCGAGAGGGTATAGAGCTGAGTATTAGAGTTTTTTTTCCTGGCCAGTGATGTCTTAGGAAGATTAGCTGAATATTTTCAATGCTAAATATTGGTGTTATGATCCCATCTCCAATTATTTGAAATTTCATTTATTTGATTCATATCATGAAATTGTCAACTAAGTTTACTTAATTGGTTGATTTTGTAAGAACTGACACTCAAAATAGAGGGAACTGCCATTTTGCTAGAGATTAAGGCAGAGTACATGTAACCTTTTTCTTTTGCCCATCAATGTGATTTTTTTCATAATTGAGTGAAGAATGAACCGTTTGTAAAAATTGATTAAGATTTAATTGCTCCAATATATAGTACTTTAAAAAACATATTGTTCTAAAGTGGTGGTTAGCAAACTTTTTATATAAAGAGCCAGTTAGTAAAGTAAGTATCTTAGGTTTTGTGGGCCATATGGTGTCACAGTTACTCAACTCTGCTGGTGTGGCATGAAAGCAGCCATAAACAGTACACAAATGAATGAACACGACTATGTTCCAATAAAAGTTTACTTACAAAGATGGCAGGCCAGATTTGTAAACTCCATTTACAGGCTAGATTTGATCCATTGGCCATAGTTCATCAGCCCCTGTTTTAAAGCAGCTTTTCTAAAGATCACAAGTTATTCTTGAAAATTTTGGGGGGAAAGGAAAATCTCTGGTGTCTAGACCTTTTGTTTATTTTTATGTAAAGGTTACCTTATTTCTCTTAGCTTTAGAAACTTGGACCCTGCTCCTGAATTTAGGCCTTCTGAGTGAGGAGGAGCCTCAGTACCCGAGGAGCAGGTATTTCCTTTCCTGCCAGTGGGCAAGTACCTGGAAATTGTGGGTAGGCCTAGGTTACCATTTGGGAGGCATGCAGTGTTAATTGTTAGCTTGGAAGAGTGTCGCTCCCAGGGCTGCTAGTGATATTTTTATTTCTTATTCTGGGCTTCCTCTTATATGGCTAATTGAAGTTCAGGGCTGTTATATAACTTGTTATTTTCCTTCAAGTAAATCAGAACAACAGATACAAACTTGAGTTTCATGGCTTTACAAGGACTAGATTCACCTTTAACTCACTGTGGGACATCTCCCTATTCTTGGGAGTGCTTGGCTTTTCCTAGGCAATTGTCTCATCATTTTGCTTTAGATCTGACTTCTTTAAGGAAAACACAGTGAGTGGTATCATTTACTTGCAACTCCAGGGTAAGTGTCTAGTTTTCTGGGTTATGGCCCAGAATCTGAGAATCTCTATTCTAAGGTTGGGGTGAGGGTTCTAGGGACAATCTCTTCATTTTCTGGAATTTCTTTAGGAGGTAATTGTGATTTAGACGTGTTTCTGAAATCTATTTTAGATTGTGACAATCACAATGTCTAGAAACTTGGCTTAAAGATTTATTTCAGAAACTATTTGATACTTAAGTTTCACAAAAGAGATGTAGAGGCCATCTCACCATTTGCTAATATAGTAGGTTTCCTACTATTCTCAAAATTCTTAGTGGTTCATTTTGGAAACTAATAGTAAGGGCTGGGGCTTGGACCTCTATCTTCCTCTTCAGTCTTAGCCACAGTACTTTGATCTATTTTACAGATTGCCCTTCTTTATGAGATTTCTGAGAAAAATGGTCCTGCAGACTAAAGAGAGTCTTAAAACTTTTGTTCCAGGGTATCTTGGGAACCTTTGGAGACTATATTTTTGGTTAAGTTTTCTTTTTTATTAGAGCAGCAGTAGCAGGTGCTCATTTCTGAGGCAATGCCTACCTACCTCATCAATTTTAGGGACCTGTTAAGCTATTCTATTGGGCCCATAGGCTTTTCTCTAACAGATATGCACTTTGAAGAGACTGTGAGCATTGTGAAATCACATGCAGAATTCTTATGAATGTATGTTTAACAAAACTTCAAAAGAATGCAAAGGCCGGTTATTTGATAGGTTCAGTGTGAGCAGCTGGGGTGGCTGTGGATATTTACTCATTCATTCAGGAGACATCTATTGGGTACCTGCTATTATATGTTAGGCACATTTTAGTTATAGAAAATCCAGAAGTGAAGTTTACATTCTAGTATTCCCTCCTTCCTCCCGAAAGCTTTCCATATTCTCAGAGGAGTGGTAGGTTGAGTTCCCAGAATGCCAAACTATATAACAGGGAAGAAGTAGGTCTAAACTGAAGAGGGTGTGCTTAGTCCTCTCTGCCATACTGTTAGGGAGCTTCATTGGACCACTGCTTGCTGCATCCATAAGTCACCTATTCTTAAGCTGTTGCTATCTCTCCTCAGGCTTGTGAGTGATATCTGTCTGTCTTCTTCAGACAGGAACAGGGTTCCAGTCAGATCCGACTATGCTTACAGGTCCTGAGAGCCATTCAGAAACTGGCCCGTGAGTCATCTATCATGGCCCGAGAAACCTGGGAAGTCTTACTGTTGTTTCTTCTGCAGATTAATGACATACTTCTGGCCCCGCCAACTGTTCAAGGTTTGTTTATTTTTATTTTTTCTAATTTTTTTCCTGAGCTCCAAATACAGTTCAGCTTTAAACTTAATGAGTGATAGAGTCATTGGGTATTTAAATTTTTGGCATGAAAATTTACAAATCAAGGTTAATAATTCTTAGAATGGAAACCCTCAAAAGCACAATATGACTTTAGCACTAATGAATTTATTTTACCTGTAGTAATGATTTTGCTAAGGTAGGGAGGGACTCAGTGAATTATGCATGTTTGATAATGATAGGAACTATAGCTTGTTTAGTATATTAGGATAGAGCCTGTATAAGAAACAACTAACTAAATTAGAGCCTATAGATAATATATCTTATTACAAGTAGTTATCAAAGTAGACTCCGAAAACTTGAGTGACAGAAGGTATTTCACTTAGTAAATGAAGCCTGTAAAGTTTTTAAGTGGTCTATTTGTAAGTATGCCAGTATACCATTTATTAGCTAGTCATTAAAAAGCCTCCAGTTTTATACAACTGTAGAGTATATTTCAGAAGGCCTGCTTTGTATGTTATAGCACAGTGTACACAAAGTGTAAGTTGATTATCTAGTTCCAAGTTCCCTTGTTGCTTCTTCATCTGTGTACTCTCTCTGCTGACACTCTTTACTGAGCGTGTCTGTACTCTCAAAAAGATGCAGTGTCCAGGGGAATATCTAAAAGAAATCACAGAATTTTAGTGTGGGAAGGGACCCCATAATAGGACTACCCTGTCTGGTATTGATGATAGCTGGCCAGTCATTGATTCATCAGCTCTTTGCTACTCACTCCCCATGCCAGGGATCTCAGCAACCCGAGGCAGGCAATTCATCCCCTTCTTGAGCTCTTTGTTGTTGAAACTTTGGTTTTGCTTATTTGAAATACACATCCTTATAACTTTTCCCACTAGTTCCAACTTTGCCTTCTGGAGCTATGCAGGGTTAAGACCACTGCTGTTGTTCTTCCTGGTTCCAGGGCTCATAACAGAGGAGCAGCTCTATCTTCATGGTTAAGGCTCTATCCTGCCCAGCACCAGTCCTTCTGCTCCTGTATTTGTCTCTCTCTTTCCCTTGAAGGGTGGCTTTTAAATACCCAGGGCATTTTATGACAAAGTTTGAGGTAGAAAGACCTGAATGTTTGTTTTGATTCTCCCTGGCTGTGTGAACTTTGACAAGTTATTTAAACTTGTTATCCTAAATCTAAGTTTTCTCATCTTCAAGATGGGCATAATTAACAGTTGGTATTGGGCATTACAAATATCTATCCTGCAGAATTAATGTGAAGATTATGTGAGGTCATATGTATGAACTACTTGGCCCATAAGGTAGTCACTCATTCATTGTAGGCATTTATCCTATTCATGCTTTCCTGTGTGCCACTGTCCCCCTTGCTGGAAGATTAAGATCTTCAGTAAAAAACTGAACAGGGCCATTTGAAAACTTTCAAAGTAATAATTTGTTGAGCTACGGGTATCCATGATTTTCTTCACAGAGCTCCTAAGAATCACTTTTCATTTTTACTATTAAATGGTTATTTGAAAGTCAAAACTTAACATTGCAGTTATTTTAATTTTTTCCTCAATTCTCCTAAATTGATGAATTAAAGATTCTGCTTTAAAAATAAGTTTGCCAAAGATATTTTCTTTTTATTGGTAAGGTGGCATTGCTGAGAATCTGGCAGAGAAGTTGATTGGTGTTCTCTTTGAGGTGTGGTTACTAGCTTGTACTCGGTGCTTCCCAACACCTCCTTATTGGAAAACAGCCAAGGAAATGGTGGCTAACTGGAGGCACCACCCAGCAGTGGTGGAGCAGTGGAGCAAGGTTATCTGTGCACTCACTTCCAGGTAGGTTCTTGTTGTTGACTTTCCTTCCTGTACCTGTCTGATCTTGGGCAGCTTTTCTCTGGTTTTGTGTCTTTCTGGGATTCATGGAATACATTATAAAAAGCCTCAGTCTGTTATCACTGTACTTTAGATATAGAATTGAGCCACTTTCAAAAAATAGATGAGATAGTTTGGCTGGTGCCTGTCTACAACCTTTCAGAATAATCAAATATTTTTGAGAAGCAGATAGATTCTACATCCTACCCCCCAAAAAGACCCACTTTTACTCTGATTATTAAAATATGCATGATCATTATTTTAAAGAAACAAAGCATGGAAAAGTATAACAGAAAAAGTTAAGTTTTCCAGAAATCCTACCATATATATTTACATATAATTTTATAGAAATGAGACCATACTATACATGCTACTTCATAACCAAAGGCAGTTCTTTATAATATCACTGTTCTATGAGTAAACTGTAGATTCATTTTTTTCAGACCTGTTTTTTCATCTCAGCCCTACATATTTTAGGCATACCTTGTTTTGTTGTACTTCACTTTATTATACTTCACAGATAACTGCATTTTTTTTACAAATTGAAGGTTTGTGGCAGCTCTGCCTAGAGCAAGTCAAATGGCAGTTGGTGCCATTTTTCTAATAGCATGTGCTCACTTTGTGTCCTTGTGTCACACTTTGATAATTCTCACATATTTCAAATTTTTCATTATTATTTTATCTATTATGGTGATCTGTGATCTTTGATATTACTATTGTAATTGTTTTAGAGTGCCATGAACCGTGCCCCATATTAGATGGTGAACTTAATCATCAGTGTTGCTTATCTTTTGACTATTCCACCAACCAGCAGCTCCCCTATCTCTCTCCCTCTCCTAGGGCCTCCTTAATGCCTGAGACAAAATGATACTAAAATTAGGCCAGTTAGTAACCTTACAGTGGCCTCTAAGTATTCAAGTAAAAGGAAGAATTGCATGTCTCTTGCTTCAAATCAAAAGCTAGAAACGATTAAACTTTTTAGGGAAGGTGTGTTGAAAGCTAAGGTAGCTGGATATGGTAGCTCACACCTATAATCCTAGCACTCTGGGAGGCAGAGGTGGGAGGATTGTATGAGGTCAGGAGTTCAAGACTAGCAAGAATGAGACCCCACCTCTACTAAAAATAGAAAAAATTAGCCAAGTGTGATGGCATACACCTGTAGTTCCAGCTACTGGGGAAGCTGAGGCAGGAGGATCACTTGAGCCCAGGAGTTTGAGGTTGCAGTGAGCTATGATGATGCTACTGCTCTCTAGCTGGGGCGACAGAGCAAGACTCTGTCTGAAAAAAAAGAAAGAAAACCAAGGTAGGCTGAAAGCTAGGCACATTGCATCAGTTAGCCAAATGTGAGTGCAAAGGAAAAGTGCTACTCCAGTGAACACATGAAAGAAAGAAAGTGAAACAGCCTTATTACTGATACGGAAAAAGTTTGAGTGGTCTAAATAGAAAATCAAATTATCCACAACGTTCCCTGAAGCCAAGGCCCTAACTCTCTTTAATTCTGTGAAGGCTGAGAGAAGTGGGTGAAGAGCTACAAAAGAAAAGTTTGAAGCTAGCAGAGGATGGTTCATGAAGTTTAAGGAAAGAAGCCATCTCCATAACATGAAAGTGCAAGGTGTGAAGCAGCAAGTGCTGATGTAGAAGTTGTAACAAGTTATCCAGAAAATTTAGCTAAGAACATTGATGAAAGTGGCTACACTAAACAATAGATTTTTAGTGTAGATGAAACATCCTTCTATACAAAGAAGATGACATCTAGGACTTTTATAGCTAGAGAGAAGTCAGTATTCGCTTCAGAGGGCGGGCTCTTTTGTTTAGGGGCTAATGGAGCTGGTGACTAAGTTGAAGCCAATGCTCATTTACCATTTCAAAAATCCTAGGGCCCTTCAGAATTGTTAAATCTACTCTGCCTGTGCTCTATAAATGGAACAATAAAGCCTTGATGACAGCACATCTGTTTACAGCATGGTTATTGAATATTTTAAGCCCATTGTTCAAACCTGTTGCTCAGAAAAAAAGATCTCTTTCAAAATATTCCTATTCATTGGCAATCTACCTGGTCACTCAAGAGCTCTGATGGAAATGTACAAGGAAATTAATGTTTTCATGTCTGCTAATACAGTGTCCATTCTGTAGCCCATGGATCAAAGAGTAATTTTGACTTTCAGGGCTTATTATTTAAGAAATACAGTTGACCCTTGAACAACATGGGTTTGAACTGTATGGGTCCATTCATTCTTGGACTTTTTTCGATAAAATATATTGGACAAGTTTTTTTTGGAGATTTGTGACAATTTACAAAAACTTGCAGACTGCATACTGCCTAGAAATACTGCCTTGCAAACTGCCCAGACATACTGAAAAAATTTAAAGTTAGCTGTGTCATCAATGCATAAAATATATGCACGTATGCATATATGTATATATATGTAGACACTAGTCTTTATTATTTACTACCATAAAATATACACAAATCTATTATAAAAAGTTAAAATTTATAAAACTTATGCACACAAACACAGATTGTACGTGGCACCATTTGTAGTAATGTAATGTAAACATATAGAGGAATATAAATAAAGATGTAGTATTAAATCATAACTGCTTAAAATTAACTGTAGTACATACTGTATTACTATAATAATTTCATAGCCACCTCCTGTTGCTGTTTCAGGGAGCTCAAGTATAGCAGATAGCTGCTTAAAATGCCATGTGATGCTAATTATCTCAGCATGAGCAGTTCATCTCTCCAGTAAATTGCGTATCATGGTGAAAAATGATCTCATGTTTTTTGGTATTTTTCATCGTGTTTAGTGCAATACCATAAACCTTGAATCAATAACACCATCAGACCCATATGAAGTGCTACTAGTAATGCTGGAAGTGCTCCCAAGAAGCAAAGAAAAGTCATGACATTTCAAGAAAATGTTGAATTGCTTGACATGTACTGTAGATTGAGGTCTGCAGCTGTAGTTACCTGCCATTTCAGACAGATGATTCATCTTATAAACAGATGACATAAACTTGTGATCTCAGTGAAATACAGTAGAGTACTTATGGTAAATATATTTTCTTTTCCTTATGATTTTCTTTTTTCTTTGTTTTTTTAAGAGACTGTATCTCACTATGTTGCCCAGGCTGAAGTGTGGTAGCTGTTCACAGGTGTGATCATAGTGCAAGGCAGCCTTGAACTGCTGGGCTCAAGAAATCCTCTTGCCTCAGCCTCTCAAATAGCTGGGAGTACAGGCATGTGCCACCACACCTGGCTTTTCCTTATGATTTTCTTAAGCACATTTTCTTTTCCCTAATTTACTTTATTGTAAGAATATAATGTATAATATATATAACCTACAAAATAGGTGTTAATTGATTGTGTTATAGATAAAGCTTCTGGTCAAAAGTAGGCTATTAGTAGTTAATGGTGTTAGGGAGTTAAAAGTTATATGTGGATTTTTGACTTTGTGTGTGGGGTTGACACCTCTAACCCCCATGTTGTTCAAGGATTAACTATACATTTTGTAAGGCTATATCTGCTATAAGTTGTGATTCCTGTGATGGACCTAAACAAAAAAAAATAGAAAACCTTCTGAAAACGAGTCATCATTCTAGATGCCATTAAGAATATTCATGATTCATACGAGGAGGTCAAAATATCAACATTAATAGGAGTTTGGAAGAAGTCATAGATGACTTTAAGGGGTTCATGATTTCATTAGAAGTAACTGCAGATGTGGTAGAAATACCAAAAGAACTAGAATTAGAAGTGGAGCCTGAAGATGTGACTGAATTGCTGTAATCCCATGATAAAACTTAAATGGATGAGGAATTGCTTCATATGGATGAGCAAAGAAAATGGTTTCTTTAGATGGAATCTACTGGCAAAGATGCTCTGAACATTGTTGATATGGCAACAAGGATTTAGAATATTACATAAACTTAATTGATAAAGCAGTGGCAGGGTTTGAAAGAATTGACTACAAATTTGAAGAAAGTTCTACAGTGGGTAAAATGCTATCAAAACAGCATCTTGAGCTACAGAGAAACTTTTGTGAAAGGAAGAATTGATTGATGTGACAAACTTCATAGTTGTCTTATTTTAAGAAACTGCCACAGCCACCCCAACTTTCAGCAGCCACCTCCCCAATCAGTCAGCAACCATCAACATCAAGGCAAGAACCTCCACTGGAAAAAGATGACAACTTGCTGAAGGCTCAGATGATCATTAGCATTTTTTAGTAACAAAGTATTTTTTAATTAAAGTATATACATTGTTTTTAGACATAGTGCTATTGCATACCACATAGACTATAGCAGGCGTCCTCAAACTACTACTAAACAGACTATAGCAGGCATCCTCAAAGTACGGCCCACGGGCCACATGCTGGTGTTTTTGCCCATTTGTTTTTTTACTTCAAAATAAGATATGTGCAGTGTGCATAGGAATTTGTTCATAGTTTTTTTTAAACTATAGTCTGGCCCTCCAACAGTCTGAGGGACAGTGAACTAGCCCCCTGTTTAAAAAGTTTGAGGACCCCTGGACTATAGTGTAGTGTAAACATTAATGTGCACTGGGAAACCAAAAAATTCATGTGACTTGCTTTATTGTAATATTTGCTTTATTGGGATGGTATGGAGCTGATCCTGCAATATCTTGCTGGTATACCTGTATAACTCTAGATATAGATAAGGAATCTTTCGAAAACATCATACTACTGTTATCACACCTAAAAATGTTGACAGTTCTTAAAGATCAGCCAGACAGTGTTCACATTTCCCTGTATAGTAGGCCTTACATATCCATGGGTTCTGTATCCATGGATTAAATCAACCGTGGATCTAAAGAAACAATTCCACTAAGTTTCAAAAAGCAAAACTTGAATTTGCCTTGTATTGCAAGTACTGCATTGAATCCACATGAATATATGCATTTTATTAGGTATTATAAGTAACTTAGAGATGATCTAAAGTATATAGGAGTGTGTGTGTAGGTTATATGCAAATACTGCACCAATTTATTTAAGGGACTTGAGCATCTGTGGATTTGGGATCTGAGGGGGTTCCTGCATGAATCTTCCACCATACCAAGGGACAACTGTATAGGTTTCTACTTTATTTTTATTTCTTTGAAGTTTTTTTTTTTTTTTTTTGTTAAGGAAACTGGGCTGTTTGTCTTATAGAGTATTTCACATTCTGGGTTTTTCTGATTATGTCCACATTGTTAATTAACATGTTCCCGTGCCCTCCTGTGCTTCCTGTAAACTGTAAGTTAAATCTAGAGGCTTCATCTGATTAAGGTTTGATTGGGGACAAAGGGAAGAGGTGGGAGGAACAAGTACTTTGTAGGTGGTGTTATGTATCAGAAGGTAGACTACTCTTCTGAGTTAATGTTTATATCTTTTATCATTTAAACTAAAAGATGAAGTTTGGAATATTCTATTGGTTCTGGTATATGATGGCAAACATCAATATTATGAATCTGTTTTTAAGTAATACTTTTATCTTGACTATAAAAGCAATACATGCTTATAATAGAAAATTTGGAAAATGTAGGGGCAAATGTCCATCATTTAGAGATAACCTGTGTTAACATTTTAATGTATTTTTTCCCATTTAGTTCCTTTTTTTACAGCACCAATTTGAGGCCGGGTGTGTTGGCTAACACCTGTAATCCTAGCACTTTGGGAGGCCAAGATGAGAGAATTGCTTGTGGCCAGGAGTTTGAGACCAGGCTAGGCAGTGTATTGAGACCTCCCACGTCTAAAAAAAATTGAAAAAATTAGCCAGGCATGGTGGCTTGTGCCTGTAGTCCCAGCTACTTAGAAGGCTGAGGCAGGAAGATCATTTGAAGTGATCTTCCTCAGAGTTTGAGATTGCAGTGAGCTGTGATTGTGCCACTGCTCTCTAACCTGGGGCCTGGGTGACAGAGCAAGACCGTCTCCCTAAAAAAAAGAAAGCCCCCCAAAACAATTTGAGATTATTCTATATAATATTGTTATGTGCTTTTTTTGGTGTCTGATTCTTGTCACTTTAGTTACATGTGCTTTTTTTTTCATTGTTAAATAGCTCTCAAGATCATATTTTTATGATAATTTAAAATAGCTCTCAAGATCATATTTTATTGGGTTTGTAGTTTGTCATTATATAAATGGAATTGTAATTCATTTAATAATTTCCTTGTTGTTTTGCTATTCATGTTCCCAGTGTTTTACTTTTAAAATATTGTTTTTTTTTTTTTTTTTTGAGACAGAGTCTCGCTTTGTTGCCCAGGCTAGAGTGAGTGCCGTGGCGTCCTAGCTCACAGCAACCTCACACTCCTGGGCTCGAGTGATCCTTCTGCCTCAGCCTCCCGGGTAGCTGGGACTACAGGCATGCGCCACCATGCCCGGCTAATTTTTTTATATATATATCAGTTGGCCAATTAATTTCTTTCTATTTATAGTAGAGACGGGGTCTCGCTCTTGCTCAGGCTGGTTTTGAACTCCTGACCTTGAGCAATCCGCCCGCCTCGGCCTCCCAAGAGCTAGGATTACAGGCGTGAGCCACAGCGCCCGGCCTACTTTTAAAATATTGTTAATATGAATACTTTATACATAGTCTTTGTATGTATTCTGATTATTTGGTGAAGATATAATCTCTAGATATAGAATAATTAAGTTGGAAGGTTTTGAACAGTTTTAATACATTTAAAATATTATTATTTTTTTTGAGACACAGTCTTGTGTGTCTCAAACTCCTGGCCTCAAGCTGTCCTCCTGCTTCGGCCTCCCAGAGTGCTAGGATTACAGGTGTGAACCACTGCACCTGGCCTAGAATATTACTATTAAGTAATTCAATTATTGAATAAAGTTACTTTTATGCGGCACCGTAAATTCTAACCTCCATGTAAAGTTATTATGAGTAAGTTATAGCTTAGTTAGATTGAAGAAATTGGGATTAATTGAAGCAATGGAATGAATCTTTTAAAAATAATTTAAATATTTATATTTTAAATCATATGATTAATTATATCATATAAATATGTAATTTTATTTATAAGTAATAATATGTGATATAAATATAAATGAATTATTTAAATGCAAATTTAAATAATTTAAATGTTTTAAACAATTAAAATATCTTTTTTAATTGACACATAATTATACATATTTATGGGGTGCATAGTGATATTTTGATATATATAGTAGATAGTGAACAGATCAGGGTAGTTCATATATCCCATCATCTCAAACATCAAAAACTAGAAATCCCCTTTCAGTTTGTCTATTTTATAAATGAAGGTTTTCATATATCTTGTTCACTTACGTGAGGTACACATGTTTCAGCTATTTTCTCTTAAGTTTCTATGCTTGAGTGTATTTTTCATTCTGTTAAATGCTTTCAATGGTGTGCTTTTTTTTTCTAGATTGCTACGCTTTACATATGGTCCTTCATTTCCTCCGTTTAAAGTTCCCGATGAAGATGCCAGTCTGATCCCTCCAGAAATGGATAATGAGTGTGTTGCACAGACATGGTTTCGCTTTTTACATATGTTAAGGTACTGTTATTTTATTATCTCATGTGCTCTTTACCCAGTACATGTCTTACGGCAGGAACCATACTGAACTCTCTTGTTTGAATTCAGAATGCGGCTGCTAAATACAGTCCATCAAATGGAGCCAGATTAGACAACAGACATGTCCATATCATGTATGTGTCTCTTGCTCTCCTGGTCCCAGCAGGGTTAGGCTATTCTCAGCTGCTCTGATTTACACTTTCTAGGAACTTATTCCCTGTGGTAGTTGCAGCACTTGTTCTTTTGCCTGTGGCTGCAGCCTGGATGATGTGCTCTTTTCTAGGACTTTGTCACATTCTGTGGGAACTCGATACTGCCTTGCTCCTCTCTGTGTCCAGCATTGACTGGTCAGTCTGCCTCTCAGGGCCTTAATCTAGTAGCCTGTTGTTTAAAATTTCACTGAGAGGTACACCCTAAAATTTCACGGGAGCATATACCATTACTTCCTGCTGTCTCTTTCTTTATAGTAATTGTGTTCAGTTTAGTTTCATCACTTCCTGCTTGTCCCTCTTCTAACCCAATTCATATGCTCTGTGGAACTTTTATTTTGTTGTAAACTGTCTGAATCTTAAACTTTTTCCTTGCATATCTTCTCTTTTTGGTTTTACTAGCCTCATTTTTGTATTTGTGTATTAATGATTCTAAATTACTCTCCATGACCTTTTTTTTTTTTAATAAATTAGGGATATTAACCATTTTCTGTCATTTCTTTCTAGTTTGTAGTTATAATTTGTGTTTCTCGGGTAATTTTAGTTTTTGAATATCTTTTTCTGTGATCTTTTTTTTTTTTTGAGACGAGTCTCGCTCTGTTGCCCAGGCTAGAGTGCTGTGGTGTCAGCCTAGCTCACAGCAACCTCAAACTCCTGGGCTAAAGTGATCCTCCTGCCTCAGCCCCTCAGGTAGCTGGATCTTCAGGCACCTGCCATGACGCTTGGCTAATTTTTTCTATTTTTAGTAGAGACGGGGCTCACTCTTGCTCAGGCTTGTCTCAAAGTCTTGACCTCAAGCAATCCTCCTGCTTTGGCCTCCCAGAGTGTTAGGATTACAGGTGTGAGCCACTGCACCTGGCCTGTGATCATTTTCTATTTCTTTTAAGATTAGAAAGTCTTTTATGTTTTTTGATCGGATAGATATTCACCTATGATTTCTTCTAATTTTGTTTCCTTTGTGACATTAAATTCCTTTATATATACACCAAGATCTGTATTTATGGATCTCCTTTACATATACCAAGATCTGTATTTAGTTCACATATTATTCCATTAATTTCTTTATTTTTATACTAGATTCATACTTTTAATTTTTTTAACTTTATATTTACTGTTATTTAGTAGGCTTAATGTCTTTTTTCTCTCTTTTCTTCTCTTCTTGCCTGTTTAACATTTCAGATGGATTTTACAATCAATTTGTCAAGTTAAAAAACATAAGCAAACAGAAAAACCCCACAAAACCTTTTGGGGTTTGGATTATTTATTAGCTAGGGTAAGGAACACATGCCGCTTTGCACCTGAAAATCTTTCATGAAGTCTGGAGTAGGGAATAGCATTGGTCACATAGTCATTCAGGGACATGGGCTGGCAAAGGCTCTCCCATCTTCATCATATGATTCCATTAGGGCCTCAATGTTATAAGCAGGAGCTTCGTATCTGGCTAGCAGATGGGGAAGGGAGAACAAGAAAAATTGTGTGGGAGGTTTTTTCTGAGCTAGGCCTTGAAATAATGTAAATCATCACTACTCATATTCCATTGGCCAGAACTCAGACATACACCATACTTAATTGCAAGAGAAAAGAGGAGGAACAGACAAAGTGATGGTTAGCTAGCCGGACTCTGCCAAAGATGAGAATTATATGAAGCCTGTATTATATTTAGGGAAAGCGGATAACTTACATTGAGACCAGCCTGGGCAACATAGTGAGATCCCTTCTCTACAATAAATTAAAAAAAAAATTTTAACCAGATATAGTGGCTCGTGGCCGTAGTTCTAGTTACTCAGGTGGCTGAGGTAGAAGGATTGCTTGAGCCTAGAAGTTTGAGGCTGCAGTGAGTTATGATCACACCACTGCACTTCAGCCTGGGCAACAGAGTAAGATTTCATTTCTAAAAAAAAAAATTAAAAATACTGTTTTGGCACCCTTCTTCTGTTTGATTTTCATTGGAATGCCTCTAATGGAATTTTGAATAGGATATTGGTTCTTGATATTAGATATTCTTTTTTGTGCTCCTGGTTTCCTAAGCAATTAAAAAATTTAAACAATATAAATAAAAAATAATACTGAATTTTTTTTCAGATCATATTGTGGGATCCATTTAAACAATTAAATGTTTTCTCTTTTTTGACCAACTGATGTAATATATTAATTTATTTCCCATTTTCGAACCATCCTTTATTCCTGAGGGAAAAGTTATGTTTGGTTATGGAATGCTATTCTTTTTATGGTTTCCTGAGTTGTCTCTAGTTCTATTTTTTGACCAAATTATGTTTTGGTAACTTAAAAAAAAGAATAGGAATGCCGGGCATGGTGGCTCATGCCTGTAATTCTAGCACTCTGGGAGGCCGAGGCGGGCAGATCGCTCTAGGTCAGGAGCTTGAAACCAGCCTGAGCAAGAGCGAGACCCCATCTCTACTATAAATAGAAAGAAATTAATTGGCCAACTAATATATATAGACAAAAAAAATTAACCAGGCATGGTGGCGCATGCCTGTAGTCCCAGCTACTCGGGAGGCTGAGGCAATAGGATCGTTTGAGCCCAGGAGTTTGAGGTTGCTGTGAGCTAGGCTGACGCCATGGCACTCACTCTAGCCTGGGCAACAGAGTGAGACTCTGTCTCAAAAAAAAAAAAAAAAAAGAATAGGAAAACTTCCTGTCCTCTTTTATTCTCTGTTGTGTGAAAGTTTTCTGTTTCTTAAGAGGTTGAAATAAATGCAGTAAAACTCTAGTCTTAAAATCTTTTTTTTAGACATAGTTCTTGGATAATCTTTTCTTGTTTCTTTATTCCTAATTGATCTCTGGAGGCTTAATCTTTCTTCTTGAGCTGCGCCTACTTAATTAAGCGAATGCAGGTGAAAAAGAGGTTATTGCGTGAAGATAGAGAGGTCTCCTTGGGCTCCAAGAAGTGGTGAAAAACCAGTTCTCATGTTGGGGAGGGATCAAGGCAGCCTTGGGACAAGCCACTCTGTCATCTGTCTCTTAGCTTTTTTGATTCTCTTGTGCATGCAGTTCTCTTTCTCCAGAGTCCTGAGTTCCTGTTTCCCCCGAGTTCCTGTTTTCTCCCTTCTTTGGGAGGTACACGCAGCCTCATGATAAGTGCCCAGGGATGCAAATAGCTGTGACTCTGTATGACTTCACCTTTCATCCTTTCAGTTCACTGGGGCTTTCTCTTTACTCAGATTCTCAAAAAGGTTAAATTGGAGCAAATGATTATTGTTAATTAGGCTACATTAGTTGTAGGTCTCTAGCAGACATCTGGATAGACTTGTTTAGTATAGTTTTACCTCCTTGCTTAAATGAGCTGTAGGTGGGTGGGAGGCAGTTCAGTTAGGATTATTCAGAAGGGGCTGTTAGGGTTATTGGCAAGTTTTCTGGCATGAGGGCTGAATATGATGTGGAGACAGGCAGGCATCAGCATTTTATCTAGTATGATAATGCTTTATCTTTTCCAGGAAAACCAAAAAATGATTCCCATTTTCGTTTCTAGTATGAGAAACAGAATTTACAAATGCTTGTCCTTGGACTTGTTTGTGTATGACCACCTGTCCTTGAGGCCCCACCTAGAGATTCTATTTCAGTAAATTTAGTTGGAATCTTGATTTTCAACAGGCCCCTCAAATGTGTCAGGTACACGGAGCACTGGGAACTGCAGGAATGCAGTTTCTGTTATCTGTTCCATATCCTTTGCTACCCATTTTCATTACAAATTTGATTTATTGTCTTGAATTTATTCTCTGAATATTTGGGTGCCAATAAAATCACTTCTGGTTTATATATGGAGGAGCTGGTATAAGCCTTTCTCTCCCCAGTTTTCAATAGCTAGTGGACATGAATTTAGCAGAGCTCTTGCTGTACTGAAGTGTAGTCCATTTCAACCTTACTGCCTGTTTTTCTAACTTCTGAGCAGATAAACTGCAACCCAGCAGATACTGCTGCTATTGACTTCTTACCTCCTCTACTGCACATGATTTTTTATACATTCACACGTTCCCTTTTCCCCACTTACAGTTCATGAAATTAAGTCTTTTGGCGGGTGGAAAAAAAGGTTTCAAAGGGTAGAGCATATATAGGCCATGAATTTCTATTTCTCAGCCTAGTTATTTTGCTTTGTAGCTAATGGAAATTCTATGGGCTGTAGGTTATCAATATCACTTTGAATTGGAGAAGCCATTTAATCGATAGCTAAGCAGACCATTTTGAGTAAAAATCTAAATCTGTTTTTTAATGGAAAAATTTTAAATTATTTGTACATAAAGTATAACTCAAGCCCAAATAAATTGTTTTGAAATGTATGGCTTTAGGACATACACATGAATATAACATAAAAGTGTGAAATGTTAAAGTAAAATTTTTCCTTGAAGTTTTGTTATTTATATCTTTACCATTCCATTGCTTAATTCCAAATATATTAGAAAAATATCCATGTATATTCTTAAAATATTAAAACCTTTTCTAGTCTTACTTTGATTCTCATTCTCTGAGTAGTAGTAGAAGTTCATATAAACACAGTGCAAATCTGTAAAAAAAAGTGTTGATGTTTGAATTCCTAGCCCATTTAATACAGAGCAGTCTGCTCTCTGAATTAAAGAAATAGACACAAACAGTCCTGTTTTTAAATTAGATTGCGTATATTTTATTGCTATAGAAATTTCTAAATGTGTAATTAATTCTTCTCTCTCTTTTGTTAGTAATCCTGTGGATTTGAGTAACCCAGCTATTATAAGCTCTACCCCCAAATTTCAGGAACAGTTCTTGAATGTGAGCGGAATGCCGCAAGAATTGAATCAATATCCCTGCCTTAAACATCTGCCTCAAATATTTTTTCGTGCCATGCGTGGAATCAGCTGTCTGGTGGATGCATTCTTAGGTGAATAATGTGTATGTTGCTATATGTGTGAAGAACTACATTCGGATAACTCTAGAGTCTAATACTAGGAGCTATTACAGAAAACCCAAAGGGAAAGATGAACAGATTTGGTGACAACAAACCAGGAAAAATTATTTGCAACGAATATAACAACTAGAAGGTTATTGTTGTCTTCATATAAATAGAGCAAACAAAATGCTAAGAAAATAAAGCCTAGTAGATATATGGATAAAGGAATGAATAAATGATTGCAAAAGAGAAAAATGTTCATGCTCTCTAGTTATCTAGGAAAACTAGAGATTAAAATGTATTAGGGACCAATCTTATGTATATAATTTGAAAGCAAATTATACTTGTTGTGAACCACTATTTTATGCCGTTTTTCACATTTTAGATATATAAAAGTCAGAATTGTTTTAACCTATTGAAAGGCAGCAATATTTATTTGTTATTTTCTAAAACATTTGTTATATGTACTTATTAATATATCACACAGGTAATATATTCTGATTAAGTTTTGCTGCCACATAACAAACGAAAATCCCAGTGTAAACAGGATAGTTTATTTTCCCATACATTAAATTTCAGGGCTAAGCAGTATAGGGTTGGTATAGCAGTCCCACTGTCAGGGATCCTAGGCTCTTCCATCTGGTGACCCTCCATCTTTTGTGCACTGCCTTGTGAGCCTTGATGGTTGAGTGAGTTTCAACCATTCTTTCTAGGAATTAAGAAGGAAGGAGATTCTAAAGCTGATTGGTCCTTCTAAGGGGATTTCTTGGAAAACCCACTCAACAATCACTAGCTTCTTCATGGTCAAAACATGGCCATATCTAGCTACAAGGGCAACTTCAAAATGGTGTCATTTATTTTTGCGTAGCCATATCCAGCTAAAATGTGTGTTCTGTTACTCAGGAAGAAAGGGTGAATGGATATTGGGAGGCAACTAGCATTCTCTGCTATATAGTATTAGTCTGTGTGTCCCAAGCCTTCTCTACTGTTGCTTGGGGAAGATTTCCTGATCACATATTTTCAACTATGAAAATAACTCCATTTGTCTTTTTTCTTTTAAAGGCATTTCTAGACCCCGATCAGACAGTGCTCCCCCAACACCTGTGAATAGACTAAGTATGCCTCAAAGCGCTGCTGTCAATACCACCCCACCACATAACCGGAGGCACCGGGCTGTTACTGTGAATAAGGCCACCATGAAGACAAGCACAGTAAGAGTTTACATCACCATTGTTATGCTCTTTATGATTGGCTTTTTAATCTGGCATACTTATTATAAAGTCCTGCTGTTTTCTCAAATTTTACATGGGTATGGGTGTATTCTTGTGTTCTTCTAATAGGTTAGTACTGCTCATGCCTCAAAAGTTCAGCACCAGACATCCTCCACCTCTCCTCTGTCAAGTCCGAATCAGACTAGTTCAGAACCCCGGCCACTGCCTGCCCCTCGGAGACCAAAGGTTAACAGCATCTTGAATCTCTTTGGATCATGGTTATTTGATGCAGCATTTGTTCACTGTAAACTTCATAATGGGATAAACAGAGACAGCAGCATGACTGGTAAATATTGCTCAAGAAATATGTTACCATTTTTTTCCTTTCCTTTTTTTTCTTTTTAGTCTTTCCTACCTGCAAGATTAATATGTATCTTAAAAAACTCTGTTTCTGACCAAGCAATGTTTTGTGCTTAACCCCTTCCAGCTGAAGTAACAGAACTTTGGAAGTTTTCCTATCTGTCCTTTTTGTGTATGTTCTATGAGGTTTGGCCTTTTGTCTGGTTTTATAAGATATACTTCAGGTTAGTCCCTTTTGTTGAATCAAATTCCTTTCAGTAGGTGACCTGGAAGTTCCCTTCATGTCAGCCAGGATAATATTTATATGAAGAATTAAAGACTTTTACTCACAGGAAGTGTTTTCTTAGATTTTGACAGCCATTCATTCATTAGTACATGTAAATGCCAGAAAAGTTTTGCTTCTCAGTGGGCTCTAACCTCTCAGATTTTAGTTTAGAGAACTTTATTTCAAGGGCACACTTTTGAAAATGCCATTTGCTCTGTAACTTAATAAGGCTGACTGTTGTCAGAATTAATAACTCAACCTCTACCTTCATTTAGATTTTATTATAAAAATAAATAAAATCTGATTTATTTTTGCCATCTTACTATTATATTAATACTTGGAAGTAGTGTCGTAGAGTGCAAGATGGATGGGTGGGGTAGTGCAGAATGTTTTGAATATTTATGATGTGTTTTAGCAGAAAAATAATAATGGCTGGCATTTATTGAGCTACTATTACTATGTGCCAGCTACTGTGATATATGCATTAATGAGTGTATTGGTTGTTTGGTAAGAAAGCACTTTTCCACTGGGGTCAGAAATAGATTGAGATAAAAAGATGTCCAATTGCTTTACTTTATCCATCTCTAGGGGAGAATGTTAATTCCGAGGATAAAATTAATGGTCATAAGGGTTTCTGCTTTGTTTCAGAAATGCATTCTTAGTTATTTACATCTCAGGACTAGGGTCTATGTCTGTAAACATTATACACATGTCATTATTTTGGATTTTCTTATAAATCTTTTAAATAATTTAGAAATGTTGTGAATATAAAGATTTTTAGGAATATCATTTGAGAATTCCATGGTTGAGTTTAGGGATTCCTTTGCTTACTTTATTTTGTTCAAATTCAGACACTTTATATTCTTCCATTTCCATATTATAATTTTACTCACAAGTTTGAAAGCGGTGTTTATTTATGGATAAGTAAATGTACTTATGATGACTAAGTGAAAACTTTTTAAAAACCACTTTTGGGTTATATTTTCTTTATGTTCCTCTACCTTATGTTTTGAGCTTCTGAACCATGTTTATATTTATTAATTTGTATTGTATTTTCTAGAATGAGTCAGTCATATTTTTAAAATTTTTTATTAAAATGTAATTCTTGTAATGTAACTTTCAGGTATAGAACTGTTGACACTGAAATCCCTGAATCTAGAATGGCTCAACCTGCTGCTTCTTTGGTGGGCTTGCTCAGAGGGAGCTTACAGACCTTTCCTCTCTCTTAGGGAGTTTGTAACAGCTTTGCTCACCCTATTGCATCAGAATATAGAAATCAGAAATCAAATCATATGTGAGCAACATCTTTTAACTCTTTAACATTTTCCTTGTTGGGGAGAGGATAGAAGCTCCTCTTCTCATAGTGTTCAGAGATGATAAAAGCTGTTACATTAACCAGGAGATAATGAGGTGTCCAAATAGTTGAAGGGGTTAGAATGCTGTTGGGTGTGGTGGGAGGCTTGGATACTGTTTTTTAAGTACTGGCTGCCATCAAGGAATTCTGCCCTGCAGTTCACCTCTAACTTAAAATGTTTGCTTCTTTGAACTGGTTAGTTTTAGATTTATGTGACAGTACACTGTACTTTGTAAAAGTAACATTGAGCTGGGAAGGGTTAATGAACTAAAATTTTAATGCACGTTATGGGCAGTTCAAAATCTCAATTCTTTGTAGTTGTGTAATTTTCATTGTTCATTGTTTTGCATGATACAAAAATCATAATTTTGGACCTGAATGCACAATTTCCTATGTTTTTGAACTAGCTTGTGGTATCGTAAAGCTTTTAATCTAACTTTTAAAAAGCTAAAAAGCTTCTTAACTTATTGTTAAATTTCACCATCTTTAAAGTATTTTATAATTACTGCTGTCCTTTGATTTGTTTCCATTTATTTCTATTATCTTGCAGCATCTTTTATCCAAATTCTTCTTTCTTATAAATCTTGTAAGTAGGAACCAGAAGCTTCTCCTTAATTGCAGTCATGTTTTTTTATTTTTTTTCATAATTCCATTAAAAATTTTGATTGTCATTGTCTCTTGTAGTTTTTGCACTTGGGAAGAAAAATACTTTTCTGTGTTTTGAATGGGGAAGATTGTTGGCAAAAGCAAATTAATCTGCCTGAATCAGTCCCATTATTTCTGTATACTAGTCTGGTCATGTCATGAATTCCAGGACTTTGCACTAACTGTGTTTTGGCTTTTTTTTTTTTTTTTAAAGCTTTAAGCTTATTTTTATACAGATTTAGTGTTTGATTTGTATGCATTCTGCATGTAGTGTTTTTCAAATGTATTATTGCTGGATAGCTTATTCAGGACTAAAAATGGCTCATGGGAAGTTGCATAAAGATTTATGCTTGACTCTGCATTCTATCAAATCTATTATTACAAAATAATTTAAGCATTTCATGTAGAGTAATAAAAGATTTCAAAGTGGTTTTCAATACACTGTGAAATCTTTTGTTAAAAATAAAAGCAACTTTCAAAGGGCTTCTGTTTCAGTGATATGAATGATTATGATAATCTTTCTTACCAATCCAATTTTCTGATTTATCAACCTCAAGTTAGCTGCTGTCTGTGGTTGTTAAAATTCATTCTCATTTTGCTTGGTTGGGCGATTCTTTGGTGTGTGTTTTGGAGTTGGGTGGGTGGGTGGGAATGCTTTCTCTTCTTCCCTACCCATTTCTCATTCTTACCTTGCCCTCTCCCTAAAGTATACAAACTGGCATGGGGTTGCCCATTTAATTATATCTATCTGAGGTAATGTGTAAGTTGCAGTAGCTAATGTTTAAGTATCATTCTACAGAGGGAGGAAAAAACAAAATAATAGAAAAGCCAAATTCTGTATTATATATCTGTATAATAAATACAGATATATGCAAATGTCTCTTATCAAAAATTCAGTTGAAAATTGCTTCTGGTAGAATCTGTTAAACTGACAGTGCCACTGTAAATTAATTGTTACTCATTTTCAAAGAAGATTTCAGAGAGCCCTTTTTAAAAACATTAAGACATAGTTGCTAAATAAAAGCATTATTGGATTCAAGTAGCTATTTAATGACACCAACATTTGATCTTTGTGTCCAGGGTCCCATGAGCCTATTTGGCATATTGACAAATATAATAAAACACTCCTTTTCTCTCCCCAGCCATTACAACACAAGCTAGCATGGAGTTTCGACGGAAAGGGTCACAAATGTCCACAGACACCATGGTTTCCAATCCTATGTTTGATGCAAGTGAATTTCCTGATAACTATGAAGCAGGAAGAGCTGAGGCTTGTGGGACACTGTGTAGGATTTTTTGTAGCAAGAAGACTGGAGAAGAGATTCTGCCAGCTTATTTATCCAGGTCTTAGAATTTTTCGTTTGTTTTTCCATTTATATAGTTTTGATAGTGAAACTATTGTAGCATGGCTTAGTAGACTGAACTGATAAGTAAATGTTGGTCTGAAATACCTACAAATGTATCTGTAAGTAATTGAAATTTGCTTGAATTTTTCCATTTTACCTGCCTCATCAGATTAGGTGAAGATTCCTAAGACTCTTTTTATTTTAGAAGTGTTATTTATTCCATCTTACTTGAATTTTATTAGTTATGGAGAGATTTGGAAGGACCATGATAATTTGTTGATAAATTTTTAGTATAGTATTAGGCACGTAGACAGTCCAGAAATAATCCTGCCTTCAAGGAGCTTATTTTCTGCAGTGAGCAGAGCAGTGCACACAAGTAAACAATGATCCAATAGGAATAGGAAGTTGATGGGAGAGAGGCGCAGATAAAGTGCTGTGGATGTTCAGAGAAGAAGCACCACACACTTACCCCAGGGGATTCAAAAAAGAGTTATGGAGGCCTGCATGATTATGCTAAACTTACAAAGGGTGGGTAGTATTTAGACTGCCTTAGGTAGTTGGGTGGTGTCATCTTATCCAAATCTCTGGCATCAGCCATCTTTGTGAATGACTCTGCCATCCATTCAGTTGCTCAGGCCAAAAGCTAGGAGTCATTTTAGACTCCTCTCCCTTTGTCTCTCTAGTCAATTAACCACGTCCTCCTGCCTATGTGCCACTTAACTCTCTTTCTGATCTCTTTCCACTCTGTCCCCACCATGACACTTTAGACTTTGTTACTTTTGCCTAAATTAACTAATAATAACCTCCTATTTTTCTTCCCCTTTGCCCCCCTTAACTAATCATTCACACATCTGCTGAAGTGAGGTTAATATTAGCAAGACCATTTAGGTATCTGCATACCTACAAGGTTCTCAGGAGAGAGGACTGACTCTGTCAGAGGGAACCAAGTGCAGAAGCTTATAGATGTGAAAAAGAATGATATATATAGGGAACTAGGCAAGGGTATCTTAACCACAGACTCTTGACTTGAAGCAACAGAAACCCTCTCAATTGGACTTAAGCAAAAGGATAATGAGTTATGAGAGGCTAGTGATATTTAATGAATTCTAAGGTCAAGAAGTGTAGCAGTCCTCATTGAAGAGCAGGAACCGAGGAATAGAAAGTGCTCAAGGATCAAAACAACTTCCCTCCTTTCTGTTTCTCTGTCTTCATGGTCTCCCAGAACTGCTTCCTTCTTTTCTTCTCTGCAAATCATTTTCTTATACTGTAATATGCTTCTAAATTCCCAATTCTCATGGCCTTGGTCTAGGTCAGGGTTGAGGAACCTGCGGTCTTGGGGCCACATGCGGCCTTCTGGATCCTTGAGTGCAGCCTTTTGACCGAATTCAAATTTTGCAGAACAAATCCTTTTAATAAAGGATTTGGCCAAGGGGCTGAACTTGGGGATCAGGAGGCTGACATGTGGCCTTGAGGCAGGGCCAATTAGCATCTCTGAATCCTAATTTCCTGGGAAAGTATTGGATTAACCTTGCATCTGTCTCTGGTTTAGCCAGTTACAGTTGTGAGGGTGGGTCACGTAAGGGTGCCAGAGCTCACCCCTTGTGGTGGGGGTACGTTTCTCAGGAGGGAGACCATGGGGGACATATTCCAAATGGTCTTAGTAGCAGTGAGGGATGTAAATACACTTTTTTCCCTAGTAATTATGAATTACTATGAAATTTTACTGCCATGGAATTCAATTCAGTAATTCCTCCAGTTTATTGATAAGTACCGCAGCCATTTGTTTCGTTTTGTTCTGGTTGCCTCATTTGCAGGCAACTATAACTTCGAGTTGCAAGGCTTAAGCTTTAAGAAGGTGTAATAGACATGAATACTTTTTTTTTCATTATGAAAGAGGATTTGTTTTTTAGTGTATGTGAATCAGAATTGTTTTAATTCTAGTAATACTTTCTAAAGGATAGAAATAGTAAAGAGTGGAAATAGACTTTCAGATGATTTTGTAGAAAATAATAATTATGAAAACTCTTGATAAGCAGTTTGTTTAAAATTTTTTTCTTGCTTTCCTAGATTTTACATGCTTTTAATTCAAGGTTTGCAGATAAATGATTATGTGTGCCATCCTGTCTTGGCCAGCGTTATTCTAAACTCCCCTCCTTTGTTCTGCTGTGACTTGAAAGGGATTGATGTTGTGGTTCCTTACTTTATTTCAGCTCTTGAAACCATTTTGCCTGACAGGTAAGCTATCATTCTCTACTGTTATCAGTTGTCTGGTGTGGCCGGGTCTGTTTTTGTCCTTCCTCCCCACTTTCCTAATGTATCCTGTCCAGTTGTCGTCATAGTCCAAGGGGACTCAGGCCACATTAAGTGAATGTAGACTGTCCGCACCCGCCTTATCCCTGAACTCCTTCAGTTCTGATTTGTCTGTGGGCTTGTTGAATCTTTTCTGGCCTGTTCTAGAGGGGTAAGAGCAACTCCAGCCCAGAGGTTCTTCCTTTGTTGAGGAGGCCTTACATTTTAAATAAAGAAATAGATCAATCAAATTCTAGTTTAATTCAGTAACATTTTAATATAGAAATTCACACACACACAATGCTTAGATTGTGAGAAATTGGCATAATATAAATTTGGCAATAGCTGAAAATGTCCTTTAGTTAAAAAATACTAATAGCTTTTTATTTTTTGGCAGAGAACTCTCAAAATTCAAAAGCTATGTAAATCCAACAGAATTGAGAAGATCTTCCATTAATATCCTACTTTCTTTGTTGCCCCTCCCTCATCATTTTGGCACAGTCAAATCAGAGGTAATATTTTATTAAAGTTTTTTATATTCTGTTATGTGTGATAATTTAAGTCAAATTATATTTTAAAAATGGAATGGGAGCTGTTTTTTAAGAAACTCAAGTTACTTCAAGTGAATTAACAAAGTTGATTTGTTGTGTTATTTTTTTCTGTCAGTCTGCCAGCATTGGCAGACTGACAATGGTAGCCTTGGCCTACCATTTCAAGTGTTACAGGCTAGTGATATCTGATAAAATGTGTTGAATGAGTCAGTGACAAATTTAGCACAGTGATGAATATTACACTGAAAGCCTTGCTCGTTAGACTGATCTGTTTGCTATAGCTGATCCCATGTAGGCATAGTGACCCACAAGCATTGATATTCAATATTATTTGTTTTTTCCGTAGGTGGTCCTGGAAGGAAAGTTTAGTAATGATGACAGCTCTTCTTATGATAAACCAATAACTTTTCTATCCCTGAAGTTGAGACTTGTGAATATACTAATAGGTGCCTTGCAAACGGAAACGGACCCAAACAACACCCAAATGATACTAGGTTTGTGTTCACACATTTTTTGTAAGTGAAAACCCGTGTGCTGTTGGCCACAGGCATGCTGAGAAAGTGGCGATCAGTGACAGGAGCCTAAGCCCAGTGCAGCTCTATTTACTGTTCTTAATCAGAGACAGAGTTCATTTGCTTTTTAATGTAAAGAAAAATTTAAAGGAGTGAGATGCGGGAATTCAAGTGTTATAGTTGTCTTGGTTGGTCATTTTATTTGTGCTTTTTGCTTTTCTTTCCCTCTCCCTCCTCCCTTTCTCCCCTTTTCTCCTCTTTTCTCCTCCCTTTTCCTCTTCCATTCTTCCTTTTCTTCTTTCCCCTTCATTTCCTCCCCCTTTACTTCTGCCTCTTCCTCTTCCTCCTGCCTGTTACTTACATGTAAAAAAAATTAGAGTTGAATATAATTCTGGAAGCCACGTCAGAACCCTGACAAGAAGTTGTGAAGTAGCTGTTGTTGTGTGTCTCCCCTCTTTCCTTATTGTTTCTCATTTGTCTCCTAATCATACGGATTCTCTGTCTTAAATGTCTCCTCTTCATCATGGCCACTGCTATATTTTAGGTCCTCATCACTTCTCAACTTGATTACTGTAACCATCTCTTGTCATACTTCTGCCTTTTCATCAAAGCCAAGGGCATGGTCCTAGGTACAGGTACTCTGGGGGGGATATTAGAGAAATGAGTGGCATGATTCTTACCCTTGAGCAAGTCTCATTGCAGAGATTCAGATACCCTCACAAAGTCCTCACGAGATAGCAAAATGCAGTGTTGATGCATATCACATTGAATATCTTCAGGGTTGAGAGAGAAAAAACAAAAAGGGCAACCAACTCCTGCTTTAACCTTTAATCCATTGACCCTGTGTCTTTTTCCCTGTCTGTCACATCTCCTCTTCCCTCCTTACCTAGATTCAATTTCCCTTAACACTTTTTTTTGTTTTGTTTAAGCCTGTCAAATTTAGTGGTAGGGGGTTATATACCAACTTTAGTGACACTAATGTTAATAAGTTCCAATAATGTACTACCATTGCCAATAATGTACTACCATTGGCAACAATTGGACACCCCTTCCCCATCCCTGAACACTTTTAAACCCCTTCTTTGCTTAAACTTAGCTGTCCATTTATTCCACACTCACACCTAAATGGTTGAATAGTGCTGGAGAAAAAAAAAATCACACACCAGGGCTGAATAGGCTTTTCTGATTTATGCCTATAAATCTCTGGTGGCACTTAACTCACTGACAGGGTTTTACTACACTTCTCTAGTGAATTCACAGTTCTGTTTCTCTCACCTTGTTTCTCCTAAGCCTGCTTCTTTCTTCCACTTAGCTAATAATCCTGCTCTATATTTCATAGAAAAAATACATTAGATGAGAATCATCTCATCTTCCCATCATTTCTACCAGCTATCTATAACCTACCTGTAGTTTGCTCTTTCTTCTTATTTCATTCAACAATATTTGGGTTCTGTTATGTGTTGTGTGCCAGACACTATCCTATACTCTGGGATACAGCAGGGAACAAAATAGACAAAAAGTCATTCTGGTGAGGGCAAGGAGCAACTGATAAATAAGGTAACTAGTGTGTTATATGGAGGAGAAAAAGCGGGGAAAGGAAACAGAGAAGGTAAGGGTGTGTGTGTGTGTGTGTGTGTGTGTGTGTGTGTGTGTGTGTGTGTATGTGTGTGTGTGTGTGTGAGAGAGAGAGAGAGAGAGAGATGTGGCAGAGAGGAAGGGGCTGTTCAGTTTTAAATAGAATGCTATGGCAGAGCTCACCAAGAAGGTGAGAGAGTGAGCCATGCAGATAAAGGGAATGAAAGTATATCAGACAGAGGAAAAAGCAGTAGCAAAGAACCTGAAGCAGGAATGTGTTTGAGGAACAGTAAAGGCCAGTGTAGCCAGAATGAAGAGAGCAAAGGTGGAAGAAGGAGGAGATGAAGATATTAAGTAGCCTCAGCTTGTTTTAGTGTTGCTCCACTTGTACCCTAAATCCTCCTTGGCTTCTCAAGGACATCACTCTTCTTTCCTATCTGATCAATTTCTCCCTCTTTAATAGATTATTTATAGTGGCATAAAAATATGCCTCAATATTACTCTCTTAAAATATACCCTCCCTGGCTGCCTTACGTTACTACCCTGTTGTCTTCATTCTCTGCTACCCTTTAAATCAAGACTATTTGAGTTTTATATACTCACTTTCACTACTTCTTGCCTACCATTCTCTTCAGCTCATAGGGCTTTTGTCTCCACCATACCACTGAATCAACTCATATCAGGGTTACCAGTGATCTCCATCTTGCCAGAACTACTGTCATCTTGGCCTCTTAGCAGCACTTGATTTGGTTGACCACTATCTCCTTCTTTTAACACTTTTTTTCTAGAGGCTCCCATCATACCATATTAGCCTGATTTTATCTCACTGATTCCTCCTTCTCTGTGTTTTCTTTTTGTTTTTTTGTGAGAGAGAGTCTTGCTCTGTCACCCAGGCTAGAGTGCACTGGTGTCATCATAGCTCACTGCAACCTCAAACTCATGAACTCAAGTGATCCTCTGCCTCAGCCTCCTGAGTAGCTGGGACTACAGATGTGTGCCACAGCACCTATCTAATTTTTCTATTTTTAGTAGAGATGGGGTCTCGCTGTTGCTCAAGCTGTTCTCAAACTCCTGAGCTCAAACAATCCTCCTGCCTTTGCCTCCCAGAGTTCTAGGATTAGCGGTGTCAGCTGCCGTACCTGGCCTTTCTCCGTGTTCTTGCTAGCTTTTCTCTCCTACCAGATATGTTGGTATTAGAAGCTCCCAAGCTCTTTTCTTGCCCCTGTTATCCTAGGTGGTGTCATCAATTTCATGGCTTCAAATTTCATGGCTGAATATTCTTTAGCCTAAACATCTCCATCTCAACTTGAGTTGCTAGCTAACGCCTATTTGACAGTAGGCAGTCTCTACTTAGGTATCTAAAAGGCAACTCAAACCTAACTTGCCTGCCTTCCACATCCCTTCCATAAATCTGCTCCCCGCCAATCTGATTCTTCATCTTGGTAAGTGGCATTGTCTTGTATACCTAATTGATCAGGCAAGAACCTAAAACTCATCTGTCTTTGATTTTTCCCTTTCCATTATACCCCATGTCGAAATCTACCCCTAAGTTCTGTCAGTTCTGCTTCCAAAAGACATCCTGATCAGCCTTACCATCTCACTCCTTTCTTGCCCCTCTAGAGTATATCCTACCCACTTAGGCTAGAATGATTGTTCTGAAAAGGATAACTTAAATAATTCCAGTCAGTCTTCATGCCATTGGCTTCCCATTACACTTAGAATAAAATCCACTTTCTTTACATTGATCTATGGAGACCACATTCAAACGTTATCTTATGTCTGACTACCTCTCAGGACTTGTCTGTACTTTTCTCTTAGTTCTCTGTGCTCCATTCATACTCACGTCTTTTTTTCCCTCTCATTCATTTTGACATCCAGCTCGTGATAACTTCTTCGGAGCCTTATTTACTATTCCTCCTGCTAGAATGTTCTTTCCTTGATTTTTGCTTAGCTTTTGTCATCTTCTTAGAGAGACATTCCCTAACAGACTCTGCTTAAGATGATCTCATTTCATCATTTTTTCACAGCATAGTGCCTGAAATTATCTTGTTTGCTTAAATGTTTTACTCCCCCCTTTGATATATTTAAAAAAAATATAAAGTATTTGTTGATTGACTAACAAACCTAAACCTATTGTTAGTACTAAGGACAGTGTTATCTCCCTTAAACATCATAAGAGAGACTCTGATGAACAAAGAGGCTCTTCCCCCAATCCATGTTCAAATTGGATAACCAGCAATTTACTATATTAGAAAGCAAGGGGTTTTTAGTTGTTGCTTCTGCATCTCGGCACCACTGAAGTTCAATCCTGGATATTGAGATCACCACCCTTGACAGTGGTAGCTCTCAGAAAGCCAGGCTTTCCTCAGCCAACTAACTGGGGTCCCCACAAAACCAAGTGAATGCAAATACTATCCCAGCCAACAAAACCTGGGTGGCAGATAGAACTTCTGCTTCTGGAGCAGTTGATCCCTGAATGTGCCTTGACCTTGGCAGTAGCTATAGGCTTCCATTTTCCTCTTATTAGCAAGACCAAGATTGGGCTACTGCTTAGTATCTTAGATTCTTATTTTTATTTTATTTTTTTGAGACAGAGTCTCACTTGTTGCCCAGGTTATAGTGAGTGCCATGGCGTCAGCCTAGCTCACAGCAACCTCAAACTCCTGGGCTCAAGTAATCCTTCTGCTTCAGCCTCCCGAGTAGCTGGGACTACAGGCATGTGCCACCATGCCTGGCTAATTTTATATATATATATATATTAGTTGGCCAATTAATTTCTTTCTATTTATAGTAGAGACGGGGTCTCGCTCTTGCTCAGGCTGGTTTTGAACTCCTGACCTCGAGCAATCCACCCACCTCAGCCTCCCAGAGTGCTAGGATTATAGGCGTGAGCCACTGTGCCTGGCCTTAGATTCTTATTTGTTGAAAGGTGGGATCACACATTCCATTTAAGTTCTTATAGCCCCAGAAGCGGTAGGGCACACGTCCTTCCAGCAGGAACACAATCCTTGAGATGGTTCTAAAAGACCTTTAAAAAACAGACAGATCCTGAAGAGGTAGGTCATAACTGCCTACATTTCTCCAGAGTCACCTAATTAGTAAGTGACTGGAGTTGTCTGTAGCTGGATAAAAAGTTTTGTAGAGTCTCATCAGTCTCAAATGCCATTAATTTAATTCTGGGTATGATTTTTCTAGATTCATAACTGTAGACTTTTGCTCTTACATTCTCAATTATGAGGTATAGATATGTTCTTGTTTAGGCTGGGTTTTTAGAGACCTTCTGAAGTTAGTGTGGTCAGTCTGACCAAGGGTTGGAGCCAAAGTCCACCCGTGGCATCAACACTATTTCGGATACATTTTGAATACAGAGGGAGGAGGAATGTTTTGATATGAGAGGTCCTCTAAGTTAGAGTGGTTTAGGTTATTCAAATAACGTATTTTCACTTGAAATTAGATAGTTTCTGCAGCTGATGGAGTATTTAGTTTTGCTTTGCCCTTGTTCTGAAGAGCTCTTAATGTACAAGGAAGAGTCAGTTGTCACTCTTGCGATAGGTTGGCAAAGCTCTTTCTATCTTTATCCACAGTGGGCAAGAGCATGGGATGAGAAGCAATGTGCTAGGCTCACCATCTTGTTTCTGTCCTACCCTTTCCAGGGCTATGGATTCTTGATAATAAATAAATGTTGCTTGCTTTCAGAATGTGCAGACATTGGCAAGCCCCAGACTGTGTGGCTTTAGCCATTCTAAAAAGCAATATGATCAGATAGGTATAGCTATGATTTTTATTTTGTTATTTTTGTTTTATTTTTAAAAGACCAGAGCTTAGTTTTAAAAGTATTCCATAATATTTTCCTTAGTTTGTATTATTCCTGAAATTAAGATGCTTATATCTGGTCTTTTTTTTTTTTTTTTTGAGACAGAGTCTTACTTTGTTGCCCAGGCTAGAGTGAGTGCCGTGGCATCAACCTAGCTCACAGCAACCTCAAACTTCTGGGCTCAAGCGATCCTTCTGCCTCAGCCTCCCGAGTAGCTGGGACTACAGGCATGCACCACCATGCCTGGCTAATTTTGTCTATATATATATTAGTTGGGCAATTAATTTCTTTCTATTTATAGTAGAGACGGGGTCTTGCTCTTGCTCAGGCTGGTTTCGAACTCCTGACCTTGAGCAATCCGCCCGCCTCGGCCTCCCAGAGTGCTAGGATTACAGGCATGAGCCACCGTGCCCGGCCTGGTCTTTTATACCAGTTAAAAAATATCTGATAATGGGCATGTTTTTATATAAAGCAAAGTTTGACCACCACATTTATTTTAGAAAAATGTGATTATAAAACTTTGAGGGCAGATCAGAATTAGGGAATTTTTAAAGAGTATCTTTTTTGACCGATCAATGCATTTATTAGTACAGTTGATCCTTGAACACCATGGGGGTTAGTCATGCTACATCCTGAACAGTAGAAAATGTGCATATGACTTTTGACTCCCCAAAAACTTCACTACTAATAGCCTACAGTTGACTGGAAGCCTTACAATAATATAAACAGACAATTAGCACCTTTTGTATGTTATATATTATATATTATAATGTCACAATAAAGTAAGCTGGAGAAAAGAAAATGTTATTAAGAAAATCATAAGGAGAAAATACATTTTTAATACTTTACTGTATTTATTGATACTGTAAGTTTACATTTTCTGTTTATAAGGTGAATCATCTCTCTGAAATGGCAGGCAACGGTAGCTACGGATCTCAATCTACAGTACATTCAAAGCAATTCAACTTTTTTGTAATGTCATGACCTTTCTCTGCTTCATGGGAGCACTTCTAGCATCACTAGTGGCACTGCATATAGCTCCCATGATGTTAGTCAAGGTTTATGGCATTGCACTAAACAATTGAAAAATAGATGAGAACTGCAAGAGATCACTTTTAACTGTGATACGCAATTTGCTGGAGAGACAAACTGCTTACGTGGAGATGATTAGCCATCAAATAGGTTTAAGTGGATACTTGCAACACTTGGGCTCACTGAAATAGCAACAGCAACAGGAGGTGGCTATGGAATTATTACAGTAGTACAGTATGTACTACAGCTAATTTTATGACTTAATACTGCATCTTTACCATTTGTTTACATTTCTCTTGCCTGAATGGCACCATGTCTGGTCTGTGTATGCATACGTTTTGATAAATTCTAACTTTTTACAATAGATCTGGGTATATTTTATGGTTCCAAATGATAAAATAAACTAGTACCTACATATATTTTATGCATTCATGACATAACCTAGCTTTCTCAATTTTTCGATTTTTTACGCTACTCAGTTTGTCTCCATGTTTTTTCAAATTGTCACAAATCTTCAAAAAATTTTCTAATATGTTTCTTGAAAAACAATCTGTGTATGTGCAATTCAAACTTGTGTTATTTGAGAGTCAACTATAATTTTATGGGAATTTCAGGAATGCTCAGCCAAAATCATATTCCCATCTCTATTAATCATATAAGATATTTTAGCCATTTTAGTGTTCTTGTATATTTTTTTTAAATGCCTTTTTTTGGTTTGCTGTTACAGGGGCAATGTTAAATATTGTTCAAGATTCAGCACTTTTAGAAGCCATTGGTTGCCAAATGGAGATGGTAAGAAGCATACCACATGTAATCTGTCAGAGAACATCAATTTTGGATTTTATGTAACTTATATACCAAAATGTCTGTCTTTGTGATTTTTTTTTCAAGTCCTTTTGTTTGTAAATCCAGCTCATTGATTTGGACAGATTCTATTTTAAAATAGCATATATTTTGAGGTTTCTTACCTTTCAGTGCCTTACCAGCTGTATATCAGGTCCCTGAGAGATTCTGTGTGAGAGAAACTCCAGCTCAATCTAGTCTTTATTCCTACTTAAAACTCTTACATGTTTTGCTCTGCTGGTGAACTGGCTTGAATAATGTAGGAAAAGCCCCAGCCAGCACGCATGTAGTTAATTTTTTTCCATCCCATCATCTCTTTCTAGCCCCTCTAGACCAAAGTTTGCAGGTCTCCCAAAGCACCAGTGCTTCTAAATTTAAAAAGCTTGCCAGAGACTTCAGTGCTCCCTGTTTCTGTCTTCAAAATATGTGATCCCTATACTAGGAGTAGAGGCTGGAGTGTGGGGGAGTTAATAGGGGACTTTGGGGTGAGCTGGGTGAGCTATGTAGTGTGGGTGATCAAATTATTATTAAGGACATTAATTTCATGTCTCAGTAGATGGTGAATAATAATTTACTGATCTGAATATAATAAATTGTGTTTCTGTGGTAAAAAAAAAAATAAAGTCTTTAACGGTAGTTTATTAGCCCCTGTACATAATAGGAGTTAATCTTCATACTAACCTTAATATTTTATTGCATGTGTTTTATGATATAATTACATTTGAAAGTTGCTGTTTTTTTTATTTGTGTTGTCTTGTTTTATTATTATTATTATTATTTGTAGAGACAGGGTCTCACTATGTTGCCCAGGCTGGTCTTGAACTGGCTTCAAGCAATCCTCCCATCTTGTCTTCCCAAAGTGCTAGGATTACAGGCATGAGCCACCACACCCAGCCTATTTGTGTTTTTTAAGATTGTATCCCTGTTCTGAAGTTTTGCTTGGGAGGCACTAGGGTATTTTCTTCAAGGACGCAAAGTCATTAGCTACTGAAGTCTAGTGAAGATGAAAAGGTCCTGGGCTGGCCCTTTGTGGCGAACAAGACCCCGGTATGGGCATCTATAGCCTTGAAACCCTTCATATCCTCCAGTAGATGGTGTCTGTGCAGAAATACCACAGCAGTTTTAGTCCTTTGTCAGTTATTATCTGTGTATCCGTTTGTGTGATTTAGTTGGCACCATCCATTTTATCAGCATGATTTTTGATGACTGACTTCTGTTTATACTTGTAAACTATGCTCAAATATTTGACTCATTTTCACTGACTAGGGTGGTGGAGAAAACAACCTGAAGAGTCATAGTCGCACTAATAGTGGTATTAGTTCAGCAAGTGGTGGAAGCACAGAGCCCACAACTCCCGACAGTGAAAGACCTGCTCAGGCTCTCCTGCGGGATTATGGTAAGCCATATTTGTTGTTTTCGAAATTCACTGTTTCATAGAATAACTTTAATGTTCCAATTTATAAAACAAACAAATTAAAATTTTTATCTTCCTGATTTTTTATGTGCTTAAGTATGATAGGGTATTAGTCTAAAAAGCTAAGAAAAAGAAAACAAATTTTTAAAATTTAGCTATATAGCTTTTAGTAGTTAGATTTTAGATAGTTTATTAGATTTTACAAATGGTGGTAATGGGTAGTTAGGAGACATTTCTGGATTTTGTACCATGTGCTGGTGATACAAAAGTCAAAAAAGATGTGGACAGTGCCTCAGAGCTCACAGTCCAAAGGCATAGATGTACAGTAAGTCAATTATTGTACTGTGGAAAGGAAGGTGATAGGGTATGCATTAGATGGCAACCCAGAGGAGAGTCTGCCTTCATGTTAAAACCTGTTTACCTTACTATATCTTGTTAGATTCTTCAGTCACAAATTTTAAGCAAGAGTAAGGAAACATTTTTATTTTCTGCCCTGCCAAGTAAAACATTTATCAGCAAAGCATCCTATTCAATGATGTGCTCTACCTTGGGCAGTTATTTTATGGGTTCTGTGAGTTTGTGGGTACATTTATATTTTTATGCATAAATACTAACAGTGTATTGAATCTGTGAGTAATTTGTCCAACTAGATTGGAATGATATCTAGATGCTTAGATGTGAGCTTAATTTTTTAATCACCTGGAGAGTTCATGAGCCATGTTCATGAGGTTCATGAATTCATGAGGCATGTTTGTATGGTTTCAGCTTGTAGTAAATATCCTTGAGCATGTGAGATACAAAAAGTCTATGTGGATATTCAACTCAATTTAAATACTATACTTATAAAGAAGTTATTTAAATTGTTATCTTCATCATGTATATAGATTTAGGTGTACTAAAGGTTGAAAATTTTTTTATTTTTCATGCTTTCTAAAACTTCTAAGCTAAAGAAATTTTCATATTACTGCATGTGTTCTAATATAAATGTTTGAAGTGATTATTGTTTGTTTCAGCATTTTGAACTGGTGTTAGTGAGCTCTGCTTGTAATGTCGTAAAATATTTTTTTACTAAGAAATCCAGATTTGTTTTAGTGTTGCATGAATGTCTCTCTTTAATGATCATTCCTTTTTCTGTTGTCACTGCCCTCTTTCTGATAGGATCGACAGGTATAATGTCCCTAAAGCTTCCTTTATAAATTCAATTTAATTTGTCCTAATTTAATTTCTCCTAATTTACTATTAGCTAAGTAGTAATTGCTTTAAATATAGAGTTGGAGGCCAAATAAAAACTTGGTGGCTTAGTTATATAATTTTTTTAGAAGTAATAAACTCGTCTGAGAGTTAAATGTTAAAATGTGTTTGAAAAGGCATTGCATGTGATTTTTGATGGTTTAAACCCTGCAAGTAATTTTGACAGATGCTTTAAGGTAATTCCCAGCATCGGAGGAGGCTATAAAATTTGAATTATTTCCTCTATAAAATTCCCCCCCAAAAAAATAACTGAGAGCCTTTTCATCATTTTTTTTTGAAAATGTAGCTCTCTATGAGTTGTACATTTAGAAATTTTAAGATTTACGTTGTTATAAAAATGATACTGAAACTGCCAAATCCCATGGTTTTCTGTGTGAAAGTATATGAGCCGGGACCTAGAAGCTGCTCTGGTCCGGTGTGTGTGCCCTGCGTACTGTGCAGTCAGGCTTGGCACTCAGGCCAGTGGGGCGGGGAGCATAGCACTGTGTGGGTGCCCGTCATGTTCACTGTGGCTGCTGTGGTCTGTGCCTAGTGGAATGCTGTGCTTCTTGTTACTAATGCTTAGTTGTTTTCCCTCCCTGTGGGATGTGGCATTGGGGTTATATCCTAGCTCTTAATACAGATTCGGCTGCTGGGCTCCTGATTCGCAGCATTCATCTTGTCACCCAAAGACTCAACTCCCAGTGGCGGCAAGACATGAGCATATCACTGGCAGCTCTAGAACTCCTCTCTGGCCTGGCAAAGGTGAGGAAGGACGTCTTTGTATTTTAACTTGGCAGCCTTGGGCCAAGGCTCTTTTTACTGTATCTCTTGACCTTTTGATGTGGGTATCGCAGTGTTGTTCATACTCAAACATAGTTTATATACAAAGTGTGCAAAATTGAGCATCCAGGTAAAAATTTATAAAAGGAAACTTTACTTTTTTCTAAATCGGTTCAAAAGAGTATGGATTAAAAAGAGAGTATGAATGACATTTTTGCTGTTAGATTACAGAAAACATTTCAATACTTGCCATTTATTTATTCATATATAATACTAGAACACATACTGATTTTGTAAAGAGTGATTTTCCTAAAATATGCCATTTATGATTATCTGTGACTCTCCCATCTTCCATTATCAGAGATATGACAACGGCCTAAAGATGGAAACAACCCAAATACCCATCAACTGATTAATGGATAAACAAATTGTGGTATATATTGACACCATGAAATATTATTCAACCACAAAAGGAAGGAAAATTCTGACATATTCTACAACATAAATGAAACTCAAAATCATTATGTTAAGTGAAAGAGCTGGACACAGAAAGTCACATATTGCATGATTCCACAAAAAGATCACATATTGTATGATTCCATTTGTATGAAATGTCCAAATAGGTAGATCCAGAGTTAAAAAGAAGACTGGTGGCTGTCAGGGACTTTTCAAATTTCTTCATAGATGTTATCTCAGTTTTGTGGAACCTTGGAGCTGAGTTGTCATTTGTGCTTCTCTATGTGTATTTTTTTTTAATGAAATTCATAATAACATAAAATTAACCATTTTAAAGCAAACAGTTCAGTGGCTGTTAGTACATTTGTAATGTTGTATAATCACAACCTCTAGTTCCAAAACGTTTTCATCACTCCAAAATAAAACCCTTTATCCATTAAGTAGTTTTGCTTCAGAATCCCTGTGTCCTCCAGTCCCTGACAGCCACCAGTCTTCATTTTATCTCTGGATCTACCTATTTGGACATTTCATACAAATGGAATCATACAATATGTGATTTTTTTTGTGGAATCATGCAATATGTGACTTTCTGTGTTCGGCTCTTTTCACTTAACATAATGATTTTGAGTTTCATTTATGTTGTAGAATATGTCAGAATTTTCCTTCCTTTTGTGGTTGAATAATATTTCATTGTGTCAATATATATCACAATTTGTTTATCCATTCATCAGTTGATGGACATTTGGGTTGTTTCCATCTTTAGGCTGTTGTCATTAGTGCTGCTGTGAACATGCATGTGCATGTATTTGTTTGAATACCAGTTTTCAGTTCTTTAGGGTATATACCTAGGAGCGGAATTACTGGGTCAGATGGTAATTCTATGATTAACTTTTTAAGGAACTCCCAAACTGTTTCTCATGTGACTGAATTGTTTTACATTTCTACCAGTAATATATGGGGGTTCCACTTTCTCTACTTCCTCACTAACATCCAGGTGTTTTCTTGTCAGTAAAATGGGCAGGATTATCTTGTGTGTAACACCTGGTGCAGTGAGGCTCAAATGAGATGAAATACATAAAACACTTTGTGAACAAAAAGGTGATATACACACACATCAGATGGTGCTTTCTGGGATGATACTAGTTTAAGCCCTCATTTTTCAGTTGTGGGAAAGGCTATGACTTACTTGTGTCATAAGAAACAAAATAGGCAAGAAAACCTAAGATGTTCTTACTACCACTTGGAGCTTACCTCAAAGATCCTCAGGCATAATTTTTTGTGAGAGGCAGTTACTGAATACAGAAAGTAAAAACAGCCATTTGTGAGACATGCAGGACCACAGTGTCTCTAAGAGCAAAATACTGTTTCCTGTGACCTTTAGTACACTCACTAGTAAGAAATTAGCCCTAGATGGAGCACTGCTCTGCACCTGCTTAATAGATCATAAAGGGCTAACACCTGATTTCTTGACTTAGTATAAAGCTACAGCAATCAAAATAGTCTGGTATTGGCATTTAGTTGGACGAGTAGATCAGTGGAATAGAATAGAGAATTCAGAAGTAGATGCACATATAACACAGTCATCTGATTTTTGACAGAGGTGCAATGGTAATTCAACGAAGAAAGGATAGTCTTTTTCAACCAGTGGTGATGAAACAATTTGATATTCATATACAAAAAAAAATCCAACACAAACTTTGATTCACACCTTGCACTATGAACAAAAATTAGCTCAAAATGGATTGTAGACCTCAAGATAAAACCTAAACTATAAAACTTCTAGAAGAAAACAGGAGAAAAATTTTGTGACCTTAGGTGATACAAAGATTTCTTAGATATTATACTATAGAAGAATAAACTGATAAATTGGGCTTCACCAGAATTAAAAACTACTGTTCTTCAAAAAATACTGTTAAAAGAATGAGATGACAAGTCACAGACTAGGAAAAAAAAGCTTTCCAAAGGATATATCTGATGAAGGACTTGTATCCAGATTACATAAAGAACTCTTAAAACTCAATAATAGCTTTTGTTTTTAGTGGTGTGTGGCAGCAATATGGTGGTGCAGATTTCCAAGAAAAGGAAGTTTGTTGTTAATGGCATCTTCAAAGCTAAACTGAGCAAGGTCCTCCTTCAGAAGCTTGCTGAAGTTGGGTACTCTGGAGTTAAGGACAGAAATCATTACCTTAGCCTCCAGGATGCAGAATGTTCTTGGTGAGAAGATTCAGCAGATATATGTGCATTGACCCAATGTAGTTCAGAAGAGGAGTGGCTTCCCTGAGGGCAAGTAGAGCTTTATGCAGAAAAGGTGACCTAAAAGATGGCTGTATGCCGTTACCCAGACAGAGCCTCTGTGTTAGAAACTTCTAGGAGGGTTTGTTGTGTGGAGAGTCTACTGTAGTGTGCTGTATTTCTTTGTGGAGAGTGGGGCAAGGGCTACAAGGTCATCGTGTCAGGAAAACTCTAAGGATTCAGAACTGAATCCATGGACTTTGTGGATGATCTGATGATACACAGTGGGGACCCCCATTAACTACAATGTTGATACTGCCATCTACCATGTGCTGCTCATCAAAATGGAGATCATGCTATCATGGGACTAAGTGGTGAGATTGGCCTTAAGAAGCCCCTGCCTGACCTTGTGAGCATTGTGGACCTTAAAGATGAGACACTATCCACCACCCCTATTTTGAGGGGACAGAATGTTAGGAAGCCAGAGTCACTTGCCATGCTCTGTCCAGTTACCACTACATAACAGGGTCTCCCTGGCAGCTGGACCTGGAGTCTGGATGTTGCTTCATAAAGACCTTTAATAAAATCTTTTAAAAAGACAACAACAAAAACCCTTTGATAATAAACAACCCAGTCAAAAAGCAGCAAAAGATTTGAATAGACACTTTACCAAAGAAGATAGATGTCAAATAAGCACATGAAAAGATGCTCAATATCATTAGCAATGCATTATTGTTAGCAATATCATTAGCAATCCAGTATCATTAGGAATGCAATTAAAGCCACAATGAGATACCACTACATACCTATTAGAATGGCTAAAATATAAAAGATTGACCATACCAAATGTTGGTGAGGATGTGGAGGAACTGTTGATGGGAATGTTAAATGGAACAACCATCTTGGAAGACAGCTTGGCAGTTACTTAAAAAGCTAAACAGATACCTGTCATATGACCCAATCATTCCATTCCCAGGAGATAAGAGAACATATATCCATACAAAGTCTTGCATATGAATGTTCTTAGCAGCTTTATTCATAATGTCCAGAAGCTGGAAACAACCCAAATGTCCATCAACAGGTAACTGGATAAACAAATTGTGGTATATTCATGCAATGGAATGCAATACACTTGGCAATAAAAAGGAACGAACAATTGATGCACACAAAATAGGTAAATCTGAAAATAATTATGCTGGGTGGAAGAAGCCAGACTCCCCCTAAAGAGAGGACATATTGTATGATTTTATTTGTATAAACTCCAGAAAATGCAAACTAATCTATAGGGATAACAGATCAGCAATTGCTGAAGGAGGGGGGCAAAGAGGAGTGGGAGGAAGAATTACAAAGGTGCGTGATGAGATTTTAGGGATGATGGATACGTTCACTACCTTGATTCTGGTGATAGTTCACAGGTATGTACTTATGTCAAAATTGGCCATTTGCACACTTTATGTGTAGTTTATGGTAATTATAACTCTGAGCGGCTGCACAGAACTTTGTGCAGAGCATAGAACATCACTGTGAGGTTGGGTTATGAGCCTTAAAAACGTGCACATGGTCTACTGCCAGCTAGCCTTTGAATTTCCGTCAGTGATGAGTAGGTGTGCCCAAGGAGTTTGGGTTTTAGGGCATGAAAAACTATGCTGAAACAAAATACTATTAATATTATGTTTTAGGATTTGAAAAATGGACTATCTTCATAGAGTATTATATGATAGTATATCTGAAATATTCTGTTCTTGTATATAAAAAAACAAGACTTCCTGTGGTGTATCACATTCTCAAATAGGTCAACCTTAGTGCAAATGCTTTAAAATTTAGTACAGTGGTTCCTAACTGACTCTTTTTGTTCCCCAAATGAATATACTCAGGTAAAGGTGATGGTTGACTCAGGAGACCGGAAGCGAGCCATCAGTTCCGTGTGCAGCTACATTGTGTACCAGTGCAGTCGGCCAGCTCCACTTCACTCCCGGGATCTGCACTCTATGATAGTGGCAGCCTTTCAGTGTCTCTGTGTCTGGCTGACAGAGCACCCTGATATGCTAGATGAAAAGGTGAGTTTATTTAATATTAAACCATTAAGTAGAAACAAAAATGTATGTTGGGAAAATGCCTTTTAAAAGAGATTATCTAAATTTAAATACAGTATTGCCTACTTTAAACTTGTTGGGTTTTAGTAAAATACTTGTCCTTTGAGTACAACTTGAAAACTGTCATCATGCTTCTATTTGGTTACAAATTAACCCATAGAGAAGTTCTTTAGAAAGATTCTGGGACTTCAGCTAATTTATCTGAACTATCAAGACTGTTCTTTCTTGAGAGGATGGTAGCCTTGGGCTATCTAGTAGGTGTTTTGGTCATCCATCACTAAGCCAAGAAGGGCAGTTGATTGCCAGGCTTCAAACCTAGAGCATAGTTTGTTCATAAAGGTTGTTTCTATCTAAAAATGTTATTTCACACTCATTTCTCCACTTTCAAGTGGGCACAGATGTCTAGTCTGCTTTCCCTGCCATTGTTCCATGTAATACTTTCCTTATAGGGAGGCGGATATTATAAAGAATTCACAGTATAAGTAAGAGATATCAGAGTCATTGGATATTTGTAGAGGCCTTTATATAATTTTAAAAATAGTATTATTGATTAAATCTTAGTCATTTTCATTATGGCTTTTAAAGTTATGATACCAGAAATTGCTTAAAAATGTCAATCACTGATGAGCTTCCTTTGACTAATCTAATATGTCTTGAATTGTCCCAGGTTTAACTGAATTACTATTACATCTCTTTCACTTGTGCTTTCATGATTTACAGTCCATGGTAATTTTATAAGAATTGTGACTGATAAAGTTGAATTGAATTTATCTTATTTAACTCTCTGAATACTCAAATTTAGTTCTTTAAAGAGAAATTGGAGGGGGTATAAAATTTATTATAGTGAAATTAATATATGCCTATTAAAGAAAGCTGGGAAGAAACTGGAGTCCTTCCACTAAAACATAACCATTGTTAGCATTTTGATGGATTTCCTCATCTGTTCATAAGAAAATTATGTTTAAAAAAATTGATCTGCTTTTCCTTCTTCTAGGACTGCCTTAAGGAAGTACTGGAGATTGTGGAACTGGGTATCTCAGGAAGTAAGTCCAAGAACAGTGAGCAAGAGGTCAAGTACAAAGGAGATAAGGAGCCAAACCCTGCATCTATGAGGGTAAAGGATGCTGCTGAAGCCACCCTAACATGGTATGAAAGTGCCTGCACAGGGATTGTGCCTAGGAATTAGATGGGGCTAGCAGTGACCCATGCTGTTTCATCTCTTCCCTGATTATTTAGCATCAAGCAACTCAGCCCCTTTAAGATCCTTTTCTCCAGAAATAAAATGGAAAGGAAAAAAAAGTTTTTTAACCTGTTTTTTAGACCAAAAGAAACCAGGAGCTTGGGGCTGAGAGTTTTGAGTCCTTGCTTTCCTTTTATTATGTAAAAATCCCATTCTTAGCTATGAGTCCTTGTTTTTCTATACTGGTTGACGTCAATTCAAGTCATATCATGTTAGAGCTGGGAAGGATCTTGGAGAAACCTTCTCCACCCCCTCACTTTGATGGCCAAGTCCAGAGACAGGGTTTGTCTGTCTGTGGTCACACTATTAGGTCTGCTTCCCAGCTCAGTGGTTTGTGTTTTTTACTGCACCATTTATATTATATAATATGGATTCATTCAGCCAAGATTTATGACTCTCTCTGAAGAACTGGTCATAGGAACATAAAGATAAATCAGATTCAGTTATGACCACCTCTGCACCATCTTATCCAATAGGCAAGATATGAACACAAGTAGCTATAATATTAAGTGGAAATTAAGTGCTCTAAGGATGTACAAATAAAATGCTTGAGGCCGGGCGCTGTGGCTCACGCCTGTAATCCTAGCTCTTGGGAGGCCGAGGCGGGCGGATTGCTCAAGGTCAGGAGTTCAAAACCAGCCTGAGCAAGAGCGAGACCCCGTCTCTACTATAAATAGAAAGAAATTAATTGGCCAACTGATATATATATATAAAAATTAGCCGGGCATGGTGGCGCATGCCTGTAGTCCCAGCAACTCGGGAGGCTGAGGCAGAAGGATCACTCGAGCCCAGGAGTTTGAGGTTGCTGTGAGCTAGGCTGACGCCACGGCACTCACTCTAGCCTGGACAACAAAGCGAGACTCTGTCTCAAGAAAAAAAAAAAAAAAATGCTTGAGAGTTGGAAGGAGGAAATGAGTACTTCCAGATAAGGGGAAATCATAGTAACATTCCTAGGGAAAATGACATTGGGCCTGACTCTGAGGGGATGGGTAAAATTTGAGCTACAAGGCAGCATGGTTAAGAAGACACCAAGCCTGCTATTTCAAGCATTTTGGTAGTAAAGTGATAGAGACAGAGAGGCTGGTACCTTAAAAGAGTAGCAGAGAAAGTTGAGAGAGTTTGTGTTTGGCAAGTGAGGAGAGTGGAAAGAGTGAAAGAAGGCAGTTGAGGCACAATTGTGGACCGAAGAGAACAGTGAAATGGAGAAGGTTAGGTGGAAGCATGGCACAGATGGAGAGGTGGGGCTAATGAAAGGATAAATGTGGATGAAGACCCAGAAAATTTTTATAAAATCAGGAAGGAGGAGTGTCAAGTCAGTCTGGGTTGGCTTATCTTGGTCTTAGTAAAGTGGCAGACAAGATCACTTGACGATCTATGTGTAAGTCAGCCCTTACCAAGATCTCGGCATCTTCTGTGAGGCAAGTGGCCTGTGCTTACTTGGGTGTGCACAATGAAGTCGGATTTGTTTCTCTTCCTCATGGGCTTTAGGTCATTCAGTAAATTTTTAGAAGAGTGCTTCCTGTAGTTTAGCCCTGCTCGCGATGCTAATACTGCACTTTCAGTGACTTTGTGGAGGTTTGGTTAATAGCTAGACAATCAGAAAAATGTGAACACGGTTGCTGAAGCATGTGTCTGTGGTGATTTATTACTAGAAGTAATAGAAGTTCAGAGAGACGACCATGTGTGGGCTGGGTAGCCTTAAAAGTGTCTGTCATAAAACTAAAACTTGATGTATGCCTTAAAGAGGTGAAAAGGATTTGGAGAGAAAGGGGAAGGACATTTCTCACTGGGAACTCTTCAATATACAACAGTAAGTTTGCTTCATCCTAGCCTGTATGGAGTGGTCCTACGAGAGTGTGACTGGCAGTGAGGATTGGACATATGCTCGGAAGGAGCAGAGAGCCCCAGGATGCTTCTCCCTAACCTAGCCAGTAGTTATCTAGATGGCTCTTCTGTTTCTCTTCAGCTGTCTTGTCTTTGCTGGCAACTAACTCTACAAATGACATCTCAGTCTTGACCGGTGTCCTGAAGAGTACTGTTGTCATGAAACATGTGCCCAACTACATTTAGTATCACTACTGTTTGCCAGTTATGCAAAGACAAACCTTTGGTTGTCTCTCTGATTTATCTTTCTGTCATTCCCTATATCAAGCCAGTGACTAAGTCTAGTGGACTTTATTTTTGTAAAATATTTCCTCCAGTCTCTGCAACCTCAGATAGCAAACTAGTCTCAGCCCTCTTCACTTCTTTCTTGATTTTCCTGTTTCTAGTCTCAACCCTTCCTGGCTATCTTCCATTCTATTGCTAAACTCATCATCCTTAAACACAATTTTTTTTTTTTGGAACAGGGTATCACTCTGTCACCCAGGCTGGAGGATAGTAGTGTCATCATAGCTCACTGCAACCTCAAACCTCCTGGGCTCAAGTGATCCTCCTGCCTCAGCCTCCTGAGTAGCTAGGACTACAGGCACACGCCACCATGCCCAGCTTTTTTATTGTTTTTTTTCCTTGTAGAAACAGGATCTTACTATGTTGTCCAGGCTGGTCTTGAACTCCTACCCTCAAGCAGTCTCTCAAAGGGCTAAGATTACAGGTGTGAGTTTTTAAGCACAATTTTGATCCTGCTGCTTGAGTGAGTAAAAACCTTGAGTAGATCTCTGTTTCTTGCCAAGCTGTCTGAACTCCTTGGTCAAACTCATTCCTTCTGCTATAGTTGGGCAGAAGGATCTTGTGGTTATAAACTGGCCATGCTCACACCTGCTTGTGCTCCTTCCCTGGGTTTCAGGGCCTCCCTTTTCTCCCCTCTCCCTTCATCCTCCACTGTTCAGTGCTCAAATCAAATCTAGCTACCTTCATGGAACCTTCTTTGGTTATTTTGCTTCTGAAGGATGACTCTTTTCTGTACCTTTATGCTAATTCTGTCTGACCCTACCACACAGCATGGAATTCTGTATTGTCATGATTGTACCTGGTTATATTTGATACATGCCAGTGTTATCTCCCCAGTCTGGAGAGAGGTCACATTTATATCTTTCTTTGACAACTCTCATGGTGCTGAGCACATACTAGACAATTATGGAGTACGGATTAGCTGGTTGGGTTTTTTTCCCCTTGGCATACTAATACAAATTCAGAATTAGGACTCTCTGAAGTCATTTCATCAGCCCCTTTGCTTAAGACATTTATCAAATTATTTATCTTCTAATTTTCACCATTCTAATTTCAGTTTTTGAAAACTGAATATATTTTACATTGAGCTAAATTCTCTCCCACTTTAACTTCTACCCATGGATTCTAAGTCAGACTTTTGTTAGTGAAATCCTTTTTGTCTGGGCAGTAGTGGTAACTGAAGGCAATGCTCATATTCTCTCTATTTCTGCCAGTACCTTGAGATATTTTTTATTTATTTATTTATTTATTTATTTATTTATTTATTTATTTAATTTTTTTTCTTTTTTTCAGCCATGTGATTAGGGTATCCTTAGAGAGATATTTTTTATATTATAGAGATTCAAGTACCTTTATCATTCTAGTTATTCTCAACTGGTGTAGATTTGCCTATGTACCTCTTACAGGTGGTTTACTGAGTACTATATTCTAGATGTGGTTTGATGATCTTTAAACCCTGTAGATTATTATATTTTCATTAAAATGTACCCAAAGAGTGGATTGGGTTTTTGAGAACCTGGCGATTTGCATTAAGTCAACTAAAACCCTTTAGCCTTTTTCATATGTTTACTTTCCATGTGTCTTTCTCCTCCTGTACTTACTTGTTTGGGGGTGTTTGAATATAAGGCACAGAACTTTACCTTTAAACCTGAAATTTCTTCATATAAGATTTACCTCCTTATTTTTAGTCTTTTAAGATTCTTTTGGATCTCAACTCTTCCTCTGATATATCTGCAGCTCAACAGCAGATTTTTTTTTTTTTTTTTTTGAGACAGGGTCTTGCTCTGTTACCCCAGCTAGAGTGCAGTGGCATCATCTTAGCTCATTGGAACCTCAAACTCCTGGCCTCAAGCAGTCCTCCTGCCTCAGCCTCCTAAGTAGCTGGGACTGCAGGCATATACCACCATACCTGGTTAATTTTTAAATTTTTTGTAGAGATGGGGGTCTCGCTGTGTTGCTCAGGCTGGTCTCGAACTCGTGGGCTCAAGCAATCCTCCTGCCTCAGTGCTAGGATTAGTGCTAGGATTAGAGATGTGAGCCGCCATGCCTAGCCTGTCAACTGCAGATTTAATGAGCCTGTGATTTGTGTTCTAATCAAAGATGTTGATAAAAATATAGAACAGATATAAACTCACAAAGCATATCACCAGAGGATTTCCTTCAGGTCCATAGGAATTTTTAAATCTTATGTGCAAGATTATCATGTTACACTGTCAAATACTGGTATGTCTTAATTTCAGAGATATTTATCTGCCTTTCTAATCCAGTCAATATCCAGAAGAGAAAATGTGGTTAGGCTTGTATGATTTGATCTTAGTGACCTATTCCCTTACTCATAGCCTATTTGATAATATCTTAGAATCTTGCATGGAACATGACAGTCTCACTTGTCATATGCTTTATGATGTCCATCTCTGTCCCATTTTAGAAAACCAAGGTCACATTATTTCACGACTGATTTTCGTGGTATTTCCCGCAAGTCATAAGGCCTGAACTTAACATCAGGTCCTTGAAATTCTTTTAGTCTTCCTTGTAAGAGGAGAGAAAATGGAAGGAGCAGTGTTGCCTTCCATTATCAGAGATCTTTGGGTTTAAGCCTTAGAGTAAAAGAGTAGAGGAGAGGCCATTCAAGCTGAGGGTTGAGATGGTAAAAGTGTTGTTGTAGAATATTGGTTTTCCAAATGAGATTCACCTGAAGGATCAGATGATATTAGAACCACAGATAAAATCTTTGTTTTAATTACAAGATACTTTCTCTTTGTGCTTCAGTGTCTTCCTTCTAAAATGGGAATTAAAATGGTACCTATCTCATGGGATTGTTATCAAACTATTTGAAATAATGTGTGTAAAGTGCTTAAACTAGTGCATAGCACATAGTAAGTGCTATGTAAGTTATTGTTAGTTGAATATATGGAGAAATCTATATTCATATAAACATTTTGAAAGTTCAGGCTTGATCAACTGAATTCTAGTTAGCATTTTTCTTTATATATTTTTGTTTAATAATTACATCAGTTCTGTGAGATGTAAGTATTAGTGCCTGAAGTTCGTTATCTGTAAAATGAGTGTAATATCTACTCATGATCACACAGTGAGAAGGCAGCAGGCCCTGGTTTCTGATCTCTTGATAATCACCTATCTCTTCTGAGCCTGAGTTTCCTCATCTGAAAAACAAGGGGGTTTGGCTAATCCTTTCTAGGTCTAGAATGCTTTAGCTAGAATAATCCTGAATCCTGGAGCACACCAGCAGATTTTTGAATATATCTTTAGGTCTTCAGGATTGTTAGTCATGTTCCTTGGATAGCAAACTCAGAGAAGAATTTGCTTGCACGAAGTTTATTGGAGGCCGGGCGCTGTGGCTCACGCCTGTAATCCTAGCTCTTGGGAGGCCGAGGCGGGCGGATTGCTCAAGGTCAGGAGTTCGAAACCAGCCTGAGCAAGAGTGAGACCCCGTCTCTACTATAAATAGAAAGAAATTAATTGGCCAACTGATATATATATAAAAAAAAAAATTAGCCGGGCATGGTGGCGCATGCCTGTAGTCCCAGCTACCCGGGAGGCTGAGGCAGTAGGATCACTCGAGCCCAGGAGTTTGAGGTTGCTGTGAGCTAGGCTGACGCCACGGCACTCACTCTAGCCTGGGCAACAAAGCGAGACTCTGTCTCAAAAAAAAAAAAAAAAAAAGAAGTTTATTGGAAAGTGCTGTCAGGATCAATCCTTATGGGGAAATGAAGGAAACAGAATTGGGTAGAGGGAGGTACTAAACTATGATGCAGTTGCAATAAAACACTCTGGAGCTGGCTTGATTCTTTGGAGTTCTTTTAGGCTGGGGAACAGGCTGGGGTGTTATGCCCCTGTGTCAACCATTCATTGCATGGGATCTGTCCTAGAAGGAAGCTGTGCTCTTGGGTGAGGTGGTTCTCGTTGACCATAGGCAAGTCCTGGAGAGGGACTCAGCTGAAAGCTGTGGCCACCATCTATTTGCATCAAGGGGAATCAGCCTTTCAGCCTTAGAGGGGAGAATCTGGACAGCACACCATGGCATTTACCTTGGGGGAAAAAATCTGACATGTTAAGAAGAAGCATGGCTATCTATTAAAATTCAGAACAGCAGAAGGACACATTAATGTGTGAGGTAAACTAAAGATTTTGCTTTGGTAATTAACTGTTATCTTTTCCATTCTTCGTAGTATTATGCAGTTGCTTGGTGCATTTCCTTCACCCAGTGGTCCTGCCTCTCCTTGTAGTCTGGTGAATGAGACCACTTTGATTAAATACTCCAGGCTGCCAACTATAAACAAGCATAGTTTCCGGTACTTTGTCTTGGATAACAGTGTCATCCTGGCAATGCTGGAGCAACCTCTTGGAAATGAACAGAGTAAGTTTTAGCCCTTTGAGCCTTCTCTACTGCTAATCAGTATGTTCTTCAGTACCATGAAGGTGTTTCCAGGGTCAGTGAAGAAGAGACTGCAGATTCTAAGTAATTGTGCATCTGTCAGAAAGTCTTCAAGCTATGAGACAATAGCACCTGAAAAATAGTGGGTCAGAAAATAGAATAGAATAGAAATATTAAACAGAATCTTTAAAGGCTCTTTATGTGTATCTGGAATGGCTCTGTAGTTTTTAAAATTATTTATTTATTTATTTTTGAGACAAAATCTTGCTCTGTTGCCCAGGCTAGAGTGTGGTGGCATCACCATAGCTCACTGCAGCCTTGAATGCCTGGGCTCGAGCGATCTTCTTGCCTCAGCCTCCCAAGTAGCTGGGGCTACAGGTGCATACCACCACACTGGCTGATTTTTCCATTTTTAGTATAGATGGCGTCTCACTCTTGATTAGGCTGGTCTTGAGCTCTTGACCTCAAGCAACCCTCCCGCCTCAGCCTCTCAAAGTGCTAGGATTATGGGCATGAGCCATTGCACTCGTGGAATGGCTCTGTAGTTTTATAAAAAGTTTATTTTAGTGGGCTGTTTTATGTTTATCATTGTCACACTTTCTTTCCTTTTGAACTTTAGATCCTTCTCCTCTACTCCTGCCCCTCGCTTCTGTTGGTTTTTTTTTCAGTTATTTGGTGCCATTCACACAGGCTAGAAATTTGGGTTGTCATCTTTGCCTGCTCTGTGTTCTTACCCACTTATATAATTAATTTCCAAGTTTCCGCCTCCCCAGTGACTTTTGAATCTTTCCTGTCCTCTGTATTTATCCCAGTACATCCTAAAATAGGGCCTTATTATTTCTTACCTAGATTGTTAACAGTTGTTTCCTACATGGTCTGATTCCTCCCATCCCCACATCCCCTTCTAACTCCAAAATTTATTTATCCTTACTTCCATCCTGCTTGCTGCCACTATAGTATTCATCCTCAAATGCAGATCTGATCACACCAATGCCCTCCTGAAAACCCTTCAGTGATTTTTCTATTAACACAACATGCACTGTTTTCTTCCCTTCCCTGTCCCCGATTATAAACCATCTTAGAGTATGTGATTACCACTGCAACCCAAACTACTCATAGCACATTTTTTCCTGATGGTAATTGGTATAAGCCAGTATGTAAAGGAAGCATGTTTCCAGAAAGACCTTTATTGCTGGGAAGGTGTAGAAAAGTGAAAGTTATGGAATCTGTGTCCATAAAGAGATTCAGGGAATCACTCACCAGGTGCACCATTCCTTCATTTACAGATGAAGAAACTAAGGCTCAGAGAGGGCATTTGATTTGGCTAGGGTTACTTGAGAAGTATATGGTATGGCTAGGACTGGAACCCAGATTTTCTAAATCCTATACTGTCCCTTTCTGGTATTGTTGTGCCACAATAGGATTTGCTCAGTGATTAAAGATTTGCCTTCTTGCCTTTGCAAAGGTGAACAGAGTCTTAAAGTCCTGTGTCCATTGTATATATGAGTAGGATCTCATAAATCCATAAAATGAAAGTGAGACTTTTCCCTATAGTTTTGGATGAAAGAATACCATCACAAATTTCCATCATATTGTGGCGAAATACAGTGACATTAATATAAAATAGACTGAGGCCTTTTATCTTTGCCCAACTCCAGAAATACTGGTCCCAAATCTTTTCTGCAGGTACCTCTTCCTTCTCTACCCCAGACTGAGGCTTGCTTGGCTTTCTTCCCTAGGCTGCTGTGCCTACTGTTCACAAACAATTCCTTCAGCCTCCTACTCCCAAGCCATCTGTTGAGGAGTCTGCAGAATCCCATTGTCCCCTTCAGGCTTCCTGGCCTTTTTCCAGGTTTTTTTAGGACTCCCCTTCTCTCTTTCAAAGTAATTACATTGCATAGGAAGTCTACCAAAAATATAAACAATTGGAATTTTATAGATTTACAAGGGCATTTTAATAGTTTATTATAATAGTTAATTACAGAAGAAATGGGAGAAGTTTAACTCCTACACCTGAGACAAAAGTAGGGACTAAGACAAAGGATCTGGGTCACTCAGGAAGTCCATCCTGAGTTCTTTACCACTACCACCACCACTCCGCCCCTGAACTTCTGCTGGGATGGAACAGTGCCTGCCTGTGGTGGGCAGTGGTACACAAAGGCATAGGCAGATATAGCATGAACACTGCAAACAATCTCTCTTCCTACATTTAGGTTGTTCCCAACATTGGAAGGTTAAGATTATTTGCTAGGACAGCATTTCCTAAAAATGAGTATGTGGACCACCGGAGGTCTGCGAGATGATCTTAGTTGATATATCAGTGAACATTATTTTATGTATTTTAAAATGTGTTTTAAAAATATACAATTAGCACACCAAAATTCATGATTTTCTATTTAGAGATGCACAATTTTCTTTTAAGTTAAAAATGAAAGAATAGCCAGGTGCAGTGGCTCATGCCTGTAAGCCCAGTACTTTGGGTGGCTGAGGCAGGAAGATCACTTGAGGCCAGAAATTTGAGACCAGCCTGGATCTCTAGTGAGACCCTATCTCTACAAGAAAAAAAAAGCCAGGCATGGTGGTGTGTGCTTGTAGTCCTAGCTACTCGGGAGGCTGAGGCAGGAGGATCCAAATGAGCCCAGAAGTTTGAGGCTATAGTGAGCTATTATCATCCCACTGCACTCCAGCCTGGATGACAGAGTAAGACCATGTCTAGATAGATAGATAGATAGATAGATAGATAGATAGATAGATAGATAGATAGATAGATAGATAGATAGGAGTAAGACCATGTCTAGATAGACAGACAGACAGACAGACAGACAGATAGATAGATAGATAGATGATAGATAGATAGATAGATAGATAGGTAGGTATAAATAAAATAATAGTACTTATGGTACATGGGTATGGCAGAAACCACAAAGGTGGTCCACAGAGGATCAAACCTTTGGAAATACTGTGTTGGGGCTTTGATTATGAGAAGCTCTATAGTTGATAATAGGTTTATTTTAAACGGTTGTTATCTGAAATGTAAACTTTTACACAAACATTTTATTCTAGATGATTTTTTCCCCTCTGTCACTGTGCTGGTCCGGGGAATGTCTGGAAGACTTGCTTGGGCACAACAGCTTTGCCTTTTACCCAGAGGAGCAAAAGCAAATCAGAAGGTATTCGTCAGAAGTTATAGGGAAGTGACGAGGGGGGAGGAGAGAGAGAGAATGCGTGTGTGTGTGTATGTGTGTGTGTGTGCATTGTGATTTAAAGGTTAAATAACATTCTAGCAGAAGTCACAGATAACAAATATTTTTGATCCCTAGACAGACTCTCAGTCAGTGGGTTCACATCAGAGCCATCTCTTAGGAACCTATTAATAGAATTACTCTTTAAAGGCATCTTCAAGGCAGGTGTATTTTCAGAATGCTTTCCAGGTGATCTTGACATCCACTTAAGAATAAGGACTGCTTTTTCTGAACAGGTTTTTTCCATGTAATTTTAAGTATAATAAGAGTCAGATATATACCATATAGGGAAAAAAAATTGGCTAGACCTTTGATATATCTAGTAACAGGACTTAGTTTTAAATTGTTTTATATGGTTCATTACCATATAATTGGTAATATACTGTATAACCTTTTAGTCTATATAATTTAATGGAATCTTTTGGGGTGGCACAGTTTGTTTTCCTTATCATATGTGTAATTATATAAGTAATAATTGCTGATGAGAGAAAGTTGGAAAATTCAGATAATGAAGAAATTTTAAATCATTTGTACTTACTATCCAGAAGGAAATAGCTACTGTTAATATTTTGGATTGGATTCCCTTCCAGTCTTTTTTTCCTTTTCATATGTAATAAAGCTTAAATAGAGTTTGAGTCATTTTATATACTCTTCTTTTCACTTATTACATTGTAAGCTTTTACTTCTATAACTAAAAAATTTTTTAAAATATGACTTAATAAAATGTTATCAGCCTTTACAAGAGACACCCACAAAATTGGAGCATGTACCTAAAATCATTTAATATCCTAGATGTCTTTGTTAGATGAGATATGTTTATTGCCCCTTAAGGAACACTCTTCTGTTTTCTCTTGGTGGTGTCATACAGATCACATTCTGTCACCAGCTCTGTAAGCTCCTAAGTTAGCATTAAAGACTGAGGAGGAACAGTAGCAGGAAAGGAACTAAAATTTGTTGAGGGTTCACTATGTACCATATACACATTAAAGCAAAGGTGTGGAGCCATGAAGGCCTAGATTTGGTGCCCATACTCTCTCAGTTAAGCCATGTTAAGATTGTAATTGAACTCAGTTTCTAGAGATGCCCAGTGGACCTAAACTTGTACTTTATTATATAGAATGATTTGAGAGGTCTCGAGGAAGAAAGGAAGTTTGAAATTTAAAGCTCTAGCTAACGTGGCTTACCATTGCATGTGGGGGATTCAGGCCTGTGGCAGTAGAAGTCCACAACTCATTTGTCAATCATGGGCTCCCTGATAAGTTGATGAACATTTTTATTTTTTATTTTTTTATTTTTTTATTTTTATTTTTTAACAATGCTATGACTGTGCTAGATGAACATTTTTAGAAAAATAAAATAGAGTGCACAGATACACAGGCTGCTTACTTTTACTGTTATCTATAGCATGTGTAGATTCTTAGTACGTTTTTATGACATGTAGTCCTTGAGAAACACAGGCATCTAAGAGACGGGAAATATATCTCATTCCAGATGGGTATTGGACCATATGTAATAGCATAATGTTATTTGTTTACTTTAACAGCTTTTTGTGCCTGAACCTCGCCCAGTTCCTAAAAATGATGTTGGATTTAAATATACTGTGAAACATCGGCCATTTCCTGAAGAGGTGGACAAGATTCCTTTTGTGAAAGCAGATCTGAGCATTCCAGATTTGCATGAAATTGTCACTGAAGAAGTAAGAAAAATTTTTAGCTATTGTTAAGGAAATGAAAATAAATATTCTTAAATGACTTCCACACTCAAGACACAGTGCCTTTAGTGTTATTCAAGGTGATTTATAGGATGACCTGAGTCTCTGTATTCTGGGAGGTTACCATATAGTAAGACAGATATAGATTGTGGCTGATTGAAAGGAACTATGCATCCTTAGAAAGAGGTAGCACTGCACTACCTGGGCTATTGTAGATTTCAATAAATGTAGTAATAGAATCAGACTCTGGTAGTGGAGTATATTTGGAGAAGGGAGACCAGTTTCAAGACTATTACAACAATCCACATCCTTCTGGAAAATGAAGGACTATGTCAGTGAAGTTTAGTATATAAAATGTGTTATGAAGGTAGATCCAAGCAGTCTTGGATTGAGGAGGAAAGGAAAAGAGCCAAAGAATTTTAGATTTTGAGTGTGAGTAACAAAGAGAAACTACTGCTGCTATTAGGTTGGTGCAAAAGTATTTGCGGTTTTGGAACCATGATTTTGAATCATTGTAACTAGGCACAAACACAAATTTATTAATCAAAATAGGAACTGTTACAATTGACACATTTGTGCCAGTGAGAAATAAGTTTGTTTATTCTTGTGGCATAAAAATCCATGCTTCAGGATTTGATGAACTCTTGGAAAGCATTTTCTGCTTCCTGCTGGTTGTAGAAGCGTTTTCCCTGCAAAATGTTGTCGAGATGCTTGAAGAAGTGGTAATTGGTTGGCGACAGATCAGGTGATCTGTCACCTGATGAGGCAAAACTTCATAGCCCCTAGCCCAGTTCATTCAACTTTCGAAGCATTGGTTGTGTGAGGTGCCATTAGGCGTTGTTGTGGAGAAGAATTGGACCCTCTCTGTTGACTAATGCCAGTCACAGGCGTTGTAGTTTTCGGTGCATCTCATCAATTCTGAGCATACTTCTCAGATGTAATGGTTTTGCCAGGATTCACAAAGCTGTAATGGATCAGACCAGCAGCAGACCACCAAACAGTGACCATGACCTTTTTTTGGTACAAGTTTGGCTTTGGGAAATGCTTTGGAGCTTCTTCTCGGTCCAACCACTGAGCTGGTTGTCGAGGGTGTGTTAGGCTTAGTTGGGAAGCAGATGAAGCCAGAAGGATGCTAATGGCATGGGAAAATAGGATGGATGGAGTGCCCTACAGTGTCGGTAAAGCACGAGCTCAAGCAGTGAAAGTATGGGAAGCTGCAGGAAGGGAGCTTATGATTGGCAAGGGAATTTCAGAATTACAGGTTAGAAAGTAGGGCACATCTGAGGTTCAAGGTGTGCTCATGGGTGGCCAAAGTCTCAAGATTGAAGAGGTTGTAGAATTGTGAGCCAGTTGGTTAGAAGGACATCACTTGCAAGAGGATGGAATTTTAAACTAGGATTGATCTGAAGGGAAGGTACCCTATAAGAGTACAGTCAAGTAATCCATATGAGGGGCTACTACAGGGTGAAGACAGACAGTGATCTAGAAGGGGAAAGGTGGGAGCAACCACTCTGCCCATTTCAAGGGTAACAGAGACAGAATGCTTTTGTTTGCAGTGAGGAGATGAAGAAGCAATTGTTGAAGCTGTAGGGAAGCTTTTTGGTTTTGTTTTAACCTTGAAACATGTTATTGAATGAAAGTACAATGTTGATCACTGAAAATTATCTTCATTTTCTTTGTTGCTTATAGCTTTATTTTCATTTTAAAATTAAATTTGACCCTGTCAAATTTGGTTTATTTCAGTTAGAAGAAAAACATGAAAAATTAAGGAGTGGAATGGCCCAGCAGATTGCTTATGAAATACACCTTGAGCAACAGAGTGAGGAGGAATTGCAGAAGAGAAGTTTTCCTGATCCTGTTACAGATTGCAGGCCCCCACCTCCTGCCCAGGAATTCCAAACAGCCCGCCTTTTCCTCTCACACTTTGGATTTTTATCCTTAGAGGCATTGAAGGTAAGTTACATGAATTTTTAATTTTTTTTAGCCACAGAAGTTGTTTTCATGAATTTTTATTAGTAAATATATGCATAAATTAACATTTGGATGGTGATAGCTAATATATTTTTATGAGGCTAGAAGGCAATTTCTTTAACAATCTGGTTAAACTCCTATTCTGTATGCAAGTAAATGAAATTCTGTACTGCTGTAGGTTACAGTGTGAGCTCCAGGACAGTTTACCCATGGATGCATTCAGAGTTCTATCTGAGGGGACTGCTTTGATAATACACTCAGTTCTGAATTTTCCTGGGTAATGCAGGACCCATATTGCACATATAAATGAAATCTACAGATAATTAAAAAGAGAATGTTAAATCTTTCCCTAGTAAATGTTAGTACTGAAAGTATAAGCTACAATTGACTCTGCTCTTTCATGCCACTGCTTGCTATCTTATTTATTAATTTATTTATTTAGAGACAGGGTCTTGTTTTGTCACCCAGGCTAGAATGCAGTGGCATGATTGTAGCTCATTGTAGAAAACTGACTTTGTGATGCGACAGAGTATTGACATAAAAACTCTTAGTGCAGAATGGAAGAGCAGAGAGAAGAGAATGGAAGGCAAGGAAAAAAGATCCAAACTATATAAATGATAAGTGATATTCCTAGTGAAGAAATTGAACAGAGTAGGAACAGTAAATAAAAATATACTAGAAGAAAATTATAGCATCATATGGACTGCAGGGAGGCAAGAAAAGCCCTGAATAGCCCTGTCTCTGAGATTGTAATTTTCTGTTCACATTACCAATTCTAGTTGAAATTGTTAAAGCTTTAAAGAAAATAATTCTCATACTTTCTCATCGAAATCAGAACATAGAAAAAAGTCAGAAAGATACCTGGTTTATTTTATGAACTTTAGCATAACTCTGATAACTTAAGCGTCTCAGCACATACATACAAAAAAACCCTACAAACCAGTTTTATTTTTATGTACAAAAGTATTAAAGAAGATGCTAGTCAAACTAAATTCTGAATTAACAGAATTGACTACCACAGTAGAAAAAAATTTTTCCCTTGGGGCCATGGTGTTTTATTATGAAAATAGAGTAAAAACTTCAAAAACAAAATGATTCTTTGTAATTTAATGAAAAATTTGTTACTTTTTATTGTTTTCTGTGTGTGAGTTATATGCAACTTGAAAAATAGTTTTCTCAGCCCCCAAGGTGAAGAGCCATGTCATGGACTATTCAACTTTGAAACATTAAGCTCTTTTATTTTATTTTATTATTATTTTTTTTGAGACAGAGTCTCGCTTTGTTGCCCAGGCTAGAGTGAGTGCCGTGGTGTCAGCCTAGCTCACAGCAACCTCAAACTCCCGGGCTCAAGCGATCCTGCTGCCTCAACCTCCCAAGTAACTGGGACTACAGGCATGCGCCACCATACCCGGCTAATTTTTTATATATATTTTAGTTGGCCAATTAATTTCTTTCTATTTTTTTATAGTAGAGACAGGGTCTCGCTCTTGCTCAGGCTGGTTTTGAACTCCTGACCTTGAGCAATCCACCCGCCTCGGCCTCCCAGAGTGCTGGGATTATAGGCGTGAGCCACTGCGCCTGGCCTAAGCTCTTTTATTATAGAGTGCTGCCCCAGCCTTTGCTAGAATGCTATGTAACAGATCAGAAGACCAGGCTCACAGTCCTTGCCAATATGAAAGAGAATAATTCTTGCCATCTCTGGGGGATGCCTTCCTGGAAAATACTATGGCTAGCAGAACCATTTTTGGCAAGATCAAGATCTCAAAGAAGATAAGCATTGGGAGGAAAACAAAGCAAAAAATGCATTTAAAAAATTTTTAGACAAGTTTTAGGTTTGCAGAATAATTGAGCATAAAGAATGGAGAGCTCCCCAAATCTACCCCACCATTTCCCCTAATTTAATACCTTGCATTGATGTGGTACATTTGTTACAATTAATGAACCTATATTGGTGCATTATTGACTGAAGTCTGTAAGTTACATTAGGGTTCGTTCTGTATTGTACAGTTCTGTGGGTTTTGACAAATGTATAACAACATGTGTATACCATTACAGTATTATACAAAGAGTTTCACTACCTTAAAAATCCACTGTGCTTCACCTATTTGTTCCTCCCTTTTTGTTCCCCCTTCAACCCTTGGCAACCACTGATCTTTGTACTATTTCTGTATAATTTTGCCTTTTCCAGAATGACATGTCATTGGAATCATACAATAAGTAGCCTTCTCACACTGGCTTTTTTCACTTATCAATATGCATTTAAGTTTCCTCCGTGTCTTTTTGTTACTTGAAAGTCCATTTCTTTTTATTGTTGAATAATGTTCCATTGTATGGATGTACCACAGTTGATTTATTCATTCATCTATTGAAAGACATCTTGGTTGCTTCCAAGTTTTGTTTGTTTTGTGTGTGTGTTTCTCTACCCAAGATAGTACTTCACCAAGTTTTGGTATTTATGAATAAAGCTACTATAAACATTCATATGCAGGTTTTTGTGTGGATATATATTTTTAACTCAAGGGCAAATACCAGTATGTTCAATTGCTACATTGTATAATAAGACTATGTTTGGCTTTTTAAGAAACTGCCAAACTGTCTTTCAAAATGGCTGTATCATTTTGTATTTCTACTGTCAATTCCACTGAGGAAAAATGCATTAAAAATATTATAATCCAGAGGAATATTATCTGTATTATATGTTATATAGGTATAATATAATATGATATAGAGATAATATAGATATTATAGAGAAAACAGGATCAAAAATTATATACACAATATAATCTAAATTGTCTTTAACAACAAATAGCAAATAAAAGAACTGGAAGGAAGTATACAAAAATACCAAATAATTTCTTATTTTTTAATACTTTTTTTACCTAATTTTTTTCTAAACCATGGCAAGTATTGCTTTTATAATTAGAATAATGAAAAGAAATAATAATCGTTCCTTTCTTCCTTTGGTGGTAGGAACCTGCAAATAGTCGTCTACCTCCTCACCTTATTGCACTTGATTCCACGATACCTGGATTTTTTGATGACATTGGGTATCTGGATCTCTTGCCATGTCGTCCTTTCGACACAGTTTTTATTTTCTATATGAAGCCAGGTCAGAAAACGAACCAAGAGGTAAGAATTCTGAACATTTTTTTGGATAATTTTTTGTCTATAAATGTATGTTGACTTAAAGAAAGAAACTGAAGCAAAATTAATATAGAGATTTTATTTGGGCCAACGTTGAGGACTGCAGCCTGGGAAATACTGAAAAGTGCTCCGGAGAATAAAGGAGAGGTTCAAGATTTTAGAGAAAAAAAGGAAAAATCAAGAGAGGGGGCGGTTACAAAAGTTGTTTGTCAGGAATTCTCATTGGTTTACAGAAATAACATTGATGGGTGATTGGCTATACATTGTTGAACTATAGGCTATGAGTTACGGTGTCCATTATGGGGTTAATTTATAGCTATTGGTGACAACACTCAGTCTAGAGTCCATATATCAGGCAGCTTACTTAGGGAGAGTAAGACGTGGTTGCTGTAACATTTCTATGCTTCTCTGGGCCTGAATTTACAGGGCCTTGCATTCGTCAGATTAAAAGTTTCTTTTTCATATATAGAATTTTATATGGTTTGCACTGTCCATGGTAAGAAATGAATATTTTATACTTGATGCTTAAAGACTTGTTGTGAACCATTTCAAAAACTGAATTAATGAAAACAGTGATGCTAAGGGCCAAGCGTGGTGGCTCACGCCTGTAATTCTAGCACTCTGAGAGGCCGAAGAGGGAGGATTACTTGAACTCAGGAGTTTGAGACCAGCCCAAGACAGAGCGAGACCCCGTCTCTAAAAGAATAAAAATAAAAAAACCCTGAAAAACCATGATGCTTAGAGATCTGAGTCTTTTGACCATCAAGGAATGTGATTTAGACAGGAACTGTAGCATAGTTTTCTTCCTATCAAGGAATTCAGATTCATAAGACAAAAGAAACTAAAATACAGGAAGTTAGGCACAAAAAGCTAAAACTAGACTTAATTGCTTAAGAAAAATAAAATAACAGCACAAATATTTACTGAATATTTTCCCTGTGGCTCAGCATGCCAAGGGATAGAAGTGAGTAAGAGACTTTCCTCTTGAGGAGCTTACCTTCCAGGTGACTTCACAAGCACAGCATTTCAGTGGAGGCATACATAGTTTGCAGTGAGGGAAATAACCACTGAAATAAAGGATAAAAACAGAACACTAAGTGAAACACACTGGATACTTGTAACAAAAAGACTAGGAGAAGGATGAAGAAATATATAAGAGGCAAGACTGGAAAACTGAGAGCAAATGGCAGGAGATTTGAAGTTTCTTTTGGAAATGAATACTTGAAACATGGAACAGGCAGGCAGTTATTGTGACTAGGAAAGGGCCAAAGGAAGATTTGTAAAATGTAGTATTTGGATGTATAGGGCACTATAACTATATGATCCTAGAGATTTACTATAACCATTATAAGCCCGTTAGCTAATCAAATTAGCATACCTTAAGAAATTTACCAAAGTCACAAAATATTTACCCTAGAAGCACTGTTTCAAATTATTGGTGAGCTATTAAATAGAAAAGAAGATTGATTTATGAGAAAGTTCTTTTGATTTCATGCTGCTGTTAGATACCAGGATTACAGTGGTGAACAAGATCTATAAGATTTTTGGCCCACTAAAACTACTGTCTAGAGAGAAGACAGACGATTAAATAAGCAACCATAGTAAACTGTGCTATTAGGGGCATGAAAGCATTTTATAGGAGCCATAACAGGAAAACCTAACCTGATTTTAAGAAGGTATGCTGGAGGAAAAGACATTTAAGCTGGTATTTGAGGTGGGCATTGACAGTAGGGATAGGTAAAAAGTCAGAAGCAGATTGTTACTAACAAGGTGATGATACGTGTAAATTCCCCAGAGGTAATAGAGTATTGTACCTTTGTGAAATTCGTTATAGGATCTAATATACTTGGAGCTTGGGAGAAGGTGAGCTGGTGGTAACCAAGGATGAGATTCTTGGGCTCAAGTTTTTTTGAAGAACCTCAGTAAAATAGGATTAATTACAGAGATACGGTATTTGTTTTGAAGGAAGTTTACTGCATTGTTTATATGAGAATAATGGAACCGTTTTTCTCCTACTTGTAAAAGAAGACACAAACCCTTGAGACAACTCCTAACTCAGTTCAATTGCCTTAGATGTCCAGGTACTGAGGGTGACTAGGAAACAATGAAGATTTCCTGAGGCCTCCTTTGGAATGACTGAGACCTGCTTTCCTAGCCACATTGTAGATTTAGATTAATTTCTGGCTGCCAGCAAGTGGCCTGCAAGTTGAATTTGATTCGCTTATTGCTGCTTAACTAAATTTTCAGAAATTGTTTATTTAAAAGTTTCACTTCTACATAAAAATTTTAATTGCAAAAGCTGGAACTGGCTGTCAAAAGTTTCTTGGCACTATAAGAATATGAAGGGATATAGGTGAATTAAATAGGTACACTGTACACTTTTAAAGAGACTGGTTCTGTATTTAAGAGGTAGTGACCTGGCAGTGATGCCCAGTGGAAGTGATGGGTGTAACTTCTTATATTTTGGTGGGGTTTTTTTGTTTTTTGTTTTTGAGACAGAGTCTCGCTTTGTTGCCCAGGCTAGAGTGAGTGCCGTGGTGTCAGCCTACCTCACAGAAACCTCAAACTTCTGGGCTCAAGCGATCCTCCTGCCTCAGCCTCCCGAGTAGCTGGGACTACAGGCATGCGGCACCATGCCTGGCTAGTTTTTTTTGTCTATATATATTAGTTGGCCAATTAATTTCTTTCTATTTATAGTAGAGACCGGGTCTTGCTCTTGCTCAGGCTAGTTTCGAACTCCTGACCTCGAGCACTCCACCCGCCTCGGCCTCCCAGAGTGCTAGGATTACAGGTGTGAGCCACCTTGACCGGCCACTTCTTACATTTTGACTTTCACAAGTGGACTGGCTGCCTTGGTCATTTGGGGAAGCTTTCTAAAAATAGTGATTCCAGGATCCTGCTTTTGCTGATTTTAATGTAGAAGGTCTGGAGCACGCTAAGGGAATCTTACTTTTAGGAAGATTCCCCAGGTGATTTTGATATACTCTGCTCCCTGCTCCTCCCCACTTAACTTTTCAATTTAGAGAGAATTTCTTATTTTCCTTATTTTAGAAGTGAGTTTTCCAACAACAGCACTATTGCCATTTGGGGCCAGATAATTCTTTGTTTTGGGGTCTGTCCTGTGTATTTTAGAACAGTTAGCAGCATCTTTGGCCTCTACCACTAGATACTAGTAATGTGCCCTACCAGTTGTAATAGCCAAAAATGTCTCCAGACATTGCCAAATGTTCCCTGGAGGGAAAAATCACCCCCAGGTGAGAAGCACTGTTTTAGAATGAGGGGCTCTTTCTGAGGCCGGTAGGAAGCCAAAGCATTACATTTGGTACTTAGTTAAGAGGAGAGAACCTACTGCTTACTTCATTTTTCTGGAGTGGCTATACTCTCTCCTTTGGACAAAGAAAAGGATATTTTCATACATATTTAATAATACTTAATCTTTATTGAATTTTTGGTAGGTTTGTACTTTTATAGCATTTGTCAAGATTTGTAAGTAAATAAGCACATACCTATGTAATGTTTCTCATTAAACAGACAGTAAACTCTGTGAAAGCAGGGACATAGCGTCTTTTGGCAAACTTGTCTAGTTCAGTAAATGTTTTGCCAGGAAGACAAATAAGGGCTGTACTTGAATTATCTCATTTAATCGGCACAACTATTATTATCCCTACTTTATAGATGATGAAACTGAGGTTAAGAAGCTTGCCCAAGGCCCAGTTAATCCAAATGTGTGTAACTCTAGACCATGCATTTTTCATTATAGTGGTACATCCTCAAATTTATTCTGAACTTGGACTTGATATGTCATAAGGCATCAAAGCTAACCAATTTTTATGAAGATTTATTTTTATATGTTCTTTTGTTTCCTTTGTTATAGCTGATGATTGGTATTTATTTCAGATTTTAAAGAATGTGGAGTCTTCCAGAAATGTTCAGCCACATTTCCTAGAATTTTTGCTCTCCCTTGGCTGGTCAGTAGATGTGGGCAGACACCCTGGTTGGACTGGGCATGTTTCCACCAGTTGGTCTATTAACAGTTGTGACGATGGTGAAGGACCTGAACAAGGTAAAATTCATAATGGTTATTTGTTTGTTTCTTGGTTTTTTATTCTTCCCTTCCTTTACTATGAATTTATAGTCTTGTTAAAAATACGGAACCAAACAGGGGTTTGGAAAATGGAAAAGTCTCCTTTCCCTAATCTCAGTCCTTATAGGGGATAACTTAATAACAGTTTATATATTTTTCCAGACATTCTCTGTATATATAAAAGATATATATATATATATATATATGATGGAATTAATTAATACAGAATTAATGACTTAATTATTACAATACTGATAAGTTCCTTTTTTATAGTCTGAGTAAACAAATTCAGTTTTATGTAAAAAAAACTGTAATAAATATACATTATAACAAACAATACAGCTTCCTAGCAAGTGTGTTTTGTCTAATAAATAGTCTTCTATTAACAGATATGTTTTATAGACTTTGTGAGTCTATAAAGAATCACAATTTAAGGTTACGTTCTTGGGATATATCATATCCTTTGCAGTGAACAGATATATATCTCTGAGAGGTTCTTGCCCAACACTACAAATCCTCCTGAGGAACTGTATTAGGATAACGAGTACCAGAGCAAGTCTAAATTTAAACTAAAGACCTTTGCCCCTCCTGGCTAATGTTTTTTGTTCCTGGGCTCCTGATGTCCCTGGAATGTTAGTATTATCTCTCTGAAGTGGGTAGTGTCTATGTCCAGTGCACATTTTTGTTTTGATAAATATATCAGTTGGATACATATAGTTGCAAGTAACAGAAAACCAGACCCAAACTGGCTTAGATTTATTACCTCATGTAACTAAAAATTCCAGAAGTTGGCTAAGTTTTTGGTGTCATTTGATCAACTCTCCTGTTTATTTCTTTGCAATTTTCCTTTAGCTCAGCTCTCTATATGTTAGCTTTGTCCCCATCCTGGCTTCTCTCATAGAGCAGAAAGGCAGTTCAGGTTTTACATTTATATGCCACACTAGCCAGAAGAGGAGAGATTAGCCAGGTCTCAGAATCCCCCTACCCTGGACTACCCTGAACCTGTCACTATAGCAAGAGAGATGGAATGACCCCAGTGGAGAGATACTGACAAGTTAGAACTGGAATGAAGGATCATTCCTCCCTGTACTTCATGGCTGCTGCAGAGTAGGGGCAGGTAGAGTGGGTATTGGGCTGTAACTTCAGTGTCTACTACAACAGATACAAAGTTGCCCGCCCAGAGCCTACACCAGGAGTCAGCAAACTAAAGCCCATGCCTATTTTTGTAAATAAAGTTTTATTGGAACACAGCCACACACTCCTTTACATATTGGCTATGACTGCTTTTATGGTACCACAGCAGAATTGAGTGGTTGTAGCAAAGACCATATGGCCTGCAAAATCTGAAATATTTACTATCTGATCCTTTACAGAAAAAGTTTGCTAACCTTTGGTCTAAATTTCCTGTTTGCCACACCTTCACCAGCATTAGGCATCTTCCAGTTTGTTAGTTGAGAGGTTTTCTGTTTTTAATTATGATTGAGAGTATCTTTTCATGTTTTTATTTCTTTCCCGAGAGCTGCTACTTCATTTCCTCTGCACAGTGTTTTTGTCAGGTTGTTGGGCTTTTATATATTATTGGTAGTACATTGAGTGCATTTTATTTGAGAACTATATTAGCTCTCAGGAATATTTCTTTTGTTAATTCAGCCTTGCTGGCTCACCACAGATATTATTGCTAAAACTCCTGTATGTTTTTATATGACATCACTGACCACTGGGGAAGGTGGAGCAGAAGCAGAGCTGAGGAGCAGTAGAGAGAGACCAGGGACAGACATGCCTTGAAAGCAAGAGTCTACACACACACACACACACACACTCTCTCTCTCTCTCTCTCTCTCTCTCTCTTCCCCCCCTTCTCCCCCTCTCTCCCCCCTTTCTCCCCCCTCTCTCTCCCCCTCTCCCTTCAGAGAGCCTGGGGTGTTCTTCTGTTTGATTATTTACCTGTTCCAAAAGGACTGCTTTCTCTCCTCTGCCTCTCCCTCTCCCCCCTCCTCTCCTTTCTTGCTTTCTATCACTTCATACATAAACTTATGTATGAAGTTTGATTGAATGTATGATGAATGTATGATTTCCCTGTTTTCCCCTATATTGTGAGCACTTTTCTTTGTCACTAAACAGTCTTTGAAACTGTTGGCCTCACAGCTTGCAAAGGCTTCCCAATCCTTATGAGGGCTCCAGCCAGAGAAATGAGCTGTCACCTTCACCCCCATCTCTCCCCAGTCTGTCCTGCATCTTTCAAAGAGAGCTATTTATAGGAACCCTTGCAATGGGTGATTCCCTCCTGCATTTATAGGGTTTTGTGGTTACCTCCCTAAGGGTGAGGTAGCCCTATCCACTCTGAGGGGACCTACCCCTTGTCTCCATTCTAAGTCCCCAGAAGCAAGAAAGAAAAGGCTTAATTTAGCCTGGAAGCAAGGCCACAAGACCCCCCTATGCATCCCCTCTTTGCCTGGGAGAGGTAGAAACAGAGGCCCTGTAGAGCAAATAAAATATCTCCAAGGCTCTGGAAATTACCACATTTGCCTAGAATGGAGTAACATTTGACAGCCCAAGGTTAAACCCAGGGCTTGGGTTTATGTCCTTTAATCTTCACAGTCACCCAAATACTTGATCCCATCATTATCCACATTTTGCAGACTACCTATATCAGACAGTGTGGTGTCAAATAGGATGCCAAGACCTACTGCTTTTCAAACTTTTCAAGCCTCAAGACCCATTAATTCCCTCACAATCATAAATTATCTGGTACTTTTATATCCATTTTGCAGATTAGGAGCTTGAGTTCAGAGGGTTCAATATTTTACCCAAGTTACAAATTAGTTTCTGGTCCAGTCAGGTTTCTAACCAGAATAACCATGACTCTACCCACTTCTTGCAAGCCTAAGCATGAATCTGTGGACCTGTCTCCTAAATGAGACCCAAGCCTCCAACAGGCATCCCTTAGTGGGGAGCTCAGTGACACACAAGCACACTCTTGTTACACTGGACATGGGGACCACTCCTTGCCCCACTCCTAACACGTGTAGAACCTGCAGGGCTAGAGAATGAAGACCTCCTTGACTATTCACCCTGACTTCCTCCATCATTATAAGCCATGCACAGCCCTCTGACACCCCACCCTCCACCACCTCCCCAGAGACCAACTCTGTCCACCCAGGGCTCAGGAAAACCAGGTACACTATGGTGAAGGTTCAGGACTGCTTTCTTTATCTGCTTTATGCAGATGAGTTAAAGGCCTTGCTAATCAAAAGTGGTCTGATACGGAGTCGTTTCATTTTTTTTCCTGTCATAATCTGTGTTCCTATAGTCATTTCAGAAACCATGAAGTTAAGATTTTATGTTCTAACGTAATGATTTTATGTATAAAGACATTTAATGAATATTATAATTTTTTATTTTTACACACTAGTTGGTTCTTATTGGAAACATATCTTCTATTTATTATCACTTTATTAACCAGTTAACATTTCATGAAGCATGATGACACTGTTTTTTCCCACTTTTTGAAGCAGTAATGTACTGTTCCTTGTTCCTAGATGAAGTGATTTCCTCTGAAGATATCGGGGCTAGCATTTTCAATGGACAGAAGAAGGTGCTGTATTATGCGGATGCCCTTACGGAAATAGCTTTTGTAGTTCCTTCTCCTATGGAGTCCTTAAGTAAGAGCATTTTTTGCATGGTGCTATTTTAAGATCTATTTTTGTATTTCTGGTTTGTGCAGTATTATTGCATTGGAAGAGATGTTGAAGTGATCTAAGGAATTCTTTAGCTTCTAAGGCATTATAACTATTAGATTATGCAAAGGTACAAGATGTTATCTTCTCTTAACTTTCTTATGGATAGTAGTTAAAGATAGGCAGACTAAACTTCTAATAATCTTTAAATAAGGAAGGAGTCCCACTTCAACCTGTTTTTGTCTTTCATTAATCAATACAAAGAAGGTCTGTTTTCCAGTTTGCTTATTTCTTTCTTGAATTATGAGTGAGCCCTTAATCTATTTCCCTGCTCCCATGTGAGAGCCTTTGTATGGAACCCCATAGAATCCTACAACTGGAAGGATCTCATGATAGCATCTGCCTGAGCACTGAACAGGAGAAATTTCAGCAGCCTAGAAAAGATGATTCTCCTTAGTCTGAACTCACAGTCTTATTTTGCCCAGAACCTTTGCTTTTTGCAAATTAAGCCTGTTTCTTCACATCTGATCAGGCAGTAGGTGGAAAACGTTACCACCTTCTTCATGAAGACCATTTATAGGATGGGATACTAAACATCACACTTTCACAGCCTCATCTCCAGGCTAATGACTTTTCTTGTGTCCTACCTTGGCAGCTTCCTAACCTTTGTACTTGGACCCTTGATTTCCCACTCTAGGCTCCTCCCTCTCTCATACTCTGGGGCCAGTTGTGTCCCTGGCAGGATCGGCCTTCTATGGTTTAGGTCATTATTGTAGCAGCTGTTTTCCTTCCTGTCAAGGCTCTGATCTGCCACCCTAATTCTGTCCTCTTTGGGCTGATTACCTGCCTGGTTTCACTGGCCTAGCCTGTTTACACCAACAAGTCATCCCAGAGCTAGAGCCTTGTCCTTGCATTATAGATCCTGAAGTTGGGTCTTTGCCTTCTGTCGTGAAACATCCCCTATGCCAGCTGTGTCCCACTCCAACTCAACTTCCTCCTATTTCTTGATATTTGGGGGGGACAGTGGGTAACTTTCTGTGTTTATCTCCAACCAGATTGCTTTTTTTTTTTTTTTTTTTGAGACAGAGTCTCACTTTGTTGCCCAGGCTAGAGTGAGTGCCATGGCATCAGCCTGGCTCACAGCAACCTCAATCTCCGGGGCTCAGCGATCCTACTGCCTCAGCCTCCCGAGTAGCTGGGACTACAGGCATGCGCCACCATGCCCGGCTAATTTTTTTTTTTTTTTTTTTTTTTTTTTTGAGACAGAGTCTCGCTTTCTTGCCTAGGCTAGAGTGAGTGCCGTGGCATCAGCCTAGCTCACAGCAACCTCAAACTCCTGGGCTCAAGCGATCCTCCTGCCTCAGCCTCCCGAGTAGCTGGGACTACAGGCACGAGCCACCATGCCCGGCTGATTTTTATATTATATATATTAGTTGGCCAATTAATTTCTTTCTATTTTTATGGTAGAGACGGGGTCTCGCTCAGGCTGGTTTTGAACTCCTGACCTTGAGCAATCCGCCCGTCTCGGCCTCCCAGAGTGCTAGGATTACAGGCGTGAGCCACCGCGCCCGGCCCCGGCTAATTTTTTGTATATATATTTTTAGTTGGTCAATTAATTTATTTCTATTTTTGGTAGAGACGGGGTCTCACTCAGGCTGGTTTCGAACTCCTGACCTTGAGCAATCTGCCCGCCTCGGCCTCCCAAAGTGCTAGGATTACAGGCGTGAGCCACCGCGCCCGGCCAGATTGCTCTTTAATCACAGAGACTAGGTCCTCAGTAGCTTTTGGATGTCCCAGTGTCTATTTGGCGTAGTGCTATATGATTGAACATATAATCAAAATAATTCAGAGAGTAACAGTGGCATTAATTATATTGTCTTTTTTTTTTTTTTTTTTTTTTTTGAGACAGGGTTTCACTCTGTTGCCTGGGCTAGATTGCAGTGACAGTATCATAGCTCACTGCAATCTCAAACTCCTGGGCTCAGCAACCCGCTTGCCTCAGCCTCCCGAGTAGCTGGGACTGCAGGCATGCATCACTACACACCCAGCTAATTTTTCTATGTTTTGTAGAGATGGGGTTTTGCTTAGGCTGGTCTGGAATTCCTTATCTCAAGCGATCCTCCTGCCTTGGCCTCCTAGAGTGCTAGGATTACAGACATGAGCCACCAGCAGGCATTTATTATATTCGACGTCTGAAAAGTCAAATATTTTCTAGTCTTACCTCAGTTATCCTGTAGAGCAGGATCCAGCAAACTATAGTGCATAAGCCAAATTTAGCCAAGAATGGTTTTTACCTTTTTAAACGGTTATAAAGTAAAAAGAAGAATATACAACAGAGACCTGTATGGCTAGCAAAGCTTACAATATTTATTACCTGATCCTTTGCAGAAAAAGATGAAGAAGTCAGTGGTTGCATGGTAATGTAGCATTTTTGCCAGATCTAATATTCAGTTAGCTGCCCTTGTACTTATTTTCTGAATGTTCTAGATAGAAGCAATGCTTTGTTTAAGTGACTTAAATTAGTGAGCACAATTAATTTAAACATTTTTGCTCTGAAGAAGTAGAAGGTATCATAATTGCTTTGTTTCTTTACATCATAGCCGATTCATTGGAAAGTAACATCTCGGACCAAGATAGTGATTCAAATATGGATCTTATGCCAGGAATTCTGAAACAGCCATCCTTGACACTTGAGCTTTTCCCAAATCACACAGACAATCTTAATTCCTCACAGAGGGTAAGTCACTTTATTGATATATATTCAGAAATTTGTGGTGAAATGGGGTAATGATAGAATTCTGCCTGAAAAGCTTTTAACTTTAACCCAGAGACTAATTATAGCAGACTACTGATTCATTAGTAACTTAATTTTTTAAAATAAAATTCTCACAATTTTTTTTTTTTTCAGACTGCAACAAATAGTTCAATCTGAGACATCCTGTGCAGTTTCCTTTGAATTCCCCATTCTGGGTCTCATGCTTGATTATCTTACCTGTTCCCTTTTAAGCCTAGGGAGCCATTTTTATTTGGTCCCTGAAATATCCACTAAAGATACAGCAGTAGCTGTGTGTCTTGTATCTTTAATCATATAATGTTCAACTTAAATAATGGTGACCATATAAAATTGGCAATATTTTAGAGAATAGCTAAGTATATGTATAAATAAACTTAAAATATTTATTACCTAATCCTTCACAGGAAACTGTGAAGAAGTCAGTGTTACATGGCAATGTAGGATTTTAGCCAGACCTAATATTCAGTGATTGGCTACCCTTGCACTCAGTTTCTGAATGCCAGCATAGATATTCCTTAAAACCTATGAGAGGTTGACAACTCTTAAAGCATCATGTTTTTATTTATCACTTATACTGTACTTTACAGACTACTAACAAACTAACAAAAGCAAACTCACATAATTATCTCAGTAGATGCAGAAAAAGCAGTTGGCAGAAATTCAACACTCATCCATGATAAAAATTCTCAGTAAACTATGAATGGATCTTATTCAATCTGATACAAATCATCTACTAAAAATCTATAGCTGACTTTATACTTGCATGTTATATTAATGTTATTCTTGAGTGCTTTCCCCCTGAGGACAAGGCAAGGATGTCTACTCTCACTAGTTCTATGCAGGATGGCAGTAGAGGTCTGACACAGAGAAATGAGAAAAGAAAAAAATAAAATGCATAAGATGGGAAAGGAAGAAGTAAAGCTATGTGTATTTGCAGATGACATGATCATGTATTAATATGTAGAAAACTCTGGAAGAATCTATTTTAAAAATCCACTATAACTATTAGATTGCAGGAAAACAAGAAGGTGTGTGGGGCAAAATTTTAAGATGACTCCTAGTGACCCTTGCCCTTGTGTAATGTCCTCCCCTTGTGTGTGTGTGTGGAATCTGTGACTATGATAGGACATCCATGATTATGTCACATTATTTGGCAAAGGGATTTTGTTGGTTTAATTAAGGTTGCTTTGAGTTAAGCAAAAGGAAGATTATGCAAGTAGACCTAACTTAATCTCAGGAGCTCTTTAAATCTGGGGCTGGAAGTCAGTCATAGCTGATTAGGAGACATGATGCTAAGAAAGTAGTCTCTGGCCGGGCGCTGTGGCTCACGCCTGTAATCCTAGCTCTTGGGAGGCCGAGGCGGGCGGATTGCTCAAGGTCAGGAGTTCAAAACCAGCCTGAGCAAGAGCGAGACCCTGTCTCTACTATAAATAGAAAGAAATTAATTGGCCAACTGATATATATATAAAAAAATTAGCCGGGCATGGTGGCGCATGCCTGTAGTCCCAGCTACCCGGGAGGCTGAGGCAGAAGGATCACTGGAGCCCAGGAGTTTGAGGTTGCTGTGAGCTAGGCTGACGCCACGGCACTCACTCTAGCCTGGGCAACAAAGCGAGACTCTGTCTCAAAAAAAAAAAAAAAAAAAAAAAAAAAGAAAGTAGTCTCTGAGTGTGGCTGGGTGTCTGTCATGGTTTGGGAAAAGTCTCTTTCTTGGTCACAGTCATTTTCTGTGAATGTCAGCGTAGAAACAAGAAACTGGGGGACTTGTCATGGACACTTGTCATCTGGCAAAGACACGTATTTCTGTGATAATAAAGCAGTTTTAATTTTAAAATTCACCTTAAGTATGAGACTCTCCCCTCTGTACACATGAGCTTTTATTTAGGGCTTTAGCACAAACTTAGCTCAGCTGCATGCCAGAGTGGTGGTGTAGCTCAGGCTGCCAATTTGCTAAAGGGGAGCCACATAGTCCTGTTATTCTTGCAATGAAACTTACAGCTGATGAGGTGGCAGGATCACAAGCACACTGTGCATGCCAGGAAACCCCCAAGCAAGTCTTTTTTCTTTCTGTTGATGAGAAAAACGAATGAGTTATAGATTTCAGTAGAAAACATTTGGTCTGAGAACTAGGAATAATTTGATGGAAAATTTTGGACATTAGGATCCCCAGGCAAAGTAATGATGTTGCTGTAACAAGAAAAGCATACTACTTTCTGGCCTTAATAGAGATAGACTCAGATCCTTTTAAGCCCTCATTAAGATACTGTCTCATTGCTTGTATGTTTTATTTTTATTACTGCAAATTACAATTTTCAGTATTCCTTAACTTTTTTCCTTGACAATATTAGGTCTCCATTTCCTTGTTCTACATTAAGACTGATAAACAGAACCCAAATAATAGCTTTTTTGCAAATGTATTTCACACTTTTTTCCTAGCCATTTCACATAACCTAATACTTACTTAAATGACTAGGCATCTTGATAAATGTATGACTGGAATTTGACTAAGCCATATCTTCTGCACACCCACATCCACCTTCTTCCTTACACAGCTCAGTCCCAGTTCCAGAATGAAGAAGCTGCCTCAGGGTCGCCCCGTGCCTCCTCTCGGACCTGAGACAAGAGTTTCTGTAGTCTGGGTGGAACGCTATGATGATATAGGTACTGTATGAGGGCTTTGTCCATAAATAAAATGACAACAGAATGACAGGGCCTTGCTAAATGTCTACAGGGAGTGGGAGCAGAAGCATGATGTGGTGGCCAGGAGCTGGTTCTGGAGCAAGCCTGCGTTTGCATCCAGCTGCACCACTCAGTTTCTTTAAGCCATAGATTACTCGTTTGCTAAATGGAGGCCATCGCGGCACTTTTTTCATAGTTGTGAAGACTTATGAGACTAGTAGATATGAAGCTTTTAGGTATTCATATTGGCATCACCATCGGTGGTTTATTGCCAGTGGTTTGTTGGTAATGGTCATCCTGAGACCTCTGGAAAGGGGAAGGAGAGGCGCATTACTCTCCCTCTGTCCACATGCCCAGCTGTCTAGTTTTTGTGTAAAGGTTGATTTGTTCTTAAGAGTTCTGCTATGAATAAGTTTCTTATGATTTTTATGTAAGCAACATGAGAGCATTAGAAGTGCATGCTTTACCTAGAATCCTATCCAACATAGAGTTTGTGGGAATGTGTAGAAATACTTTCCAACCAAGTCCTCAAAGACTGTAGAACATAATTCTCTAAGAACTTTCTGCTTTAGATGAAATTAGCTAAAATATGTCTTGAGGGAGAATTTTTTTATTTGTGGGCAATAGTTAAGATTATGTATTTTAGGATAGCACAGTCCATATATTTGTTGCCCACTTGTGTAAAGAGATTAGGAAATTAGAGTTCTTATTATTTGTTTGGGAAAACTGAGGGAGATATTAATTGTAATGCTATTATTTTCTTCCAGAAAACTTTCCCCTCTCAGATCTGATGACAGAGATCAGTACTGGTGTGGAAACTACTGCAAACAGTAGCACTTCTCTGAGGTACACTCTTCTTATTTGCTTAAAGTTCATCAGAATGTCTATTTTTTATATACTAATTGCAGCTTAATAAAGAAATAATTATAAGGAAACAAAAGGGTTATAGACATAAGAAAAATAGAGAAAAAGAATCAAAGAAGTTTATACATAAATACACAAGGTTATCAAATTAGCAAGGATTTTTTTTTTAACCACTTTATTGAGGTAGGACTGACATACAAAAAGCTGTGTATGTTTGATGTATACCTTTGAAACCATCACCCCAGTCTAAACGTATCCGTCATCTCCAAAAGTTCTCTCCTGCCCTTCTTCTTATTATTTTGTGATAAGGACACTTATAAGATCTACCCTCTTAGTAAATTTTTAGGTGTTTAATACAGTATTATTAACCGTAGCCACTATGCTGTGCAGTTGATCTCTAGGACTTACTCATTCTGCATAACTGAAACTTTGTACCCTCTGACTCATACCCCATTTTTTCCTTCTCTAGCCCCTGGCAACCACCATTGTATCCTCTGCTTCGGCAAGTTTGACTATTTTAGATTCATCATATAAGTGGTATCATGTTGAATTTGTATTTTAGTGCCTGATTTATTTGATTTAACATAATGTCCTCTAAGTTTATCCATGTAGTTGCAGATGACGGGATTTCCTTGTTTTTTAAGGCTGAATGATATTCAGTTATGTGTATATACCACATTTTCTTTACCCATTTATCTGTCAGTGGATATTTAAGTTGCTTCCATGTCTCGGCTATTGTGAATAATGCTGTAGTAAAAATGGAAGTGCTGATACCTGTTTGAGATCCTGATTTTGGTTCCTCTGGATATATATCCTCAAGTGGGACTGCTGGATCATATGGTAGTTCTATTTTTAATTTTTTGAGAAACTGCCATACTGTTTTCCATGATAGCTGCACCAATTTACATTCCCACTAACAGTGTACAAAGGTTCCCTTTTCTCCACATTCTCACCAACACTTGTTATCTTTCATTGATTTAAAAATGGCCATCCTGGCTGGGCATGGTGAGTCACGCCTGTAATCCTAGCACTCTGGGAGGCCGAGGTGGGCGGATTGTTTGAGCTCAGGAGTTCGAGACCAGCCTGAGCAAGAGTGAGACCCCGTCTCTACTAAAAAAATAGAAAGAAATTGGCTGGACAACTGAAAAAACTAAAAAGTATATATATAAAAAAATTAGCCAGGCATGGTGGTACATGACTGTAGTCCCAGCTACTTGGGAGGCTGAGGCAGGAGGATTGCTTGACCCCAGGAGTTTGAGGTTATTGTGAGCTAGGCTGATGCCACTGCACTCTCGCTCGGGAAACAGAGTGAGACTCTGTCTCAAAAAAAAGGCCATCCTAACTGGTATGAGGTGGTATCTTATTGTGGTTTTGATTAGCATTTCTCTGATGATTACTGATGTTGAGCTCCTTAATAAGGATTTTTAAATGATATAATTAATTGCTGTTTTACATTTATCTATAGCAAAAAGAAAAATGGAGAAGTAAAGGCAATTAGATATTAATGAAGACCATGGCAATATGTTAGCAATATTAGATAGAAATAATAGAGTTAAATTGGTCAAAGCAATCTGGATAAATAATAGTTAAAATGTCCTAGTCTTATGAGCTATTTAATAGATACATATTTTTAAGTAAAATGTAATACTAACTTTATTAAACATGTTAAGGTTTCTGTTTTACCTGCCCATACACAGGAAAGATAAAAAGAGAACACTGTGATTCCAAGAATAGTAACACTGTATTTGTATGGGTTTTATAGTTTTCAAGGCTTTTTGCTTCCTGGTGTTTGGTTTATAACTCCAAGAGATAAAGTTATCATCCCCAGTTTACCGGTGGGAAAAAATAAGCTTGTAGAGGTGATTCCTCAGCATCACACCTCCCATCAGTGCAGAGGAAAGCTATCTGAACTCAGGCCTGTCCCTCCAAATGCTAACCTCATCTCTCACTTCAGGCGATCTGATCTCGGGCCTGTCCCTCCAAATGCTACCCTCAAACTTGGTATTTTAACTCGAGGTTCCTTCTAATTACAGGATCCGATTCTAATTGCATGTAAGATGCATTTATTCTAACATTGTTAGATTATTGTTGAAATGATGTAAGCAAAGATGATTCATTTTAACATCATTTTTGAAACATTTCTAGAAGAGGGCAAGTCTTTCTTAAAACTTCCACTTTTTTATGCTGAAGTATTTTAAAACAAATTACAGGTATCTTAACATTCTAAATACATCAGTATGCGTCTCTAAAAAGAACACTTTTTAGATAGCTAAAAATAACATTATCACAGTAATAAATATATTCAAATTTCTCTATTTTCCCTAAAATATCTTTTACAGTTGGTTTGTTCAAACCAGAATTTACTCCAGGACTACACATCTGGCATTAATTCCTTAAATCTCTTTTAATACAGAATAGTCTTTTTTTCTTTTTTTCTTCATGACACTGTGTTGCTAAAGAGACTATAGAATAGTTGTCATGAAGTAGACTTTTCTAAAACTAGTTTGGACAAGCACTATACTGTTTCTGTTGTTTTAATCTTTTTAGGTCAAAGGTTGTAATACAATTCAACTGTAAAATTTGTATTTTATTGGTAGTTTTGCAAAGTTTAGAATTTGTCTGGGGGACAGAATTACTGTAGGATTAGTTGTTTTTTTTAATGTCTTGAAAGATGAACTCAGTTAAGCTTTGGCTAAAATTGCTTTACCTATGTAGAAAGAAAGCTCATTGTGTTGCAGAAAAACCCCCAACATGTAGCATCACAAGTAACATGAGCACTTCTAGATAGGTTGCCTGTCCCTGACGTGTGATGTGTGAGGGCTTTGGCTCTGCCAGGATGTGGCTGTTTATCATCTCAGCTGAGGAGAACACTTGTAGCTGGCCCAGAGGAATGGCCCTCCCAACCTCTTCTGACTTTTTTTAAAAAAAATTATATCAGGGATTCCCATAATGGGCCTAAGCTGTGTTCCTACTTCTGCTCTGAGATACCAACCTTGACTGTAGTGGAATTCCCTGTGCTCTAGCCATGGGGAACACTTTTGTCCCCTACAAGAAAAGAGAACTAAGAGAAAGTCCCATAGTTGGTTGCTAGATTCTTAGCTTCCCACAATAGAGTTCTCTGGTCTTTCCTTCCATCCCGTCCCCAGTGGTTTTCTAAGCATATTTTTTAGCCCCTTTTTGTTAGCTTAAAAAGCCTGATCCTAGTAATGGACATTTAAGGCCAACTGTTTTAGGAGGCAGCAACATGGGCTCCCAGAAAGAGGATTCTGAGCAGCCTGACCCCTTGACTTTTCTCAAACCACTGCCTGGCAATAGGTCCCCTTGGTATGCTTATGCTACATATGGTGGCCTTCAACGCTTACATGTCTGGAGTAAAAAAAATTTTCTTTTGTTAAGATCTACGACTCTTGAAAAAGAAGTTCCTGTCATATTCATCCACCCTTTAAACACTGGATTATTCCGGATAAAAATTCAAGGAGCCACTGGAAAATTTAACATGGTTATCCCTCTTGTGGACGGGATGATAGTCAGCAGACGTGCTCTTGGTAAGGTCTTTATGTGCAGCTGAAGGCTTAGAGTTTCTTTCTTTCTTTCTTTAACATTTTTATAAACCAAAAAGAAGTGAAAATAAAGAAATGGTGATGTTACTTAGTAGGTTCCACATGTAGGAAATGCTATGGCTCTTGTTAAAAAGGGAGCATGTTTTGTTCTGTTTTAAACTATCCTTAATCTAGTAAGTACAAGTAGAACTTCATAAACTATTAGTATTAGAAAATGAAGATAGCTGTTTATAATTCAGAGCAGGAAATGGGTTGTCTGACTAGATTTTGATATATTTTTTCCTTGTTAGTGTATGTTTCCTCTGACAATTTTATCTTAATGCTATGTCTACCTCTCTGGGGATAGGAAGTTTTGCAAATTGAATGAAATAGTTTAAGTATGCTGAGAATAGTTCACCTGAATACTGATAGTTCACCTAACTGACTGGTTATTAATATTTATTTTAAAACTGTCTGTTTTCAAGGCTTTCTGGTGAGGCAGACTGTAATTAACATATGTAGAAGAAAGAGACTGGAGAGTGACTCCTACAGTCCACCACACGTCCGCCGGAAACAGAAAATCACCGACATTGTCAACAAGTACCGGAACAAGCAGTTAGAGCCAGAGTTTTATACTTCACTTTTCCAGGAAGTTGGACTCAAGAACTGCAGTTCTTAGACCACTGTCTGTCTAGGACTATTGAACTTCAGTTTGGGGACTATGATATCACAGCAAAACAGTTTGATAGGTGATCACTGTAAAAATAAAAACAAATCACTTCTTAAGAGCTTACTGTTTAATCACCAGAATAGAAGAAACACATTATAAACCCATTTGATAGAAGACTTTCAGCTTTCTAGTGAAATGGGCTCCCAGACACAATCATATTCTTGCTGGTAATGACGATATACATTTTAGCCATAAACTTCTTTCTTTTAAAAGTGACAATTTTAGTTAAATTACAAGCCTTTTGAGGAGAAAGGCTTTTATGCATCTCAGTTAAACACATGCATTGGTAGCATCAACAAATTTGCAAATTAGAAGTTGAAGATAGTTTTATACCTCACTTTTTAGGAGGTTGTATTCAGAATTAAAATCTCTCAGAATCTTTCAGGACATTTAAAGATTCACGTTGCTAGCATGGAGGAGAAGGAACAAGTCTCAACCTTCTGCTCACTGGTAGGTCCATTTGTCATCCAGCTGTCAAACTGACGAAAAGAATATAAATGGTTTTTGCTCAGATAAGAAGACATTAAAATATTTCATATTTTTTTCTCCACACTTCAAAAAGTTGTCATTCTCATCACCGTGCAGATCCGTCTGAAGCCCCAGTTTCTGGACGACCCAGGAACAGACCTAAAATGGCATGGCCTTGTCCTTTAATGGGGATGCAAATGAAGTTTGTGGGGTTAAAAGTTATAAGACAGTAGTGATACCTCCACTCTCTCCATTATTGTCCAGCTTGGTGACATAATGACAGGTTACACATCTATGATTCATTGATAAACATCAAAAAAATGTAAATTCACAGTAGGAGTTGAAAAATTATTTGATTTCATCCACTGTCTCTTATTTCAGGACCAAGCAGCAAACTGCAATAGTTTATGAAGGATTCTAATTTGAGGTTCAGAAAGTAGCCTCTCAACGATACTAATTCAGACCTCTCCCAGAGAGCTTGCTGGATTTCACCGTAATGTTTCATCAGCTATTAGCGCCCACCTCCTTGGGTGGCTACTGTTAGAAATGGCTGCTGTCATGTTTTCTGGACTTTGCCAGCTGAAGACACAACAGATCCCTGCCAGGGTTTTGGAAATACTTCTGTTACCTCGCTGCTACTTTTCTGCCAGGGATAAAACTTTTGAGGTGGCCAGACCCCGAACATCCGTATAAGGATTCCTGTTACAGTGCTGCAGTACACACCGCTCATTTCTCCTATTCTTATATGCTTTGTTCTTTAGTAAGATTATTTTATGTTAAGAAAATAAGTGACATTTGAAGTCCAAAGAGTGATCATAGTTGTACAAGGGGTGTTTTCCCACTTGAACTCTGATGTCAGTAGATTTTGTAGGTCAGGGCTACAGTGGTCTGTTTGATTTGATATTTTGGTAGTCTACTTAGGGGGCAGGGGATAGTGTGGGACCTAATTCCCTGTGCAGATAACTCTGCTCCAAAAGTATGTATTTTGCCATCTATGAGCAAGAAATGTGAGCATAGCAGCTTTTGGTTTTAAGTTTGCCATCGCCTTTTCTTCGTGTTTGTTTTAAGCTCAGGTAAAGATAACCACCTCCTTCCATGACTCCAGTTTCCATTCAGGGTTTGGTATTATTCAATAATTGATTTTCTTTTTAAGCTGGGCAATAAATTGACATTTCCAGATGGCAGCATGGGAGAGGGGGGGATGTGTGATAAAGATGAGCAAGTTCTACCCTAAAATTATGTTTGTATTTCAGCAGGAATAAGGTGAGGTTTAAAAACTCTCAAGGTAATTCCAGATTGACATTTCAAGAGGAAAATGGGCCCTTGTTCTAGTTGGAGTGAACAAAGAAAGTTATAAATTGATGTGCAACTTATAACATTCCAGAGGTTAAAAATAACTGATGTAGATGTACTTCCTCAGTGTGATTCTTCAGATAAAACTTTTACTTCTGGCATAGTTTCAATGTCGGAAAGTTGCATGGGATATGGGCTTGCTGATCCTTCAATTAGCTATGATTTCTGGAAACTCTTTGTAATTCTGATGACTTTGATAAGTGAACAACCATGTCGAATGCAGTTTGTGATCTGGGAGACTTAGTGGTCTTCCAGGGAGGGAAGCATATGCAGCCCCTGAAGGCATGAAGCCCCCAGAGTGTACAGAGCCAGTGGAGTATAGGAGACGCTTACCTCGCCAGGTGCTGGTTCCTTCTGCTCCAAATAGCATCTGCCCGGAAAGGGAGCGTGGTAAGAACCCTTGGACCTTTCACTAGTTTGGGTCTGAGTTCATGGTCACTAAATTCACCCAACTGCCTGTGTTAGAAATCACTCTGAGTAGAATAATGCTGGAGGAATGTATGTAGTACCTAATAATAATCTTTAGTAGCCCACTTAATAAATTTGCCAGGATATGTTCAAAACTTTTTGGGGGAAGCCAGAACCACTTTTGTCTGTGGCTTAAACAGTTCAGTTGCTACGTCTATGCCAGGTGCACCAGGGGGTGGATGAGTGTGGCGTTCTGTGAAGAGGAAAGTGGAAAGTGTTACCCAAGAGACAGAGGCAGGACACCTTCCTACTCCCATCTTAAGCTTTCCTCCTCCTCTCTGGCTGGGAGCATTAAGGACAGTGAGGAGGGCTTTTACCTTTTTAACTCTTTCCTTGTTTACCAGCTCTACCTTTTGTCCAGGGCTTCTTCCTAAGACCCTCTCCTGTCCATTGGCCCTTAGAAAGGAATAATTACCTGGTGGGTTGATCCCCCTCCCCTGGCCACACACACTCACACACACGTGCCATTTTCCTCCGTTTCCAGGTCCTGTATTTCAGGGCAGCCCATTAGCCTCTGGACTCATTTATAAATACAGAATACCTACATCTTTGGCCGGTAATGTCAGTTGCCTACAGGTTGTGTGTATGAAGCCTTCATGAACAGTTACTTTCTATATAACGCTAGGGAAGCATTTGTTAAGCTCTGCAGAGACTGGGTTTTAGAAAGGCAGAGTCTTCAAGAATATTTATTTCTTTTGGAAGGTGGAATGTTACCCAAAGGGGGAGTCAGCCTTACTGAAAGACATATTTTGTGGTAGATGGTAAGACACATATTGGAGGTAATTTGACACTCCTGCCAGCAGTAGTTCTCCATTCAGCATTTTAAAACCCATTCAGGTTATATCTTCCTAAAAAGAATTGATTTCTGTGTTTACATGAAGTGATCATTGGATTCAGATGGTCTGTTTTAAAGATTTCCAAGACAGCCTCTTCCCGAGATGGAGAGATTGGAGGTGGTCCATCCGTACAATGTGGAATCAAACGGTGGGTTTCTCAGTAGCTAAAGAAGCCATGTACTGTATAGTGTTTTTCTCAGAATATCAACTCCTGTTCTTCAGATGCTTTTCTTTTTTTAATGGAGAGGGAAAAGGTGTAATTTGGGATTCCACAGTGCCTTGCATATAGTAGGCGCCCAATAAATACTTGTTGAAACAAACCAAGTTTCCCAAGTCCTCGTCTCTTGCAGTGACCAAGACATCTTTCTCCTCTGAAGGGCTTGGCAGTTGTGGCTAAAAAATAAGCAGTATCATTATTTGCTTGAAATCATATATACAATTTGTATGAATTTCAGTATGTTGCCAAGACATGATCTTTTTCTTATTGTATTTTCTGTAAATATTTCTGGCACTGAACTGTAAAGTAAAGGCGAAATGTAAATATGAAGGTGTCCCCGTGTCCCCTCGCCTCCTGTGTTTTATCTTCGTCGGTTAGGGAAGAAGGCCCAGAGGTTTGTTTGTATTTATGCCAATCCTTTGTCCAGAAGAAACACATGGAATATTGAATGTAATACATTTAGTCAATTAAATTTTAAGGAGATTCTTATCTAATAACTTGGTGTATGCTTTTGGTTACAGGCTGGGGTTTGCCTCCTGCTTGGGTACCAGGGGGTGTCTGCTTGGCTTCCGCTACCCTGCATAATTTAGATCTGTAGAGTTTCATGAAATACTCAACATTTGCTTAATATTCAAAGAAAGTATTTGGCCTTCTCTGCCAGAAGGCTCGTATGACAAAAACACTGGCGACAGAGGCTCGCCTTGAAAAGGCCGGGAATTGCCGAGGGGATGGCTGGCCCTCTGTGTCTCGGGAACAAGGAAGTGCTGGCTGTGCCCTCTGCCTGCAGAGGTCAGCCCTGCTGGGGCTGGGCAGTCAGGAAGGAGGGGAGACGTAGAGAAGGTCACCCCTGCTCCACTGCCCCTTGTGTAGGGTTGGCTGCAGAGGGTCCCATGGGGCCAGAGTAGTGCCTAAATGCCTACATCACATGGAGGGGTGGGTGGACCACTTGAGGAAACCAATGAGAACCATCATGGTGCATGCTTCTGCCAAGAGCTGCCCTCTGTCCTGGCACAGACTCAGCATGTCGCTGTGTGCCAGCCCCTGAGCTGTGTCTGAGACCCTCCCCTCTCTGTGTCCACGCCTGCTCTGCCTGCTCACCACGGGACCTCCAGCTGGGCCTGGTGCGCAGTGGCCCTGTTTTGGTGTCTGGAAAGATTTCTTAGCCACAAAGCATGTTCAAGCCTTTCTCAACAGTGATGCTTCATCCTCTCTGACCCCAGCCCCTTCAGGACGCAATGCCAAGAAGTCACCCCCAGCCCCAACCACCCACTCCAGATCTTGGCCTCTGGGCCTTGCATCTGGGGCAGCTTTCCTGCCTTCCTTGGGTGCACATTAATGCCATTTTCCCACACCTCTTCGGGAACTCTGGCGTCCTATAGCTGGGGTAGGACTCGCTTGAAACAAAACCAAACCCCAGCTCTCATCCACTCTGCTTTTTCGATGGCTGGCCTTACATGCCCTTCTTGGACTGGTGTCTTCCTAAAAGGGGTTCCTTCTACCCTGTGTCTCCCCTAGGGTCTGCCACCATGCCACCACTCCTGGTTCTGCCTGACTTTTCTTTTTTTTTTTTTGGGACAGAGTCTCACTCTGTTGCCCAGGCTAGAGTGCCGTAGCGTCAGCCTAGCTCACAGCAACCTCAGACTCCTGGGCTCAAGCAATCCTTCTGTCTCAGCCTCCCGAGTAGCTGGGACTACAGGCATGCACCACCATGCCCCGCTGATTTTTCTCTATATTTTTTTTTTAGTTGGCCAATTAATTTCTTTCTATTTTTAGTAGAGCCGGGGTCTCGCTCTTGCTCAGGCTGGTTTCGAACTCCTGACCTTGAGCGATCTGCCTGCTTCAGTCTCCCAGAGTGCTAGGATTACAGGCGTGAGCCACCGCGCCCGGCCCGCCTGACTATTCAACTGGTGCTCTTAAACCAGGCGCTGCTGTGGTCTCAAAATTAAATCTGTGTCAGAATCACCCTGGTTGCGCATCAGCGTGTTGAGTCCTGAGCCTCACTCCTGCCTCCGGAGATCTGATATGACCAGGGTGAGCCTAGGAATTGTCATGTGTGACAACCTTCCAGCTCCCACCCACCTGCTGGCAGTGACCGAGGCAGGTGGTCCAGAGAGTGGGCTCCCCAGAGCCTATCAGGCTGTCGACCTGGCCCTCCCTGCAGCTTAGGGGCTGTTGGGCCCTGGGAGGCCCAGAGCCTCTTTCCTGCCATCATCTGGCACATGGAGGTTTACTAAATACCTCATGAATGAATGAAGGACATAGGTGAGGTGGGAGTGTCCTGCCCACTACAGAGAAAAAGGAACAAGGTTAATACCTTTATAAATTCCTCACTGAAAACCCTAAGAAGGAGAGGTACAGAAACTTCCAGATTAAATAATCATTTATTGAAGGCCTATTGTGTGTTCTGTTAGAAAGTTTTTAAGTGGCAGCCCAGTGACCCAATCCAGTCTGGCAGACAGGTTTTGTTAAGCCAATAATGCCGTAACAAGGTTTGATCCAACACTTCAAATTTGGGAAATTTTACATAAAAATCCAGAAGTTTTGGCTCCCTTGGGCAAGTGGAGAGTTCTGGCAAAACTGAACCTGCCTTTCCCTCACAGCCATTGCTGCAGGCACTGCAGCTGCCTCCTTTAGGTGCAGCGTGCTCCGTGTAGTCCCCTGCAGTCCCCAGCACTCCCAGAGTGTAGGTGTGGACACGTGCAGCTGGAATTACAGGACTGGGGACCCGGCTGGCTCCTGGAGGTATCTGTGACCTCAGATATGTCAACACCCACGAAGAGGGGGAATTTTTGTCACATCTTCTATTTTTCTAACTTATAGAATTATTTCCATCTTAGAAGAAAGAGGATCAGGGAAGTGTCCCATGAACCCAATAGCTGCTGAGCTGGGATTTAAACCCAAGCCTGCCTACCTGGAAGCCTGGGTTTTTATTCTCAGCCAAACTGTCTCCCCGCCTACCTCCCACACATTCTTCCAAACACACAGCTCTCCTTCCAGGTCGCCCCTGCAGGCTTTGCTGGAAAGACACTGTGACTTCCTTGTTGCATCACAGCTCAGTCACAATTGGGCTGAGAGCAGAGCATGGTCCAGCCTACCAGGTCCCCAGGGGCAGCCCTGCCAGCCCAGCCCAGGCTGGCCTGGCTTAGCCACACATGCACCATGAGGTACCCTTTGGTGCCGCTAGTGAACGACCTCACGTTTTCTTTCCTGGTTTTCTGGCTGTGCCTCCCTGTGGGTTTGCTGTTATTTTTGATGATCGTCTGGCTACGCTTCTTACTTAGACAAGGTGAGCTTCTTACCTGTCCAGGCTGGGACTCTAATCCTGAAGCTGAGCAGGAGTCTGAATAGGCCAGGGTGTCCTTAATCAACTAGAGGAAAAGGGTTTTGTTCAGGCATTTTCAGTGCTGGCTCAGACACAAGCAGTGAACTCTTAAGATAAAAGGATGGGCTTGGCTGTTTAGGGTTTCTTAATCTGGAGTTCAAAAGTGAGTCCCCGAGTTTGACTGCAATGCAATGGGTTTGCATGTCTATAACACATCTGATCTTTTGTACAAATTAGAAAGAGGTGGCTCTTCTGGGCAGATGAATTAGAAAAAGGTGCTACTTCCTGTGAACGCAGCTGGGTCACAAGGCTTTGTGAGCAGGGCGTGGGCTGGATTCAGTCCCACTCACCTCGTGAGCTGGGTACTTTTGTGTAGTAAACATCCTGGGCAATGGGATACAGCGGCCTTAGAAGCTTTCAGGTACCCAGAGGCCATACTGTTTCTACCTAGACCATATATCAGAGAGGATCTGGCTTCTCTGAGACACAGGATCATGGAAGCCAAGTGACATTCATGCTTACCTCAGCATGCCACCAACAGGAGCAAGAGCCAGGGCAAAGCTAGCTATGAGGACAGCTGGGGGCAGGTGAGCCAGCGTCTGGTCTGGCTGCGTGGCGGGAGTGATTCCCTGCCCCTTGGGTGTCCTGTCTCCCTGGGTGTCCTTTTCATTGAGAGCCCTCTTCCTGGGGACCACTTAACCTCCCATCTCCTGCTCCAGGGCCCCATGACCTTGGGCCAGAGAGGCAGGGAGGGCGCTGAGCATGCAGCCAGCTCGGGTCAGACGCCACTGAGGCAGGGCGAGCAGTCCCCCCAGCTCCACTGGCCCTCTGGTCTCAAATGTAGGAGCCAGTAACTGTGTAATTATCAGGAGTTCCTGGCAAGAGCCTAGGAAGTCCTCTTGCTTCCAGAAAACATTTGTTTAAAGTATATTTTCCTCATATTGCCCGGGCAGAGCACAGCCCTCCCTGAGGGGCACAGTTCTGCCACTGGGCCCCGCAGCTGGGGGACTCAGAAGACTTGTCCGCGTACTGGCTATAAAAGTCTCCTTTCTGGGGTCTGGAAGACTTGGGTTCAGATTTCAGCCTTGCTTCTTAGTAGTCCATAATAATAGCTGAACTGTTTTGAAACCTGTGTACTAAGTCTTGTGCTAAACACTTGACGTGCAGTATCTCATTTAATCCTCAAAACAACCCTGTGAAGTAATTCTCAGATTACAGTTGAGGAAACAGAGGCTTGGGGAGGAGGAGCAATCTCCCAATGTCACACACCTATCACGTACTCAATTGTCTCCCTTCGAACCCTGGCTCTGCCACCTACCATCTTGTGACTTTGGGCATGTCCTCTCTGAGCCTCATTTTCTCACCTGCACGATGGAGGTGATGATCCTTTTGGGGTATGGAAGGGCTTGCATGGGTCGATGCGTCTCAGGTGCTCGTGGGGCGGGGCACACAGCACAGGTGCACACATGGCACGTGGGGGGCGCCTGTAGGCTGAGAAAATAGTGCAGCCCATGTTGGTTTTATCAACGTGGGAGGAATTATAGGAGTGGCTCTGGGTGGCTTCTCCAGAGCGGAGGGACGCTTTACCTACCACCCAGGCCAAGGCCTAAGCACTGATCTCCAGGAATTCATTCTCCTTGGAGGCCCGGCTCCAAAATCATCCACAACCTGCCCCAGCCTGTCCCCTCCTCAGACTTTCGGCCGAGAAGCTGTTTACTCACTGACCTATCACATGGCATTTCGAAATAAGTCCTTTGTTAATTTCGCAATAAAGAGAAACCATCCTGAAAGTGGGGTGTGCAATCCTCCCTCGGGGTCTCTGTGTTCTTGGAACTCTCGGAATTACTGTGTGAGTTTTGCCCTTGTGCTGGGGACTGGCCCAAAGCGAGGGTCTGGCCTGCCAGGGTTTGGGGGCTGGGGGCTCAGGCCCCCCAGGCCGGTGTTTTTCTATTCTGCGGAGAATCTGTTGATTGGGATCAGTTTGGCCTGGAATCCAGTATGAAAACCAGATGGGAGTAGCTCTGCCACCTCCCCTCATCCTCCTTGCCCCAAGGGGGGGGGGGGACAGTGCTGCTCTGGCCATGACTTGGGGAGAGAGGATGGAGCCATATGTGCCTGTCGCGAGGAACATGCCCTGTCGCGAGTGTTTCCTTTTGCGATTTGAAAGGAGTTTGCAGAAGGAAGAAAGTAAACTTCCAAAGGGACGGATTTGGGGCTGAAACAGGAATGGCACAACAGGCCGTACCTGTTAAGGGTCCTGCCCGCCCCTCGTGGTGGGCCTTGGAGCAAGATGTTCAACTCAAAGCTGCCTTCGAATTCCCTCCAAACAAGTGCACCCACTGGAGCTGCAGCGTGGGGAGGCCGACTTTGAATCCAGTACTGCCACTGCCTTGCTGTGACCCGAGACAGGTCATTTCACCTTTCTGAGCCTTCCTCATCTGTAACATAGGAAAAATACTCGTAATTGCCTTTGGGAAGTTGTTAAAAGGATTAAATGAGAAAATGAATTGAAAACACTTAGCACATAGTATTATGTTAATAAAATAATCACTGTCTGCAGTGAAGAACAATCACTTCAAGCCATTGTGCTGATTTGTAAGTCACACTAACTGCCAACATTATCTAACAATGCCTATTCTAGGCCCGGTGCTGTTTTCCATGTCTTACTGCAGTTCACCCTCATCATAGAAGATGCTATTATCTTGCCCATTGCATAGATGAAGAAGTTGAGGCTCAGCCTTTCCAATCTCCTTCTCTTGCTCTGCAGTATGAGGGCTTTTGTTAGCCTTCTTTACTTTGCTGCAACCAGTGAAACAAAACAAGAGTTTAAAAAAAGTTTAGTAAGTAAAATAATCTTCCCCATCCACTTTTCTTTCTCCCCTTGCCTTCCCAAGATACTCAATGTTAGCAAAGTCATGCACAAGCTTAATAACATATGTAGACATCCAAAAAAATTGGGGGATCAGTATTTTTTTTTAAAAAAGATCCTACCATATACATTTCTCTGCAACTTGCTTATAATATACCATGGATATCTTGCAAGTCAAGATAGAGTTATAGGCTGGGAGTGGTGGCTGACACTTGTAATCCCAGCACTTTGAGAGGCCATCATGGGAGGATCACTTGTGGCCAGGAGCTCAGGAGCAAACTGAGCAACATAGTGAAATCTTGTCTCTATACAAAATACAAAACATTAGCCAGGTGTGTTGGCAAGCACCTGTAGTCCCAGCTACTTGGGAGGATGAGGCAGGAGGATCTCTTGAGCCCAGGAGTTTGAGGTGGCAGTGAGCTATGATGACATCACTGCACTCTATCCTGGGCAACAAGGTGAGACCCTGTCATATGCACACACAAAACGATCTGGACACGATGTGTCACATTGTGACAGCTTCAAGACAAGCCATAGGATGGGTGGACTGGGTCTCCCTGGACTGTGACTGTGCCACAGTTTGGTCAACCAGCCCATCGTGATGGACACGCACACAGTTTCCAGGTGTTCCGGTGTGTGTGTGTATGTGTGTGACCACACAACAGTGCTGCCACAGAAATCATCGTCCCTCTATACTCAGACATTTTTTTTTTTTTTTTTTTTTTTTTTTTTTGAGACAGAGTCTCGCTTTGTTGCCCAGGCTAGAGTGAGTGCCGTGGCGTCAGCCTAGCTCACAGCAACCTCAAACTCCTGGGCTCGAGTGATCCTTCTGCCTCAGCCTCCCGGGTAGCTGGGACTACAGGCATGCGCCACCATGCCCGGCTAATTTTTTATATATATATCAGTTGGCCAATTAATTTCTTTCTATTTATAGTAGAGACGGGGTCTCGCTCTTGCTCAGGCTGGTTTCGAACTCCTGACCTTGAGCAATCCGCCCGCCTCGGCCTCCCAAGAGCTAGGATTACAGGCGTGAGCCACAGCGCCCGGCCTATACTCAGACATTTTTAGCGAATGAACTATTGGACGAATATGAATGAGTCAACGATGGTATCTACTCAGTGCCTCCTCCTGGACCATGACCCAAACAGCATGTCATTTGCTCACCTCTGGGGTCCTTCCCTCTAGTAGATGGATATGGCCACTTTCCAAATCACAGGACAACCTTCTCTCCTGGTCCCTGGTCACCAGTGAAGGCCCGGAAGTCTTCCTGAGGTCTCAGGGCTGGCCCATATGATTCTGCCTTGGCCCACTGGCCTCAGACAAGGCTTCAGGGATGTCCCGGCCTGGCAGGCCCCCCCTCTCCTGGGTCAGGGTAGGAGACAGACGTGACCACCCCCGAGGCCTGGTCTTGTATCTCCACAGATTCAAAGGACAATGACTCAGATCTGTGCTTGGATTGGGAGCCCTGGAGCAAAGGCCTGGCCCAGTTCTGCTGGAAGGGGGCGCTGCCTGGCCCGGAGCAGGAGTGGCTCTGCGGGTGAGCCGGCTCTGCCAGGTGAGACCCTTTGGGGGCTGGGGTGGCAGGGGAGGGGCGGGGGCTGCCGGAAGCTGCTCTGTGGGAGCGCGGCTCGCCCCACCTTCTGCCTCACTGTGCGGGAGACCTGCTCTGGCCCTGTAGCGGGACTGGCCACCTCTGCCGTGAGGAGCCCACGAAAATGTCCCCTATCCGATACTCTGTGACCTCACCTCCTTACGGCCTTGGTTGGGGGGCTGTTCCCTCACCTCCAGGCTTTGCTCTAGTGTCACTTTTTCAGCAGGGCTCTCCCAGCCGCCCTGTTTGATATTGTGACGCCCCCACCCCCAACACGCACACCATGCACTTTGCTCTGCTTTTGCCGTAGCGCTCGCCGCCTTCTAACATGCCGATCACGGATGCATCTAAAGCCCAAAGCACTGCCCAGTGCCACACAAAGGGGGTTCCATACATAGGCGTAGAAGGAATGACATGATCATAATATTAATAACAATAACAGCTGATGTTCCCTGGGGACTTCATAGGCACCAGGGCCTGTGCTAAGCACTTTTCTTTCACAAGTGCATTTATGAAGCCTGATCAAGAGGGTGTCATTCTGGCCCCCGTTTACAGGTGAGGACCCGGGAGTCAGGGCAGTTAGCGTGCCAGAGCAGCAGGGTTCCCGCACCACGGAACACCCAGGAGACTCGGCCTTGCCGATGGGGTTAGATGCCGTCTCTGTGCCAATGGCCCCAAAACGTGTGTGTCTCACTGTAACCTTCTTTCTGAGCCCTGCTGTCTGTCCACTTGATACCCTTTCATGTTACAGTGGAATTCTTGATTCTGTGGCTACCCAGGAAAGCAAAACACAACACCCCCCGGTCCTCTGCTTTTGTCTCTGTGATCAGCAACGCTGACTGATCCAGTTGCTTGAGCCGCACACCGGAGTCAGCCTCGTGCCTTCCCCTCCCAAGCCTAATCTCCGTCTCTCACGTGCCCCCTTCTTGCTGTCCTCACAGCCACCGTAGCCCGCCCCACTCTGTGGCTGGCTGGAGCAGCATGTTCACTAACCCCCAGCTTGCAGCCCCTGCCTGGGTGGAGGGAGGAGGTGGGGGCAAGAAGGAGGGCCCCCCACTTATCCTTGTGACTCTTAACCTTCTGGATCGTGACCCTGGCAGTTGAGGGCACTTTCCCCAGAAAAACTCACATACGTGTACTCAGAGATTTGTGTGCAAAGCCAGCTTCACCTGCAGTCTCACAAGGTCCCGGGTCGGAAGGGCCCCAGGCTTGGTTTAGTGCTCTGCTGCGGCTGGCTTGAAATTCTTAGTTTTTGAACAAGGGCCCCCCCCAATTTGCTATTGGGCCCCATAAATTATGCAGCCTGTCCTGTTTTTGCACAATTTGTGGGGTGAGAAAACAAGGTTTTCAGATGCTGCGCAAGAACCCTACCCCATTTCTCTAGGGCCCTTCCCTCCCCGCCTTACCCTTCTTGCTCTTTCGTTCCAATGTCAGACCCAACCTTCCCTTTGTTTCTAGCCTGGCTTCCCCAGCGTCATCTGGGCCGTGGCGATGGCCGAAGTGGACGGGAGAGACCAGCCAGGGAGGGAAGAGGACTTTGGCGACTGCAGCGCCTCCCTGGAACCCCCAGCTCGTGCGCTCTGCAGACGGACATGCGAACGCCTCCTGAGGAGCCAGCTGTTCTACACCCTTGCGGGGACCGGCCAGGCCCCCCCGCAAGGAGCCCGCGTCTGTGAAGACAGGAGGAGCAGGCACATGGGGACAAGTTGGCCAACGCGATCCAGAGAGGCCCCAGGGCAGGCTGGGGCCAGAGGGTGGGGTTGCACATTAAAGAAGCCAGGGGCTTCCTGTGCCCAGGGGCCCCTGGCAAACCTGCCCCGCCTGACCTGGTCCCTTCATTCAACCAGCTCCGGGGCCCAGCTGTTCCTCACCCTCTCCGGAAACACCTGCCCCTCTTCACCAGCTGCTCGGGAGGAGGCCTTGCTCTGAACTTGCCGCAGCGCGTCTGCCCCTTGCCTAGGTACGGCAGGAGGAGCTCACGCTTTGTGAGCACTTACCACGTGCGTGGCGTACTTCTGTGTGTGCCTTACACACGCCACCGCTTTGAACCCTCACCAGAACCCCACGAAGTAGGGTCTTTGGTTACCTCTGTTTTACAGATGGGGAAACCGAGGCATGGAGCAGTCAAGTAACTTGCTCACAGTCACACTGGTGGATTGGGATTTGAACCGCGGCCCGGTGACTCCTGAACCAGGTCCCCATCCACCATGCCAGTTCTTCTCCCGGTTGGCGTGTTGGCGGAGAGGTGGGGGCGGGGCAGCACGGTGATGGGCTGGACGAGGGGTCAGGCCCTCCTGGGCACCAGCCTGGTATCACCTTACGCCTCTTTCCCCCTGCCAGCCTCTGCGAGCCTCTACAAATGTCCAAAGGAGAGAGAACAGAGCCCGAATTATTAACGTGTCTCCCGGCCTTTGGTCTCTGCTCTTTCTGCCCCGTTGGTCAGGCTGATCCATCCAAAGCACAGATCGGAACACGGCTCTCCCCTGCTTAAACCCCCTGTGGCTCCCTGCTGTCCTGGGCTAGCGGCTGAGCTCCTCATCCGGTGGAGACAAGCCCCCTTCTGGGACCTGCGCCCCACTGAATTTGCTGGATCAGGTTTCTGTTCTCACCAGCAGGCAGAAGGACACTCTTGAATTCGAATCTAGAAGATCTTTCTGAAAGGGACAGTTTTGAGTATAACATATACGCATTTTCATTTTGCAGATACTGCCAAGTTGCCCTACAGAAGTGGCACCAGAGTGTTTACGCACACCCGTTTCCCAGCCCCCGACCCCACACGTCCCCAGCACGCACGCTCACACTCGCCGGCACGCTCTCACACGCACATGCGCAGTCTCACACACACACATGCACTCTTACATACTCTCACACACATGCGCTCACATACACTCTTACACACATGCATTTCCACACGCATACATGCACTCACACACATGCACTCTTATGACACACAGTCACACACAAAGACTCACACTCTCTCAAACACAGTCACACATGCACGCACACACACACACACACACACACACACACACACACAGTCTCCACACAGGCTTTGTCCTGACTGGTGAGGTTTCCCCCGAGCTTCAGGAGTGCTCTGAGAAACACTTTTGGTGACAGTCTCCTGCGGCTGAAGCTTCTCCCCGGCACGGTTCCCTGGTGGCTCCATGAACCGCTTACTCGGCACTGTCCCCTTTGCTGTCGGGGCTGCTGGGGCATCGTTCGGCTTCCCCGCTGACCTAGAAAGGCCAGCGGAGCCAGCAAGCCCACCCTAATGACCTCATTGTGACTTGGTTATCTCTGCCAAGACCCTATGTCCAAATAAGGTCACATTCGAGGCAGTGGGGGTTAGGCCTGCCACATATGTTTTCAGGTGACACAATTCACAAGTGAACCCATGACACCCTCTCGTGAGGTTATCATGAGGGTCAAATGTGGTGACGCATGTAGAGCTCAGAGCACGGTGCTGGCTGGCACCATGTACGTGCCCCGTAGATTCCTGTCCAGAGAAAACCCAGCTGAGCGCCTGGAAATTAGGAGCTCAATGCACGTCTTGTGCCAGGCACCCTATAGGGGTCCTCAAAATACGGCCCACGGGCCACATGCAGCCCGCCGAGGACATTTATCCAGCCCGCTGGGTATTTTAGCTGCCGCTGCCTGTCCTGCTTAGCAGCTAATTCGTCCTGGGCCCACAGTGCACATGTGTGGAATGTGCGCCGCACTCTCCCATGGCCCTCCAACAGTCTGAGGGGCAGTGAAATGGCCCCTTGTTTAAAAAGTTTGAGGACCCCTGGTTAAGAACTTGGCATGTGTTATCCCACTGAATCCTCACAACCACCCCTCAAGACGGGCAAGATTTTCATTTAAATGAAGAGGAAGCTGTCACTCAGAGAGGTTAAGGCATTTGCCTGAAGTCACACAGCCTAAGCGGCAGGGCTGCGGATCAGGCGCAGGCCTGTGGGGCTCCACGACATCACACAGGCTGGGACAGTGCTCTGGTGGGGTGGGAGCCACTCAGAGGGACAGGAAGCAGGGAGGGAATGCTGAGCACACAACATGTGCGAGCCCCCCAGGGGACTTTCTGGGTCTGAGCGGCACAGATGGAGTCTCCATGACAGTGAGAGGCTGGGTCACAGGCCGCCCGCGGAGGTGCTGGCAGGCCGCCAGGGTGCGGGGCCAGCAGGTCTGTGTCACTCCACTGCTCCCTAACCGGCCTGGCCGATACTCCAGGGCCGGGACAGGCCCAGCCCGGGCTGAGGAATGCTGCCGGGAACGCTCGCTTCTCCAGGCCCGTCCTGAGTACACGCAGCTCTCTAGGAAGCCAAGAGGCGGGACGCCCTTCGGGAGGCTTGAAAGTGCGGCTCACCCGAGACTCAGGCTACTGGCTCTCTCTCTTCCTTCGTGCTTTCCTGCGAGGGGTGCCTGGGACCTAGGGGAGGTGATGACCAGCCAGGTGTTCAGTTCTGGACTAGAAGCTCACTAACCCAGGTCCTGACTTGTTTACTGACTCGAGCATTTGTTCATTCATTCCCTTGTTTACTTAGCCCCCATTCACCTAATGACTCACTGATTCATTCATTCACATGTTAATTCACTCGTGCTTTCACACGTTAGCGTACAGAGTCAAGCACTCTTCCATCTGCCCCTCCACCACTCATCCAGTCATCCACCCTCCTCCGGTACAATGCCTTCCCATCCATACCTCCTCTGTTCACCCATTTTTCCACCCAACCTTTCATTCTTTCTTCCTCCTATTTATCCATCTATCCATCCACTCTTCCATCCATCCATCCACCCATTCCCCCATCCACCCACCCAACCTTATTAAGCACCCACCAAGTTTCCCACACAGCACTCCCACGGCTCCCAAAGTCATCTTGCACCCACTTGCACTGAGAATTCAGTGCACGTACTGGGACAGGGTCTTAGCACCAGTGAGACCGACCCCCAGCTCCTTGGGATCATCCTCAGGATGAGGCTCAGGAAAAGCGGACAGGGGACGGCTGTGCGGCCCCAGCCTGCACGCTGAGCCAGTGATGGCCACCTGAGACTTGGGGTGTCTTTGAGGCACTTTGTCCTGCAGGACTTTTCCCATCTTTTGATGCCAGGACCATGCACGGTGGCAGCTCCAATGGGACGTGGGTGTGGCAGCTCCAATGGGACACTGTTTCTAGCTTCCTGGGCCCCATGTCTTGCCTCCCCCAGGCCAGAGCAGACCTGTGGACTCGGGACCCCTCCTTGAGGCGCACTCTGGGGCCCCTTGGAGTAAAGTAAAAATTTCCCGACACCAGAGCCTCAGACAAGGGCAGGGAGGGGAGGGCAGGCTGGAGGAAGACCACTTGCACGTCACCTTTCTGTCCTGGCCAGAGAGCAAGAGACGGGGCTCATGGTCCATAACAGAGGCCAGGAACAGGACACAAGCCAGGGAAGCCAGGAAGAATGTCCCTCACACGTTCCTCAATGCTCCGCTTCCGCACCTTGGCATGTGACATGTGTCATTCCCGGCACCTGGACCGGCCACGCCCCCACCGCCACCGCCTCTGTCCGGAAGCCCGTGCCCCTCAGCCTGCTCTCAGCTCCCGGCACCACAGCTACTGTCCCTAGGGCTCCTGCAGAGCTCCCTAATGTTTGCTGACTGAGTGGGTGCGTTCCCATTTTCCAGACCAGGGAATGAAGGTCCCCAGCTTCCCCTCCCAGCCTTTTCCCAGCCAGCTCCTCCTCCTCCACATTCCAGATTCCGCCAGAAGGCCGTTCCTGGCTCCTGCTCCCTTGGCGTCTCCCACCCTGTCCCTAAGGCCTGCTCCTTCCACACCTGACACCTTCCTGCTTGCTGGTTCCTGTCTCTTGGCAAACGTCAGCATCCCCATTGCACAGAAGAGGAGACCGAGGCTCAGAGAAGCCTCAGGGGGAGTGGCCAAGCCAGGGTGAAGACCCTTTGTTCCACACGTTAGCCATGTCCTTTGTTCTTCTGGTTTTACTCTAAAATCAGCATGGCTGTGGGTAATAATGCGAAGAATAGTTTATGACTGTTTTTATTTTTATTTTTTTTATTTTTTTTTTTTTTGAGACAAAGTCTCGCTTTGTTGCCCAGGCTAGAATGAGTGCCATGGCATCGGCCTAGCTCACAGCAACCTCAAACTCCTGGGCTCAAGCGATCCTTCTGCCTCAGCCTCCCAAGTGGCTGGGACTACAGGCATGCGCCACCATGCCCGGCTAATTTTTTCTATATATATTATTTGGCCAATTAATTTCTTTCTATTTATAGTAGAGACGGGGTCTCACTCTTGCTCAGGCTGGTTTCGAACTCCTGACCTCGAGCAATCCGCCCGCCTCAGCCTCCCAGAGAGCTAGGATTACAGGCGTGAGCCACCGCGCCCGGCCTATGACTGTTTTTAAAAGGCACCATTTCCACTTCAGCTCCGGTGCAGGTGGGTGGGACTGTGTGTGTGTGTGTGTGTGTGTGTGTGTGTGTACCTGCAAGTGGGTGTCCCTGGCTGAGCCAGCCCCACCCCAGGAGGGGGCTGGCCATTGTCCCTGCCTGGGAACTGGGTGTGCCCCAGGGCCCTGCCTCCCTCCTGCTGCCCGCACTGCAGCATTGCTGACTGAGCCGGCCCGGGCAGCAGCACAGCAGCGGGCCGGGGGCCTCCACTGCCAGCCCATGGCGGAGCCTGCCCTTCTCCTCGCCGCCCAGATGGAGCAGCTGGCCTGGGCGCCCCTGGCCTCACCGTGTCCCCGGATCCCGAGGGCCCGCATCGCCCGGGGGCACTGTGCCCAGTGCTGGGCCGACCTGGGCTGCAGGTACAGGCTTCACAGGAGGGGGAGGGAGGCAGGACCTACTATGTGCTGGGGGCACGCGCCATCTCAGTCTTCTCAACACCCTGGGAGGCAAGAATCTTCCTCCCATAGTACGAGGAGGAAACAGAAGCTCGGAGACTCAAGTAACTGGCCCAAGTGGTGGGGGTGGCTGCCCGCTGTGGTCCGTGGGACTCCAAACCCAGGCCCTTCCTGGGACATAGCACCATGCCCTGGGCTCTTGTTGCTGGCCTCCTGCAGGGTCACTGATTTTCTGATTCTTAGAGCTGTGAGTGACCACAAACGTGTGCCATTGCCCCTTCCTCTGGGTGCAGAGAGGATTAGGGACCCAGCTGTCTCAGTCAGGGTTCAGGATGCAGGAGTCTCGGATGGATCGGTGCCGCTCTGTGGTTGCCTTGGCCAAGAAGAGCTGGTCGCCCTTCCTTCCTGCTCAGCCTGCCACTGGCAGCCAGACTCGAATTTTGAAAAGTTATTTTCCCCGCCATGATTACAACATATTACAGCCTCTTTCCTTGCCCTTCCCGGCAGCTTCTAGTGGCTGCTCGCATCCCCTGGCTTGTGGTCCTCTTGAATCTTCTAAGCCAGTAATGTGACCCCTTCTGGTCTCTCTCTGACCTCCACTCCTGTCACCATGTCTCCTCCTCTGACTCTCCTGCCTCCCTCTCTCTCTCTCTCTCTCTCTCTCTCTCTCTCTCTCTCTCTCTCTCTCTCTCTCTCTCTCTCTCTTTTTGAGACAGGGTGTTGCTCTATTGTCCGGGCTTAGAGTGCAGTGGTGTCATCATAGCTTGCTGTAATCCTGAACTCCTGGACTCCTGCCTCAGCCTCCCAAGTAGCTGGGATTACAGGCATGTGCCATCATGCCTGGTTGATTTTTTTTTTTTTTTTTTAGTTTTTGTAGAGATGGTGTCTCACTATGTTGCCCAGGCTTCCCTCTTCCCTTATAAATATAAGAACCCCTGTGATTACATTGGGCCCACTGAATAATCCAGGATCATCTCCACATCTCAAGATTCTTAGCTTAATCACATCTACAAAGTCCCTTTTACCTTGTAAGACAACCTACATATATTCACAAATTCTGGGGATTAGGATGTGGACATTTTGGGGGGCATTATTCAGCCTATTATACCATCTCTCTCTCTCTCTCTCTCCCTCTACCCTCATCTACTATCTACCTACCTACCTGCCCATCTATATGGCTGTTCCCCTGGCCCCACCTTCACCCTCCCTTGATCTCTGGGTTCCTTGTGGTCCCTGAGGCTATTAATATTGAATCACTGTAAGATTGCCTGCCCCACTGAATATGCTCTATTCTTATTCATTGAATCAACAAATGAATAATGCTAAAGAGAGTTTAAAACAAAACAAACAAAAACAACACTCTTACTTCCAGGACAGTGGTTTTTTAACCAGGGTTCTGCAAACACTTTATTTGAATTTAATTTTTATTCTATTTGTTAAGTATTAAGAAACGAGTAAAAACATCACATACACTCAAGGGTGTTATAATCCAAATATTCTTTGTCAATCACAATTATATCAATTGTATGAAATGCTTTAAATTGGACTTAGAAAATGGGCTCATAATAATGTCATTGTTGTCTCTACTGTTTATTGAGAAGAGATGCCATTGCAAAAAAAAAAAATAATAATGTGAAAACCACTTCCTGGGGACAGAGCTGGTCTGTCCACTCCAGGCCAGTGCTCCTGTGTGTTAGTTCACGGAGTCACTAGGTCAGGTCTTCCAACCCTCTGAGTCTGTTCGTCTCACTGGTCACTCACTACTCATGAGTCATTTATTTGTTCAACAAATTCCACTGGGACTGCAGCCTTCAGAACACAAGGCTCGGGTCTGTTCTGTTGGCTCGAGCGTCTCTAGCACCAGCTCGGGTTGGGCGCACTGTAGGTGCTCATGGAATGTCAGCTCCATGAATGAAGTCACCTCAATGAATGAAGTCCCACGATGGGGTGAGGGTGTGAGGATGCATGAGATGTTCTCTCCGCCCTTGGGATGTCCCCAGCCTGGTCCAGGAGGAAGACACAGGACTGGTCCACCATGATATGATGCCCTAAATGCTGAGTGGAAAGGTCTAAGTGGGGCTGAGTCGGGTTCGTGTGGCCTTCAAACAGAACTTCCCATAAAGTGAACAGGATGCAGAGTTAAATGTCAATGTGGAATGAATCTTAAAACCATACAATATTGGCCTTGGCAGGACCTACTCTGAGCAAGATGGCTCTGTTGGGATTCCCCTCATCCCCGCTCCCCAATAGCAATATATTTTCTATTAATTCCTGATTGCTGTAAAAAAAGCAAAAAATAGCAAGTGGAATCCACCTGCCCCTAATCACCTCCAGCCCACAAGAATAGTCATTGAGAGGCCGAGTGTGGTGGCTCATGCCTGTAATCCTAGCACTCTGGGAGGCCGAGGCGGGTGGATCGCTCGAGGTCAGGAGTTTGAGACCAGCCTGAGCAAGAGTGAGACCCCCGTCTCTACTATAAATAGCAAGAAATTAATTGGGCAACTAAAAATATATAGAAAAAATTAGCCGGGCATGGTGGCATGTGCCTATAGTCCCACCTACTTGGGAGGCTGAGGCAGAAGGATCACTTGAGCCCAGGAGTTTGAGGTTGCTGTGAGCTAGGCTGACGCCACGGCACTCTAGCCCAGGCTACAGAGTGAGACTCTGTCTCAAGAAAAAAAAAAGAATAGTCATTGTGAGCACAGGATTTTGCACTTTATAAATATATATTTGCATACATGTATATGTAAAACACATATATATATGATTTAAATTCTTGTACATAATTGTACTTAATACATATGAATTAGTTTATACTATGTTTTGACTTTTCCCACTTTATAATATCTTTTTTCCTGGAAATACTCAGAGCTCTACATTATCCTCAAAGGCTACATGATATTTCATGTTATGACTCAGTGGTTTTTTTGTTAACTAGCCTCCCATTGATGGAATTTTAGGTTTTTTCTTTTCCTCTTTTGGTTGCTATTATAAACTATACTGCCACGTTCTTGGCCATATAGCTTGGTGTATTTATTCTTATGATAAATTTTCAGAATAGGAATCGTTGAGTCCAAAGGTACATCCAGTTAAAATTTTGAAACATCTTCTAGGAGGAGCTTTTCCAGAAAGGTTGTACTCATGTCCAGACCCACCAAGTGGATGTGAGCTTGTTTTCTAGTTTTCTTGACATTCTTGACCATACATCATTGTTCTTTTTAGTCTTGGCTAATCAAATTGGGAGAAAATTGTATCTGGTTTTAATTCATCTTTTAAAAATTGTTATGATTAATGAGGTTGAGCATCTTTTCACATGCACGGTGTCTGGCAGTTTCAAAGGTAGATCAGAGAGGCAGGAAGGCCCAGTTTGAGTCTAGCGCAAGTCAGGTTCCCATAATCAATAATGGGTTAAGTGATGTGGCTGATTGCACACAGGTAGTTTGCAGAATCGTCACCTTTAAAAAGTTCACCTTAACTCGTATTCTGCTCATGTATAGCTCAAGTCTTGGTCACTGAGGCCAATGTCAACTGATCTCCCCTGGTATCATGTACCTTTAAACCTCCCGGCACCCGCCCCATATGTGCGCCCAAGCACGGAAAGCACTGGACAAGTCACCCCCACACAGTCTAAATGTGTCCTCGGTAGAAGGACAGTGACAGCCTGAATCGCAAAGCCCGGCTTCACCACTTACCAGCTGTGGGCCTCTCGGGAGTGACTTACCCTCTCTGGGCTCCAGTTTCCCTTTCTGTAAAATGGTTGTGAACAGCAGCACCTGCCTCACAGGCCCGTCGTGAGAATAAAATGAAATGAATGTGAAGGGCTGAGCACTGTGCCCGTCGTGTAGGACGTGAACAATTCATGTCCGACATCACCGGTCGAAGGGAGACTTCTTGGAGCCGGCCCCAGATAACACAGGTTTGTTTTCATGTGACCAGTGCATTCAGGCCTCCTGACTCCCTGCAGTGGGAGAAACATTGGCATTTGAGGCCTAAATCCTCCACTCAGCCCTGGGAAAGTTCCGTCACCTCTCGGAGCTGGTTCCTCCGTTTGCAGAAGCAGTGCCGTTCTGACAGTGGCCGGTGTCACACCCATGGACTCACAGGTCTCAGCCCCCGAGGACCAGGCTGCGGCTGGGTGCTTCTGGTCACTTCTGCAGCAAAAGCCCTTGCAGGGCTGTCCAGCAGGGGTGAGGGCCGCCCTGGGGCTATAAACCACCACAGGGCAGTTTCCTTCTTTTTTTTTTTTTATCCTTTCTTTTTCTTTTACTCATACCCTTTTTGTCCCAGAGGGCAGGTCCCTTCTGACAGGACTCCCTGTTTCCTCTCTTCCCTCGCAATGAAGCAGAGGAGAAGGCTCTGATTCACACGGAGGGCATGGGCTGCCACCCTGGGGTTCTCGTCCTGTCTGCAGCGTGGAAGCCACCTCTCCAACTCCCCTCCTGTCCCCTGTCACCCACTCTGCTGTCAGCTGTCACCGACTCTCCCCGAGCTGACAGCAGATGCTCACACGGTGTGTGAACGCCTTTCTCTTGACACCTGCCACGCCTGGCTATGAGCAATCTTTTCAGTGCTTGCCAATCTGATGGATGAAAAGTATCTCGTCCTTTTATTTTGCGTTTCCCTAATGACTTGTGAGGTTCAACATCTCTTCCTGTAGGGCATTTGCATTTTATCTTCAGTGGCTTGTTTATTGATATCTGCTGTCAACTTTTCTATTGGGCTTTCTTGGTTTTTTTTTATTGATTTCTAGGAACTCTTTATATAGACTAGATAGTGACACTTTATCATCTGTTGCAAATATTTCCTCTCAGCTGATCACTGTCCTCTGACTTTTTTATGGTGTTTTGTTATACAAAGATTTTAATTTGTGATGTAATCAAACCTCAGGTTTCTTGGGTATGGCTTTGGGATTTATTTGTTTGTTTTTCGAGATGGAGTCTCACTCTGTCACCCAGGCTGGAGGGCAGTGGCACAATCATGGTTCACTGCAGCCTTGAATTCCTGGGCTCAGTCGATCATCCTTATGGCTTCTGGATTTTAATTTGCTTGGAGAGATGGCCCCTCCCCACCCTTTATGTCTTCCCTAGTGCAGGCTCCCATCCACCCGGGGAATTCCTTTGCACCCACCAGCATATGATCTGCTCCCCTTCCCCTGAGCTTTGCATATCACCCTCCCTGGCTGACTCTGACTGTTCCTTTAAAACTGAGTTCCAACACGCCCTCCCCCAGGAAGCCTTCTCTCCCCAGCCCCATCCCACTCTGGTCACTGCTCTGTCCCTCGGGACTGTTGGCCCCATCTATTTTTTTTTTTTTTTTTTGAGACAGAGTCTCACTTTGTTGCCCAGGCTAGAGTGAGTGCCGTGGCATCAGCCTAGCTCACAGCAACCTCACACTCCTGGGCTCAAGCGATCCTGCTGCCTCAGCCTCCCGAGTAGCTGGGACTATAGGCACATGCCACCATGCCCGGCTAATTTTTTTCTCTATATATTAGTTGGCCAATTAATTTCTTTCTATTTTATAGTAGAGACGGGGTCTCGCTCTTGCTCAGGCTGGTTTCAAACTCCTGACCTCGAGCAATCTGCCCGCCTCGGCCTCCCAGAGTGCTAGGATTACAGGCATGAGCCACTGCGCCCAGCCTGTTGGCCCCATCTTAAGGGGATTGTAGGCTGCTCATTGGTTGGAATATACTTTTGCATTGAAATATTTTTGGAGCGCTTACCACGGGCCAAATGTTTTATAGGCAGTACTTGATTTCATCCTCACAGCCTTGTGGGTACTGTCATCATCATCATCATCCTGATTCTGCAGACCACAGGTCAGGAGGACAGACCCAGACAGTCTGACTCCAGGGCCTCAGTCCTTAGCCACTGTATTAAATCATTTCTACGGCTGCTATAACAATCGCCACAAATATGGTGGTTTAAAAAAAATACGTATTTATTGTCATAGAGTTCTGGAAGTCAGAAGTCCAAAACGGGTCTTAGGGCCTCAGCTCGAGGTTCTGGCAGGGCTCTGCTCGTTCTTGGAGGCTCTAGGTAGAAACTGCGTTTTAGCGTCTGGAGCTGCCTGTCCTCCTTACGCCGCGGTCCCCCTGCATCTTCAAAGCCAGCAGTGGCTGGTGGAGTCTTTCTCGTGCTACCCTCCCTCTGGTTTTCACTCTTCTGCCGCCCTCTCTGCCATTCAAGGACCCTTGTGATCACACCAGGCCCACCCAGGCAACCCGGAATCATCTGCCCCACTTCAAGGCCAGCTGATTAGCAACTGTAATTCCATCTGCAATCGTTGTCCCACCTTTGCGCATTTGCAGATTCAGGGCTCAGGACACCGGCCCCTTTCACTGTTGGTGGTGGTGGAGTGGCTCACCGCAGCCACTCCTCTGTATTGATTTTCTAAACTTTAGTCAGCTGCCTCCACCCCTAAGCATCCATCCCTGCCCCCCTCCCTCCCTCCAACCTGGGGGTTGGATTGGTGCATCGGAGTCACCTGGAGGGGGCTTGTTCAAACCCAGATCGCTGTACCCCACCCCTAGAGTTTCTAACTCTGTAGTGCTGAGGCGAGGTCTGAGAATTTGCATTCCTAACAGGTTCCCAGGTGATGCTGACACTGCAGGTCTGGGGCCCGCACTTTGAGAAACACTGGGTTAGATCATTCACTCATTTATCCCTCAAACATTTACCAATATCTGCTCTGTTTGGGGAACTATGCCCTTAGGATGACAAATAAGAATGTTTCTGGCCTCAAAGAGATCCCAGTCTAAAGGGGAACGTAAACAGGCAATTACTATGGAAGGCGATAAGTTCTAGAACATCAATGAACCCAAAGCCTTTAGGAGGGCTGCAGGGAAGGCTTCCTGGAGAAGGTGATGCTTGAGCTGAGTCCCCAAGTAGGCACTAAGCAGCCCAAGGATGGGAAGGAGAAGGGAGTTTCTGGCAGTAGCTGCCAGCTAGGCAAAGCTCCAAGGCAAGAGGCAGCATGGTGCCTCCGGAAGTGTAAGCAGCTCACACTTGCTGGAGCAGAGAGTGGGACAGAGGAACGATGAGATGGAAGTCTGGTTTCAAGCTTGGAGCCCAGTTCCAACCCCAGGGCCTGGACACCTGATCTTGGGGTGACAATCTGGCTCTGAAGCCCTTGAGTGCCCAATGGAAGAGTGGGAGACTAAAACCCCTCTGTGAAGATCCATGCAGCAAAGAAAGGGTTAATGAGACCATTCCTTACCCCTAGGCCAGCCACCATGGCAGCCAGCTAGGTGCTCTTCCATCTGGTCTTTTTTTTTGAGACAGAGTCTCACTGTATTGCCCTGGTTAGAGTGCCGTGGCATCAGCAACCTCAAACTCCTGGGCTCTAGCAATCCTGCTGCCTCAGCCTCCGGAGTAGCTGGGACTACAGGCATGCGCCACCATGCCCAGCTAATTTTTTCTATTTTTGGTAGAAATGGGGTCTCACTCTTGCTCAGACTGGTCTCGAACCTCCTGAGCTCAACAGATCCACCTGCCTCGGCCTCCCAGAGTGCTAGGATTACAGGCGTGAGCCACCATGCTTGGCCTCATCTGGTCTTTTCTGAAGACTTTAAACCAGGTGTTCTTTATCTGGGGTTCAAGGATGGACCTGAAATGTTCTAAGAGCTGCTTAAGTTATTTGCTAAGTGTTATGCATGCATGAGTGTGTGCAGTTTTTGGAGGCAGGGTCCACAATGTTTATGAGATTTTTAAAGCTCTCCCCTCTTCCCCATCCCCCCTACAAAACAGTTAAGAATGAGTGACAGACCAGGAGCTATAAACTCCAGTGCCTGCAAGGGTCAGGTGTGTACTCTTAGGGAGCTATGCGGTGTAACCTGTCAGGTGTGGTAAGGACCCAGGTGGAATGGAGGCCACTGAGCCTGTTTAAAAATTTTAATCATACAGTTTATTTAACATGCAGTCAATATAAAACATTATGAATAAGAAATTTTACGTTTTTAAATAGTAAGTCTGCAGAATCCAGTGTGCATTTTTCATTTACAGGGTTGGCCATCGGGACATTACATTTTTATCAGAAATCCTTGATGTATGTTTAGGTTTCTAACGTTTACACTTGGAAAAGTAGATTTGCATACCCAAGTTGTTCTGAACATATTTAGATGTTTTCTAGTAACTGAAACAAGTAACCAGCTTTAAATTTAAATTAATTAAAATTAAATAAAATTTAAAATTCAGTTCCTCCATTCATACCACATTTCAAGCGCTTAGGTGGCCAGTGGCCACCATACTGGCTGACACAGTTCCAGAGGTTGCCCAGAACATAAGATGACAATCTGATTGAGTGACTCAGGAGAGGACAAGCAAGTGTGACTTTGTTGTTTTTTTTTTTTTTTTGAGACAGAGTCTCACTTTTGTTGCCCAGGCTAGAGTGAGTGCCATGGCGTCAGCCTAGCTCACAGCAACCTCAAACTCCTGGGCTCAAGGGATCCTCCTGCCTCAGCCTCCCGAGTAGCTGGGACTACAGGCATGCACCACCATGCCCGGCTAATTTTTTTTGTATATATACTTTTAGTTGGTCAATTAATTTCTTATTTTTAGTAGAGACGGGGTCTCTCTCAGGCTGATTTCGAACTCCTGACCTCGAGCAATCCGCCCGCCTCAGCCTCCCAGAGTGCTAGGATTACAGGCGTGAGCCACCGCGCCCGGCCAAGTATGACTTTGTTCAAAGGAAGAATCAGTTCGAAACTTTCGGGACTTCTCTGGCAAGCACCACAGGGCTGCACCGCTGCTTGGAAGCTCATTTTAAGGGGCAGCCACCTGCTGGCTTCAGCCAGTTGTTGTCACTTAGAGACAGAGACCCAGGATTATCATCTCCACTGATTATTTTCTCCAAGAGAAACTGGAACTAGAGGATTTTTTAATATAAAACCTCTTGTTTTCAAATGATGACGAGCTATTTAAAAAGTGTTAAAATCCAGGCCAGGTGGGGTGGCTCACACCTGTAATCCTAGCACTCCGGGATGCCAAGGTGGGTGGATCGCTTGAGGTCAGGAGTTTGAGGCTGCTGTGAGCTATGATGATGCCACTACATTCTAGCTGGGTGAGAGAGTGAGACCTTGCCTCCAAAAAACAAACAAACAAAAAAAAGTGTTAAAACCCAATTTGCTATTTCAAGTGGAGCTTGGTAGATCCTGATCTTCTGGTTGGGAATATTTGTCATCTCTGAAGAGAGGTCACAGGCAGCACCTTAATCTCCCCCAGCCATCTCAAAAATGCAGGCTGCTCCTCCCAGAGGTGCTATGGGAGAATTCTGATGCAATCCCTCTGTTCCCACACCACTCTTGAAACCTTCTGTGCAATTCTCCGAACCCGGCAGCATAACGATGGTCCTGGCAGGGCTTCTCAACCCTGGTGGAGCAATGGCATCAGCCAGGGGGCTCCAAGCAGTACTGGTGTCCAGGTCCCGTCCCCAGTGGTTTTTGTGTCATTGTTCCGGGGCATTCCGTGGGCCCTGGGCCCTGGCCACGCTGCCTGGGGAATGCAGGTGGAGAAGCACTGGTCTCTGGGCCTGCTCTCCACGCCTGGGATACGGCTCCCGGGCCCAGCGTGTCTCCTGTTTCTCTGGTTCCTGCCCACCTTGCACAGCTGAAGGAAGGACCCATAGCCGTGCCCATCCCTGCCCCCTAGCCCAGCCTCGGGAAGCGAAATTATATTGATTATGCTTCAGAGTGTCTTTATTCTTGTCTGTAACACAATATAGTTATGCTTTTAAGTTCCACAACCCAGAGATCAGCTCTATCAAAATTAATATCTGAAAGAGATACAGAGAGAGCATCGTTTAACGATTCAAAGAATGGGCACACGGGCTCCAATGAGCCTTCTTTGTCTTCACAGGAAAGTTGGAGCCTTGACAGGGGTTTTAGGAGCTCAGTTAAGATGATACTCAAAAATGCAAATGTCAGATTTGCCTTTTATAACGTCCCATTCCTGCCTGCCCCAACTCTGTCCCCAGAGGGATTGCTTCATAGATGTCAGTGTTGCTGGGTACTGAGGTTCAGGTTGTACACTGTGTAAGGGTATTATATCCAATGGGGCACTGTTCACATCATGGTCATATACTAAGTTATATGAGAGTACACGGGTGGGTATGGAGAATTAAGACCTCCTGACAAGTCTGGAAGCAGCAGAGGAGAGACCCTTTTCATAAGCCTGCACTGGCACACATGGCTGTGTACATGTTCATGGTAGAGTATGCACCTGCATGTTCCCTGGCACACCCTTGTGCACATGGCTGTGCTCTGCAATTGCCTTTCAACCTCTGCTCTAAGAGGCTGACTTCTGACTCAGAACCTGATGTGTCACTTTATGTGGGGGTTGGAGATAGGGTGGGACATGGAGTGTGTACCTTTGGCATGTGCACCTGGTATCTGGGCATGTGTGTGAGCAGAAGAGAGTGGGCTTGCTGCTCCTCTGGCAGAGCTGTGGGGGTTATTCAATAGCGTACAAACTGTCTCAGTCAGCTATCACCGTGTGACAAATGATTCCAAACTCAGCAGCCACCATTTAGTCAAGCAACAATCATTTATCCATGTTCCCGTGTCCAAATCTTGGCTGGGGGCCAGCTGATCTGGCCTAGGCTCTGCCGGGTGGCTCCATGTCCAGCCATAGGGCTGGCTGGACGTCCTCCTCCCTGGTTGTTGGGCTCTGGTCCGTGCCACATGTGTTCATGCTGGGACCCAGGCTGCAGCTACCAGGGGTGGCTCTTCTCGCGGTGGTGATAGAGGTGTGAGAGGTCCGGCCTCACTGCACGGCACTCTGCACGCTTGGACTTGCTGAGAGCAAAGGAACATGGCACCCCACATGGCCACTCCCCTGTGGCGGCCACCTCGGGGAACCAACTCGCCCCCCTTGCTCCCTACTTCCTCTTCACTCGCAGCTTCTCACCTTCCCCTGGACTCCCCACTTAGCCATGTAGAGCTTGGCATCACCCCAGCAGGGGCTGCCTGTGGCTCCTCCAGCTGGTCTCATTGGGTCCGTCTCGATCCATCGTGCTGCGATGCATCGTAATCCAGCTATAAGTATGCGACAAGGGGTGTCTTCAGAAGAGTCAAGCAGCCCTGTAGCTCACGTGACAGGGAGAGGAACCTCAGCAGATAAGAGACAGAGCTGGGGTCACGTGCAGGCTGGTGGTGTTCCTTCTCCAACCATATGCTGCATCCAGCCAATGAAAGAAAGGAAAAGTCACAGGATGACTTTGAGGAAAAATAGTTGTCCAAGGGGCTTATTGCATAGTGGTTGAGAACATGGGCTGCAGAGCCAGACTTCCTGGGTTCAAAGCCAGTCCTGCCGTTTACTAATCAGGTAACCTTGGACAAGTTCCTTTATCTTTCTGTGCCTCTGTTTTCTCATCTATAAAATGGGACGATAATAATAGGAAGTTGTGAGGTTCAATGAATGAATCCATGCAAAGCAGTGGTTCTCAACCAGGGCAATATCGTCCCCAGGGAACATTCGGCAATGTCCGGAGACATTTTTGGTTGTCGCGACAGAGAGGGATGCTTTTGACATCTAGTGGGTGCAGGGCAGGGCTGCTGCTAAATGTGCTACAATGACAGGACAGCTCCCACTGCAAAGAATCATCTGCCTGAAACGCTGCTAGTGCCGAGGTGGAGGAGACTCCGTGTAGTGTTCCGAGCAGTGCCTGGTGCCCCGCAAACGTTCACGCCTGTTGGTTATAACGTTCAACACCAGCTCACCCGGGCGCCTGTGCTGGGGTCACTCGTCACCATGAGCCTGTGACTAGAGCCTTTTCCTTCATCACTCTAGCCTCTTGTGTGTATGATGAGGATAATGGAGACGCTGCTGCTAATTCTAATTATTATTGTTATTATAGTTAGATTATAATCATTCCCATTTCTTGCACACGATAATTTGCCAGGCATCTCATTTACAATCTTACAGTCCTCACCGTCAGAGGAGTCTGGTTAGCACTTACTTTGCAGAGAAAACTGGAGCTCGGAGAGGTGAAACGTCTCACCAAGACTGTGAGGAGTCCGGACTGAGCTGGGCTTGCTGATCTCTGCAATGTCATCACGGAGCCACTGCCCTGGGCTCAGTATTTCATCGGCGACATCAGGGTGGCGAGGGCAAGGGCAGGCACTCAGAGGAAGCGAGGGCTGCCCCAGAGCCCTATTGCCACTTTGGGAGGAAGCTCTCGGCACCCTCCTGGGCTGGCCAGGCCGCTGAGCTGGCCCTGGCTGGCTGCCCTGAGAGGAGGCCCAGGCACGCCTCTACCGGCTCATCCCGAAGTTCCGCATTCTTGGTCCCTCCCTCATGTTGGCTTCTGGCTTCCCTGAGCCGGCTGTGGGCTCTCAGCCTAGCATGGTTTCTGCAGCCCTGCCCTTCGGCTGAGGACTTTGCCCCACTGTCATCTGATCCTTGGTGCCTGCTGTGACCTCTTGGGCAAGGGTCTCACCAAGATCATCTTGCAAAGCCCACATCTCTACCCCTGTCTTCCCATTTTACAGTTATGGAAACTGAGGCCCAGAGAGGGAAAGGGACATGTCCACAGTCACACAGAGTGTGAGTGGGGGGAGCTGGGACTGAGGCAAAGGACTTCCAGGGCCCTGCCTCCTCCCCCAGGCCACGTGGAGGGAAAGTTTGTGAGAGCGCAGAGAAAGGCTTTGCATTCGGGAAGCTCCGAGCCGCCATGAGGGTTTCGGCCACCTGACTCACTGGGGGGACGGATTTCCTCCACAGGTTGGTCTCAAAGGCCCCTGGCCATCCTCTCTACAGGGGAGGAACTAGAGGCCACTCACCAGCCGGGCAGTCTTGGTGACTCACTTGTCCTGTTTGAATCTCAGGTGAGAAGAGTCCAGAAGCAGCACATATTAACATTGATCAAACTGACATTGATTGAGGAATTCCTGTTCCACGCACCTTTCTAGGAACTGGCCACAGTAGGGGCTGGGTAAATATTCGCAGAGTGAATTGGCTCTCAAATTACCCTGCCCCGGGTAGTTTCTGGTAGCTTCACAGAAAGATGGGGAAGTTGAGCTTCAGCCAGGTCTGGGAGTTCCCCAGGGTGACTTCATTTATAAACCTAGGGTTCAAATTCAGACCGTCTGACGCTAGAGCCAAATTCTTGACTTATAAATTTACAGATCTGGTTAACCATTGCTTACCGGCATATAATAACCACAATTTTATGCTGCTCGGGGATTCCATGGGTCAGGAATTGGGACTGGTCTCTGCTCCGTGGTGTCTGGGGCCTCTGCTGGGAAGACTGAACGGTGGGGGGGTGATTCATGCTGGGGACCGGAATCATCTGGAAGCTTCTCCACTCGAGTGTCAGATGCTCTGCTGAAATGACTCGAGGGTTAGGTTTAGCTCCAGCTGTTGCTTCTCAACGTAGCACCTGGGCTCCGAGAAGAGCAGGCGGGGGGCGGGGACTTGGGCTGGTGGCATCTGCTCAGTCTTTACCGCCAGACTCAGAAATCTCGTAGCGTGACTTTTGCCGTGTTCTGTCGGTTGAAGCGGTCACAAGCCTATCAGATCCAAGGGGAGGGGACACAGAGCCCACCATTTATTTCTATAAATAATGGGTGAGTGTTATGCAAACGCAAACAGCAGAGACCCGATCCAGGCTAGGGATCAGAAAAGGCGTGTTTGAAGAAGTGACCTTCAGGCTGAGACCTGAAGGGCAGCTGGCAGACAAGGGAAGGACATTCCAGGCAGAGGGAAGCAGGAGGGATGGGAAACGAGGCTAGAAGTGCAGGCCGGTCGGGGACCAAAGCCATCACAAGGCGTTTGGATTTTACCCCCATGGTCCTGGGACACCACTGAGGATTCTAAGAGGAGACTGTTAGGCCAACTTTGTGAGCCTAGAAGATCTTTCCAGACTGGAGATATCTAGAAGAAACATAGGAAGCCCGTGATGAGGCTGTGGGCTGGGCTAGAGGAGCCACCTGGTTGGACCAGGGCGGTGGCCACGGGAACAGAGAAAGTTGCGTGAAGGGAGGAATTTATTAGTCGTTAACGGGATGTGGTGTCAGAAGCGGCTCTTGGAGTGCTTGACGGTGCCATCTGATGAGACAGGGAACTCCAAGAGGGGTGCAGAGTCTACGGCAGGGAAGACAAGGTGTTCAGGTCACTTTATTTGGGGCCACCTGGGGCCTCCCGGCGTCATCTAGCGGCATAGCGGTTAAGAGCCCTGGTGCTGGCACTTGCAACCTGGGTTCAAATCCTCTCTGCCACTTGCCAACTGGACAAGTCTGGATGGGTCCCTTAACCCTGCTGAGTCTCTTTATCTGTAAATTGGGGACCATAGCGCCCCCACGTGGGGGACTGATGTGAATATCAAACTGATGCTCGGACGTGTCCGCTGTCGGAGGTGTGGCCAGTGCTCAGTGAGTGTGTAAAAACCAGATTACCACTGGAGACGGCTGTGCTGTGCACTTGGGATTGTGCACGTTCCCACATACACCGCGCATCAACAAGGCGCTGGAGGCCGGGCGCGGTGGCTCACGCCTGTAATCCTAGCACTCTGGGAGGCCGAGGCGGGCGGATTGCTTGAGCTCAGGAGTTCGAAACCAGCCTGAGCAAGAGCGAGACCCCATCTCTACTAAAAAATAGAAAGAAATTAATTGGCCAACTAAAAATATATAGAAAAAATTAGCCGGGCATGGTGGTGCATGCCTGTAGTCCCAGCTACTTGGGAGGCTGAGGCAGGAGGAATGCTTGTGCCCAGGAGTCTGAGGTTGCTGTGAGCTAGGCTGATGCCACAGCACTCTAGCCCGGGCAACAGAGTGAGACTCTGTCAAGAAAGGAAGGAAGGAAGGAAGGAAGGAAGGAAGGAAGGAAGGAAGGAAGGAAGGAAGGAAGGAAGGAAGGAAGGAAGGAAGGAAGGAAGGAAGGAAGGAAGGAAGGAAGGAAGGAAGGAAAGAAAGAAAGAAAGAAAGAAAGAAAGAAAGAAAGAAAGAAAGAAAGACAAAAACCAACACGCTGGAAACAAACCAAACTGAAAAATCGGCTGTGTCTGTGAGTCTCTGAACAAATTTTGTGGATGTGCTGAGCGCTCGTCGTTGTCCCACAGAATGAGTTGCGGGAACAATGACACCTCTAGAACTGCGGGTGTTTTATCTCATTTCTGTTCTTTCCTGGCCCCTCTCTGACCTCCTCAGAATGTCGTTCCAAAGAAGTGATTGTTCCCCCTCGCTGCTTAGCTATCAAATGGTGACAGAGTTGATGACTTTTGTTTTGGTTTAGTCGTCGCAATTTTCAAATTGTCACGAAAACACACAGATGCTGGTAATTTCCAAGCGAAACAGCAAAGCAACCGGAGAAACAGAGCTGTGCCCCAGCGTGGGGCGCCAAACACATTCGCAGGAGGCACCAACAGGCAGCGTTCTCGAAAAGCATAAATAGAGCGGAACAGCCAATTTTATAATTAACTGGGACTTGGTCTCCAGCGAAGCTTCCGCTCTGTGAAAATGGCCAAGCTGTTGCCAGGAGAGTGTGCCTTGTCCCCTCCTTAGGGCAGTAATAGGCTGGAGGTTTCTTTGCTTTGCCACATTTTCATATGTTTCAGGATGACACGCATTTCTTAATGGCTCGGAGTTGAGCTCCGTGCGTGGGCAGGACACTTGGGAGGAAGACACAAGCCAGGGTCTGGGGCGGGGGTACCAGCAGGACAGGGTATGTGCAAAAAGAACAGGAGGCCTCTATTCAAAATTATGAAGAATTTCAAGATGGAGACAGCAGAGCACTAAAGCAAGCGCGGGTCCCTTCTAAACACGGGGCTCTGTGTGACTGCACAGGTCATATACCCCTGAAGCTGGCCCTGGGTCTGGGACCATCCATGCCTCTGGAAGTTGGGGCACATCAATGGGTAGGGGCTCAGGCTGAGGGCGAATTACAGCTTCGGGGACTCCAGGGCTCAGGGTCCCACACGAGGGAGGACAGGCAGGCAGCAGGAGTACAGTCAACACAAACAAACAAACATCCAATAGCACGATCCTTCTTCGAAGACAGTTTGGTAAAAAGTGTCAACCTCTCACAAACCCTTTGATTCCGCAGTTCTACTTCTGGCACTCTCTTCTTTATCTGTGCACCAAGGAGCAAGGTAACAAATACTAGAGTGCTTCTCGCAGTATTATTCTAGGATTATTTGATTGCATGGAGTGGAAATTCATTCAGTGGAGCTTGGGAAGGAGAGGGGGTTAAAGGGAAGGGTGCGGGTAAACCACACAGCCTGGGGCATGAGAGGCTGCACCTGGGGCCTGGAAAATCAAGCCGCCATCCCTGCCATCTCTCCCAGCCTGCAGAGTCTCCTCTGCTTCTCTTGGAAGACGGGCCACTCCAGCCCTGCCGTCTCCACATGGCTTCCCAGTTCTCACACCTGACACCAACCCCCTCCAAGCCCTTGGCCCAGCGCCTTGAGGGGATCAGACTGGGTCTATGATGGAAAAGCAACTCCATGGTGGGGTTCCTGCTCTGTTCTGATATCTGGCTGGGGGAGGGGAGGGGGGAAGTTGATACTATGTTACAATTGGGAAAACCAGGGCTGTAGCTGTCAGATTCACGGAGAAGTCGGGGCGGGGAGGGGGGAGGGGAAAGAGATAAAAGACATTCCAGGTAAAAACTCAGTGAGATTAGTGAAGTGCTGTCCTACCATTTCCTCGCCTCTTCTGGGGTTTAATAGTCTCTTGAGAATGTAGACTCTACCATGTACGTCCAAGATTGTTCTTGCCCTGCTCTGTTCTCTGCAGCATCGCTGGTTTCCAAGGACCCTGAAGGGGTGACGGGTAACCGGTCCATTTGCTGAGACTAGCTGTGTGTCTGTCACCCCTGAAAAACTTGCTTGGGAAGCCTGTCCAGCTCCCAGAGGCCCCGGGCTGTTTCTGGGGAACCACAAAGCCTTGGGACAGATGCCATCATGAGCAGAGCTTTGCCTGACTTCCCTGCACCCTCTCTGCTTGCTACAGCTCTGGCCCCTCCTCGGGCCGAATGATTCAGCTTCCCCAGAAGAGTCCCCTGCGACCACGGCCTGCTGGCTGCTCCCCGCCATCTTCTGCCGAGAGCTTGTCCATGGATGGCTTTTGGATGGAGGTGGAGAGGATCCAACAGAGGGATGAGCTGAGAGAGGAGGACAGCAGTGACGGCCAGCTCCCAGAGGGTGAGGGACCCTGCTGGGGCCTGCAGGGCGGCTGGGAGGGCCTCATTTCAGGTGGGAAAATGTGAGCAGATCCAGACATGAACCAGAGTGTGAAAGTGTTTTTCTCTGCTGCCTGGACGGTTGCAGTAGCCTCTTTGATCTCCCTGCTTCACTCTCGCTCCCTACCTCCCGCGCTCTGTGCCACAGTCGAAATGATCTTTCATAATGTAAATGAGCTTATGTCCCTCCTTAGATTAAGGTATTCAGGACATATTTATCGAGTGCTTATTATTTGCTCGGCACTGTCTAGGCACTGGGGGTGCAGCAGTGAACACAAAACACAGTGTCCCTGGTGGAGCTGACAATCTAGGGGAATTCTAAGTCCTCTGCTGGAAACCTCAAATCTCTCCCCAGGTCTCTCAAAGTTATAGACAATCATATCCCCCATTATCTATTACTGTGTGATAAGCCACCCCAAACTTAGCAATGTAAAGGACCAATAACCAATTGTTGCTATTATTATATCTCACCGTTCTGGGGGTTGACAGGGCTCAGCCAGGCGGTTCTCCTTCAGGGTCCCTGACGTGGTTACAGTCAAATGGTGGCTGGAATTGGGGTCATCTCAAAGGATTTCTCATTCATGTGTCTGGTGGTGGATGTGGCCATCATCAGCTGGGCCTTACCTGAGACTGTTGTCTGGAATACCTACCTACACGTGGCCTCTGCATGTGACCTGGGCTGCCTCTCAGCATGGTGGCTGGGTTCCAAGTGCAGGAGTCCTGAGAGAGCCAGGTGGAAGCTGCCTTGATGTTGACGACCCAGCTTTGGACAGCATCGCTTCTGCTGCATCCTGTGGCTCTCCGTGCAGCCCATATTCAAGGGGAAGGGAGTGAGGCTTCACCTCTCAGTGGGGTGAGACTCAAAGGATTTGGAGACATACATTCAAACCATCACATCATAGCTCACCAGACTCTACAGAATCAGCCCCATGCACCCCTCTGCCTCATCTCCTGCCCCTGGGCTGGCTGTCACTCTGCTCTGCGGGCCTCCTGCTGAGCCTGTATCCTAGAAGCACCTGCCTGCCCTGGGTCCTGTGTCCTCGCTGTTCCCTCTGCCCGGAATGCTCTTCTCCTGGTTTCCGCGTGGCTTCTTCTCTCCAATCAGGACTGGGCTCCGATGTCGCCGGTTTCCCTATATAAAATAGCACTGCCTGTCCCATGACCCTTAGCCCCTGCCCTACTTTCTACATCGTTACAGCAATTATCACTACCCGACATTACCCAGTGTCACTTAAGTTTGCATTTGCCCGTGTCCCCCACTAGAATGTAATGACCACGAGGCCAGGGGCATTGTCAGCCCTCTTCACTGCTGCGTGCTCAGTGCCCAGGGCAGAGCAGAGCACATCCCCCCCCTCCAGCTTTACTTGTTCAGCAAACCAGGGAGTGAAAGGGCTCCACGTGGCAACCTTCTTGGTTTGGTGTTGAATTCAGCTGGGCCGGGGTCTGGTTGGCAAAGCCCCTGGTTGACAAAACAGATCCTATGGGAGACACAGGCCTCCTAAGGGCCTAAGGGTCAAGTGCAGTGTCTGCAAGTGTGGAATGTAAATATTAATAAATCCCTGGTGACACAAGTGGTGGTTTTAGGAGAAGCCCTGCACTAGAGGCCCTCCGTGTGGCCTGACTGGCATCATGACATGGCCAGCAATCTGATTGCAAACAAAGCAGAGGGATTGGAGTCAGAGTGGGTAAGCGAGAAGCCTTTTCGGACAACAATACAAACATGGGAGCTTTCTTAGACTCGCAGGGCAGAGGGAGCCTCTGTGTGGCACGGAGACAAGACGGTTAAGACATTCATTTTTGCCATTAAACTTGTACTCACGGCAGGTGAGGTTGGATGCTCTATTGATGGGGAGGGTATTGTTTCTTTACAAAAATAGATCCATTTAAGTAAAAAACAGGGTCCATGATTAGGGAAAAATATTTGGTAAAATAATTTTACATGGGTAATTGGAAACAGATAAAAATTACAAAAGCAGCAGATGAATGTCTGTAGTTTAGGAAACACTGGCTTATTAAAAGGATCCTGTACAAATGAAAAAAATCCCGCCTACGATAGAATCAGCGCCCCCACCAGCCAGCCAGCGCAAGCTGGGGTGGATCCACAGCACTGCCCCGGAGGTGTTTGGTCTGGTTCCCAAGTGCAGGGAAGACATTGAGGAGACACTTCCATGTCTGGCTTATTTGCACAACCCAGGCTGCCATAAAAGCATTTGCGATTTTTCATTTGAAATTTTTTAACCATCAGTGCCTTGTGGACTAACTTGGCCCATGCAGGGTACAGCTGAATACACCCCACTCATCCTCTCGAGCATGTGCTTCCTCCACAAGCTCCTGTCCATTTCCCCATAATAGAGCCAGTGTTTCTCAGGCGTGATCTGAAGACCCACTGCACTACAGTAATCTGGGGAGGACATTTCCAGTGCAGACTCCCAGGCCCTGGGCCTGAAGTCCTGGAGCAATCCCTGGAGATGGGGCCTGGCGTCCTGTCATCTCAACATGCCCCTACCATTTGGATTAATGGTTTTGCTATAGGACCGTGGCAGTTTCCTTACAAAGCACACAGAGGGCTATTCCACCATACCTAACATCTTGAACACAGGGACTTCCCAAGGGGACACCAACTGCTTGCCTGCACGGCTGAGCCCACCCATGTGACCTTGTGGTGGTCTCTGCCAGATTTGGGAGGAGAAGTGAGTTCATTGCTTCATACCCTTCTGCGGCTGGCTCTGTTTCCAAGGAATCGCAATGTTATAGGTTTAAATCCATCCCCTGGCTAATGCCATTAGTACCTTCCCCCCAGTTCTCAAATGCCTACTGAGATCTTCTCCCCGTGAAGACTTTGGTTGGTGTTAATGGTCTCACGATCAGATATGCAGAAGCTCCTGTGTCCGGGTGAGTGTGTGCTTCCACGTGGGGCTTGGATCAGTGTGTGTGGCTGAGCACGGAGCTGCGTGTGTTCATCTGCGTGTTCTCCCTCTGTTGGCAGAAGGGGAAGCTGAATCCCAGTGGCTGCAGGACACAGGCCTGTCGGGTCTCCTTGGTGGCCTGGGCTTGGACAGTGATCACCGGGAGCTCCTGTCCACCCTGACACAAACCCAGGTGGCCGCTGTGTGCCGCCGGCTGGACATCTATACCCGCTCAGCCCGAAGACGGCACAAGGCACCTATCCGAGATGTCAGGGACGTCTTTGGAGTCTTTAATGCAGGGGTAAGTGACATGTGGCTTATTGCAGGCCCTGTTTGACAGGGATGTCTGTAATGCCACTGCAGCCTGAGACATGAAGTGATTCTGCTGCAGGGCTGTGTTGGGGGCGGCGTGTGTGTTTGTGTGTATTTAGGGTGTGTGGGCTTGCACATGTTTGTCTTCCTACATGCCTCTATGTCCCTATGTTGCATGCAGGTCTTTGTCTGCTGTGCATGCCACTGTGTATATGCCTGTTGCCACTGTGTGTCCTTGGGTGGCCTGAAAGCTTAGGTTCTCTCTGTATAATCATTATCAGTAAAATTATAATACTTTTTATTGTCACATATATAACCTGCTGACACTTGAAGCCTGACCTCTTTCTTGGAATAGATTTAAAGTGGCATAACACAGTGCTTAAAACCCTAGACACTGGGGCCAGACAGACCTGGGGCCCAATGTCCACTCCCCCAATTAGCAGCTGTGTGATCCTGGGCAAGTAAATTGGCATCTCTGAGCTTCAGCTGCTCCATCTGTGAAGGTGGGGGTGTGCATGGCTCCTGTATCCCAGGGTTGTGTGGGTATCATCTGCTTCCCACGTGACTCACTGGGCACTGTCTGTAATTTGCATAGGGAGTGTCTTCAGAGAATGGGGACTCAGGTGTGAAATGGACCCAGCTCAGTTGTGGGGCTTCCAAGTCTCCTCCAGGTAAGGGGCCTTCTTCATTCTCCAGGGCCCTGGGATCCTCCGGGCTGCACGAAGGGCTGCTCTGTGAAGAAGATGTGCGCAGCTCTGAGCATTTCCCTCTTCCTGTCGGCTCCTTGCCTTCCCAGCTGGAGGGGAAAAAGGAGGACCCCTGAGGAGACAAGTTGGGCCCTCTTAAGGGGCTATTGTCATGAGGCCCATGGGGCTTAGCCCTAAAATCACTTCCTGGGCAGTGGGCCTTAGCTAGGAAATCACTTCCTGGGTGATGAGGCTTGGCTAGGAAATCACTTCCTGGGTGATGAGGCTTAGCTAGGAAATCACTTCCTGGGCAATGAGCCTTGTCTAGGAAATCACTTCCTGGGCAATAGGCCTGAGCCCTAAGTCTAATGATTTGATCCTGGGGCTTTGAACTTGAACCTGGGAAACCACTTCTTGAGGCCAAGGGCCCGAGTCCTGCACCTAGGAACTTGCTTCCTGGCAGCCAGTCCCCACTGCCGCTCTGTTTTGTTTCCGAAGCAGCAGCAGAGCCTGGGAGGCCACAGGAGCAGGCTGGGCGGGAAGAAGCCTTCAACATGGACTCTGCCTACTCGGAACAAGCCGCAGCGCTCCTGCAGAGGGCCAGGCCATCCTCGGGAGGCACCTGTGCCTGGGGCAAGGGCTCCCTGCCGGTGAGGACGCTGCCCAGAGGGCTGCTGGCCAGGCCTGGTCCTTAGCACCAGCACATCCTGCCCTCACACTTTCCTCCTCACACCTTCCCTGCTGCTAGGCATTGAGTGGGAAAGTTGTTGAATCATCCATTTATTTAATTCATACCATGAATATTTACTGAATGGCTGCTGGGTGTCAGGGTTGGGGGACAGGGGGGCAGGGTGTCAGGTCTGGGGGGCAGGGGGCTTACAGTCTAGCAGCGCTGCCAGTGTTTTCACTGATGCTATTTTCTTTGCTTTCATCCTTAGAAAGTCCTTTCTCATCCAGCAAACTGATAACTGTCCAACAACATATGTTTTTTAGCTATTTTTGATGTATTTATTTTAGAAGTCAGTTTTAAACCTAAGTCTAGCCTTTTCTTAAAATTAATGTTGGTGCCTGGTATGAGAGAGAGAAGGATTGTTTTCTTTTTTTTCCAAATGTTCAATGGTCCCAGCACAGTTCCTGCCAAATTTGGCTGTAGTCATTGATACTTAGTGTTTTCAGATTGAAGCATAAATCATGGTAAAGTGTGCAGAGATTTACCGTGCATCACATTTACCGATGTGCGTCCCTGTGTAACTACCACCCAAACAATCATGATGTAGAAACTTCCTCTCCCCACTCCCCGATGGCTCCCCCATGCCCCTCCCAGGTCCTCCCTCTCCCCACAGGGTGGACACTGCGCTGACTTCTCTGGTGGAGTGCATAGGACAGTCCTGCTCTTCCTAAAGGAAGACTTTCTTCACTCGCCACATTATGATGTGGCTGGATGATCCTGGTACCATCTTACTGAGGGATGCCCTGGCCCCGGGCATGGTTCCCAAGGCTTCCCATGCACCGGCTTGTTTCCTCCCCTTGTCCTTGGAGATGGGTGTTGTCGTTGCTCCCCCACTTTATGATAGAAGAAAGAGAAATGAAGCTCAGTGACTGAGCCGGCACCAAGGCCAGGACTAGAAACCGTTGGAACCTGACCCTAGATCCTTTCCCAACTGACCACCACGCTCTACTGCTTAGAAGTTTGCCCGCCCCCTGCAATGACCTCTGTTCCAATGTGAATGTACTTTCACTCATTCAAATGGAATTTTATTTTAAACTTTTAAAACTAAACTTTTATTTTGAAATAATTTTAGACTCACAAGAAGTTGCAAAAATAGTACTAAAGTTCCCATGTACTCTATACCTAATTTCTCCAACCACAGTACATCAAAAAAAATTTGTGCTTTTTTTTTTTTTTTTTTGAGACAGAGTCTTACTCTGTTGCTGGGGCTAGAGTGAGTGCCGTGGCATCAGCCTAGCTCACAGCAACCTCAAACTCCTGGGCTCAAGTGATCCTCCTGCCTTAGCCTCCCAAGTAGCTGGGACTACAGGCATGCACCATCATGCCTGGCTAATTTATATATATATATATATATTTTTTTTTTAGGTGTCCAGCTAATTTCTATTTTTTTAGTAGAGACAGGGTCTCTTGCTTAGGCTGGTCTTGAACTCCTGAGCTCAAACGATCCTCCTGCTTCAGTCTCCCAGAGTGCTAGGATTATAAGCGTGAGCCACCACACCCAGCCAAAATTTTTGAATAATGAGTTTCTATTCCTAAAGCATCAGAGATAATTAATATTCAACATTATCCTATCTTCCTTGATGATTTTCTCTATTAAATTATGAATGATGATGATAATTAATAATGCTAATGATATCACATATTGATCCTTTACCACAAACCAGGCATTATGCCAAGTACTTTACATACACGACTTAATTTTATTCAGTTACATTTGTAGTAATTGTCTGTGTAAATAAACTAAAACCAAGTAATAGTAATTATTGAGTACTCACTATGTGTCAGACATTATTTTTTATATGCTTTATTGGATTTAATCTCCCCAACAGTCCTGTGAAGTAGATACCGTTTTTAGTTCCATTTTGCAGATGAGAAAATCAGCACAGAGACAGAATTATTTGTTTGAACTCACAGGTAAAGCCAGGGCTTTGAACCCAGGAAGTGTTACTCCATAGTCCATGCACCAAGCACCGGGCTGTATTATAACCACAGTGTTATTAAATACAACCAACAGCATGCTTCCCTCCCCTTTGAGCACTCGAATGGGGCTCTGGGGAGTCATTCCGTCAAGCCCTCCAGGCAACAGGGGACAAATCTGTCCCTCTTGCTGGCTTGTCTGGCCTTTGGCTGCAGGAATGCCTGGAGCTGCCTGCAGCTCCCCCGCGTGGCCTCTAGATGGCGCGGCCGAGCACCGTTTGCGTCTGTGCGTGGTGTGGCCGAGGGTGAGGGACAGAGGACAAGAACAGGAGCAATGAATGGACGATAAGAGGCCCCTGGGCTGAGTTCCCTGCCCCAGGCCCTCTCGGGGGACCGCAGGTAGTGAAAACAGCTTCCACTTCCTGGGTCCTGGCTGCGTGCTTGGCAGGATGCTGACACTGTGTGCCCATTCATTAGCTGGTTTCAGTCTCGCAGAACCTGACGAGGTAGGCAGGCCCTGTGCCATGGCTCCAGGTGCAGAACCGGAGGCTCAGGTGTGGCAGGTTAGCAAGAGGTCGAGCTAGGACGTGACTCTAGGACGGAGCCCTGCGCTCCCACTCTCATCCACTCTGCTCCCCTGCGCCAGTGCCCGGAAGGGGTGGGGACACCCCAAGGTGCATATCGGACCCGAATGTGGTCACTTCTCCTCCCCGAGCTCCTCATCATTCAGGGCATGACAAATTGCTTTACTTCCCTCTCTAGAAGTTCCGAATCCACAAAGGCAGACTTGGCGTGACGAGGATAGCAGACTTGTCCCCGCAGGATATGAAGAAGGTCCCTCCTCTGGCCCTCATAGAGCTGACTGCACTCTGCGACGTCCTGGGCCTGGACCTGAAGAGGAGCAAGGCGGGGAAGTGGAAAGCGGCGGGTGAGCCGTCCCAGCACGGGAAAACGCGGTGACTGACGTCCTAGCTTTCTCACCTGGCTGGACGCAGGACGGTCCCACCGAGACATGCTTCTGTATTTCTTCTGGTTATACTACTTTTTTTTCTGCATAAGAAAACAATTCCTGCTCATTGTAGCAAATTTGCGAAATAGAGTAAAATACAAAAAGGAAAAATGTAATCCAGATATTATATAAGCACAGTTAACTTTTAGTGTATTCTGTGTGTGTGTGTGTGTGTGTGTGTGTCCTTTTTCACTTAATATTATAGAATTTTGGACATTTTCCAGTTATTCCATCATTCAGTGATGCCACCATAACGCTACATAACTAACAACCCCAAACTCTTACTCTTGCTCACGTGTTTGTGGGCAGACTGGGGGTGGTAGGCTGGGCTTGGCTCCAAGCTGTTGGCTGGGTCTAGGTGGGCCTCACGGGTCTCCCATGCTCCTGGCCCCAGCAGGCCATCTGGAGCCTGTCCTCATGCCAATGGCAGGGGCACAGAGGGTAAACCACGCTCACAACGCATCTTAAGCCTCTGCCTGCACATGTAGGTGACCATGCCATGGGTCCAAGCTGGTCACACGGCCAAGCCCGAAGCAAAGGGTGAGGAAGTACACTCTGCCTTTTAAATGGGAAGAATTGCAAATTCGGCCAGGCGAGGTGCCTCACGCCTGTAATCCTAGCACTCTGGGAGGCCAAAGCGGGAGGATTGCTTGAGCTCAGGAGACCAGCCTGAGCAAGAGCAAGACCCCGTCTCTACTAAAAATAGAAAGAAATTAGCCAAACAACTAAAAATAGAATTAGCTGGGCACGGTGGTGTATGCCTCCAGTTCTAGATACCCGGGAGGCTGAGGCAGGAGGACCCCTTGAGTCCAGGAGTTTGAGGTTGCTGTGAGCTAGACTGACTCCATGGCACTCTAGTCCGGGCAACAGAGTAAGACTCTGTCTCAAAAAAAAAAAAAAAAAAAGAAAAAAAGAATTGCAAATTCCCATGGAAAAGGGTGTGGGTACAAGGGTGGTGGTGGTGGATTTGGAATATAGTATCATTTAGCTAAATATTCAACATTCTTTGAGAACATGATTTTTAATCACTGTACTATTTTTCTCCTTAAGAATGTGTCCTAATATATTTCACCATTTTCCTAACAGTGAGCATGCCCATGTTTTTCCTGTTATAATACATAATCACTATTGCTATACATATAACTTTGATTTTTAATTTTTTTTTTTTTTTTTTGCAGAGACAGGGTCTCGTTCTTGCTCAGGCTGGTCTTGAGCTCCTGAGCTCAAACAATCCTCCCGCCTCAGCCTCTCAGAATGCTAGGATTACAGGCGTGAGCCACTGTGCCCAGCCTAAACTTTGAATGGATCTTAGGTTATTTTAGAATATACTTATGAATTAAGTTCTTGATACATATTGCCCTTGAATAGTATATGAGATTGTTCATCTCACTGCATCATGATCAGCATTACACATGGCAATTTTTTGTTTGTTTCTCTAAAGGGGATGATTATATAAGACAGACCAGAGGGAAGGGTCTAGCAGAGGTAGGGTGGGTGGTGAACGGAGAAAGAAGGAAGTTGTAGAGGAGATGTGGAAGGAGTTTCCCTGAGAAGACTTCGAGCCAGGATGGTTGAGGAAGTCCTGGGAAATGCATTTCTTAAGAACTCAGCCCATTCCTGCAGAGATAGCCCCTCTACCCTAGACTGTTGTCGCCTATCGTGCCCGGTCCTCCCTGGAGCAGTAGCACATTTTGATACCTCTTTGTCCAGCTGAGATTTCTAGCTCTGTAACATGTCTAACGTTTCCGTTATTGCTGAGGCTGATGTTCTGCCCAGGAGCTGTGGGGAATTGGGTCCAGCCATTCTCTAGAGAGCTCAGTCCTTCCGCAGGGAAAGGGGTCTGGTTCTAGTCGCCCAGGAGATCTTGCAGGTTGGAGCCCAACTGTCATTCCAGAAAGTGAAATTGCGCCTTCTGCTCTTCCGACTCCCCGCAGACACTCGCCTCTTCGGCGTGCCCCTCGACAGCCTGCTGCAAGCTGACCACAAAGTCCGCCCCAGCGCACAGGTCCCGCTGGTCCTTCAAGCCGTGAGTTGTCCCCAGCTTGGGCTTACTTAACCCTTCAGAGGCTGGCTCTGGGCTCCATTTTGGGGAGATGTCCAGCATAGGGGTGAGAGTGTGGGCTTTGGAATCAGGCAGACCCGGTCCAAATTCTGGCTCTGGCACCTGCTAGCTCAGAGACGTGGGGCGGGTTTTTGAACTTCCCTGAGCCTCCCTTTCAACATGCATAAAATGGGATTATAATAACAGTATCCCTCTCTGATTAATGATTAAATGAGAAAAATGTGTATAAAGCTCTCAGATTGCCTGGCTTGTGGAAGTGGTTAAGAAAAGGATTGCTATTTGGGGGCAACCTTGCTGCTGGTACTCTCCTCTTCCTGGTGTTCGTGAGAGATAAACACATCCGTTTGAAACCCACTTTTCAGCGGCTGCTGGTTTAAAGATTGGTTTTGTTCTCTGATAGCTGCTGTCCTGTTTGGAAAAGAGAGGGCTGGACACAGAAGGCATCCTCAGGGTGCCTGGATCCCAGGCCAGGGTCAAGGTAATGGTTTGACTTCTTCTACTTCACCCGGGCTGCACCTCCCCGGTTCCCCATGTGTGTGTTAAGCCAGGAGAGAATCCAGTCCCTGGCTTCTTGGTGTTCCGTCCTTGGTCTCTGGGGGGTCGTGGGATTCCAGCAGGGTTTGAGAGGATGGAGTGGCACGTTAGTATGGTGCCTGAAAGCGTGGGCCCTGGAGTCAGACCGACAACATCTATTGAGTGGGCCCCGTGCTCTGTAACTACACGTACGAGGCCATTTAATCCTCACATCCACCCCACGAGGGAGGTGCTATTGTGGTCCCCACTTTGCAGAGGAGGAAACAGGCTCAGAGAAGTGGTAGACCAGCTTCTACTGGAGCATTGGGCCAAATGCGTATGCACGCCCCTCCTTCCCACAGGGGCTGGAACAAAAGCTGGAGAGGGACTTCTACACTGGCCTTTTTAGCTGGGACGAGGTTCATCACAACGATGCGTCTGACTTGCTCAAAAGGTTCATCCGGAAGCTGCCAGCGCCTCTGCTCACCGCCGAGTACCTCCCGGCCTTCGCCGTGGTGCCCAGTGAGTGTGCCCGGGGCCCTTCGCTGGGGAGACAAGGAGAGTTTGGTGTCACTGGCCTTGGTTGCAGAGGGCAAGTGGTGTGAAGACAGGGCTCCCTGTTCCCGGGAACGCCTGTTCCTGTGACCTCGGGCTGTGCTGGAGGAAGCGTGTGTGAGCTTGTGTGCCCAGTGAGTGTGCATTTGCGTGTGCACATGTGTTCTGTGTGTGCTATGTGCACACGCACAAGTGCACACATGTGTGCGATGTGACAGGGAGAAGAGGAGGCCAAGGTTCTGTTTTGTTTTGTTTTTGTTTTTGTTTTGAGACAGAGTCTCGCTTTGTTGCCCAGGTTAGAGTGAGTGCCGTGGCGTCAGCCTAGCTCACAGCAACCTCAAACTCCTGGGCTTAAGCGATCCTCCTGCCTCAGCCTCCCGAGTAGCCGGGACTACAGGCATGCGCCACCATGCCCGGCTCGTTTTTTCTATGTATATTAGTTGGCCAATTAATTTCTTTCTATTTGTAGTAGAGACGGGGTCTCGCTCTTGCTCAGGCTGGTTTCGAACTCCTGACCTCAAGCAATCTGCTCGCCTGGGCCTCCCAGAGTGCTAGGATTACAGGCGTGAGCCACCACGCCCAGCCAAGGTCAAGGTTCTGTACACCATAGTCCCTATTAGTCCTCGCATGGACTCGTGCACTAGTTTCCTTCACTACTTTTTTTTATTGTTATATTAATAGATTTAAGGCATACAGGTTGAATTCTGTTACATGTATAAATTGTACAGTGGTTCCTTCACTTCTTGGCATCCATAGAATTGAGCTTGTGAGGTTCATCTAACTGTGATCTGTGGACACACGTGTGGTGCATGTCCATCGGTGAGCACGTCTGCAGATCAGCATGTAATGCATGGAGCCCTCTCTGTGTTTTTTTGTTCGAGACAGGGTCTTGCTCTGTTGCCTGGGCTAGAGTGCAGTGGCATCATCATAGCTCACAGCAACCTCAAACTCCTGGGCTCAAACAATTCTCCTGCCTCAATCTCCGGAGTAGCTGGGACTACAGGTGCCCACCACCACACCCAGCTAATTCTTCTATTTTTTGTAGGCACAGGGTCTTGCTATGTTGCTCAGGCTGGTCTCCAACTTCTGACCTCAAGCGATCTTCCTGCCTCGGCCTCCCAAGGTGCTGGGATTTTAGGCATGAGCCACTCTGCCGGCCCCTTCTCTGTTTATATCCTGCATGTATTTGTTCTGTCTGAGTGTCTTCACAGTTCACAACATGCAAACACAGTCACTTCTATTTATTCTTTATTCCTTTCTGAAAAAAATAAAGCAACCTACTTGAGATCCCACCTTGTGACCTTCAGGATGCCTTCTCTTCTCTTCTCTTCTCTTCTCTTCTCTTCTCTTCTCTTCTCTTCTCTTCTCTTCTCTTCTCTTCTCTTCTCTTCTCTTCTCTTCTCTTCTCTTCTCTTCTCTTCTCTTCTCTTCTCTTCTCCTCTCCTCTCCTCTCCTCTCCTCTCCTCTCCTCTCCTCTCCTCTCCTCTCCTCTCCTCTCCTCTCCTCTCCTCTTCTCTTCTCTTCCCCCCGCCTCTCTCTCTCTCTCTCTCTCTCTCTCTCTCTCTCTCTCTCTCTCTCTCTCTCTCTCTCTCTCTCTCTCTCTCTCCTCTAAAAACCTTCAGAGCTCAGGGAGTCTGATTTCTACCCCCAAGCCAGAGGCAGGGCCCTGAGAGGTCCCCTCTGGCCTTTGCTTCTCACAACCTAGCTTTCAAACGTGAATCATGCCAGTTGTGTTGGTGTGCACTCGTAGTCCTGGCACTTTGGGAGTTTAAAGTGGGAGGATCCCCTGAGGCCAGGAGTTCCAGACCAGCCTGAGCAACATAGCAAGACCCTGTCTCTAAAAAACATGTAAAAATTAGCCAGGCCTGGTGGTGCACACTTGTAGTCCTAGCTACTCAGGAGGCTGAGGCAGGAGGATCACTTGAGCCCCAGAGTTCAAGGCTACAGTGAGCTGTGATGATGCCATTGTACTTCTTCAGCCTGAGTGACAGAGCAAGACTTCATTTCAAAACCACAACACTCTTGTAATAAGATCTCCTTACGGGGCCTATCTCTGACCCATCTCCTCCTGTCTACCCTCCCCTCGTCTACCAGCTTGGCCTGCTTTGATGCCTTTTTCTGATCGGGGCCTCTGCCCTGCTCTTCTTTCTCACTAGAATCCCTTCCCCCTCCAATTTGGCTGCTTCTTGCTGCTCAAATGTCAGCCCAACGTCAGCAGCTTGGAGAGGCCTTCCCTGACCCCACCTGCTGGGCGTAATGACGTCATGATGCCTGTCATTACTCTGTTTTACTTTGTCCATAAGATGAATCCATGTTTGGAGATATTTAGTTATTTCTTTGCTTGGCTATTGTCTGTCTCTCCCCTGAAACGTCAGCCCCGGGAATCTGTAACCTTGTTTGCTTCCTTCTCTACTGTGTCCCAGGTTCCTGCACTGGAGGGTGGCACCTCCAGGTGTAGGTACTTGATAGATTTTGTTGAGAAGTGAGTGAGTGAGTGAATGAATGCCACACGGATCCTAGGGACGAAGCCCTGGGCGCTCAGCCTCTCTGTCCCCCACGCAGCGATTCCGCAGCTTGCCGCTAGCTTTCGGCTGCTGGGTCCAGTCTGACTCCGGTGAACTCTCTCTTTGAATTCTATAACTGCCACCCCTCTCTTCTCCCTGGAGATCCTGCCCCAGGTGCGGGACAGCTTTTCCTTCTCATCCTCCACGCCACAAAGGGTTTCATTAAACCTTCTGTCCAGGACAGTTGAGCCAACCATCTCGGCTGGCCCACTGCCTTTCCGACCCTGGGTTGTAGCTCTCAGCCTGTATATCTGGGTGTGTGCATATGTGTGTGTGTGTGTGTGTGTGTGTGTGTGTGCGTGTGTGTGTGCGTGTGTGTGTGTGCATGTGTGTGCGTGTGTGTGTGTGCGTGTGTGTGTGTGTGCACGTGTGTGTGTGTGCGTGCGTGTGTGTGTGCGTGCGTGTGTGTGTGTGTGTGCATGTGTGTGTGCGTGTGTGTGTGTGTGTGTGTATTTACTTTTTATTCACAAAGTATAGTGAGTGAGCTCTGAGCTGACATTAGACCAGGAAATAGTCCCAGCCCTTATGAGAAAGGGCTCCTGGCTGTCCCTGGGCTCTCCAGCTCCGGAATCTCCCCAAGAAGAGTCCAGACCAAGGGAGGGAGACTCCCTGGGCCTCCCCGGGAGACTGAGGCCTCCCCTTCCCGCAGACATCCCGGACCTGAAGCAGCGTCTGCAGGCCCTGCACCTGCTCATCCTCCTCCTCCCGGAACCCAACAGGAACGCCTTGAAGGTAAAGTGGCCCGAGAGGCCTCCACTTTGACATCTCAGCCCGCAAACACAGCGATGGCTCCAAATGTGCTTATTCATTCATTCATTCATTCATCCATTCGACAACCATGCCAGGTGCCGGGGGCAGTGATGCCCCACGCAGACCTTTCCTGGGACGTTTTCCTAAAGAAAGCAGATGAGTCCTGAAAGGGGGTGGTCCCAGCCAGCGTGGGCACCGCAGAACATCAGTTCTACGTGGCGCTGGCAGGTGTTACAGGGGAAAGGGTTCTGTGTCCAAATAAGATGGGTAAACATGGAGTTAATGAAACAAAGGATAATTTTCCTGCAGGACTTCTCAGAGCCTTTGCTATGCCAAGGCTTTGTGACTCTCACGTGGAATTAGAGCACTTTCCAAACTCAGCTGATCATGGACCTCTTTTGTTGTGGAAAGCATTGCATGGCACTGGTCTTCTGTGGGGAACCAGTTTGGGAAGCAATCCCTTAGGGAATCCCCATGGGGGAGTGCGTGCTCAGGGCTGAGGGCTGGGGAGCAGCCTTGGCTTCACTCCCTGTAACCTGACTGTGCTTGGGCCAGACTCAAGATATGCCCCCAGGAGAGCCTGGGAGGGGGCCCAGTGTCTTCTTCTTTGAATTTCTGTTTCCTTTTCAGTAAACTGAGGATAATAATATAGCCTCTTATCTGGCTGCTTTGGAAATTATAAGAACTAACACATGAGCACTCATGGAGTAGAAGATGTGGTACTTTGCAGATACTCAGTATATCCTCTCCCTCCCTTCCTTCTTTCCTTCTTCCCTCCCTCCCTCCCTCCTGCCCTCCATCCCTTTCTTCCATCCATTCTGCCTTCCTTCGTTTCTTCTTTCCATCCATCTTTCTTCTGTCATCCATTCATCCACCCTCACCCATCCATCCATCCATTCATATTTCTTCTTTCTTCCATCCCTCCCTCCCTCCCTCCTTCCAGCCATGCGTCCTTACTGGCTATGTGGCCCTTGGCACATTCTCCAAGCCAGCTTCCTTCTACATACAATGGGCACAGTAGTAAAGCCTACTTTGTACAGTTATTGTGAGGATTAAAGGAGACGATAAATGCATGCAAGGTACTAACTGAAGACCAGGGACAAAAGAATTCTTAGTAAATGGCAGCTACTACCATCCTCCCCCTTTCTCCCCAGTGGCCCTGCTTCCCTATTCCTCCCGTGCATTTTGGGCAGAGCCAGACTCCAGGAAGAAGGAGCTGTCTTGGGACTCCCCAGGAAAAGGCCTGCAGCTCTTTTCTACCTGGAAGTTGAATTCTGACCCAGATGTCTTGTTAACCTCCAAGGGAGCAGGGAAGGGAGAGAGTTTTGGGCACATTTTGCAGAGTAGGAGACTGAGACACAGATCACAGAGTGGGGCGCTAACAAAGTGGAACTGAAACCCCCTTTCCTGCCCTCCCAGGCCCTGCTCCTTCCTAGCGTCCCCACGTCAGGCGTCAGGATGTTCTGGGGAAGGTGGGAGCCACCAGGGGCATGCTAGGATTTGAGGGAGGCTCTGCGCCCTTCCCTAGGCACTCCTGGAATTCCTCAGGAAGGTGGTGGCCCGGGAACAGCACAACAAGATGACCCTGTGGAACGTTTCCACGGTGATGGCCCCTAATCTCTTCCTGCACCAGGGGCGGCCGCCCAAGCTGCCCAAGGGCCAGGAGAAGCGGCTGGCAGAGGGCGCGGCCGAGGTGGTGCAGCTGCTGGTGCACTACCAGGACCTGCTGTGGACGGTGAGTGCTGCCGGGCCCCACCGGACAGAGGGGGTTGTCCCCCAGGGTCGTGGGCACTGCCCTTCCCAATCCTTCTGTCTCCACTATCACGCCTGTCCATTTCGGCCATCTGGTCTAGCCCAGGTTGCAGGTGTCCCCTGAGCTCTCACGAAGAATTCCGCACAGCTTCGGTGATGCTGAGAAAGCCCCGCCCCTGAGGCTCGGGAACACTGGACCTGCCTAAGAACCTCCCCACCCTCACCATGAGCTTTGCCCTGTAGAGCAGGCAACAGCTCGGGGAGGGGCAAGAGCAGGGGGAGACAGCCCTGGGGGTCGGCATGCAGGTGTGCCGAAGGCCAGGGCGGGGCAGCAGCACCGGAGGAGACCCCTCAGGCACTTGGAGATGTGTAGCCTCTTTCCTCCATGTGCCCATTCATCCTTCCAATTAGCCTCCCATCCATCGGCCCACCTACCCACTCACCCACCCACTCCCATCCACCCCCGCCCTCCTCCCATCCCGCCCTCTATCCATAAAGCCTTTGGGATGGATTTCTTACTCTGGAAACCAGCAAGTGAAGCCCTCTCTGACTGTTCCCGGTTTCTCTCCCCCACCCAGCTGGCTCTCCAAACTCACTTGTACTTCACACTCCCGGGTTCTTGCTTATGCTGTTCACTCTGCCTGGAGTTCCCTTCCCTTTCTTTTTGACATGGCAGAAGCCTGGAAACCCCTGCTCATTGTCAGCTCTGTTGAAAGCCCCTGCTCCTCCCCAATCGCCCCATACACCCCAGAGCTCCTTTCTTCTCTGTGCTCAGCCCCCAAGATAACGTCACTGCTCAAACACGTTGGATTATAACACCTTTTTATTGGAGGGAATTTTTTAAATTCCAGAAACTTCTAAATGCCTTCTTGTTATAAAAGCTTCAGACAACATAGACGTAGATAAAGTGAAATGGGAGGACCGCCCCCCGCAAAACACAGCGCTGGGGCTCCTCAATATGTAGCATCTTAATCAGGCCTCAGGCACGCACAGCAAGGAGAGGGGCCAGAGTCCACCCGGTTCTGTCAGCCCCCCGGAAACGTGCGTTGTCGTCAGGGTCCATAGAGCCTGGATTCTGTGACTCTGCCGCTGGGTTGGGGTTGGACAGAGGCACGGGTTGATCTGGAGGTGTCTGAAGGACACGCCCCCCGCAGTGTGGACCGTCTGGGGGTTCTCAGAGCAGGAGCCCACTCCAGGCGTGGTTTGGGGACAGCCCTGCCTGAGTGTGCCGATGAGCGGCCGTCCTTAGCCAATGCAGGGCCCTCCAGACTGCACGGAGGAGACGGCTGTCCACCAAGCCTCAGTGTGGGCTCTGCTCTCAGGGGCTCAGTGCCCCTCCTCCCACCAAACTCTTCGCACGTTCAACAGACCGGTGTTTGCAAGCCCTGTGCGGGATGCTGGGGCAGGGACGCGGCCCGGGTGACCCTGGAGGGGCTCCGCCTCGCCCCGCAGCAGTCCCCCCCAAGACTTGATTCTTTCTGGCCAGGTCGCCTCTTTCTTGGTGGCCCAGGTGCGAAAATTGAACGACAGCAGCAGCCGGCGCCCCCAGCTCTGCGATGGGGGCCTCAAGACTTGGCTGCGGAGGATACACGCAGACAGGGACAAGACGGGGGACTGCCCGGAGGCGGTGAGTGCCCCGCGGCGGGCGCACGGAGAAAGAGCGGGAGGCGCGTCCCGGAGCCGGGAACGGCCGAGTGGGGCCGCCAGGGGGCGCCCGAGCGCCGCCGCAGCGAGCAAGGGGCGGGTCTCGGTGGGGAGCTGGGACCCCCGGGTTGGTGGCCAGGGCGCTTCTCCTGGGAGCCGCCTCCCCAGCCCCACTTTTAGGCAGCCCCCCGTGCGCCTGGCCGAGGGGTCGGAAAGTGGGGTCGCTCCGTGGGGTGCAGGGTGCTTGGGGCCCGGCAGCGGGGAGCAGCAGGGAGGGGCCCTCCAAGATACCGAGTGTTCTTGGGGAGAGTCCCGAACTCGTTCCTCACCAAGCCCAGCTCAGAGAACGTGCCCGAGCGTGGGCTCTGCACTGCGCGTGCCACGTGTGCGTGGCAGGTCTTTATGCGAACCTCCCTGCGTGCGAGTGGAGGTGCGCTGGGTGCCCGCCTGAGTGCACGTGTGCAGGCGCGTTTCGATGCGTGTTTGTGCATGCACACACGGGGGATCTGGCGCATACGTGCACGAGTGCACCCTCTCATGTTGTTCGCCTGGCCGTCTGCGCCAGTGTGCATGGGTGCGTGTGTATGCACGTGTCTGAATTCCAGCCGTGCACGCGGTGCCTGTGCGTGTGGCTCTCTCTCTGCAGACTCTCAAGGTGGCGAAGATCCAGGTGGCCTGGCCTACCAGTGACGCCCTGAAGGTGCCTCTGACCCCCAGCACCAGAGTGGCCCACGTCCTGAGGCAGTTCACAGAGCGCAGCAGCCTTGGTTCAAAGGGTCGAGAGGGCAGTGAGGACACGGACAGCCTCCTCCAGCGGTGAGGGGCAGCCCCTGGAGTCAGGGAGCAAGGAGAGGGCACAGGGAGGGGACAGCGCCTCAGAGCCCTGGGCCTGGCCTTTGGCCTTTCCGTTTCTGGGGTGGTCAGGCAGGGTCTCCAGCCTTGGAGAGCTTCTTGGCTCCAAATAATAATGACCACCACTTATTTACTCATTCATTTTAGTAGGTGTTTAATGAATGGCCAGGCATCATGTCAAATACCAGAATAGTCATGACGAGAAGACAGAGGTCCTGGTCTCACAAGCTCACAGCCCTGTGGAAGAGAGGGACATAGATCAATAGTCATGAAATAAAGATCAAGGTACAAACTGTTAGGTTTTATAAGAAATACAAGGAACAATGTGAATGTAAAACAAGGTCCCTGTGTAGTCTGGGAAGTGAGCTAAGGCTTCCAGGCACAGAAAATGGCACGAGCAAAGGTCCTGAGGCAGCAAGGAACAGAGCATGGGCAAAGAGCTGAAAGGAGGCTGGGGGAGCGTTGGGGGCTGATGTGTGCAGCTGCCCTTCTCAGGATGCGAGAAACAGCCTGAGCCCTCGGGGGCTTCCTTCTTGGAGTTGGCACAAGAAGGTCCTTAGTGAGTGTCTGGTCCAGAAAAGCTAAGGCCCAGAGAGGAGAAGGGGCGTGCCTGGAGCCACATGGCAGGTTGGAGGCAGATCCTGGAATTGAACTCAGGATGCCCACAATTATCATACAATAATTACATAGCACTTGTATGATAATTATAATTATCCCATGTAATCATACAATATCCCTAATCCATCTTGACTCAGAATCTGCCTCTCACAGCAGGCTCCTGTCCCCATCTGTCACCCTTCATCCCACTGCCCCCACAGCCTCCATTCCAGTGCCCAGTAGGAAGGGGCCGTGGGTGGCTGCTGCCGCTTCCCGGCCCCTGGGTGCCGGACTCCTTGGTTGGCTCCAGCTGTGCCAGGAGGGCCCTTGCACCTCTTCTCTCACCTGGGACCAAAAATCTTGAGGACAGCCCTTTCCAGGCCTGGGGAGTCACACGTAGTTGTCGACCTTACTGCCTCCAGAGGAAGAGGCCAGCAGTTTTTTCTCTGTGTCTTGCAGCCGCCGGTCCATGGAGTCGGCCAACATCCTCCTTTATGAAGTTGGAGGAAATATAAGTAAGTCCCTCTTGGGAAGTGGGTCCAGAGCCCAGGTCCCTGGGAGTTCTTTGACTCTGAAGGCTCACTGGGCCCCTCTGGGGGAGGCCAGGGTCCTGCTTAGGCCTGTCTCCAGTGAAACCAAGTGGAGCTCTGCTGTGAGGTCAAAGGTCAGCCCGGGCGCACCTTTGAAATCCATCCCACAGCTTGGAGTTTTGCCCGGAGCTGGCCTCAGGCTTCATGTTTAGTGTGAAGGTGGTCAGTGCCACCAGCGAAATTGATGCTTCTGGGACATCTAGCCGAGGTGGACCTCACCCCAGGCCCATGGGCCACAGAGCCCTTAAGGAATTCTGCCAACACATGTCTAGCTCTTAGCGGTCCCTGTCTTTGTGGAAACCAAGGATGGGCAGCTGTTGCGTTCTCTTAGAGCACTGACCCCCAAACTTCAGCAGTGCATCAGAAACACAGGCCTGCGTGGGGCCAGAGAACGTGCGTTTCTAACAAGGTCCCAGGTGATGCTGGTGCTGCTGGTCCCTGGGCCACAAGAGAGCCGCTGGCTGTGAACCAGAGGCCGAGACAAGGCTTCAGGGTAGCAGATGCGTTTTTGATGGGTGCTCCTCCGGGAGGGAGCCAGCGTGATCCGCATCCCGGGGCTTGGCCTGATCCACAAGGGGGCGCTGGAGCGTAAATTGCATCAGAGTCGTTTCAGTTTGAGGCAGGGAGGCTGGGCTTTGGTACCTCTGCATCAGTCATTGGCTGTGGGCTGCCCGGGGGAGGCGGGCATACCTTCCCCGGGAGGTCCTCCATCCGCAGAGGTCACTTTTGCAGAGCAGCCACGGCTCATGCAGCAGGGCAGGGGACAGTGCGTTGCCCAGAGAAGGGCTCTAGGCAGGGCAACAGCATCCTCCACTGCCAACCCCTCCGCCTCCTTCGCGCCTTCTTCCCACAGGCGAGCATCGCCTGGACCCGGATGCCTACCTCTTAGATCTGTACCGCGCCAACCCCCACGGCGAGTGGGTCATTAAACAGAGCCCCACCTAAGCCCTGGTCTCTAAGGAGCAGCCCGGGATGTGTCACCCTCGCCCCCTACCGGCTCTGTGCCTGTGTGCCCAGCGTGGGAGCAAAACTTTTGAAGGCGAAGGTCTGGGTCTTCCTCCAAGGCATCCTTCTCTGAGATGCCGCTCAGATCTGGAAAAGGACTCGGGGCTGGGGCTGTCACCCCTCCTCATAGCCATGCAGAAGCAGCCCTCATCCCCGTCCAGTCCCCAGCCCTCGGGCGGGTCAGCTCCCACACCAGATTGGCTGCATAACAACGCCACTTGGATCTCCATGTGTATTTGTCCACGATTTCCAAACCCAAGGAAAATGAAAAAAATGCAGCACTTCTATCAAGAGGCAGTTGGGGTTTTCCCCAGGAAAAAAATGCTTTGAAAGTGGCCCTACAATCAATGTGCGTTGGCGACAGCATCAGAGATGGGTCCAGGAGAGCTCTGTGACCTTGGGCAAGCCCCTTGCCCTCTCTGAGTCCTTCAAAAACGAGGGGGTCAGGCCTTGGGGAAGGGGAGCAAATGCTGTAGCCACGGACAGCCCTGGAGGAAATGGGCAGAAGAAAAATTCCCTCTCACATTTTAAATGTTGGTTTGTACAACCTTGTCATTTTATAATATAGTATTTAAATTGTTTCAACATTAAAGGCACAAGTTAAAAGCCACCTTTACTCCGTTTAAGTTCTTTTCCCTCCCCAGTCCAGCGCTTGCTGGGTGTCGTCCTTCTAGTGAGTTGACAGGGAGCCTGGTGATGGGAGCACCTTGCTCTGGCCGGTGTGGTCTGGCCACGCCCTGAACCTGGGACCACCACAGTGGCCAGGAAGAGGACTTGGGACAGGGAGGGATGGAGTGATGACGGCAGCTGCTGCAGGGTGGGGGCGCTGCAGGGGCAGCCTCTCTGGGATCCTCCAGACCACCCCTCTCCTCTCCGAGGGTCCCAGATCTCTACCCCACCCTGGGGTAGGGGAGGTATCTCCTGAGGCAGGGGAAGCCTCATTTATTTGTTCATCCAACAATGAATTTATTGTGCACTTAAACCTGCCAAGAGCTTAACAAATTTAATCTTCACAGTGATCCAGTGTCTTAGGGTTGGGTTCCCCGAGAGGCAGAACCTGAGGCCAAGATGCGAGTGCAAACAGTGTTCTGGAAAACACAAGGGAGCTGGGATGTTTATTCAACTCCTGTGAGTCACTGGTTGAGGGCTGCTCCTGAGGAGTGTGGGTGTTGGTCCCCTGGCACTGCCAGCCTGCCTGAGCACGGGCACAGGGGCTGCAGTAGCCGCAGAAAGTCCTCGAGTAAAGAGATACGGGTGCTGTGGATTAGAAGCTGGCCACTGGCCACTGAAACAGCACAGGCTGAAGGGCTATGGGTGGGCATTCCTAGCCTGCTTCACCCTGTGAGGTGATGATGGCGATCATGATGGTGATGATGGTGATGGTGATGATAGTGATGGTGATGATGGTGATGGTGATGGTGGTGATGGTGATGGTGGTGATGGTGGTGATGGTAATGATGGTGATGGTGGTGATGGTGGTGATGGTGGTGAAGGTGATGATGGTGGTGATGGTGATAGTAGTGATGGTGATGGTGGTGATGGTGGTGATGGTGATGGTGGTGATGGTGGTGATGGTAATGATGGTGATGGTGGTGATGGTGGTGATGGTGGTGAAGGTGGTGATGGTGATAGTAGTGATGGTGATGGTGGTGATGGTGGTGATGGTGATGGTGGTGATGGTGATGGTAGTGATGGTGATGGTGGTGATGGTGATGGTGGTGATAATGGTGATGGTTGTGATGATGGTGATGGTGGTGATGATGGTGGTGATGATGGTGGTGATGATGGTGGTGGTAGTGATGATGATGGTGATGATGGTGATGGTGATGATGATGATGGTGGTGATGATGATGATGATGGTGATGGTAATGATGATGGTGATGGTGATGATGATGGTGATGATGGTGATGGTGATGGTGATGATGGTGATGATGATGGTGATGGTGATGATGAGGAGGATAGTATGATGATGACGTTGGTGGTAGTGATGATGATGATGATGGTGATGGTGGTGGTGATGATGGTGAGGATGATGGTGCAAAGCCTCAGTAGCTTTGATGCCTTTTAACTGCTGTCCCTTCTTGCCTTTCTATCTATCCTTGATACAGCGGCCACTTTGGGCCTTTTAAAATTTAATTTCAATTCTATTGAAAGCCCTGCTACTGGAAATCTTCCAGAAGGATCCCATTAAACAAAAATCCCAACTGTCTTCCCTGGCCTGTGAAGCCCTAACGTCTCTGACATCACCTCCCCCGCACTCCTCCTCATCCTGCACAGCCAGCCACGCGGGCCTCCTTCCGACCGACGCCTCAGTCATCCCAAGCTCATCCCGCTTTGGGCTCTCACACTGGCTGTTCTCTCTGCCTAGAATGCTCTGTCCCCAGCTGTTCCCACGGCCAGCTCCTTCCCCTTCAGGACTCAGCTCAGAAATCCCTTCCTTTGAGAGCTTTGGTCTGGCCGCCCTGTCTGAAGTAGCTTCCTCTCCCACTCTCTCCTTTCATCATCTTAATCAATTTTCTTCCTAGTGTTTGTCACTATCTGAAATTATCATATTGAATTCGTTTTTTATTGTCTGTGTCCCTGACTAGGATGTGGCTGCATGAAGGCAGAGACCCTGTGGGGTCTTCTCACCTTCGTGGATGTGATGGATGTGATGGTCCCAGTAGGTGTTCAATAAAAACTGGTTGGATGAATGAATGAATGTGTCCCTTTGTTTGCTCCAGAGGCTGCTGGCCTCACCACCTGACTTTACTCTGACCTCCCTGGTTTGAAATATGAAAATGAGAAAATGCATCCGAGGTACCTATAGCAAGTGCTCAGCCAGCTCTCTCGTTGTTTTTAATTATTTACAAGAGCCGGGCAGCCTGAAATGGCGACTAATGATATTACCTCCCACAGTCCCCCGCACCTGCACTGGTCCTGTTGCGCAACTCACCTGCTCGCTCACAGGGCGGGGATGACAGGACGCCACGGGGTTGGAGGGAAAACCCATTCCCCTGGCAGGAGGAGGGGCAGGCGCCCCGGTGGGTGCCGGGAGCCCGGGCCGGCTGTGCTAACTTTGCACGCAGAGTGGAGGATCCCACTTTAATCACATGTCAGTTTCCCCATTCATCTTCGGTGCTATCTGAGGCTCATCTTCTTCCACCCTGTGGCATCGTCATGATTGATGATCCTGCACCAGCCCCACCACCGGGCTAGCACAGCTCCCGGCGGGTGCCCAGCTCCCCCGGGCTCTTTGCAGTCTGGGGCCAGCGTGGGCTGGGATCATGTTGTTCCCAAGGAAATCTGTTGTGGACTGAATTGTGCCCCCCCCCGACATTCATATGCTGAAGCCTCAACCCCAAAGATTACTATATATGGAGATAGGGCCTTTAAGAAGGTAATTAAAGTGAATCGAGGTTATAAGGGTAAAGGGTCCTAATCCAGTAGACTGGTGTCCTTATGACAAGAGGAGGAGACACCAGAGCTGTCTTTCTACACGAGCACAGAGGACAGGCCACAAGAGGACACAACACGGAGGCAGCCGTCGTGAACCAGGAAGAGAACCCTCACTAGAACCGAATTTTCTGGCACCTTGATCTTGGACTTCCAGCCTCCAGAACTGAAAGAGATAATTTCTGTTGTTTAAGGCACCTAATCTGTGGCATTTGTTATGGGAACCTTAAAAAACGAATGCAAGCTCCTTGCTGCCCCCAGTTTCTAAGAGGAAGGAGGATGGGATTTGTAAAGATGTCTTCAAACGGGGGCGTTTTCCTGGACAAGGGGCAGAAATGACCCCCTCAATAGCGGTGGCGTCTCACCCAGCATTCGGGTGAGTGCTTCCCGGGGAGGGGCAGCAGCTAGTGGTGACCACACTGGATTGGACAGCAGGCCCTGGGCCCCAACCCACCTCTCTGGGGCTGCGGCTAACTTGTCCAACCTCTGCACACTCCTGGAAATTCAGGCTGCTGTTTCTAAATCACCAAAGAGGACAGTGAAGATGAAAAGGAAAAGGGAGGCTGGGTGCGTGGCTCATGTCTGTAATCCTAGCACTCTGGGAGGCCAAGGTGGGTGGATTGTTTGAGCTCAGGAGTTCAAGACCAGCCTAAGCAAGAGCGAGACCCCTGTCTCTACTAAAAATAGAAAGAAATTAGCCAAACAACTAAAAATATATAGAAATAATTAGCCAGGCATGGTGGCGCATGCCTGTAGTCCCAGCTACTTGGAAGGCTAAGGCAGGAGGATCACTTGAGCCCAGGAGTTTGAGGTTGCTGTGAGCTAGGCTGATGCCATGGCACTCTAGCCTGGGCGACAGAGCAAGACTCTGTCTCAAAAAAAAAAAAAAAAAAAGGGAAAAGGGAATCTAACAGTCATTCGACAATTACATCAAGTGTCTACTGTGTGCCCTCACAGGGCTGGCTGAGGCCAGAGTAATGAATAAAACAGGGGCGGCCCCAGCACTCCATGGAGCTCGCAGATCAGCTAGCAAATGAGAGAGCCACTAACTTAGAAAGATTTCACATTGTGATAAAATTCTGCTGAGAAAACAAAACAGAGAGGAGAGAGGGTGCGGGGAATGTGGGTGGAGCTTTCTTTGGAGTGGCAAAGAAGGGTCTTAGATTGGATGCCCCCAGAAGCAGATCCTGAGCCAAGAACTGGAGGCAAGTAGCTTACTTGGGAGGTGACCCCAGGAAGGTCCAGCAGAGGCTGGGGAAGGAGGTGTGGAGGGGAGGCTCCAAGGAAGGCGTGCTAACCCGCAGGTTACAGCTGTGCGCAGCTGGGGCTCCCTGCTGCTGGGATCTCTGGGAAAGTGTAGCGCCCACCTCCCACATGTGCCAGCCAAGGGGTAAGGAAGACAGAGTGCTATCTGCCCACTCCCACCTGGAACTAGTGGAATGAAGGCTACTCCCAGGGGCGTGCACCTCCCACTCGCATTACAGCCCCCTCCCCCCGCCCCCCAGGCAGGCAGGCTGAGCACCCTCCTGTGCCGGAGGTAGACCCTGGGCAGAGAGTCCCGCATGCTGGCCATCGATAGAAAGCCATCAGCATAGACAGGAATGATGGGTGTGAGGGGACGTGAGTGGGGCAGAAGTGACCGCGACACTAGAACTGACACCAAAACGAGAAAGGGCCAGTCACTGGAAGAGCCGGAAGAAGAGCCCTGCAGATGGGGGGACAGAAAGATCTCTGCAGAAACCCATGTCACTTTCATTGTGCGCAGGTCACAGAGGTTGTCCGGCAGCCTGGGCTAAAGGATGTATCTGGCCTGGTTGGGGGGGGCTCTGCACTGCCTGTCCGCCCCACCCCAACCCAGACTCCTCCCTTCACACCCACTCACCTGCCACGGGGCCAGTGATTGGCTGAGCAGAGAGTGGGCGGGGTCTGTGGGGCCCAATCCCAGGAGGCCCCAGGCCATTCATGGGCTCCTGTGGGAGGTGGGCGCAGGTGGAGAGATGCTACCCTCTTGAGAGAGGCAGAAGCAGGACTCCTCAGACAAGTTCTGCAGCCATGACTGCCCTCACTGCCCCGGGGCTGCAGGAGACAGCGCCCAGCCCTCCCTGGGCATTCAGTGATGCTCCCATGTCACCCTGGTGATGCCTTCTTGTGGCCGGAAGTAGCCTGCCCCCAGCAATTCAAGGCAGCTCCAGGACGCAGGGAGCACCAGTCTGACCTAGTGGCCGGAACAAAGGCAGGCAAAAGGCAGTGAGACCAGAGTACATGGGCCCCACGGAGGGGTGCCCTGTCCACGGCGGCCCAGGTGGGAGTGGAGCCCAGGTCCTGGATGTTCCCTCAGAACAACGCTGGGCCAGCCCTAGAGTGCCATGTGGGTGTCCCCTGGTTTGGGCACTGTCTCATTGCAGTCCCCAGAAGCAGGCCCTGAGAAAGGGACTCCAGTGAACAGAGTTTGTTTGAGAAGTGGAGGAAACAGCAGCCAGGGAGTGGGGACAGGAGACAAGGAAGGGAAGGTGCCCATAAGCAGTGCACCATCGTGCCAGCGACCTCCGTGGGCAGCTGGAGCTGGGTCCCTCGAGGAGCTCAGGGAGGCAGCGTGTACGGACCCTCTCAGGGTGGGTCACTCTGAGGGTGGAGGAGGCTGCAGTGTTGAGAAGCCCCCTCTTGTCCTTACTGCCTGAGGCTGCCTTAGGGTGGTACTTCCCCTGCATGTCCAGCCTGTGCATGTTGGGGGGAAGCCCCAGGTCCTCGGAACTTGTGGAGCACACTGAAGTCACAAGCCTGAGGGATTTGGATTGGGGGGGTCAGTGTGACCTCACTTATTCAGAAATTCAATTAACCAGAGTTCCAGGATCAGAAATTCCCGCAAACCTATGAGGCTAACCTAGGTGCCACCTCCCTCATTTGATCTTTGCTCCCTCAGCCCTTCTCCCGGCCCCTGGGTTCCCAACTCAAGCATCCCTGTGCGGCAAGGCACAGTGTCCAGGAGACACCTACCAATGCCCCTCATCACTGGCAGGGCCGCCCAGCCCTTACTCCCAACCAGCAGAGCAAGCCCCTCCCAGCCACTCACGCTCACCTGTTGTTCCTTCTGCTCCCTGCTTTGGCCCCAATGTCCTCTGGACTCAACTCTGCCCTCTCCTGCCTCAGAGCCTTTGTGTGCTGGCCCTTCTTTTTAGAAGGCACTCCCACCTGATTTCTGCCTGTTGACAACTTTCAACGTGCAATCAGTGAAAATGTCTATTGAGAGCCAGGCACTGGGAACATCGAATGAACACGACACAGCACAGGCCTGCCTTTTGCAGCTTACAGTCAAGTGGAGAAGAAATAAGTCATCCCGCAGATTGCTCTGCGATTACAATTGTGGGGTATGTGATGTAGGAGAAGGTCAGGGAGCCGCAAACACACAGGGCAGGGCCGGGGACCAGGTCTGAAGTTGCCCAGAAGGCTCCTGGGGGAGCGATATGGAAGTTGAGCCTTGGTTGGGTTGGTGTGGCTCCGGTTAGGACGGCGAGTGGGCAGGGCCGGATTGAGCAGGGCCTGCCAATGCATCCTAAGAGTTCTGGGAAGCCTGGAGAGGTTTAACTCCACTGAGCCAGGCCACCGGACAGTTCTGAGATGGCGCTAGGTTTGCTCTCGGCTCCCTAAATACACGTCCCAAATCTCCTTGAGTGAGACTGCCCTGCTGGCCTGCCCCAGGCACCCCAAGGGGGTCTTATACATTCTTCAAAACACCTCCCCCTCTCCCCATCCCCTACCCAGAGAGTCTCCCTCTGTCGCCTGGTCTAGAGTGCAGTGGTGTCATCACATCACAGCTCGCTGCAACCTTAAACCCATGAGCTCAAGCGATCCTCCTGCCTCAGCCTCCCGACTAGCTGGGAGCAGCTGGGAAGACGGGAGTTCTTCACCACACCCGGCCCTTCTTCAAGGCCTCATTGGAGGGCCCCCTCTCTGAGAAGCTTTCTAACCTGAAATCAGAAGACACTTCAGCCCCCAAGTCCTCCCAGCACTGGCTGTCTGGCATCTGAGGGCACCGGAAGGAGGGTGAGTATTCCCCGCTGGGGGCAGGGAAGCCCAGCCCCTGGTACCTGGCTGTGGCCAGGCCACTCTCTTCCGCCACGCCCAAGCTTCCCTCATTCCCGTCTGCCCCTCACACTGGAGACCACAGGATATGTGCAACTAGAGCTTTTAGGGACCCATAAGGGACTTGATCGCCTGACTTACTTGTGGGGTGTGGAGGTCCCCTTGTCTTGGTTTTTCCAAGGCTGGGGTAGTGGAAAGGAAAATGGCTCCCGGCAACCCATTCTGCTGTCCCCTGGCCCCCTCCCGCCGCCCAGAGGGTGGGAGACGACTTCTATTGAGAACTCCCCGCCCCCACCGCAGTCACTTTGCACTCTGGGGGAGGGGAGTGGGAGCCACTTGTCATTGTTCCCGAACACTGGCTGGCAGGAGGCCCAGGAAGGGGGCTCCCCAATAGGGAATCTGCAGCTGCCTGTCTTTAAGGTAAAATTACCGTAATTACGCCAATTACCAAATCCATCAAGAGCTTTGGGCAGAGGAGGCCGGAGAACAATCGGGCCCTGATGGATCTGAGGGGCGGGCGTGAGTCACGGGTGGGGGCACGAGGTACAGGAGACGGAGCGGAGTGGGGGCGGCAGCGGACGTGAAACCGGCTCTTGAGTGGGGGATGGGGCAGCGCAGAGAAATCATGCTTAGCAGAGACCCGCTTGCCTCCTCCGCAGTGAGAGTTTCCTTCCGCTTTGGAAAGAAAAAAACTCCACATCTGCCTGGCTTATCCTTTCACAGAACCCCGCACGCTATGGCCACCTGACTGGGACCCTCTTTCGCCTCTTAGGAGAGTTCAAAGTGAAAAAGCCAGGAGCGATGGCTGCAGTCTCCCCCGGCCCAGCTCTGGGCCAGGCCGCTGTGTGAAGAGATTTTCCAGTTTCCTCCCTTTCAGCTCCGGGGAGCAGTTTGGTCCCATTTCGCAGATGTGGGCACCCAACATTTCCTCTTGGCCTGGGTGCCCCGAGGACCAGCCCCGGTTGGCTCTGTATTCCTCTCCCCGCTCCGCCTGGCAACCATGCCTGGTGCACACTCAAGAGATGCTGGGGGAGGAAGATGAAGCACAAGGCTGGCAGATTTGGTGGGTTACTGGGAAAGTCACCTTACAAGACACGTCCCCTCTTGTCATATCTGTGAGAATTTCACTGCACTTGAGGAGCAGTAAAAAACGTTCAGATTCTTCATCTTAGTTGAGATGGATTTCTAGTCTAAGTAAATAATCCCTAACTGTGGAAAGTCCATACCATGACACTAATTCTTTCAGCATTGTTTATTGTTGGCTGCACACTTTAACCTTGAGGGGAGGTTCAGACTGCCATCCCCTTTGTACTCCATCCCCGGGGAGGAGTTATGTCCACAGGACCCTGAGCCCAGAGGAAAGAGACTCCCCCTTAGCCAAAGTAGACTTCCCCCAGACTTGGGAGGTAGGTCTGGGTTTCCACAGAGGATGTTGGAAGCAAAGCCTCCCCGGATTATAAAACTTGACTTTGGCCCAACTTGTCCTCAGTGCCTATCTCTCCAAGGTGACCTTGCTTACAGATGCTGGTCAAAGATCTAGGACTGGGGTCCAGGCCAAACAGCTTCCTAACTCATCATGACTAACATGATTGACATGAGAAACTGTGAAACAATTTAATGTCCAAACATAGGGAGCCTGGCTAACTAGATGGAACCCCGCCCTGAGTAGGCTTTGAAAATAATGATTCAAAAGATTGTTTTAAAATCTGGGAAATTATAATAGGATGTCTATCATTATAATAAGCATAATATAATGCTGTTTTAATAGTGAAAAGTGGAAAGCAATGTAAATATCCCAAAATAGGAGATTCATTGAGAAAAGTATGGTTCTCCTATATGTTAGGCTTACGTATAGCCATTAAACATGATAAAACAACAAAAAAAGTAATGGTATGGAAAGATATTCAGAATGTGTTTTCAAACATTTTATTATAAAAAAATTCCAAACACCAGGACTTCAAGTTTGCATTGAGCTATGATTGTGCAGCCGCACTCCAGCCTGGGCGATATCATCAGAACTTGTGTCTTGATAAATAAATTAATAAATTAATAATTAAATTAGGTTACCTTTGTATACATAAAGGCTTCCCATCCCACTATGTCGTTCAGCCTGTGCCTCGCTTCCTTCACAGAGACCAGCAGGCACTGGTATTTGAGTTCTGAGGTTCTGGTCTGGAGCAGGGTGGGGCATTGGTCACTTAAGGGACAAAGATATGGCAGGATTCCTAGTGGAAGGGAACCCAGAGCCCAGAGAGGGAAGGAAAGACCTGGACCATCACCCAGGCCTGTGCCAAGCCCAAGAGGCTGAACTGCTGCCTCTAGAAGGCCTGGCCTTGGGGAATGACCTTGAGCCAGGAGCACTACAGGGCGGAATTCCTTGACATTTTCCCATCAAAGTGCCCTCAAGGGAAGAGGAAAGTGAAGATGAGCTTGGAGCAAGCCTGAACCCAACCCATTTGCTCGTTCAATCATTCCATCATTCATTCATCCGCACGAAAACCGTTCTCAGGGTCTCCTCTGTCCATGGCCCTGTGACCAGCCTTGGGGACACAGCTGTGAACCAGACAGTACCAGCTGCCCCTTGGAGCTTCCAAGGCCACACAGTTGTTCCTTTTTGAAATCTCATTATTTCATCTTAAACATTCATGTGAATTTTTTGCATCCTATTTAATCATGTAGCCATACTTGTTTTTTTAAATTTTAAAATGATGTTTTTTGCACAACAGTGTGAATGCACTTAATGCCACTGAATTGCACACTTGAAAATGGTTACAGTGATAAGTTTTATGTTATTTTAACCATTTCCAAGTGTGTAGTTCAGCGGTGACATTAAATCTGTTCACATTGTTGTCCAACCATTACCACCGTCCATCTCCAAAACTTTTTCATTTTCCCAAACAGAAACTCTATACCCATTAAACACTAACTCCCAGCCGGGCACAATGGTGGAAGCCTGTAGTCCCAGCTACTTGGGAGGCTGAGGCAGGAGGGTTGCTTGAGCCCAGGAGTTGAAGTCCCTGCTTTCAATTCTTTGGGGCATATACCCCAAAGTGCAATTGCTGAAGCATATGCTTATTCTATTATTAATTTTTTAAGGAACCACCATACTGTTACACTATATATTTTACCACACGCAAAAAAATTTTAAAAAGCCCATGTTAACTGTTACATGTTATTTCCTCTACACTTTTTGAATAAAGTGGACATTCCAAGAAGGGGCACCTGTGGCTTCTAGCACTCTGGTACCCTTCCAGGCTACTCATATTCCTCTTTGAAAAGCATGGTTATTGTCCATTCATTCATTCGTTTCTCAAATATTAGTTGGGTATCTACGTGTGCCAGGACCACCCCTGGATGACACGAATATGATGCCACCGCCTGGAGGGGAGGCAGGTGTAGATCTCGGGATCTCTGTCCCATGGTGCTAAGGGCCCGGGAGCCTTTCTCGGAGCCCACACGAGACGAGGCATCTCAGCCTGCAGCAGGGGTGCTCCTTGGTGGCCTGGCCCAGGCACGTGTCTTTTCTCTTCCCTGGACCCCAGGTTTCTCATCTGAAAAATGGGGGTGATCACTGTCCCCTGCCAACCTCCTTGGTGTGGCAGTATGGGGCTCTCTATTCCTTGCACCCTTTTCTTCCCTCCCGCCTCCGTGAGATCAGCAAAGGTAATTCTCGTCCCCACTTTGCCAACAGGTAGACCAAGGCTCAACAGGGCAAGAGCCCTTGGCAGGATATTCCATGGGACAGTCTCCCTCCCTCACGGGACAGTGGCTGGACCTGCTCTTGGCCCCTCAGCCAGTGGGGCACTGGCCACTCCTCCAGCTGGGCTGTGCTGTATGTGGGTGCATCCCAGTGTCTGACAGCAAAGACAAGGGGCTTCCTAGGACCCTCACAGACACCTCCTCTTTCCCTGTCTCCTCCCAGCAGGCAGTGCCCTGGGCTCCCGCTGGGGCAGGGGGGACTCCCACAGCACCAGCGCCACCCCCACTGGCTGCCAACTGTGTTCTCTGCCCTTTCTGTGCTCCTGCTCTATCCAGGTGGAGCGCAGGCTCACCGGCCGGCCGGGCTGAGTACTTAGCTGATCTGTGGGACCTTAGTCAAGCTGCTGCGCGTCTCTAAGTCTCAGTGTCCTCATCTGCAAAACCGCTACCTCCAACAGGTGAACAAATTGTGCCCACTGTATTCACTAGCTTGGGCTGCCGTAACAAAACACCATAGACTGGGTAACGTGACTAACAGAAATATATTTCTGGTAGTGGAGGCTTGAAGTCCAAGGTTAAGGTGCCAGCAGGTCTGGTTTCTCCTGTCTCTCACCTTGGCTTGCAGATGTGCCTTCACATGGCTTTTTCTCTGTGTGCACGTACTCCTGGTGTCGCTTCTTCTGAGGACACCAGTCCCACGGACCAGGGCCCCACTCTTATGACCTCATTTCACCAAATTACCTCCCTACTCCCTAAAGGCCCTATCTCCAAACACAGTCACCTTGAGGGTTAGGGCTTCAACCTCCAAATTTGGGGTGGTGGTGGCGGGGGAGAACAACACAATTCAGTCCATAATGACTACTCAGCAATTAAAAGGAACAGGCCATTTGCAGCCAATAGCAGCAATTAAAGAGAAAAAAGCCAATGATTAGGGAGAGAAGCCAGATGCAAAATGTATACACTGTGTGATTCCATTTATGTGCAACGCTAGAAAAGCCAGAACGAATCTACGATGTCAGAAAGCACATCTGTGGTTACCTGGGGCTGAGTGGGTGTGGGGAGGACCCATGGGAGAACTGACTGCATAGGGGTCCAAAGGAACTTTCTGGGAGTGACAAAAATGTTGTATCATGATCGCAGTGGTGGTTACATAGGGGTATACATCTGTCAAAACTCACTGAATTTGAATCGTACACTGAAAATGAGGGCATTTTATTATATGTAAATTACACCTCTATAAAATAAAATACTAAACACCTTACATCAAAGGGTTAAACATGGGATTCAAGTTGGGTTGTTGTTAGGAGTAAATGAGTTAATGCCCGCAAAGTGCTTAGCTTGGAGCCTGGCACAGTGTGACCAGTGTAAGTGGGCAAGTAAATGGTAACTATGGTAACCTGAAAACAAGACTTTTGCTCAGTAAATGGGGCAAGAAAGAGAAATCAACACGGAGGGCACAGGGCAGAGAGGGGCAGAGAAGTCCTTCTTCAGGGCCCAGAGCAGACAGGCAGGGGCTGTGGACTCAGCCTCCTGGGGTCTTTCGCTGGATGGCTCTCTCCTGGCTCAGTTTCCCCCAACACCTGTCAGCATCTTCTGGGCCTTGGGAACCGCCACCTGCAACTCAGCCCCTGCTTGGCCCTTATCCTGGTTGTTGTCATTCATTCATTCACTGAACACGCACACTGGACCACCAGCTAGCACAACCAAAGACATCAATAGCTGCTCCTATTGATCGAGTGCATCTTATGTGTCGGAAACTGTGCTCAGTGCTGGACATTTCCTAATAGATGGGACCAAATGAGAGAGCTGCTACTTGACCAGTTTTCACCCACAGGATGCCAGTTTATTATGTGTCAACCTAATACACGATCTCTTTCATCCTTACAAGTCTGCAGAGTAGATATTATTATTCCCATTTTGTGGCTGAGAAGACTGATGTGCAAAAAGGTAAAGCGACTGGCCCAAGGTCACAGAGCTGTAAGTGGTTGGATTTGAACACAGGTCTGACTGTGAAACCCACATGTTACATGTTCCGTGCCCTTAAAGAGTCCCAGTCTACTGGGGGGAGGAACACTGAATATGTCCCCCTGGGTCTCATCCACTGAGTCACCAGACAGGATGTCCTCAGCTTTCCAGACACAGGATGTGAGTGTCCTTGGCCTTCCTAGGATGCCACGGTCCTGCCAGCCCTGCACATGGTCCCCCTGCCCGCCAGGACACCCTCCTTCTCCTGGCCTGCTTCTCCCTGGACCTTGGGGGTTGTTGGGTGGTCCCTGCTGGCTGGGCCCCGCGAGGCTACGCTCGTGTGTCTCTGTTGCCCCCGGAGCTGGCCTCATTCTGTCCATCTTGTCCTCACTCCAGGCCAGCCCCTCCTTAAAGGCCCCCTCCGAGTTCAGGTTTGTGTTTATTTCACAGTTCATTAGCAGATCAAAGAGGACAGAGACACCCTGAGTCCACGGGACCCTCAGGCAGCTCTCTCCTCACACTGAAACAAGGTGTCCCCTTGGCAGGAGGCACAGGGATCCCCCTGGCTGCTCTTGTGGGGGGACTGGGACCTGGCTCCAGGCTTCCCCATCCATAAAGGGGCCAGAGATCCAGCGGTTGGGGGCTGAGACAGAGGCGCTGGGAAGCGGCATCAGCCCCTCCCTCCAGAGCCTGAGCAGGACAAGGACAGTTAATTCCTCTGGTGTTATCAGCTGGGCACAGGCGCTGGTTGCATAGCAACCCAGATTGCTCTCTGTCTCCAGTGCTCAAAAAAAAAAAAAAAAAATCAGCATTTTCTCCAACTCCATGAAATGGAAATGGGCCTGGGTCAGCCCAGGCTCCCTGCCCCCAAGTGTGGCTTATTTAAAGGAAGCCCCCCCCATATGCCTTGGTGGGATCCCCATTTTAAGGCATTTACCTCCCTCTTGCTTCCCACATACCAGGCTGGGGGTAAAAATGCACCCATCACTCTACTGCAGCAGCGTGCAGCTGGCCAGAAGCTGGGGCTCAGTTTGTTCGAGGGGATGCTGAAGAGATCTGGGATCTGGTGTCAGGGCATGAACTGGGGGAGCCCCAGCCAGTCCTGGAAATGGGATTGATCTAGTCATTCATTAAGAAATAGTTATTGAGCACCTACTGGGTGCTCTAACCCTAAACTCTCCAGATTTGGTAGGTTAAAGATGGCTGCAAATTCTTTGCCGCTCCTCCCATGGAGAAGTGGAGTCTATTTCCCTTCCTCTTAAATTGGAGCTGGCTCAGTGGCCTGTTTGGCCAGTAGAATGTGACAGTAGTGACACTGTATAAATCTGAGACTGAGTCCTAAGAAATCAGCACCTTCTACCTTCGCCATTTGAAATGCTCCTTCCTGAAACCCAATCACCATGATATAAGGAAGCCCAAGCAGCCACGCGGAGGGGCCCCCTGAAGTCTGTACCTTTTACCAGCCTCATGAGAAAGGCCATAGGGTACTATGTGAAGCAGAAGAATCTCCCAGCTGAACCCTGACCAAATCCTTGACCGGCAGAATTACGGGCAACTAAAACTATTCTGTCTTTAAGCTAGTAGGTTTTGGAGTAGCTTATTATGCAATAATAGGTAAGCAAGACACCAGGGGAGCTTACTTTTTCATTTATCCACTCAAATATCAATATGACATATGCTGGGCCCCGTGCTAAGCTCCAAAGCAAAACATCACCCAAGAGAGCCGAACTCCAAAACGCTGGGGAGCTGGGAGCATCAGGAGATGGCACGGAGGCAGGAGAACCGAACCAAGAGCTCAGAGATAGAGCAGACAGTTAAATAAAAGCAATCAGCATGGCCGGGCGCGGTGGCTTACGCCTGTAATCCTAGCACTCTGGGAGGCTGAGGCGGGCGGATTGCTCAAGGTCGGGAGTTCGAAACCAGCCTGAGCGAGACCCCGCCTCTACTAAAAATAGAAAGAAATTAATTGACCAACTAAAAGTATATATACAAAAAATTAGCCGGGCATGGTGGTGCATGCCTGTAGTCCCAGCTACTCGGGAGACTGAGGCAGGAGGATCGCTTGAGCCCAGGAGTTTGAGGTTGCTGTGAGCTAGGCTGACGCCATGGCACTCACTCTAGCCTGGGCAACAAAAGTGAGACTCTGTCTCAAAAAAAAAAAAAAAAAAAGCAATCAGCAAAGAAAGGGGTCAGGAAAAGAGGTAGGGAAGGCAATCTTAGCTGCTGACCAGCACACACAGTTTTGAACTCAGGCTCCAGCTCTGCATATTTGGAGATGGGCCCCAGGACCATATGGGGAAGGATCTGAGGCTAGGACCGGGTTCCCAGGTGACTGATGAGTGACGTGCACGGCGCGGGAGGAGAGCAGAGTGGAGGCACCTGTGTCATACATGTGCTTCTCGAGCCCACCGCTGTCTGCTGGCCTCTGTGACCCACCCTTCTGGGCCCACTTAGAGAGGGAGAGGCTGGCAAACGGGCTGTTCGGGCAGGTTCGTGGGGGCTGGAGTGGAGAGGCCCTGGGCGTGCATTCGTACTTCCTGATCTGGAGTTACAAACTCAACAGAGCAGCTTCAGAGGGTTTGCTTTTATTTTTCCCATGTATCCTAGTCATTCAGCTTGAAATTCCACTGTTTCTGTCTGTATTCTTGGGTCAGACTTTTGCCTGGGTCCTTTTGTTTTAATACTGACTTGGGGCTCTACCTTCACCCCCCCCCCCTTCGAGCCTGCGGATCAGTATTTTATAATCTCCCAGGTGATTCTAACATTCCAAGTTGAGAAAACAGCTGCCTAACCCCTGCAGACACACAGCAGGGAAAAGGAAAGTGTGGGTCTTCAAGAAAGAGTCTAGGCTGGTAGAGCAGCCTACCAGAGCAGCCTTGTGCTGGTAAATCTTTCTGTTTTCCAGGGAGAAAAGGTCGGATTTGTAGCATTTGCTGATTTCTGTGATGTAACTACTTTTATCATGGCTGGTTTCAGGCCACCAACACGATGTCACTGAATGCTGGGTTGGGATGAGAGGCACAAGTCCCCACAGCTAATGACAAGGCTGGTGGGAAGTGCTCTGGTTACTTTGTCCTGAGGAGTGGTTTGAAAACTAGCAGCCCTGGCATCACTTAGGGGCTGGTGAGAAATGCAGAGTCTCAGGTTCGCTCCAGACCTACTGAGTTAGTATCTGCATTTCACCCAGACCTCCAGGCAATTCATGAACACATTCAAGTGTGAGAAGCACGGCTCCAATAAACAGAGTTTTAAACAAACTTTTCTGGGAATACTGACATGAAAATAGCCATGCCTAGTAGCATCAGAGAAGGCTTCCTAGGAGGAATGGCATCAGAATTGGGTTTCATGGGATGAGTAGGAGTTTTCCAGGCAGACGAGAGGTAAGGATGGGGAAGGGAATTGCCGGTAGAGGGATCAGTATGGGCAAGGGCATGGGGTGGAGAAAAGATGCGGTGTGGAGAGGGCAGGGGTGAAGTGGGAGGAGATGAGGCTGGAGAACTGGATTCTCAGCCTGTGGTCACCGGACCAGCAGCATCTACACCCTGGAAACTTATTAGAAATGCAAATCATTAGGCCCATCCCGAAGCTACTGAATGAGGGACTCTGGGGGTGGGACAAAAATCTGTGTTTTACCAAGGCCTTGGAGAGCAAGAGGGAGCCGTAATGTTCACATGCGTGACAGGGAGGCATCCTGGGCAGTTTTCAGGTCCAGGGCTCCCCCTTGCTGCCCCCAAAGTCCTCCTCCCTCATGGAGACCCCTGGACAGGAGCTCATGGAAGGAGGCAGGGCCGCCCTTTTCCTCGGCCCCTTTTGGACTGACCTAATGCTAATGTCTGTCCTGGTCTCTCTCTCTCTACTCCAAGACACTTTTGCCATGTGGTATGGCATGACAATGACATAACCATGGGTAATTGCAGGCAATTCCCTTATTCCCATGCCTGTTTTGCATACAATTGTCACAGCAACCTGCAGGGCAGGCCCTCGCCCTGATTTCGGAGAAACAACTGCAGGTGTGTGACTGGCAGGTGCGCTCTGCCGAGCACAGGTGGGCTTGCTGATGGGACTGTCATGGAGGAGTCTTCTGCAAGCATCCCCTCTCCTGAACTCATACTCATGCCTGGCCTTGGCTGAGAGGACACTTCCTCCATGAAGCCCTCCCTCCCAGCCAGCCACTCCCTCATCACTGTCACCGCATAGCCACCCCCACTATGGCACCGCTTGGGCTGTTCTCTAATCACTTGTTTAACTGCCTCTTCATCATGAGGCAGAGACCTTGTGCATCTTAGCATGGCACCCCCAGCCTCCTGCCTGCCATCACCCCCATTCTAGCAGTTCGCTCTGCTTGAGCACTTACTGTGTGCATGTGAGCATCACATACTGGCGCTATGTGGTCAAACCTGATGACCGCCCTATAAGAGGGGTACTATTGTTTTCATGCCCATTTTACAGACAGAGAGACTGAGGCACAGGAAATAAAATACATTTCCCAAAGCTACATGGCTGGTGAGGCACAGGCAGCCTGCCTCCAATAGACAAACATGTTTTGTTGTTATTGTTGTTCCAGGGAGGCAGGGAAAAAGAGAAAACAAAAGTGAGACATTTTCCTGAGTGTCTTCCTCACCCCTGGGGTCAGCAGCTACCTCCTTCAAACCCCTGACCTAAAGTCCCGGCTATTCTCTCTTCACTCTGAGGGACACTGAGGAAGGACCTGGAAAAGCTGAAACGTGTCCAGGACTAGGGGCCAGTGTCTCTGCCCCGACTCAGCCACGGCCCAGGGGTCTCAAGGGAGAGGGGACCTTCTGCAGACCCTGGCTGGCAACTCTCCGCTATCAGCGCCTTTCCATTTGGGCAAACTGGGCTGCAGTAGACATTAGCGCTGAAATTAGCATCATAATTGCCTTTATAACTATGCATAGCTGTGAAAGAGACCAGGCTGGCCCTGCCTCTCCGCCCTGTCCCTCCCAGCCTAGAGAGCTGCATTGGCTTCCGTCTGTCCGTAGATGGCCACCCTCTGTAGACCCAGGGACTACCCTGTGCCCACCCTCCCAAGGTGGTGTTTCACACTCCTGAGCGTCAATTTCTCCCTCCCTCCGCCCCCCCTGCCCCCCCTCGTGAGCGTGATATGATCCAAGCTTCAAAGGTTTATTGCAATGCGTGTAAAGTGCCTTGCACAGTTCCAGCACGTAGTGAGTAATGGTGGCTGTTGTGTTTGGAGCCCCAGGTAGTGCTAGAATATGCAAGCCTGTGGTCAGGATTAGTACTCAGGGCCTCTTGACTCTGAGTTCAGGGCTCTTCCTGTCCCACCCTGTTAATCCTTAAAACTTACCTTTCCCTGCCAAAGAGGGCTCCATTATTTGTAATCACATGAGCAGACAATAAAAAAGACCTTGCCCCCCAAACTTTCAACTTTCTCATCATAATTACAATATTTTTATTATAAATCAGGCCTTAATTAAGAGAGGAAATTTAGCCCAACTGTGTTGCAACTACTGGGTCATCTAGTTTGTTTCTTAAAAATGTAACCACTAACATTTGAGATGCAGCAGAGTAGCGGTTAAGGGGACTGATGATGAAGCCCAGCTGTTCAGGTTCAAATCCAGTTCTGCTGCTCCCTCCAGTGTGACCTTGGGTCAGTTACTTAACCTCTCTGTGCTTCCTTCTCCCACCCTGCAAAATGAGGATGATGGAAACAACACCTTTCCTATACGGTTGTCAGATGTAAGTCAATACATGTGAAGTGCCTAGAATAGCACTAAGGCATGGTGAGCGTGGGCAAGTGTTTGCTCTTATTACTTATTGGGCATCTTTGTTTACTTGCTTACGTGATTTGTATACTGCAGTTTGGGGATGGAGTTTGCAGTAATCATCAACTAGATGCTCTTAGGTCAGTCATCATCAGTCACATAGACCAGGGACAAAGTGCTTTCTTGCTCTGGGTTTCCAATTGAATCTGAGTCAGGCCAGGAGCGGGGAGCCCTAGGCTAGCCCCCTTTACAGATGGGAAAACTGAGTTTCAGGAAGGTTAAGCGACTTCCTCAAGGTCACACAGATTGTGAGCCTGGCCTTGAATTCAGTTAAGTCTCCAATGCTGGGGGCCAAGTGGCAGGACGCTCAGCACAACTTGTATCTTTTCCCCACGATTGCCCTTTCGAACCCCTGTAGGATGCAAACACCATATTGTTCCCCGCAGATGGAGGCAGGATACCTAGCAGTACTTACAAGCACAAGTAAGCTGAAGTTGCTATGAGGATAAATTGAATTTTTATATGACCAGCGCAGTGCATGGCACGTGGTAAGTGCTCTTGTAATATTTATTATGACTATTGCTGTTCAGAAAATCATCCCTGAAAGACCTCACCTGATACACCACTGCCAGGCTTGGATTTTAAATCCCCTACGCAATTGAGTGCTAAATCCTGGCTTTAAATATGTAAATCTTGCTGTGAGAAAGACAAGTCCTGGGAGGGAGAGGGGCGGGGGAAGAGCCTAAGACTGGCCAGGCGCTCAGCTCGGGACTTGGTAAAGATGTGAACAGGAAGGAGGAGGCCCCTGCTCTCATGAAGCTTATGAACAACTAATATCTAATTAGAAAAAAAATCTAATTGCAAAATTCGATTCGTGTCTTGAAAGGGAAGGGAATGAACAGGGTATCACAGAGATAACGGAGCACCGTTGCTGGCAGGGTCTGGGAGTGCCTGGGACTGGGGGCGGTGGGTGATATTCAAGCTGACACCTGCAGGAGCCAGGCGCGCTGAGTAGGTCGACAGCTCTCCGGGCAGAGGGAAACAGAAAGAAGGACAATGTGTGGGACACATTAAGGGCACAGTGGTACGGGCATGCGGCAGGAGCCTGGTCACACGGGATCTTATCCGCCATGGTGAGGAGTCAGGGTTTACGCGACCCTGGGGACAGAAAGGATGGCCCAACCTCCGTACCCCGTCTACATTCGAACTTGGGCCCAGTGAACAGGGACCCCGGGCCTCCGGGGCCCGAGAGGCACATTACGTTCCAGAGCTTCAGGGCCCGGCCTTGGGCCCGACCCACAGCCTCGGGCCGGGGTAGGGCAGCGCGTCCCCTCTGCTCGGGACGCGGGTCCCTCCGCGCACCTGCTCTGGGCTCCGCCTCTCCGCGTGGGGCGGGGGGACGGGACGCCGACGGCGGCCTGATCGCTGTCCCCTCTCCACCATTTTAGCCACGCGCTCTCATTTCCTCGCAATCGACAACGTCCTGCTCGGCTCCGCGCCGGCGGGCACACGCAAGCCGGGCTGTTCCTCGCCCGCCTGAATACTGCAGAGCGAGCGCCGCGCAGCCGGTAACTAGGGACGCGCCCGGCCGCCTCCTCGCGCCCCAGCTCCGCCCGAGCCCCGCCCCTGCGCCCCGAGCCCCGCCCCGAGCCCCGCCCCTGCGCCCCGAGCCCCGCCCCTAGCCCCGCCCTTGCACCCCGAGCCCCGCCCCTACGCCCCCGAGCCCCGCCGGGTCCCCTCCCGCAGCCGCGCAGGCGCAGTGCGCGCAGCAGCAGGATTGGGGCCCTGCGGCGGGCGGAGGGCTGTGTTCGCCCTGCTGTGCTCGTTACTGCCCTTTTGTTCTCGGTCGCCTGCGCGTCCTCAGCTAGGCAGGCTCACGGTCGCAGGCCGCGGGTCCGCGCCCCTAGCCTCCTTTCCTGCCCAGGGTGGGGGTGGGCAGGGAGTTTTAAGTTGAATTCTGCTCAGACTCCCAGCCCAGTGCTTTCCCGCGCTATCCGTTTCTTCCTTCCGTGGACACCCGTAGCCAAGATCCGGGGAGGATCCTCGGGGCACCCTCAAACTCAGCCTGTGGGGTCTGGGAAGGCCTCCTGGCGGAGGAGAGTCCGCTAGGCCCAGAGCTGAGGACAGGGTGGGGTTAGGTCTGGGAGGGCCTTGAATTCCAGGGATCTGCATGGTGACTGGGGGTGGAGGTGGGTAGGGGGTCTTGGTCACATTCGTGTTCTACGAAGATCCTTTTGGCTTTTGGGGGGTGGGGGAGTGAGACTGGAGGCCCGGGGACGAGGAAGGAGGCCACTGCTGTGGTCTAGGTGGGAGAGGACGTGGGTGACCCTCATGGGGTGGGTCATGGGGGACAGAGCAGAAGAAGACTCAGGGAGTATTTAGGAAGTAAAATCTACAGACCTGGCGGCCAGTTACGTTTAGGGGTGAGGGGGCACAATGAGTTAAGGACATGAGACTCAGGGAAGGAATGGGCATTGCTGGGTTGGGTGGATGTGGGAGCCCTCATTCCCCATCTGCCCTCTGCACTTTCCAAGCCTAAGTAGGCTGGACACCCTCATCTCACCCAGGCCTTGGTTCCCGTGTCCCCTCCTCTGAGAGCCCTTTGCTGAGCACCTTTTGGTGGTCACTCCCCTTACCCTATTTCGTCACAGCACTGACCACCTGGAGGTGTATTCGGATTTGTCGATTGCTTTTTCGTCTGTCTCTGCAACAAGACTGTGAGCTCCTCGAGGTCAGGGGCTTCTCTGTTCTCTGCAGTATCCCCAGGACCTGGAGCAGCGTTGCCTAGTGTCCCCTGAATCAATGAATGAGGCAGTGCAGGGACAAGGCCCTGGACCAGACCACTGGATCCCGGGCTCAGCACTAAATAGCAATTTGTTCAATAAATGCATGCATGAATGGGTGATTGCTTCAAACCTAGCACATAAAATCTTGAATCAGAATCTGAGAAGCAGTGCTACGAAATATCATCAAGATAATAGATTAATAACAGCCCGAGGCTGGGCACAGTGGCTCACGCCTGTAATCCTAGCACTCTGGGAGGCTGAGGCGGGCGGATTGCTCAAGGTCAGAAGTTCGAAACCAGCCTGAGCAAGAGCGAGACCCCGTCTCTATTATAAATAGAAAGAAATTAATTGGCCAATTAATATATATAGAAAAAATTAGCCGGTGGTGCATGCCTGTAGTCCCAGCTACTCAGGAGGCTGAGGCAGCAGGATTGCTGGAATTTGAGGTTGCTGTGAGCTAGGCTGATGCCACGGCACTCACTCTAGCCTGGACAACAAAGCGAGACTCTGTCTCAAAATAAATAAATAAATAAAATAACAGCCCGTGTTTGCTGAGTGTGCCTCCTGCACCCCAGGGCTGTGCCAGCTGCTGCACATGGGTTATGTCATGTAGTCCTCATATCAATCCTGTGAAGTAAGGACTATTGTGGCCCCATTACACAGATGAGAAAGCTGAGGCCCAGAGAGGTAGAATAATGTGCCCAAATTCACACAGCTTGTAAATGGCAGGGCCAGCACCTGAACCCAAGAAGCTGACTGCACTATTACCAAGTCACAGCCTAGCACATGAATGCTATGCCTTATTGGAAAGGGTCAAAGGCAACCTCACACCCTCCACAAGGCTCCTCCTAGCTAATACGATTTCTTCCCAAGGGGTCAGAGATCCCCACGTTGCCCTGACCAGGCCCAGAACAACAGCAGAGTTGTGACTGAGTAGAGAGATGCTGGCACCAAGTCAGCCTGGCCTGGCCTCCACTGTGGGACACCCCACTTCATGTGTGTTAGAACATTCAATCTTCACAGCCAGCTCTGTGAGACCCCCACTGTTGTCATTATTCCCATTTTCCAGATGGAGAAAGTGAGGGATACTGAGCTAAACCAGCTTACCTAAAGCCATGGGAAAACTGGTGTCCAAACCCAGGCAGGCTGACTCCAGATCCCACCTTCTGTGCTTCCTTTGCTCTGACCACAGGATAGCTAGGCCAGCCCAGGCTGATGACCATTCTCATGTATGTCAGGTGGTGGCTGCCAGGTGTAGCTGGGGCAGTGCTTACCCTCTGGCCATCCTGCCTCCACCTAGTGAGGGGCAGCCCCCGGGAGCATCATAAACCAGCTGAGGCTGAACTGAGATAGCAATCTGTGTCCTCCACCCCCTGTCACTGGACATCCTGTATTCAATCACCCACATATTCATTTCTTCTAATCTTTCTCTTCTTGACTGTGATAAAGTCATTTTTATAGCACCGAGAACGTGCAATTCATTTGAATTAAGCCTGCTGGAGTCGATCAGTTTGTGTTGGGGAATCAGGCTGATAAAAGAAGACGTATTTCAATGGTCCTCTTCCTTTTAACTGATTGTTCTCCAGGAACCCAATGAATAAGAGTCTCATTCAGGGTGTGTGCATGTGTGGCAATTTGCATACCCGCCTCAAGAACTCTGGGATGCTCAGGAATGCCACCTAGAAGCCTGTCTGTAGGACAGGTCTGGGCGGCCGTACAGAAGTGATGAAGGAGACTCTGCCATTATCCCCATCAGGTGGTGGCTGCCCAACCTCTGGGGAGTGGCACCCTAGGAGGACAGAGAATTCACTCTCATGTAGAAGGGCTCTGGAAGACTTGGGTCCAGCCCAAGACCATCAGCCCTTGCCCAGTCAGGTGTAATAGCAAAGAAAATCTGACTGATGCCAATGCTTCTAGCACTCTTCATCTGAGAGAAGTAGGGGAGACAGATGTTGCCAATCTGGGGTTGTTATGTGGTTATCTTCTGTCTTTTCTGGAAGCTCCTTTAAGACAATCTGGTCTTCACCGTATGCCCTGTGGCTGTCTCTTCAGAGGTGCTCAATACACATTTGGCTGGTGGAGAAATGGACAGAGTGAGGAGCTGGCCATCAGCACCAGCCGTCTACCTGGGCAAGGCCGAGCAGGTACCCCTCGGAAGGGCAGACCCAGCAAGGGTCGCCACACTCATGCTTGGCATTCAGGCCGAAGAAGCACCTGTCTTCAAGGGACTGTGTGAGTTTGGACAATGAGCATTTCGGTTCATTGGAAGAAAGGTTTCTCCCCACATGAACTGCTCTGACTAAACCCTCGTGAGCTTCCTTCACTGGCAGGGGTGGAGGTGGGGGTGAAGAAGCTCCATTGTGACTAGTTGAATTTCCTTCTTGGCCAGCTGGATAAGGACTTGAAACTGATCACATTTGATTTAAGGAAATAAGTGCTGTGACAATTCTGACTCCCAAAATTGGGGAGTTAATTCAACTTATTTCAGGGGTATTAAATGGGGTTGCACGTGTGTCCCTGATCCTGGGAGAACCTTTTTTAAGTTCCTCCACCTGTAAAGCCAGCTATTTTGTTCTAAGAGCTAGAATCTCCACGAGATTAGGTCATCTGGGGCCTCCTAGCCGAGGTGCAATGGACAACCTATGGCTGAAGGGGGAGGTGTTCTAAAGCCCAGCCTGGGCCAGAGCTGCCATCTCTAGGACAGCATGTCACTAGTTCCCACAGGCTCACTGTGCCTTGACACCCTTCCTCATCTCCTCTTCAGTTACTTCCTCCTGTTTCCCTCCAGGGATGCACTTCAGCATGGAGTCCCCCAGAGTGAGTGATGGCTATCAGGTATGTGATTGTGCATGTGTGCCCAAACCCACCTACGTGGGTGTGATCTGTGCATTTGCATTGTGCACTCTGTGTGTGAGAACATGTGTGTGCATGCACTTGCGTGCCCTGTTATGGATGTGTGTGCATATGGAGTTTAGGCTCTTTGTATGTGTGTGCATGTCATATATATATGACATGCGTGCCTGTGTGAGCACAGGACAGGAGACCCTTCTTGATGGATGGAACTTCCCCACCACTTCCCCCTGCACCCACCCAGAGCTGGAGGGCTTGTGTGTTGGCAAAGGACTGGCCTTCTCTGGGAAAGGTCCACCCACTGAGAGTCCCAGGAGGCCCTGGTCACAGCCTAGCATCAGCTGCTTCCCTGCCTCAGAACTCTCCAGAATGGTCAGTCCATGGAGAAGCATGTGGTTCCCATGGCAGGAAGAAACAGTGACAGCCTCACTTGCCCCGTCTGAAGGGACAGTGTGAGATTGTTCAGGAGTCTAGTGTGTAGATGGGGTGGAATCCTTCAGGCCACCCACTGCTTGTATCTCCTTCACCAGCAGGAGAGGGGCCATCAGTCAGGGGCCACCAGTTTCACCTTGGTCCTGCTAAGTCCTTAGGAAAGTCATGTCACCTCTCTGAGCCTCAGTTCTCTCATGAGATACAAAACCTCACAAGGCTGTTCACAATGACATACAATTCAATCCTGCGTAAAATGGGAAGGTGCCTCTGACCGGACACATCCTGAGGGCATGGGCATGTCTTCTGAGCTTTGTACCCTGGAGCTTTGCCTGGGACCTGATGTGTAGCAAGCTCTCAGTTCCCATTTCCATAGTTAAACAGTTTTGAAATATGGAAGCCCTTGGAGCTTCTCAATGTAAATCAATCCATTCACTCATTCGGTACACTTTTGTTGAGCATCTACTGTATGTCTGGCGCTATTTTGGACGCTGTGGATAAAGCTGTCAATAAAAGACACAAAACTCCCATAGTCACGGAGCTTCCTTCCTAGTGCACAATAGCAAATTAAAGGTTCTAAGAAGTCCAGCAGTACCAGGCTTCTGATAACCTTTGTTTAACCCAACATGTTTTCGTATTTACTTAATTATGGAATTCCTTTGAGTTTATTTTATTTTTTTTTGCTAAAATGCAAATTTAATCCTGCCCCATTCTACACTACCTGTTACACTCCCCACTCAAAGCCCTCTCAGAAGGGGTGTGGAATACGGTAATGAAAACTAGACCTGGAGCCACACCACCTGGGTGTGCAACCCTGGGTAAGCCTAAGTTTCTTCATGTAGAAAATGGTGATAATGTTTAGAATTAAATAAGATAATGCTGCATCTCCAGTGTTCAGCACTGTGCCTAGTATGTACTAATTATTCATTTAAATAATATTTATTGCTCCATGTCTTTTCAGCACCTGTGGGATAATGACAATTGTCCTACATGGTACCCAATACCCTTCTCATCTCCCCAGAGTCAAATAATTCCAAAATCTCTTATGATCTGGTCATTTAGAACCACTTGCCAGGTTGGGCATGATGGCTCATGCCTGTAATCCTAGCACTCTGGGAAGCCGAGGCGGGCGGATTGCTCAAGCTCAGGAGTTCGAAACCAGCCTGAGCAAGAGCGAGACCCCTTCTCTACTATAAATAGAAAGAAATTAATTGGCCAACTAATATATATATATATATATATATATATATATATATATATATATATATATAATTAGCCAGGCATGGTGGCGCATGCCTGTAGTCCCAGCTACTTGGGAGGCTGAGGCAGGAGGATTGCTTGAGCCCAGGAGTTTGAGGTTGCTGTGAGCTAGGCTGACACCACGGCTCTCACTCTAGCCTGGGCAACAAAGCGAGACTCTGTCTCAAAAAAAAAAAAAAAAAAAAAAAGAACCACTTGCCAATCTCCATGGCTCCATGGCTCAAAAAAATCCCCCCGTTGTTTCATACCTTTGCTATCATGTTGCTTCCTCTTCCTAAAATGTTCTCAGTGCTGCCCACCAGGAAAACACATGTTAATCTTCCAGATTCATCCCTGGTATCAGCCCCTCCATTAAATCCCTACCCTCCACCTGACCCTCCAGCCCCAAGTGATCTGCCAACTGATTGCAAGCCCAGTCCATCTACAGATTCATGAGAAATAATAAATCCTTATTGTTTTAAGCCTCTAAGTTTCGAAGGTGGTTTGTTATACAATACATGGCTCCTTGAGGCCAGTAACAGCTGACTTCCATTCATCCGCATCTTCCCATTGTCATGCAGACGAGTACACGGGGACCCCTAGAATTGATGGTGAAGCAGGGAGAGGGTCAGTGCCCTTTATTATCTCCAGTCCATACTATAGTGAGGACAAATGAGGGGCCCCCTAAATCTGCAACAGGAGGACCCTATTAGGAATGAACTGTCTGAAAGTGTACCTATCAACAGATCAGGGCCAGACACGGTGAGCTGTCCAGGGTGCTGAGGCTTCTGTCCTAGGGGAACCCAGTGCCATCCTCTGTACCTGGCCACTCCTGCGCCAGGGTCACCCTAGGACAGTCCCTGTCCTAGGCTTGGTGGTGATGCTGACATCTGAGAGAATCAACTCTATGGTGGGCAGAGAGGGTTTGACGACATCTCCAATTGAAATGAAGTAGATGCTTGCACCTTCACCCTTCCTTCTCCCTTCCACCCCTCCCTTCAGGAACCATCTGACTGTTATAATAAAAATCCAGCTTTATGTAAATACCCTATCCTCCAAGTAATAAATGCCATTAGCTGAGCCTGTCTGAGCAACCGCAGGCTTTTAAACATCCATTTGAAGATCTTTGAAAGCTCTCTCGAGGCTCTTGCTCATAATTCACTAAGTGGGAGTTGGTAATAGCTGTGTTAAATGGCCAGGCCCAGCAATTCACAGGAGGTGTGCCTGTTTGTGTGTTGGTGTCAGTGGTGGGGGTGCTGGGAAGAGGATGCCCTTCCTTCCATGCTGATCGGTTACTTATTTTTAAGAGGCCCACTGGGGGCTCACAGTCCTTTGATGAGCTATTAATGAAAGAGCCAGATCTGACAATTAATTTCCCCAGAGTTATTATTTGTTGTTTTGGCAACAATTCTCTAAAAAGCCTTAATATCACCTGGCTTCCTGAGGGTTGAGAAAAGCCATGGGTTGAGGGGATAATTGGGTCTTACCTGTTTATTCGACAATCATGGATCCGGTGTGTGCCAGGCACTGCACTGGACCAAGATACACCCCTGCTTTCAGGGAGCCCCCAATCTGGGGGTGGGTGGGAAGATAGGGAAGTGAGCAGGCAGTACCAATACCTGTGATGAAGGGGACAGTGTGGGGCCAGTGGGAGCTGGGGGTGGCGAATGACCCAGATTGAAGGAATCAGGGAAGGCTGCCAGTAGGAAAGCCCTTAATGGTGACCTACAGATAGCAAGATAAATAGGGAAAGGAAGAAGAACTAGCATATTCAAAGACTATAAGAAGAGAAGGAGCGTCCATAGACTTCTAGTGAGATGGTGGAGCACTAGGAATTCTGCTGGCAGGAGTGTAAATTGGTATAGCCATTTTGGAAAACAGTTGGACATTATCTTGTAAAGTTGGAGATATGCAAACCCTGTGACCTGGCAACTTCATTTCTTTCTAAGACACTTGTATATACTTTAGGAGACACATACATAATAATCAGAGCAGCATGGTTTGTAATAGCCATTAACTGGAAACAACCCAAATACCTCTCAAAGGTAGAATGATTAATCGTGGCATCATCATACACCAGAATACTACACAGCAGTGAGAATGAATGAAGCACAGCCACACATAGCAACATGGACAAATCTTTCATATATTGACACAAATATATAACCTGAATCCATTTATATTAAATTCAAAGCAGACAAAACTAAAATATTGTTTTAGGATACATACAGAGGTGGTAGAGATATAAAAGAAAGCAAGGAAATGGTTGACCATAGCAGAGTACTGGTTTATTCTAAAGGGAGGAAGAAGGCATGATTCGGAAGGAGCACATGGGCATCCCAGGTAATGTCTTTTTGAAACAGAGTCTCACTCTGTTGCCTGGGCTAGAGTGCCATGGCATCAGCCTAGCTCACAGCAACCTCAAACTCCTGGGCTCAAGCGATCCTCCTGCCTCAGCCTTCCGAGTAGCTGGAACTACAGGCATGCACCACCATGCCCAGCTAATTATATATATATATATAAAAGTATATATTATAATATTATATATTATAATATATAATTATATATTATAATATATAATATTATAATAATATTATATATTATAATATATATAATTATATATATATATATTAGTTGTCCAGCTAATTTCTTTCTATTTTTTTAGTAGAGACGGGGCCTTGCTCTTGCTCAGGCTGGTCTCGAACTCCTGAGCTCAAAAGATCCTCCCGCCTCTGCCTCCCAGAGTGCGAGGATTACAAGCATGAGCCAACACACCCAGCCCCAGATAATGTTCTATTTCTTGACTTGAGTGGTGGTTACACAGATGTTTACTTTAGAATTATTAAATAAACTTTGCAAATTTATATCTTTTAAATTTTTCTATACTTGTGGTATATTTTATTTTTGTTAAAAGAAGTAAAAAAGAAAGCATTACTGTAGCCTCAGTCCCTAGGTTTCTACTCTGAACATGACCATGAGAAGCCTGGCACAGCAATAGGAGGGGAGGAGGTGGCTCTCAGGGAACCCTCTGGAGCCAGCATCCTGTTTGGTTGCAACCTCACTATGGTACTACCAGGGGCTGCCTAGGACCTGAAGTCTTTTGGACTCCCCTTAGATCATCTCCATGAGATATAGCATGGCTTAGTCCCCAGAGAATCCTAGGTGGGCCTGGGTGAGTTCCAGGGTCCTGGGTCTCTCCGCATGGGCTCTGTGGTGGGCACACTAGGATGGACATTGCCATAAGGACCTAGCCTAGTCCTGGGGGACTCTGAATCTTTGACATAAATGGACTTTGATGCAGGGTGGAGGAAAGAGATGGGTGTCTCAAGGTTGGAGGAGCCACAAGGGATCTAAGTGAATCCCTTGAATCCAGCCCTTAATACTTTTTGGTTAGGTCTTAAGTCAACTTTATAATTGTTCACTTATAAGATTAATGCCATATATTCTTTTGGCACAAGTCATACAATGTGGAAGTGAATAAAGAAAATATTAAAGTTTTCTATCTCTCTTATAATCTCATCTTGTGAAGAAACCAATAAAATAGGCTGGTATATTTTCTTCCACACATTATATATGCTAAGCTCATACACATACATTTGAATACTGTCTAGAGCTTTCTTCTTTTTCTTTTTCAACAAGTGGGATATTGTGCTCATTACTCTGTGATTTGACATTTCACATTTTAATAGATCACGGACACGATTCAAGATCAGCCCTTCCAATTCTAATATATTTTTTTCAATAACTGTAGAATATTCCTCAGTTTGGATGTAGCAGAATGTATTCAACCAGTACCTTGCTGATAGACTTTTAAGTAATTTCCAATTTTTTTCACTACAAATAATGTTCAATAAACAGCCATTGCTTATATTGACATATTCTGATGCATTTCTTTGTGTAGGATAGATTCTCAAAGCCAGATTGCTGAGTGAAAAAATGTAGCTTTTTATTTTAATAAATCCTGACAGACTACTTTCTCAAGATGTTGTAGTCATTCGCACTTTCACGAATGATATGGGGAATTCTCATTTCTCCACTCCCTTTCAACACTGGCTGTTATCAATTCACAAGTTTCTCTCCCCACAAGGTGATGAACAAATGAGAGAACAAAACAAACAAAAAATACCAAAACGGCTTGTTGTCATTTGAATTTGCATTTATCTGGCCACTAATAAAGTTATCTTCTGAAATGTTAGTTCATTGTTTGTATTTTCTTCTCTAAGACATGCTCATTTATATCACTTTATCCATCTTTGTATCAGGTGGTTAATCTTTTTATTATTGATTTTCAGAAGATCTTCACATATTAAGCGCATTAACTTGTGGTCTAATGCAATGATCCTTCATTTGTAAAGATAGAAAAGTGGTAACATGGAAGGGAAATGAGTTGCTCAAGGACACCAGAATGCAAGTGTCAAAGCTGGGCAGAATCGTGCTTCTAGATTCCCTGCCCAGGGTTTCACCCCCGACCCACTCCATAGCTCAGACCCTTGCAGCCAATTTTCTGGAAATTAGTAGAACAAATTTTCTCAGAGAATGATCTAAAGATTTTCTTCATCACAATCACCTGGTGCTTCATTAAAATTATGAGTCTGCTAGCACTCTGGGAGGCCGAGGCGGACGGATCACTCAAGGTCAGGAATTCAAAACCAGCCTGAGCAAGAGCGAGACCCCATCTCTACTAAAAAATAGAAAGAAATTAATTGGCCAACTAAAAATATATAGAAAAAATGAGCCAGGCATGGTGGCACATGCCTGTAGTTCCAGCTACTTGGGAGGCTGAGGCAGGAGGATTGCTTGAGCCCAGGAGTTTGAGGTTGCTGTGAGCTAGGCTGATGCCATGGCACTCTAGCCTGGGCAACAGAGTGAGACTCTGTCTCAAAAACAAAAACAGGCCGGGCGCTGTGGCTCACGCCTGTAATCCTAGCTCTTGGGAGGCCGAGGCGGGCGGATTGCTCAAGGTCAGGAGTTCAAAACCAGCCTGAGCAAGAGCGAGACCCCGTCTCTACTATAAATAGAAAGAAATTAATTGGCCAATTGATATATATATAAAAAAATTAGCCGGGCATGGTGGCACATGCCTGTAGTCCCAGCTACTCGGGAGGCTGAGGCAGAAGGATCGCTCGAGCCCAGGAGTTTGAGGTTGCTGTGAGCTAGGCTGACGCCATGGCACTCACTCTAGCCTGGGCAACAAAGGGAGACTCTGTCTCAAAAAAAAAAAAAAAAAAAAAACAAACAAACAAAATAAATAAATAAATAAAATTAAGATTCTGGGGCCACATCCGAAACTTATTGAGTCAGAGTGTCTAGAAGTGGAACCAAGGAATCTGCACTCTCAGAGAGCTTTTCAGGTTGTTCTTGAGTTCACTAAAATTAAAGAACCCTTACCCTAGAAGCTCACAGTCCTTGCATAGGCACAAAGGGCACTGACTGGGAAGACAGGGTGGCACAGTGACTCCCACCATCGCTGCCATCGCCACCAGCTGGAAGATGAGCCCTCAAGGTTGAAGCATCGAAACAGAAACAGAGCTATCACTGGGGACCTTTTGGCCTAATTCTGCCCTTAAGCCACAATCAAGCCTTTGTGGCAATAGAGGTGAATCTAATATATCACTTTCTTGCTGGTATAAAGGTGTAAATGTCAATTCCTCCTCCTTTTTGTGAAGATTTGACAAAGCACTTAGAGCGGCGCCCATTTTAATCAACAAAGCAGGCAGAAAGATCATAGGGCAGCAAGTGTGCCATATCCTATCTGAGCTTTGGGTGGATTTGAAAATTGCACTTTTAATTAAAATTGGCATTTCTGAAGCTGGGATTGGAGCTGGCCGTTTTGCTGGGGAATTGCAAACTGTGAGGCAAACAATCTGAGAGGGAGGTTTAAGGGCGCAAAGAGGAAGGCTTATGTATGAACAGGAGGCGCTTGTTTAAATAATAAAGAAAAGATAATGTAAAAATGCCTTCGTCTGTGTTTAGTTAGGTTTCCTCGGAGACCGGGGTAATTGCGGTTGAGCTGTCCAAGGTGCTGACGGCTGGGCGAGAGGAACGCTTGGATGTATCCACAATGCCCAGAGGTAAATGCCTGGTCTACAGTTCTCAGTCCAATCAAGTTCGACTTCCTTCATGGGTTTCTTTCCAGCCAATAGCAAACAAACTGCCAGGTGTTGTCCTGAAATATCATTCATTCATTTAACCCACAAAAGTTATGGATCACCTACTACGTATAGTGCACAGTGCTCTGAAAAATGGGGGGAAAAATGTCCACCAGAATCATTGGATCCTATTCTTGTGATGTTGCAGTGAGCTTCAGAGTTTATCTGATTGTGAGAGAGACTTCTGTGAACCAGCAAAATTTTAAGTCATCAAGGACAATGCCAAGCAAAGACATTTAAGGATAACAACTAACACCTAATCTCTTCATTGCTTAATAAAAACAAAGGAAATTTTAAAGCTTAAAAAAAATAGGAAGACAATAATCTCAAAATAAAGAACAGTTATTTAAAATGGCTTTATTAAAAACTTACTTCTTTCTCCTTATTTTTCTGATTTTTCTGAGAAACACAGAAAATGTCACCATGTATTGACATCAGTTTCAAAACTGGCATTTGGGAATCATTTATCCAGGCCCTCAGGAAAGAATTAGAATATGTCTATAAACATGCTGATTGGTGGTCATCTAACTTCTGGATGCACCTGTGACCTCCAGGGTCACCCTGTTGTATATTCTTGTTAGAAAGTTTTTCTTTCTATAGTTTCGGTCTGTGGGAGAGTGTCTATGGAGGTGGGTGGAAGGGAATGGAATTAACACTTTTTGAGGACCCATTATGTGCCAGAACTTAAACTGTGACAGATGCTACACTTACCTTACCCCACGTAATCTGATTTTCACCCTCATTTTGTGAGATGGGAATCATTAACATCCAAATTTAAGGATGGGAAATGTGTCACATATAAGAATTTAACTTATAATAGAAAGAACATTCAAAGTTCCACTTAGACTGGGTGTGGTGGCTCACTCCTGTAATCCTAGCACTTGGGAAGCTGAGGCGGGAGGATTCCTTGAGGCCCAGAGTCTGAGACCAGCCTGAACAACATAGCAAGATTCAATCTCTACAACAAATAGAAAAGTTAGCTGGACATGGTGCTGTGCACCTGTAGTCCCAGCTACTCAGGAGGCTGGGGTAGGAGAATCACTTAAACCCAGGAGTTTGAAGTTGCCGTGAGCTACGATGATGCCACTGCACTGTAGCCCAGACAACAGAGTGTGACCCTGTCTCAAAAAAATATTTTAAAAACTTCAACTTAGTATGGACTAGTTTGTTAATATATAATATAAAGATAATTGATTAGAAAATATCTATTTTGACCTTCATATTAAAGCAGTCATCAAATTCCAATGAATTAAATGCTTAAATGTAAATAATATAAATATGTACAATTTTTAAATATAGACAAAAAGCCAGAAAACATAAATTTGGATAGTTATCAACTCTCAGAAGGAAAAAGAATTTTGAAGGCTTAGACACAATTAAAAAAAGGGGGCCGGGCGCGGTGGCTCACGCCTGTAATCCTAGCACTTTGGGAGGCCGAGGCGGGCGGATCGCTCAAGGTCAGGAGTTCGAAACCAGCCTGAGCGAGACCCCGTCTCTACCAAAAATAGAAAGAAATTAATTGACCAACTAAAATATATATATACAAAAAATTAGCCGGGCATGGTGGCGCATGCCTGTAGTCCCAGCTACTCGGGAGGCTGAGGCAGTAGGATCGCTGAGCCCCGGAGATTGAGGTTGCTGTGAGCCAGGCTGACGCCACGGCACTCACTCTAGCCTGGGCAACAAAGTGAGACTCTGTCTCAAAAAAAAAAAAAAAAAAAAAAAAAAAAGGGAAAAATGAACAAATGTGAGTGCCAGGATGGAAGGATTCTATCATACTTTTAACATGTTAATAATACCACTAATAATATCTATCACTGAAGGGGGGGCAGATTTAGAATGTGTCCAGCACTACACCTATTGTATTACACACAGTACCTCATTTAGTCCTTACAACAGCCTTTCCATGACAGTACTATTATTATTCCCATTTTACAGATGAGGAGACTGAGCTCATAGAAATAACATCATTTTCCTAAGGTCACACACATGTACTTGGTAGATTTGGCATTCAAACCCAGACTAATATTACTTCAAGGTCTAGGGCATTGCCTCCATCCTCACACTTGTCTTGGAAGACAGGGTGGGCCCTTCTTTGCATGTCATCTCCATGGGATTCCTGAGGAAGTTGCTTTTTGGAGGAGCTGGGGAGGTTGTACAATCTTTGTTAAGAGAACCAAGTGGCCTGCCCCCACCCACATCCCACCACTGACCTAGAGATACCCCAGATCCCTTGTGGTCTAATTTCCCGCTGTGAGCTGCTGCAATCAATGTCCAGGACAACAGGCCAGGCAGGGAAGGGGGCTGTGCAGGAGAGAGAAGATGAAGAAATCGAGAATCCAGCACAGCAGCGACAGGAGTCATTGACTGCTTCTCCCCAAGGGCCAGCCCAGGCAGCTGGGGAGGCCTGTCATTAACTCTCTTTATTATCTACATTTTCTGCCTCACTGGCTCATCTGAGGATGCAAATGGGACTGGCTTGAAGTCTCTCCTTGCACGGACCTTGCTTCAGTGGCTTCTGGGACTGGGAGGAGCTGAATCACCGAAAATGCTAACTGCCCAGAAGGCTTTTAAACATATGAGATGGGGAACTAGGTGTGCACACAACACAGATTTGTCTTGGGAACACATGGTAAAGGATCATGATAGTTTCCACCCAACCATGACTTCTTCGGAGTCCAGGGTCTGCTATCACCATTATTTGGAGGATCATCATTGTCCTTTCTAGCCAGACTCATATAGGGTATTCTTTGCTTTTTAAAAAATGTGTCTATATGGTATTCTCCTATGAGGGTAGGGCAGGGTGGCATGGACTTTTCTTATAGACAATGATGTGTTGCTAACAAGCTATGAGACCTACGACTCTCTGAGACTCAGTCTCCTTGTCTATAAAATGGGGATGATGACCTCTGCCTTGAAATGCTGGGTGAAGATTCATAACATTATTATTCTTTATTGAACATTTACCAGACCCTAAGTGATTGAACATGAGTTATCTCAATTTAGTCCTCAGAACAATGAAGTGGATACTATTATCATCCCTATCTTCCTAGCTGAGATGCAGGTTAAGCAATGTGTCCAAACACATCTCTCTCTCTCTCTCTCTCCCAGCCTCCCTGCAGGAAACTCATCTATTACCATGGCTTATAAAATCATCTACAGATGGCAAGGCACAGTGGCTCATGCCTGTAATCCTAGCACTCTGGGAGGCCAAGGTGGGAGGATCACTTGAGGTCAGGAGTTCGAGACCAGCCTGAGGAAGAGTGAGACCCCATCTCTCCTAAAAACAAAAAAAAATTAGCTTGGCATGGTGGCACATGCCTGTAGTCCCAGCTATTCAGGAGGCTGAGGCAGGAGGATTGCTTGAGTCCAGGAGTCTGAGGTTGCTGTGAACTAGGCTGATGTCACAGCACTATAGCCCGGGCGACAGAGTGAGACTCTGTCTCAAAAATAAAACAAAATAAAAACGTCCAAAAATTTAGAAAAGAAAAATGTTCAGAAAGATATTGGATATTCCAAGTGGATGGCGAGGATGGGGAAGGAGTGGGATGGAGGGGAGCAAAGCAGGGACCTGCTTCCTTCCCAGGCCACAGGTGTTGCTGTTGGCTGGTAAGATGACTTCAGGCTAGTTATTAAATCTCTCAAACTGTTTCCTCATTTGTAATATGGGGGATGTAATAGCACTAACGCCACAAGGCATGGCCCAGGACAGGGCACAGTAGACACCTGCTTTATTTTTGTTGTAACCTCCTCTGTTGGTGTGGAATATCTAACAGCTCACAAGTCCCTCTCTATCCAAGGTCAAAAGGATAAAGTCTCGCTCACCCTGGCTTTGCCAAATAGTCAGTCTTTTCTTCAACCACTGGACAGGCAGAAAATAGAGACCCAGAAATATCACACCATGGCCTGCAAAGAACCTCTCCCTCCCCTTCCCTCATGATTTCCTCCCCTTTCGGCCCTATTTCCCCTTTCCTCTCCCTTCCTTCTCCCTCTCTCTCTACCTCCTCTCCTCCCTCCTTCCCTTCTTCCTTCCCTTCCCTTCTCCCCTCATTCTTCCTTTCCTCCCTTCCCTTCTCCACTCCTTTTCCCTTTCCTCCCTTTCTTCCTCCCTTCCTGCCTCTCCGCCTCCTAGGGAAGAGGCCCCCATGGCGCTGTCCTTGGTGCTGACTCACTTTTCTCCCTGTTCAGCCGGGGGAGGAAACTGTATGCAAATGAAAGACCATACAGCTATTGTGTGTTGAAGCCAGGGACATGACCCAAGCTAAGTTCTGTACCTTTCGTGTGGCCAGGGCTTCCACAGTGCCCTGGAGATGCTGACCTGGGCCAGAGATGCCAGCATAAGCACTGTCCGTCCCCACAGGCATTGACTTGGAAGTCGCAGGGCACAGACAGCTAGCACTTTATCTGGGTACCCCAGGGACCGCTACTGGCAAAGTGATGGCCCCACAGGGACCAAACGCGGGGCTCAAGCAGGATACACAGGCCGGAGATAAGGCCAAGAACAGATTCCCTTTGGCGCTCAAGTGCTGTTTGTCAGAAATCAACAGCCCCACAGCCCTGGCCGGTGACAGGCACAGGATGATAACAATGCCATGTGATCAGCAGCCTTCCAGGACAGACTGTCACAGGCTCCCAGAGATAAGGGAACAATGAGGGACCCCTCCACCTAGGGAAGAGCCTGCAGAGCCTCCAGGGCAAAGCACAGGAGCTGAGACTTGTCTCTGACCCCCTACACCTCACCAGGACCCCCTCCTTCTAGCAGGCCCCCAGAGCTCTTTTCTGTCACCCAGGGCCCCCAGCCCCCATTATGCGCCCACTCTTCTGACCCCTGTTCTCTGGAGCTAATCATGTTATCTCTAGAGCCAGGTGTTAGAGGGTGATAACAGAGGAGAGGCTCCCTCCCAGCCTCCCTGCCCCACAGAGGCTGCTGGGGGAGGACATTGGGGGAGTAGAGCCTCCTACAGGTACATCCAGACTGTGGACTCAGCCTTAACACCCTCCCTCCAGGATCAGACTCTTCTTTTTTCAAAACAGAGTCTCGCTCTGTTACCCTGGCTAGAGTGCCGTGGCATCATCATAGCTCACTGTGACCTCAAACTCCTGGACTCAAGGGATCCTCCTGCCTCAGCCACTGAATAGCTGGGAATACAGGTGCATGCCACCACACCTGGCTAATTTTTCTATTTTTGGCAGAGACAGGGTCTTGCTCTTTCTCAGGCTGGTCTCGAACTCCTTAGCTCAAGCGATCCTCCCGCCTCGCCTCCCAGACTGCTAGGATTATAGGCATCAGCCACCGTGCCCAGCCCAGGATGAGACTCTTGAGGAATCAGGTAGCTGGGTATGGAGAGCTCCCACAGAATTTTCTAGTGCCTTCCCATTCTATCCTCCCCCCACCCCCGTGGAGAAAAGCTGCTGGCCCCGCTCTTGGGCTCTCCTTATGAGATGGGTTCTGCTGCCACTAGCTCGGCTCTCCCAGCCCCCCTCTGCTGCACACTCCTCTCCCTACTATAGTCCCAATAGCCCCAAAGTGGGGAGTCAGCACGCCTGGGCTCTTGTCCTTTCCCTGGCCCCAGCTTGATGAGCATTTCAGGGACCATAGGCAAGTCACATCTCTATCTGGCCTCAGTTTCTTTAACGGGAAATTAGGGTTACTAACGTGTGACTGTCGGATCTGCTAGCTGGTATGAAGTTCCAGCGAGACAAATATACATGTGGGGAGGCAGAGAATGGAGGTCTGGGACTTACCTTCCACCATCCAGGTCCACTGAGCAGAGCATGGAGCTTTGCTGGGTCATGGCCTGGGGGTCTGATCTCCCTGACCTCCCAGGCGACAAGGTCATCCTCCAGTTTCCCTTTGATATTCTTTCTGCCCCTCCTCTTCCATGCCTACACTGTGATTTCTTGTTGATCCAACCCCTGGGCTCACCTGTCCTACATACTCTCCTGTTTTCTGTCTTTCCATTCCTACTATGCAGTTGGTTTTTGCTCTTGCCTATTTGCTGATCTTTCACATGCACCAGTCAGCCCCACTCTGCTTCCTCATGTGCTGCTGATGGAGAAAGTCTGTGAAGGATTATATGCCCAGCCTGTATTCGGACACCATTATGGCTGACTTTGATGTTGCTATGGACAACCACCCAACATCCTGGTTTCACAGGTTATTTTACCTTATCAACTCCGATGACCTCCACCCCTTACACCTTCAGTTTGTGCCCATGGGCATATTCTAGATTTTGTGATCACCATGACCTTCCCATCTCTGAAATATTAAACTTTCTAGCGATAGCCTCCTATGTTCTCCATTCTCTAGTTTCACCCTGCCTTCTCTTTAGCATCATTGAGATCTTCAGTGCCTTACTGCCTCCATTGCCTGCCCCCTGCTTGCTCTATTCCCTTTCTACCTGGCCAGGATCCCCTGATACATCATCTCCAACATCTCCCTGCCAATACCTCCTTTGTCCTCTGCTGCCCCATGTATTCATCCAGTACATTTTTATTGAGCATCTACTATGTGCCAGGCACAGTGCTAGGATCTAGAGAAATGATGGTAAGCAAAACAGACATTGGTTCTCCTCTAGAGATTCAGAATTCAATCCAATTTAGGCCACTCTTGGCTCTTATATTTAGGGTGCTGAATGTTCTACAAGTCTTTGGCGTCAAGCACTCTCTGGGCTATCCTTGTCGCCAGAAGTTCTTCTATATGCTCTCCGTAGTCCATCTCCCACTCCCCAGTCACTGTCTCAAACATCACCTCATTCTTAAGCTCCCTCTATGAGAACTTTCCTGAATCTCTCTGATTTGGTGACCTTGCTTTTTACATCTCTGCAAAAACAGAGGCTATTAGGCCTGTTAATTCTGAACAGTGAAGTTACACCAAATTTGGCATAAGAGCAGAAGAGACTGTCCCCCACAACAGGTGGGTTCTTCCTTTAGTTCTGAAATAGTCTTACCGGGGAACTCAGATGGGTCTCAGTATTGCCATCTTTTAAATGGGTGCTATATTGGGTCAGTGTTTCTAGACATTGTTGTGTCTCGACACCTTTATGAATCTTACTGAAGCTCTAGACCCTCTCCTCAGAAGAGCTCCCTTGCACATACTTACCACTGACAGTTTCAAAAACCATGGACTCCTCTGAAGCCCAGTAAGAGCTTGTGGATTAGATGAACTCTACAGACCTTTTCAGATTTTTGGCCTAAGAATTGCCGATCTTCAGCCTGAGCAACATAGTGAGACCCCATCTCTACAAGAAACAGAAAAATTACCCAGGTGTGGTGCTGTGCACCTATAGCCCCAGCTACTCAGGATGCTGAGGCAGGAGGATTGCTTGAGCCTAGGAGTTTGGGGTTGCAGTTATGATGATGTCATGGCACTCTAGCCAGGGAAACAGAGCGAGACACTGTCTCAAAAAATAAAAAATAAAAAAAAAAATTTCAAAAAAGCAGCCCAGGCCCAAAGTGGCTGAGGAAAATGAAGGTGGCATTGGAGGCCCTGGGTGAATCTGTTTGGGAGTGTGGCGTGTGGGGCCAGACCACCGTGGGTCGGAAGTGGATGGGAAGAAATGCGGCAGGTGTAGACCACTCTCAGGAGAGGGGAGTCCGGCTGGGAGGGGAGGGGGAGACAGGAAGGAGGCCACCAAGCAGGACAGAGCCTGGCCTGGGCCCGGGCCTCCCACTCAGGACGTGCAGAGCAGAATCTGCCTGGCAGAGGCTAGTTCTCAGTTCCAGAAGGAAACCCCATCCCCGAAAGTGCCAAGTGAGGCTGAGACACAAATATTTGTTCGGCTTCTGCCCTTCTTGTTCAAACAGGGCACTGGCTTTGGGGGATGGGGGCTGGCTGCTGCAGTGAGCAGGGAGAAGTCAGTGGAGTGGGGGAGGGTGAAGGAGGAGCCCCCCAGGCCCACTAATGAACCCCCAGGCTCCCGAGCCACTGGAATCCATTCGCACATCAAAGCAGCTAAATAACACCCTGGCTGCTCTAGGAGACATCTGTGCAAACAAAGCCAGCCTCCCCTCAGACTCCATTGCGACCCTGGCGCCCGCCTGCTCTGTCTGATGCAGTGGAGTCAGTCAAGACAGCGAGACAGCGAGACAGGGCTGTGTGTGACTGCCTCTCCCCGGGCCACCAGACGCTGTGTTGTTGTGGGAGGGTGTGTCGTTATGTCATGGCCATCGCTGTGTGTCACTGCAGGGCTGTGATCTGCGGGGGGTTCTTTTCACCTGTGTGTAGGAGTCCACACGTGCTGCTGTGGACTCGTGTGTGTGTGTGTGTGTGTGTGTGTGTGTGTGTGTGTGTACACACATGCATGCATGTGTTTGTGATGCTGTCTTGCTGTGCAACTGTATTGTGTGGTGATGCCACCACAAGACCACATCACATGTCTGGGACCACGTGTTGCTCTAACCGTGTTTCTTTCATTCTTCTTTTTTATTTCATTATTTTATTTTATTTCATTATGTTATTTTTTATTTTCATTATGTTATTTTTCATTATTTTATTTCATTATTTTATCTCATTATTCATTTATTTTATTATTTATAATGAAGAGCTGATTTTATTGAAAGGCCTGGACACATTTTAAAGTGGTACTTTTAAAAAATTTCAATAGATTTGAGGCATACAGTGCAGTTTTGTTACACGGAGATGTTACACAGTGGGGAAGTCTGGGCTGTTAGGATAGCCATCACCTGAACAGTGTACATTGTACCTATTAGGTCATTTTTCCTCCCTCACCCCCTCCCATCCTCCCACCTTTGGAGTCTCCAGTGACTATCACTCTATCTGTACTAATCGTGTTTCTTTCCATGCTGTGACAATCTGTGTGCCCAGGTGTTACTGTGGGATGGCGCATCACCGTGTGTGATTGGTGGCTCACTCTGAGACGCCTGCTCTGTGTGTGCGTGTTAGTGCACACGCACTGCAAAAATTATCGCTGACTTTGCACGTGGCTGTATTATGCCGTCTGGCTCTGAACAAAGGTACCTGTGCAAGGGTGTGCCTGCGTGTGACCCTGTGAACTGGGTATCGTGCCACACATGGTGAAGTCTTGGGGGAGCTGTGTGTTTTAGTAGCACACCTTGCTGTGACCACTTGTGTGAACAGAAGGACCTAAATCTTTGACTTCCCTTCCCCGTGGACCAGGGCCACCCTGAGGAGCATCTGGCCAGATGTGACGGGTGTGGATGGACGGGAGGTGGGGTGAGGCCCACTTCTCCTCAACTGTTAGGTAAAGGTCCAACCCTAAATCCCGGGAAGGTTCAGTCCAGGTCGGTGGCACCGCCAGGGAGGCAGCCAATCCAGTAGCTGGACCAAGAAGGAGGCTGGCGGGAAGTGAGGTGGCCAACCGGTGGCAACCACAGGGGCGAGTGGTCAGGTGGGGGCAAGGGCAGGGCCTGGAGATTCCAAAAGTGGCAAATCCCTGCTGCCTCAGTGGGGCTAGACCAACAACTCCCACACGCTGCAGGTGCACTTGGGATGTTTGTTTAAATGCAGATTCCGTGGCCCATAATCAAAGGTTCTGATTTAGGAGGGCCGGGCAGGGCCCTGGTATCTATATTTTTACCAAGACTCCTAGGAGGTCAGAGGACCACGCTTTAGGGAACACTGGATTCCAGGAACCCCGCAGGAGAAGGCCCTGGGAACATCGGGCACAGTGAGGACGTCGAGGTGAAGAGGAGGAGAGCGAAAGAGGAAGGAAAGCAGAGAGGGGAGAAAAGATGGGGGAAGGCGACGTAGACGTAGCAGGCGTTGCTGGTGCCCTGCCGGTACCTCCTGAGCACACGTGGTCCGGCTTGCGCCGGAGCGCATGGGCTCTCCCCACTGTGCACGGGCGCCTGGCAGTTCATCCCCCGAGCAGCCCCCAGCCAGTGAGGATAGGAGTGGAGAACCAAGCCCAGCTCCCTCGTCCCTTGAATGGGACAGCTCAGATGTCTGTTCTATGCTGTCCCCCAGAGTTCCCCCAGCAAAACACACACTCAGTGACCCATCCTGTTTGTTTCCTGGCTCTCTTCCTTTCCCTCTCTCACATGCTTACTGACCTGCTGGTGTTTTCTTGACTCCTTCACCAAACAATCTGTTAGCACTCACCTTCTCAATGTTGGCTTTTCTAAGAAAGCCGAGCTGACCAGCTGGAGAGGGACTGGGGAGGGGAGTCTCAGGCTCCTCCCCCACTGGCTGTTTGAGACCCTTCCCACTTTGGAAGGGCTACAGCTGCCTGCATAGACCCCTGAGGAATAAATGGTGGCGGTCTTCTCAGTACACCTGCTTCCTCTCTGGTCTTTGAGGTGCCTGATCATTTTGATCGATCCTTGGAAGTTTCCATTTCCGAAGCATCGTTCTTGAAGCCACAGGCTGTGGCCCCCACGCTTGGCAGTCAGCAATTGCACTCTAAGGCCCTTCCAAGGCTGCCCCTTAGCCCGGGCCTGGGGACGCGGCAGCAGACCTGGGCAGACTCTGCCAAAACCCCCAGCAGCTCCAGTTCTGGAAGCCTCCTTCCAGCGCCATCTGGATGGAATTCCTCCGTTCAGGCTGTGTTTGGGGCAGCGTCTGCATGGTCAGATGTTGCTGCTCTTTGGTAAACCCAGCCTGTCTCCCTCGGGCAGCCACGCCATCTGCTCTGGCAGTTTTACGCAGGAATGTACTGCGTGAAAACAGACCCCTCTTTGATGGGACCCAGCTTCCCGAAGGTCAGCCCCTGGGAGTAGTTTGTTCCAGGGTCACTTCAATGACAGCCTGTGACAAGTGCCCAGTGCTTCCCAGCTTCTACAGCACCATCCCAGCCTCTGCCCTAATGCTGGAGAGTGGGGGCTCTGGGTCTGATCCATGGGTCTTTGCTAGAACAGCAAATGAGTTCCATTTCAAATGCCACCATGATGAAGGGGTGGCTGGCTGTCTGGGGCACCATGGTGAGAAGAATCCTGACACTGTCTGGACTCAGAAGAAAAGGTCATGGAGTGGCTTGATGATGGCCTGGAGTGGCAAAGGGCAGCAGACTGCTGATGCCCACCCCACATGCCCTTGGCCATGGCCAAGCTCAGCTGGGGCATTGGTGGGCAGTCCCACGGCCTGCTAGCAGCTGCCCATCTTGGGCACCCAGTTCACTCTCTCAGTCTGAGGTCCTCCTCTGGTGCCATGAGAGCCAGCCCAGTTCACCAGCAGGGCAACATGGAAGTACCAGAGGTTTATTAACCCCCTGGGGGCACAACCTCAACCCATAAGGGATGGGGGTCAGAGCATAAATGCCCCAGTTCCCTTTCCCTTGGTGGGACAATGCTCAGGCACATTCTACACCATTCCTCAGAGGGTCTCCAATGGGCCTGAGCCCCAGTTGCCCACAGTGGTGACTTGCCATTAGCACACCCTTCGCTGGCTCCTCCTAGCCCCGCATTGCCTGCCCCATCTCCCCTCCCCACTCCCCCACCGTGCCTCCTGGGGCCACCTCTCATGTAAACCGCCTGCACCCCAGCCCTTGCTAAGACAAGTGTGCTGTCTTAGCACACATACGTCCACCTCCCAGCCTGTAGCGAGCAGAGACAATACTTGGTGGCATCACCTCTGCCAGCACCAGGAGCTGGGGCTGGGAAAGGAGGACAGAGGCCAGTGGGCCAGGGCTGTGGCCTTTGAAAGGCCCAGGCTGGTGGACACCTAAGGCAGAAACGTCAGCGGTGTGCTGAGTCGTTCCATGCAGGGCAGGGTGGAGAAGGGCTCGTGTGCCTCCATATGAAGAGGCTAGCGAAGGCTTTCTGAAGGAGGTGACATGAGCTGACACTTACTTAGGATGGGAATTAGTCTTGTCCTTTGTGTCCATGATATGGTGTCAGCTCTTCTTCCAGGAGGACTGTCGTCACCTCCTACTTCCTGAACTGGGTGGCATTTCCCTGGCATTGGCTGTTTCGGCACGTGAGCCTCTCCTTCACAGCCCTCCATGGCACAGGACTACTTGGGGGATTGTTTGGCGGAGTGTCCAGCTCCCGCACAAGATCACAAGCTCCATGAGGGCAGGGACTAGGCCTGGTTGTCCCAGCCACAATGGTGACCAGGAAGTGGGCTATTTGCTCAGACCTGACAAAGCCTGGCTTATGACAGTTCAGGATCCTCTAAGACGCAGATCTGGGAGTTCACGATTAATCAGATGCAGTTTGGTGACTTTGTGTTGAGGACCTGGGTCTTGGAACTCTGGAGATAATGAGACTGTATTTCTCTGTGGCTCAAGACAGGGCCTCGGGGAATCCTGGCCTTAGAGGGGAAGCCTCCAGCTTCAGCCTTTCTCACGGGTATCCTCATCAGAGCAATTCTCAGCGGCAGGATTTTTAGGACGTAAGTCTTGGCCAAAACACAAGCTCCAAAGTGAGGATGGAGGATGTCAGTACAGGCACCCACCATCCCGCGGCGGCAGAACAAGTAGGGTACCCCTCTGGCAGGGGCCCCGTCCCAGACCTCCAGGGCCCAGAACCTCCCGCTGTCTCCTTCAAGCCTCCTGCCAGTTCTGCTCGGAGTCACGCCAGGTCTTAAGAATGCAGCAGCTTCTTGGGGTCCTTTAATTCTCCTCTCAGTTCCAGGCCAAGCTTCCAACTTTTGGTGCAGAGCTCCCTAAGCTCTGGCTTCAACAGGGTAAACTCGCCCCTTTCTGTGGGCCCCTGTTGGTCTCTAGTTTAAGGTTCCGCATTTGCTTGTAATACCAGAGGTGTCAGCTAACCCCGAGCATTCATCTCCAACCCCAGAGAGGTGAAGGCAGCATGCCCAGTCCCTGGCACTCTCCCCTTCGGCACCCAGGGCAGTCATCACTAGTTAATCATAACACACTCAGCCTTAGAATCAGGACTCCTGCAAGCCACTTCCAAGATATTGGGAAACCTAAGTGCATTTGAGCATATGTTTTTGGGCCCAGATGATAGCAATGATGATGATGATGATAAACTTATCTGCAGATGTACCTTGTGGTTTGAGGCTTGCAAAGTACTGTCAGCTCTGTGCCTCCATAGCTCATCCCTGCACTGTCCAAGATAGGTAATTGTACTATTCAGGCCTCTTTAGGTTGTACATAATAATTTTTTCCCAATCATACTAGAAAAGAAAACCCACTGAGAATGCTGATGTCTAAACCTGGGTCACATCTCTGTTCCTGGGGTCCCCAGGGTTGGCCCTGCCCATCCCACACAGACTAAGGGGGATTATTATGAAATCGAGGGAGCAGGTGGTTCCCTAAGAGAATAGATTCTGGAGGTCCAAAAAGCACAAATCCACAAGAGTCTGATTGCTTCCCCGCTTTTTATAGAGGAGGAAAGGGGTGGTGCAGAGATGGCAGGTGCCCTGCCCAAAGTCACTCAGCCAGTGAGGGCAAAAGCCAGGACTAACACCCAGGGTTCCGAAGCTGGGAGTTCAGGATGCTCTTCTCATCACTCGAGCTGCTTCTCAGAGGCTGCAGCAAAGTGACCCTCACTACCGTCAAGAGACCCCATGGCGGAGTACTGAGGTCTTCAGTGATGCTGGTGAGCATCAGTGTCTATCAAGGTGGACAGATGGGGCTTCTACTGATGTCATGTCCCCTTCCAAAATAGCTCGGGCATGGATTCAGAGGGGGAGCAGAGACTCCCCCTCCCCCAGCCAGCAGCCAGCCCAGGCCCAGGCAGAGCAGTCCTGCATCCTCCCAACTAGGCGACAGCAGGAGTCCAAATAGGCAATTAATTACTGCCTGGCGGCCGCTGCCCCCTCCTCTTCTGCTCAGCCGAGTGTGTAATGGAAATGGGACCAAAACAGACTCCCCTGTCCGGAGGGATCCGGGCATGCCCAGCAGAGGCTGAGCTACAGGAGAGCAGGGAGGCCGGGGGCTGAGAGGCAGAGATAAGTCTATCAAAATGATGAGTTTCCCCTGCCACCTCCCCCTCCCCTTTCCCTGCTGCCCTTTGGCTGCAGGATAAGATGTTTCCAGTCCCTGCTCCAAAGCGTTCCCTCCCTGGCAGCCTGAGTGTAGTGCTGGAGCTGATTTCCGTCTTAGATAATACTAATGACAGTGTATTAGGCAATGTCCTACATACTTCACAAGCATCATCTCTTCAAATCCTCGAAGCAGTCTGGGATGTAATTTTGTATGCCCATTTTGCCCAAGAGAAAGGTTGAGACCCAGAGAGGTCTGAATGCCACTGGTCTGAACTGAACTTTTCTTTTTCTTCCCTTTGGCCACACACTGGCCAGTCTGCCCATCTGGATGTCCAGGATCAACCAGAGAGGTATGATGACATGGGTAGAGTACCCAGACCCATTTATGTCACTTACTACTTATGTGGCTGAGAGAAGTTACTTAACTTCTCTGTGCCTCAGTTTCCTTCTCTGCAAAGTGGTGATGATGGTCATATCCACCTCATGGGGTTTCTATGACAGTGTTAGATGGGAAGCATCAATCAATGGTAGCTCTGTGGCTTCAGAGGGTAGATGCTGTAATCTTTGTTCTATGGTAGCATTAAAACTATAAATGCACCAGGTGTATAACGTGGATCCTAATACATAGTCTGTCCCCTGCACACATGACAAAAATCACGAGTAACTAAGAAACATGTCCTTCACAAAACTGCAGGCACATCCTGAATCCTCTCACTCTGCCTTCCGGCATGCCTCACCAGCCGCAAGCTCAGTTGGGGATCTGTTTTCCGTTCTTTGTGTTGAGAACATCACGGGAGTTTTTGTTTGTTCCCAGAATAGCCACTTAAATTCTGATGATGGATTTGCTTTTATAAAACTTAGACATACTCCCCTGCCAGAGATCCTTAGAAGTCCCCCAACCTAGTTGAAAATCACTGCCCCAGAATGGGGGAAATTGATTACCCCCACCCCAACTTCCAGATGGGCAGACTGGCCAGGGTATGGCCAAAGGGAAGAAAAGAGAAAATCCAGTTCAGACCAATGGACTTCCAAAAGCAAGGCACAGACACTACGGTGAGCCAGCGACTGCCCCTCCCTCATTTGGGGTTTACTAGGTGTGTGTCGTCTTCCCCCAGCCTCCAGCCCGGGGCAGGGGGCCTGGGCTAATTCATTTCTGCCACCCCAGCACCCAGCAGGGGGGACCAGCACAGAGCAGATCAGTGAATGCTGCATAAAGGGACAACTGAGGAACGAATGCATCGGCATTGCTATTTGAAGGAAGCAACAGAATACTAAGCTTATGGAGAAAAGGAGGAAGGAGAGAGTACTGCCCACTCCCAGCTCCTTAAAAATGCTGAATAATCTCTACACTCTTATGTGAAAGGTCCCCAAAGACACATTGTTAAGTAAAAAAAAGCAGAGTATACAACAGGTGTAGAATGTGTTGTCTTTCGTGTAAAAAAAAAAAAAAAGGAAGAGGACAATAAGAATAGGAATTTGTATTTGCTTATATAGTTGTACTCGTGGAGTAGACAAATGAGAGGCTACTTAGGAAACCAGTCACAGGGCTTAGGGGAGGATGAGAAAATGGGTGGTTAGGAAACAGAAGTTACAGGCAGACTTTTCACTGTATACATGGTATACATTTTTTTAAAATTTCTGAACCACACGTGAAATAAAAAATAAATGAAGAAAAGGAAAACAAAAATATATAGAAAGTTTCTGCTCCAAGAAAAATGCTGAATAAGATTCACCTCCTTGCTGGAAGCCTGGGGAGGGAAGGGAATGCTTAGTTAATAGCTAGTCACACTCATCTTCTCGAGGGTTCAGTGTGATTAAGGGCTTGGAGATCTCCCAACTTATTGATCTCGGACCAGAAAGCATTAGGTGAATTCCCAGGAGCCTTGAGCTTTCTGAAGTTGTTTCTCTAAACTCCACATCTCTCTTGCCGGTAGCCAGTAGCCTCTGCACGCTCCCACGATGGCTCGATGGCTGGGGGCACAGCTGGTGACAGCTACAGGGGCTGGGGAGATCAGGACAGAGCTCTAAGAGGGAAGGGGGCCCCCCTCTGGAGGAAGCAGGGAGGAGAAGCTCAAAGGCCTGAACACAAGAGGCCAAGGAGGCAAAAAGAATGAACCTTATCCCTGCCTTCGTGGCACCTCTCCCTGACATCCACCTCCTGAGAAAAGTTGCAATAGCCAGCATCTTGCAGAGCGACCTCCGCAAGTCTTGGAATCAGGGTGGGGGTAATCTCACATGGGCGTCCCCTGACGCCGGGATGACACTTGCAATAGCCAAACTTGGAAATAGCACAAATGCCTTCAAGGAGCACCAAGGGCCCGAGGGCTGGGCCCCCGCACCATGGACGGGGAGAACAGGGTGGGGGGTGGTCGCAGCACCGCAGTTGGGGTCAGAGTTGCTTCTGCCGCCAAAGGGAGGGGGCCAGCTCCTGGGTCTGGCTGGCCTGAATCTGAGGGGCCCGGGTGGTGTCCAGGTACTAGGATCTCTCCCTGTCTTTGGGATCTAGACTCAGAGACCCGTATGGACTTTTACTCCTGCCATTGAAGGACACCCTCTGTTTGAGGCCTTTGGTAGCACCTTCATTTGGCTTTTACCCCTTAGCATGGCGGGGGGCTCCTAACCCTTTGGTGACTTGCATGTTGGTAGACAAAGTAGCCCGGCTGTGAGTCCCTGAGAAGAAAACCCCAGCCTTGGTCTGCAGCTGCCAGGACCAAGGCAGCCTCCAGCAGGCGTTGCAAAGCCCCCTCCTTTGAGCACTGCCCTAGGCCTGCCATCCTCCTGGCTGGGGCGACAGGCCCATCCGGGGCATGGTCTCCTGGGCCAGTTAATGCCCTTTTCTTAACAGGGCTTGTTCCTTGAAACCGATCCTTATCTTTGGCCTGATCTCTGGTGGACTCCAGCCTCATGTACCCCACCTGCGAGGACCACCATCCTCTTAGGCTGAATATGGTCAAAGCTGAGAATAATAATAATTACAACAGCAATAATAATAACAGTACTAACCACAGCTGCCATTTACTGAGTGCTTACTATATAATAAAAGACACCAGACTCCATGTACGTTATCTCATTTGATCTTCACTACATATCTTTTCATTTAATCCTCTCCGCCACCTTGAGAGGTAGGTCTGATGATCCCCATTGTACAGATGAGGAAACTGAGGCTCTATCAGGTGAAGGAGTCTCCTGGTCATACATCTACAAAGTGGTGGAGCTTGGATTTAACCTCAGCTCTGCCTGCCTTGAAAGTGTGTGTTCTGAACCACAGAAGTGAGAGTAATGGGAGCTGGGGTGAGAAGATGTCGCTTCCTGCAGCCAGAACTAAGAGATCAGTTGAACTGCTGGAGAGGAAGCTGCTGGGGCAGGCGGGGTGGGGCACACGGGGCCTTGGAGGCGGCGACTGGGGGAGTCTGCATCTTACCCTGCGGGCAGCTGGGTGGTGGGCAAGGCCAGAGCCAGCTAGACACTACCAGGTGACCATCAGGCCTATAGACACAGGCTGCAGCGGCCAGGATGCCAGTGCACATGCCCGAGGGTCCTGGAGCTCTGGGTGACACGTGCCTCCCGGGCCCCGCTGTGTGTCAGAGCCCCCCCTGGGCTGGGGCGCTGGAGTGAAAGAGCCAGGGGACTCAGACTCTCTTCATCTGGAGAGAGGCCCAAGCTGGGATTCTCAGCCAATCACCATGCCGTCCCTAAATGAGCCATAATGACTCCTGATTGCTCCTTTGTCGCTGGGCTGGCTCTCAGAGCCACTTCCATCTGAGGCTGAGAGTGCCACGCAGACCAATGTGCACTGCTGGTTTCCTATTTTAGGATGAACACGTGTGGTGGGGGCTGGGCGCCCCCAGCTCTCAGATCCAACAGGCCGGCACAGGGAGCATGGGGTGAACACAACCGTCCCCACAATGGGCAGGACTTCGCAGCTGGTGACGCACTTCTTGGACCGTGGGGGCAGGTCCACGTGCCCATTCCACTAATGAATAACTGAGGCTCAGAGAGGGGTTAGTATATGAGATCACAGGGAGCAGACAATGGAGCCACATGAGGTTTCATTCATTAATTCATTCCCCCAAATGTTTATTGAACACCTATTATGTGTCAGGCATCGTGCTAGGTGCTAAATATAAACCCAGAGCTTTCCCGATCATGACAACAATGACAACTGCTAGTGCTTATTGTGCATTTACTGTGTGCCGGGGGCTTCAGTACCTACGTTCCATGCACTGTCTCACCAACCCTCCTTCAAGCACAGTGAAGTACAGGGAAGCAGGCACTCGGGTGGGGCAGGAAGTGTTTCTGTCTGTCCCCATCCTGAAGGTTGGCATATGCCAAAGGGGTTTTCAAACGGCAGTGTTCGAAGGGAACAGGGACTGAGGGGCTAAGGAGAGGAGAGAGGGTCCAAAGGACAGGGGTGGCCTGCAGAGGGTGACCATGGGGCAACCACAGGAGAGCTGATCATCCCTTGGAGGGTGGGGAGCCCTGGTGGACCGACGAGGATCGAACGTGCGCACACAGCCACGACTGCGCTGTACTGAAATCCTACCCGAACACAAAGTAAAAGCCTCCTCCACATCTTCCTTTGGACTCTGTGTGCAGCTCTGCACACTGCCAAGTTTAACAGTGAATGTCCCACCCCCCCTTCCTCTGCTGCGCACAGCTCTAGGATACTCATTGTCATCCCCATTTAACAGATGAGTAAACTGAAGCAGAGAGGCCATGAGTCACCCGCCCAGGGTCACCCAACCAGCAGTTGGCAGGGCCGGCTCTAGAGCTGAGCTCTGTACTAACGTCCCCCCCCACCACCAGGGCTGGCCCTGGACTCAATGGTCGAGAGGCCACGCGGGGGCTCTTGGTACCTGCCAGGCAGTAGATGGAACAATCTCCCCCATCACTGTGAAGCCGCCAGCCCCTCCCCCTCCTTCGTCTCCCCCTCCCCACGTCCCAGCTCTGCTCAGAGCTATTAACCAGGTCACACTGGCTTGTCCCAGTCCAATAGTTTCCTTAATTGCCTTTTTATAGCACGTCGTACAACTGTTCATTACGCTGTCATATTTCCCCTCGAAGGCAGCCGTGGGGGAGCAGAACTGAGGATGGGGACCCGTCCAGGTGGCAGGGGCTGTGTGCAGGGCACCAATGTGTGAAGCTTATTTTCTCCTTGGTCAGAATGAATTAAACGCGTGCTTCTCATACTTGAGTAATACGCAAGCCACTTTTAAAGGGGAAAAACAATCACAGCCCTCTGCCAACAATTGACAAATTATCTTTATTATGATTTTACTGAAATATGTGCAAACATAAAGCCAGGTATACACTCCTTATCCTTTTAGTGTGCTACACAACTGGAAAAGCAAAGACAATATATTTATATCAATGCAATACAAACAAAGCTACAAAATCAGAAATTTCAAAATAATGTGGATAATTTAAATGTGATGGATGGTGTGTTGCTAAAATTAAATTGCACTTGTACAGTGAACATGGTTCTTAGGCTTCGGCATTTAGCCCCCCACTGTTCTTTTGTCACAAGGCTCGGGGCAATTAAAGCAGTATTTGGTCATTCAGGAGATCTAGAATCTGTGGGTACATTTTTTAAGATATAAAATAATATCATATAAAATGAACCAATTCTGAGAGAAAGCTCACACCCCCAGGTTAGGAAACAATAAATGTTCCAGGAGCCTTTATCAGCCATGCAGGTCTAAGCCATCGTATGGCGAACAGCTGTGTGTTCTTGGTGCTGGAAACCTCAGGACACTGGGCCCAGCCCACCAAGGCCAGACCTCACCCAGGCTTTAGGGAAATCCAAAAGCTCTTCTGAGCACTTCCTGTGTGCCTGGCCCTGTGCTTCCCCATGCCCTGTCCCAGGAGTTGCCTATATAGTCAGGAGGGAGACAGGAGCGGCCCCGAGTGGAGATACACACCAGTCAGTGCAGGGAGGATGCTCGAGAGCCTGCAGGGATATGTTTGGCCAGAGAGAGCAGATCTCGATTGCAGACCTCGGAGCCCACAGACCCAAGCCCTTCCGGCAGACTCACTTGGAGTGCTGAGGTTATAAGGGCAGCTCTGATCCTGGGTTTGAATGCTGGACCTGCTATGGCCTAGCTGTGAGACCTTGGGCAAGTCACTTAACCTCTTTGTACTGCAGTGTCCTCATCTGTAAAATGAACATGAAACCAACCCATGTTCCCGGGGATGTTGTCAGTCTTGTGGATAATGTAACACAGGCAAAGCACTTCGCCTAGAACCTGGCAGAGAATAAGCATTTGCTAAATGTTAACGCTGACCGCTCACCTGCCTCCAGCTCTCAACAAACTTAGAAGAGGAAGAAACTTCTAGATTGGGCCGTCAGGATGAAGGCCATGGACTTGCCATGCACTTTAGGGGATTTGGAACCTTGTGCAATATTTTGTGTGTGTTTCTTGAGAAAGAATCTGCAGTTTCATCAGATGTCCACACGGGCTGTGACCTAGAAAAATCTTTGGTCACTGAGCTAGGTGAGGGCTGGCGGTGGCACTCAGTGTCTTAGTCTGCTCAGGCTGCTATGACAAAGTGCCGTAGCCTGGGCAGCTTAAGCAACAGGAACTTATTTTCTCACAGTTCTGGAGGCTGGAAGGCACACATCAAGGTGCGGCAGGACTGGATTCTAGAGAGGGCTGTCGTCCTGGCTTGCAGGTGGTGGCCTTCTCCCTGCGTCCTCATGTGGTCAAGGGAGAAAGAGCTCTCTGAAGTCTCTTCTTAAAAGGACACTAATCCTATCAGATCTAAACCCTACCCCTGTTGATCTTATCTAACCTTAATTACTTCCTTAGAGGCCCTATCTCCAAACACAGGCACATTGACAGATATGGCTTCAACATAAGAGTCTAGGAGAGTGTCACAATTTGGTCCATAGCACTCAATGAGGGGGGTTATTCTAGATTTGCATGGGGCAGGTTTTGACCAGCAAAGGCTGACCCTTGAAGCTTTTAACTAAAGCCAGGATCACTTGCAGCTCCCCTGGCCCCAGCGACCCAAGATGCCCCCCATCAACGTCCTCCTGCAATGTGTCCTTGAATCTGGCTGTGCACCCCATGCCCATTATGAGCAAAAATCACATCCCACACATGCCTGTATGACTGGCTTTCAGCGCATAAAGGCCAATCCATTTGGAAGAGCTACAGAACTCAGAATTCAGAGCTGGACTCTGGCCGTTGTACATGTGTTTCCTCAACTCATCACGCTGATTTTCATGGGAGAAAAATGGTTTTATGACACGGACTGAATTCAACCCATGAATGTTTATTCAGTGTCTACCATGTGCTGGGGATGCGGTGGGGACGAAAGTTGATGTGCTTCCTGTCTCCCAGCACATTTGGAGGCTGCGTTCTCAGAGAAGGGCAGGAATCACTGGTCTAACCCACCCATCACTTCCAGGGCTCCCCCTTTAGCTTCTCCTGGTTTTAAAGGCTGCAGAGGGCAAGGCGGGGTCCCCAGTGTCCTGCTCCCTGGCTCCTTCTCAGAGCTCTCAGCAGAGAAGGAGTTATCCTAGAAACACAAAAGTCATGACATCCAGCCTCCCTTCCCCTGGGGGCAGGACTCCCCTGGACACTGTCTCTGATGGGGCATCCAGCTTCTGCCTGCACACCTCTGGAGATGGGGCGCTCACTACCCGTGCAAGGAAAACTGCAATATGTACACAGTCGTTCATGTATTTTAATACGTCTTACCTAAGCTAGCAGAGGCGGCACCTACATGGTCTCACCTGATTTGTCCTACTGAAGAGAGAAGAATTGGTGTCTTTGTTTCATGCATGGGAGGCCCACTTGGCACCTTCAGCCTTGTTGCCCCTCTTGTCCATTGCACCCAGGGACACGGCATCAGGAAATTGGGTTCTGGTTTGGGGCAAGGTGGGCATGGCTTCCTCCAGCTGTAGAGACGCCTTACCCATGCCCCAGCTCCAGCAGGCTTGGGGTGGGGGTGACCTATAGAGCCAGTGCTAGTCCCCTCAGCAGGAAAGGGCTCACAGACAGACTTTGCTCTGAAAAAGGAGGGCTCTGAGCCACAGTCTGGGGACAGGGAGGGGGAGGGGTGTGTCTGTGATCATTCAGCCCCGAAATGATGCTCATGATGTTGGCTTTCCAGGCCATTAATTCAAGGATCCCATGCCCCCCTTCCCCCATGTTGCTGTCTGCTCTGGGAGATAAGCCCAGTTCTATTTAACCCTATTTATTCCCCCAAAGTGGTCTCCATCTCTGTTAGCCAGGCGTTTAACCCCTGGGTACTGAAGGCATGAAAGACAGAGAGATTGTGCTCATGTGGGGTGGGGGGTGGGGGTGTAATTCACTCATACTCTGGCCCAAGGGTCTTATCCAGAGCCCTCCTGATCCAAAATCCTGATCCAGAAGCACTCACTTCACAGTGCTTGGCAAGAGTCCTGGGAGCTCCTCACCTGCTCCTCTAGGGCAGCCCAGGTCCCCCCAAGATGGTAGGACTCTGTGTGGCCCTGGGAGGAGAGCATCCCTCACCCCCTCCCAGGCTGGGCAGCGACGGCTCCTCGCCCCCACCCACCCCCACCCCCGCACACACCCTCCCAGTCCCCTGTTTCTTAGTCGCAAGATCTGGGTTCTGGCATCACGCAAAGAGGAAGGCTGGGGCACCTCTGCCTCTTTTGTGTCCTGCTGGCTGGTGGCTCACTCTGGCACACTTGCTTCTGTCTCCCTGCTGCCCTCTCCTTGTTCCCCCGTTTTATGCCTCCCCTGCCCCTTTCCTCCCTTTGTTCTTTCCTCTGTCAGTGATCACGAAGGCGCAGTCCTGACTATCGGTCTCAGTGTGAATCTCTGTGTGTGTGTCTGTCTGGTTTCTTGTGTCTGGGGGTTTGCCAGTGTGTGTTTGGCTCTCCATGGGTACACCTGTCCTTGTACTGCTGTGCGTCCAAGCCCGTTATCCGGGTGACTCTGCCCATGTGGACTGACCCGCCAGTGTCTGTCCTGGTTTCTTTGTGTGGCGGGCAGTCTGGGCACAAATCTTGTGTGTGTCTGTGTGCTGGCCTGTCCTTGGCCTGTTGTGTGTCAGTCTGTCAATCTGTAAATCTACCAATGTACTTGAATTTGTATGTTGGTCTTCACTTCTTTATGCATCTATCAGCGGCTTGTCATCCTCTGTGTGTGAGTGTACATGTATGATGTATTTCAACTCAGGGGGCCAGGCTGCTGCAAAGTCCTCTCACAGGGGTGCCCCTAGAGGAGCTACTTAGGAGAATTTGGAGGTCGATAGCTTCACTAGAGCACAGCCCAGCTCGCTACCAGCTAGGTAAGTCATCCTACTTGTCTCCTGGGCTGCCTGCCCTACTCCTGATGTCCACTCCCTTCCCTCCAGGTCAGCTCAGGACTGGAACAGCAGGGATAGAGAGAGGCAGGGCAAAGACAGAAGAGCATACCTTCCAACTCACTCGACTCTCAGATCTAATCACTGGCTTTTTCTTGTACACTCACTTCCCCCCACCCGGTAAGAAATAGCCATTGGGCTTAGTAACAACAATAATAAATATTTTATAATAAAATGAAATAATTTCTACCAAGTATTGGGCACTTAGCATGTGCTAAGCATTTTATATACAGGATCTTACTGACTTCTCTCAATAATTCTATCATGCTGTTATTATTTTCACATTTTAGTTATGAGGAAATGGGAGCTAAGAGAAGTTCAGAATGTGGTCCGATGTCACAGAGTTAGTATGTGATGGAGCAGAATTTTTCAATAAGAAGTGGGCTACTTGGGAGCTTGTCACACCTGCCTTCAGCCTGGGAAGAGGCATTTATTGGAAACAGCAGGAAAGGAGGGAAATAGGAGAGTTCCTTCCCCGACTGCTGGCATCTAATTGCAGCCAGAGGGACTGGAATCTGATTTTGAATTTCATTTCTTTGGAGAGGTAGGTGGAAAAATTCCAAACAAGCACCAGGGAGAGAGGATTCAAGGATGAGGTGAGGTCACGGAGGGCAAAGCACACACCGGAGGGAGCCTTGGGACTCCTGGGCTCTAGCCTGGCCTTAATGTAGACTCTATATGGCCTTGAGCAGGACACTCACTGCTTGGGCCTGAGTTTGCTTATCTGCAAAGCCAGGATGAAAAGTGAGGCTCTGCTGGGATGTTTTAGGGATGGCTTAAACATCATGGAAAGGAGAGTTGGAGGGAGTCCTGTCTGAGGTCTCCCTCAGACCCAGGAATTGGAGTGGGACTGTAGGCAGAGACCATGTTTGTGATATCTTGATGGTTCCCCAGATAGCCAGACCTGAGTCACATGCAGTAAGGGCTGTGAAAAGGTTCATTAGGTGAAAGAATAAATGACCCCATTTCTCACTGATGAAAGACCATCACAACCCACCTTGGGTTCCAGGTATTAATGACCATCATAAAGGAAAAGGAAAGTGAGCACTTTAGACTCACTTGTCAAAGGAGGTGTCAATGGCCATCTTAAAATCTGGGTATGTATGTGGTGGAGGGAGGCACCACAGAGGCACCTAGCCTCTGCCCAGATCATGGCACATGGGCCAAGAGAATTTCACCAAAAACAGAAGGGGAGGGGACAGGGATTTAGGACGTGGAGCTCCTTCTCTACAGGAATCTAAGGAAAAAGATCTTTCTCTCTCTTCTGCAGCTGGGGATTGGGATATGCGGGTCTCTACATAGGGCAAATCTGTGGGATGGGGCATCAGTTCTATTTCAAAGCCTCTTTGGAGGAGAAGATCTCTGTGTTTGAGGAGGAAAAATCTTTCCTGTCTTTGTTCTGAGTCCTATCATGACTTAAGAGTGTCTTTGTTTGGGAGAGGACTCTATGGAGAGATTTATTATTATTTTTTCCCTGCCATAGTGGCTGGAGACTAGAGAGTTTCTGTCTTGGCTCCCTCCAGGCAGGAGGTAAGGGTTTTCTAGATCTCCTAAGGGAATTTAAGAGGGTACCTGGAGATGGGTCAGGAGCATCTCTTTCCAATCTGGTGGATGAAGGTTCCCTATCTGGAGAGAAGCCTTCTCTGGGAGACTGAGGCGCTTGGGGTGGAAGAGGGTGGAGGGGTATAGAGAGGGAAGCCTGTCTTGTCTTGGCAGTTCCAAACTCTCTGGTCAAAGCCCTCAGGCCGCCCTACTTGTGCGCTGACGTGAGCTAATCTAGAAATACTGCAGGGGAGGAGGAGACTGGGATTCCCAGGGAGAAAGGGCCCCGGGAGAGGGGAGACTAGGGGCCCCTTCCTTTTTTTGTTTCCTTGAGTCTCTCTGCCTACCCCCTTCCCCATTCCAGTCACGGCGCTACTTCTCTACCTAGACCGGGACTGCCAGTCCAACCCTGCGGCTTACAGCTTGGGAGCCTGGCTCGAGCCCATGCAGAGTAGCGGACCCGCACGGAGACAACTACAAAGGGATTCACATAGGCACAAACGCAGGCAACCCCATTTGTTAACACACGCAATCCAGCACACAAGCTCCGCACCCGCACAGACTCGAATGCACACGGTTACCAAATCTCACTCTCGGAGTCCACACAGATCCAGCATCAAGCAGAATCGGATCCAGTATCAGTCTTTGTCCCTGGATCATTCGCTCACTCGCGCTCACACACACGTACCCCACTCAACGCAAACAGTCCAGGCTCTCCAGCCCGGGAGCAGGGGCCGAGCGCACCGCGCGCCTCCGCGTGCTGGGCCCGCAGCGCTGAGAGCCCTTTTTCCCTCCGCGCCCGCCGCCGGCTGCGCCCCTCTCCGCACGGGCATTCGCAAACCCGCCACGAGGCTGCCGAGAGGCGGCCTCCTTCCAGCCCCGCCAAACGAAAAGAAAGCGAAAAGCCAACCTTTCGGCTCCATTCTGCACACATTTGGAGAGCCCTTGGTGGCGAGCGACCTGCAGACTCGCTTCCATCGCGGCGTCCCTGGACGGGCGGAGACAGCCCGGGTGACCGAGCCCCCCAGCCTAGGACTGAGCCTCCTTGAGAGAGAGCCATGCCAGCCACCTCTGCCTTCGGGGAGGACTTGCGGCCAGGTTTAAGCGCGAGTGATGGGTGCCAGGGAGACAGACTGACGCCCGGACGACCCGATCCATCGGAGACAGGTAACTCTGTCCTGCTGGCTTTCTGGGCGCCCAGACCAGTCCTTAGCCAGGGAATCTGGGGCCGCACATCTCTCGGACTCTGGAGGAGGTGATTCGGGGGCGGAGGACGGCGAGAGTCAGCCCACCCCGGCCCCCTCCCTCCCTGCGGCGGCGAGGTGGGAAGGGCCAGGATCCGAGCTTAGCGCCTCCCCCAGAAATGCAGCACTTCGCCCCCCTCACCCCCGCCCTCGGCGCTCCCTCTTTCCCGTGCTCCCTCCCGCCTCCTTCCCAAGGGCGCCCTTCTCCGGCCCCCCTCACGTCTGAATCCCTCCGTGCCCCCTTTCGCTTCTGCTTGCCCCCTCCTCAAGCCCCGTGCCTCCCGGTGTTTCCCCTCTCCAACCCCCACCCCCGCACCGCCTGATTCCGAGGGGCGGGAGCGCACGGGGCTGCGCACGGGAGGGGGCGCCGCGCCAGCTTCGCGTAGCTGCTCTGACGCCGCCGCCGCCGCCGCCCTCCGCAGCCCAGCCTGCGCCCCGCGGCAGCTCCGCAGTGCTCTTGCCACCGTCGCCGCCGCTCCGCCAGTCCCGCTGCCCGCCCGCCCGCCCGCCCGGTCCGATCCGAGCGAGCCTCGAACGCCTGCCGAGAGGGTCATGAGCCAGAGCGCCCCGGGGCGCCGCGGGGACAGCAAGCGGAGATAGCGGCCTCGCGCCCGCGGGCCCTCACAGTCCTGCCCCGCGTCCCCCGCATCCCCGGCTCCTGTCCTTTCCTCTGGTCCCGCCGCCGCCATGGCCACCTTGCTCCGCAGCAAGCTGTCCAATGTGGCCACGTCCGTGTCCAACAAATCCCAAGCCAAGGTTAGCGGCATGTTCGCCAGGATGGGTTTTCAGGCGGCCACGGATGAAGAGGCGGTGGGCTTCGCGCACTGCGACGACCTCGACTTTGAGCACCGTCAGGGCCTGCAGATGGACATCCTGAAAGCCGAGGGCGAGCCCTGCGGGGACGAGGGTGCTGAACCGCCCGTCGAGGGAGACATCCATTATCAGCGCGGCGGCAGCGCTCCCCTCCCGCCCTCGGGCTCCAAGGACCAGGCCGTGGGAGCTGGTGGCGAGTTCGGAGGCCACGACAAGCCCAAGATCACGGCGTGGGAGGCGGGCTGGAACGTGACCAACGCCATCCAGGTGAGCGCGGGATTCCCAGCTCTGCCTGTGCCCTCGCCCCCAGCTCAGCGTGCCTGGCTGTGCCCCCAACGGTCTCCCGGTGATCAAGGCCTTGGGAACCCCTCTGGTAACCGAGAATCTCCCTTTCTTCTATCCCTCCCAGCCAGTGTGGGGACCTGCGCCTCTGGCGGCGCCTCCCGCCCTGATCCACTTCCCCTCCCGCAGCACCAGCTGCAGAACAGCTAGGCTGAGGTCGGTCAGAGACACCTGTCCAACACTGCAAAACCTAGGGAAACGAGGGGAGCAAGCGGGGAGGGATGAGGGAGAAAGAAAATCAGGATTGGAGGGAACGGCATCGCCTTGGACTCTGGAATGGATTCACAGCTGCATTTTCTGACGGAAAGGAGAGGGGGAAATCTCTGAGCCCGGAGTCTCCTCCCCCGACACACGCATAGACGCGCACACGCACACAGGCAAGCACACATGCCCACAGCCCCCCTTCCCACGAACAATCGCGCAGACACAGGCCACATGACATGCATCTATATATAGGCCATGGTACTATCCCCAAATGCACCTGCATACACCCCTACATTCCCACGCACAGAAGCACATACCCGTACATACCAAGCACACACATACTCGTTTCAACATAACAAGCACAGACATGCACACACTCATGCAGACAGGACCCAGCCTGCTCCTTCTGGTGCAGCCCTGTTGGAGACATACAGGCTGACACACAGGAACGCACACACGTGTGCCCACACAAACACATATGGTCCGCGGTACTCCTGTGAGCACAGACTCGCCCCTCTCGCCTGAAATCCCGGCTGCACCGCAAGGAGGCAGCCAGCCTTTTCCGCGTGACCCTGGCGAGGCCCCCTCCAGAGGCTAAGAAACGGCTGGCTCTCTAGGCCCATCACCTCTTCCCTTGCTCCCAGCACCCCACTCCCCACCAGGCGGCGCCGGACTCCGCCGGAGCCTGTTTGGGGCCTTCACAACGACCCCCAGTGCAGGCAGGGGCGGGCGGGTCACGGTTTGGGGGCAGAGGAGGCTTCAGCCCTGCGGCTTGTCCCTGGAGCGCAGGATCCCTGGGGCGCAGAACGCAGGTTTCCTGGGAGCGGCAGGCCGCCCACGGGTTGCTGGGGGTCCTGGGCTCAGCGGGACTCCACCAGTCCCTGCACACTAGATGTCCCGACCCAAGGCTCCTTCTGCTCCAGGGTCCAGAGAGATGACCTTGAAGGACAAGGGACCAGGGACCCTTGGATCTGGGGGCCGAGACCGCCTTCGTTGTTGTCCACACCTTCCCCAGGGCGTCTTTCAAGGCCTCGTTCGGCAGGCCCGGAGGGAGGCCAGGGCAGGAGGCTGGGGGCTCGCAGGCCTCTGGGACCCTAGATTTCGTTAGCGTTTCTTCCCCATGTAGATGCAAACCCTACTTCCACAGCGCTGCCTGTCCCAAGATTTGGCTTTGGGGAGGGGAGCTCCGCATCCCGCCTGCCTCTGCCACTTCCACTTAGCACCCTGCCTCAGGACCCGCCCCCACCCAACCCAACTCCGGCGTGTCCTAGGACTCCCGATTTCCAACCTCGCCTCCTCCCTCCCTGCGCCCGGTTCCCCACTGCCCTCCAGCACCTTCACGTTCCCTCTGCGCTCGCCTCCCCTTGCTTCGCTCCGCCTCCAGCCCCTCTTCCTCTCAGCCCTGTCTTCCTTCCCTCCCGCTGCCGCCTTTAGCGTTTCCTTCTTGGGTTTGGCCCTTAGACGTCCGCGTTTCCCTCCCTAGCTTCCGTGCACCCCATTGCAGCCCCACCTTACAACCCGTGCCACTCTCCCAGGCTCAGGCCCGGCTATCTGTCTCTTCTCTTATCCTCCCTCGTCCCCATTTCTGGCTCTGTCCCCCGGAACCACCCTAAGTACCTCTACATTCCCCTTTCCTCCAGGGGCTGCTCCTTATTCTCAGCCCCTCCAGCCCCATCTCCCAGCCATGAGCGCACCTTTCCTTCCATCCTTAAATACCTCCCTCTCCACCTTGGACTCCACACCCAGGCTCTGAGTTAGGCCCCCCTCAACCCCCATTGCAGACTACTCTTAACCTCGCCTCCCGAGTGGCTTAGGCCCAATTCTCAGTCCCCCTAAGCGCCCCCTTACGACTACAGCTTTGAGCCCCGCCCCCAGGTCCCCTCTGCCGCGGCGCGGCCGCTGAGCGCCCCCGTCTGGTTGCCTCTCCGCTCCACAGGGCATGTTCGTGCTGGGCCTGCCCTATGCCATCCTGCACGGCGGCTACCTGGGCTTGTTCCTCATCATCTTCGCCGCTGTGGTGTGCTGCTACACCGGCAAGATCCTCATCGCGTGCCTGTACGAGGAGAATGAGGACGGCGAGGTGGTGCGCGTGCGGGACTCGTACGTGGCCATAGCCAACGCTTGCTGCGCCCCGCGCTTCCCCACGCTGGGCGGCCGCGTGGTGAACGTGGCGCAGATCATCGAGCTGGTGATGACATGCATCCTGTACGTGGTGGTGAGCGGCAACCTCATGTACAACAGCTTCCCGGGGCTGCCTGTGTCGCAGAAGTCCTGGTCCATCATCGCCACGGCCGTGCTGCTGCCTTGCGCCTTCCTTAAGAACCTCAAGGCCGTGTCCAAGTTCAGTCTGCTGTGCACTCTGGCCCACTTCGTCATCAACATCCTGGTCATAGCCTACTGTCTATCGCGGGCGCGCGACTGGGCCTGGGAGAAGGTCAAGTTTTATATCGATGTCAAGAAGTTCCCCATCTCCATCGGCATCATCGTGTTCAGCTACACGTCGCAGATCTTCCTGCCTTCGCTGGAGGGCAACATGCAGCAGCCCAGCGAGTTCCACTGCATGATGAACTGGACGCACATCGCCGCCTGCGTGCTCAAGGGCCTCTTCGCGCTCGTCGCCTACCTCACCTGGGCCGACGAGACCAAGGAGGTCATTACGGATAACCTGCCCGGCTCCATCCGCGCCGTGGTCAACATCTTTCTGGTGGCCAAGGCGCTGTTGTCCTACCCGCTGCCATTCTTCGCTGCTGTCGAGGTGCTGGAGAAGTCGCTCTTCCAGGAAGGCAGCCGCGCCTTTTTCCCCGCCTGCTACGGCGGCGACGGGCGGCTCAAGTCTTGGGGGCTGACGCTGCGCTGCGCGCTGGTCGTCTTCACTCTGCTCATGGCCATCTACGTGCCGCACTTCGCGCTGCTCATGGGCCTCACCGGCAGCCTCACGGGCGCCGGCCTCTGCTTCTTGCTGCCCAGCCTCTTCCACCTGCGCCTGCTCTGGCGCAAGCTGCTGTGGCACCAAGTCTTCTTCGACGTCGCCATCTTCGTCATCGGCGGCATCTGCAGCGTGTCCGGCTTCGTGCACTCCCTCGAGGGCCTCATCGAGGCCTACCGAACCAACGCGGAGGACTAGGGCGCAGGGGCCAGCCCCCGCCGCGCTCCCGCGCTCGCTCCTCCGCCACCCACCCCACCCCCACCAGCCTCGTGCGCCCTGCCGCCGCGCTTGGGAAGCCAAGCTTTAAACATCTCTGGTTCCTAGTTTCTGATTATTGGGGATGGGGGGGTGGGAGGGATTAGGGATTCATGATCCGTCACGTCTGCGTTTCTGTTGTCCTTCCTTTTCCACAACACTCAGGTTGGAGGGGGAGGCGGGGCGCATTTGTGGGCAGGGTTTTCTGTCCTTCCAGGAGGGGCCCTGACAATTTGATTCCAGTCACCGAGGGGGGTGGGAAGGGAGAGAGAAGGGGCACAGCTCACAGGCGTGGAAACTTGACCTTGGGGGGACATTTCACATCCATCCCGTGCTCAGAATCTACAGCGTCCAGCCATTTCCAGCAAGAGCGCTTCCCGTTCTGGAGACGGTTCGACCCTGCAGCGGAAAAGGCTGATCGGGAAATCCATTTCGGGTGGGCGATTTTCCTTCAACGAAGCCGGGAGGCGAGAAGCCGCGGCGGGGCCAGTTTGCCTGCCGGTTTTCAGGAATCCAAACTCATCTTGTGCAATTTATTATCAGGTTGTGGAACTGTTCTACTGTGCGTGTGGTGTGCTCGTGGTGAATAAGATGAAATGTATTATCAGAAAAAAAAATCTATCTCTAATTTAGAGTGCGGTGCATAATTATATCCGCAAATAAAGAAGAAACAAAGGCGTGCGCGGCCTCGTGTAGGTTCTGTACGTTCGCACCAGCCGGGATCCCCTCGCGGTGGGCGGTGGGGGAACCGGCTCCAGCCGGTGAAACAGGAGGATGTGGAGGAGCAGGTGTGTTTAAAGGGTTCCAGGAGGGCTCCAAGGAGCTCCGAGGTTGGTTTGCACCAAGAGGAGGTTCTCCAGGGGTTCAGAGGAGGAGCATGCAGTAGCGGGCCCCTCAGCTGCCAGAAGAGTTTGTTTTTGAATCTCTTCCCCCGGGGCGGATCTATTTGAGAATTTGGCGGGTGCTCTCAATCAGCAATCCTGGGGGGTTCGCGGGGTGGGGGGGGAGCTTTTATGTACAAAAACCTACAAGTTTGTTCAACAGATATTTGAACACAGCCCATCAGGGCTGTGGCTGTGTTGCATGCCAGGACAAACTCAGCCCCTGCTGTCCTGGAACTTACAGTCTACTGGGGCGGGGAGTGGGGGGGTCAGGCCATAAAGAAGGACCCGCAGAAATCCACAACATGACCGCAGCCTGCGAAGAGACCTATAAAGGACGTCAGAAGTGAGTTGAGTATTTCACCAAGCCCCGAGGGTCAGCTGCCAACCCAGCTTCAAGGGCGTCTGTGACCTAGGAGAACAGCCCCTCAAGTCCAAGCTCAGGTTTGCACAGCCACAGCAAAGAGATCTGGGGCTCTCTAGAATTAAGAGCCTGGAGCCATTTAGGTCCCAGTCTCCCCTGATCTTGGGGGGACTGTTTGAGAATGTTATTTGCCTGAATTACCCAAAAGATCTAGTTCCTTTTTGTGCGGATCCGATTGGATCCCAGCACCTGCGCTGCCTGTGGAGCACCCATCCAAGGATTGTTGAAAGGTCAGGGCCGGGCTGTCCAGATGGGAGCTGGGAGCGCAGGACTGCTGGGCTGTTCCCGGGTCCTCTTTCACTGCGAGAAGCCACCACCGAGACAGAGGCTCGTTTGGAACGCTTTCTCCAGTTGTGAATGGTGCAGGGCAAAGAACCCTGGGAATAGCCAAGTAGGATGTGTGTTTCCCCCTGCCTGCTGCAACGGGCATGTGAGAGAGAGACTATGTGCAGATATGAGTGTGCGGTAGAGGAGGCTGTATCTGTGCACTGAGAGAGCCTTGGCAAATGTGTGGGTGTGCTCCGTGACGCGCCTGCAACAGAGGTGACCTCGCATCACCCTGATTCTGCAGCCACACAATAGGAGTGGAAGGGGAGGAGGATAGGATTTGGTGCCCTTGGCGGCCACTGAGGCTCTAAAGCTTTTTAAATGGGCCATTTGAGATGTCTGCTACCGTCCCCAAATTCCCCAACAAATTGCGCATTCAGGATCCGGGAATTAGCCATAGGGTCCTTGGTTTCCAGTCCCTCTAGGACCACTGATGTTTCCCAGGTCCGCAGGTGGGCGCTGATGGCTCAACCTCCTGCCCCACCTCCCTCGGCTTCTCAGAGGGTTTGTGGATCCTAGGGTGCACTTTCTGAGCTCAGTCTGTAGCCTTCAGATAAAGCCCATACTTCTACAGGGGAAGGGAAGGTGGGAACGCCAGGCTGCACCAGCTCTGTCCTTCCCATCCTTAAAAGGACAAACACGACTCCAGGCAGGCTCTGGGCAGCGCCTGCCATCTCCGCTGGCTCGCCTGCATCCGCTCCATTGAGCCTAGCTCCAGGTTTCATGCTCAGCTTGCAGCATTCTGAGTCCTGGGGGAGGGGGAGAGGAGCCCAAATGCTGAGGGTGGCATAGGCGGGAGAAGCAGTCCCCTAGACGCCTCATGGGGAACCCTAAATCCTCCTCAGCAGGACACCCATCCCCAGCTTGCATCAGGGCTACTGGGAGAAATTGGGAGCAAAAGCAGATGGGACCCATCTCTGCACCCCTAACCCCCCACCACCACCACCAAGTGTAGGGGTAGAAGTTGAAAGGAAGAAGTCATAAGCTCTCCCTGCAGTGGGCTCTTTGTACTAGTCCAAGGAAACAGATAGAAGAGGAGGGTCTGTGTCAGCCCCCTCCAGGCCTCCCATCAGTTCTCATAGTGTTCCACGGGCAGCTCACTCTGATAAGCTGTCACTATCTGTGTCCACCCCAGAGGTTTGTCTGTGTACCTGGCCCCTGGCCTCGGGACCCCGCAGGTAACTGCCAAGCCCCTTGTGGGTCAGAGGAATCCAAGATCACAACCACGGGGTCCTGAGACCACCCTGCCTTGCCCTCCAGCTGTAAGAGTGCAAGCTACCTGCGTTCAAAGAAGGTTCTCCCGAGTTGTAATTTGGGTAAACTCTTTCCCCAACAGCCTAAATTCATGTTGCCTCCTCCACCATCCTGCCTAGTTGATAATTATTGATTATTTCTAGTGCTTTATTTCAGGTCCTCAACATTTCCAAAGTGGGCTTCCAGTGGTCCCCACCCCACCCCCCAAACATAGAAGGATGCTATACTCTTGAACATGTTTTGTTATACAACCGACTTATCCCAGGGACTGATTGTTCCCCACTTAGGGACCTCAGAGGGAGGGAGGGAGGCAGCCAAATAGGCTCTGTGGGGACCATCCAGGAAGTAGAGGGGATCCAGGCCTGCTATTAGGGGGGAGAGATATCAGGGACAAAAGCCAGAGAGAGCGGTGGTCAAGGGGGGGGTGCAGATCCCTAGAAGAGCTCCATCCTCATTGTGCCTGAGGGTGTAGGGGGGAGCCCAGCCCTGGACATCCAAGGATTCCCCTATGGGGCTGGTCTGACCTCAGGGCCAGCCTTGGGTGTCCTTCCCCTTGCTCTTTTATAAAATTTTTCCTTTTCAATACTATGAAAAATTTCTAACATACAAAAAGGGTGAAAGAATTCTACACTGAACATACATACATATGCCCACTACCTAGACTGAATTATTAACATTTTATAACACTATATCTATCCATTTATCCTTCCAACAATCCACCTTTTTTTTTTTTTTTTTTTTGAGACAGAGTCTCACTTTGTTGCCCAGGCGAGTGAGTGCCGTGGTGTCAGCCTAGCTCACAGCAACCTCAATCTCCTGAGCTCAAGTGATCCTCCTGCCTCAGCCTCCCAAGTAGCTGGGACTACAAGCATGTGCCACCATGCCCGGCTAATTTTTTGTATATATATTTTTAGTTGGTCAATTAATTTTTTTCTATTTTTAGTAGAGACGGGGTCTCCCTCAGGGTGGTTTCGAACTCCTGACCTCGAGCAATCCTCCCGCCTCAGCCTCCTATAATCCACCTTTTTTTTAAAAAAAAAATGCACTCCAAAGTTGCAGACATCAGTATATTTCCCTCCCAAATTCTTTTTTTTTGAGACAGAGTCTCACTCTGTTGCCTAGGCTAGAGTGCCGTGGCATCAGCCTAGCTCACAGCAACCTGAAATTCCTGGGCTCAAGCAATCCTCCTGCCTCAGCCTCCTGAGTAGCTGGGACTACTGGCCCAGCTAATTTTTTATATTATATTAATTTTTTAATATATATTTTATATATTTTTAAATATATATATTTTACATATTTTCAGTTGTCCAGCTAATTTCTTTCTATTTTTTTTTCAGTAGAGATGGGGTCTTGCTCTTGCTCAGGCTGGTCTCAAACTCCTGAACTCAAATGACCACCTGCCTCATCTCCCAGAGTGCTAGGATTACAGCCACCACACCCGGCCCCCTCCCAAATTCTTAAGAATTCAGGATCAGTAACAGTGATATTCAGATAGCATGAGAGCAGTAGCAGCAGTAAGCTGAGCCATATTGGAGTATGAGGCAAAATAAATAAAGAAATAAAACCCAATACCCATTCTTTATTTCAAATTTTGTTATTTCATTCATCATGTTATTTTGAATATCATGATTCACTTACACATTAATTTTGATTTTTAAAAACACTGCATTACAATGTTATTTATCTTGCTTGCTGAATTTTTGCTGTTGTTGTTGTTGCATCTCTAAAATTCAGCTCCCCAAGCAAATGCCTCACTTGCCTCATGCTAGTCCTGGCCCTGGTAGTGCTGCTGGGCTAGGCAGATGAGCTCTGCCCCTAGAGATCTGGATGGAGTCTTTTCAAAAGTCTGACTACAACTGATTCCACATGATGCTGTGAGCACCACCTATGCCCATTGTAAGGTTCAGGAGGGGACAGGTGAGGACAGGGCCTCTGGCCAGAGACACCAATAGAGCCACGCATGGGGTGGGGTGGAGGGAGTTTTACACTTCCAAAAGCTCCTGGCAACCCTCTGGGGCTGGAATGGAAATAGTGAAAAGATTGAGGATGCTGTAGAGAGGATGGTACAGAGTCTAGACTGGGGAAGGAGGGACAGCTAGAAGGGATTAGAGGAATTATTGGTGTTATCCAGTACCTGGTTCAAGGTGGCAGGCAAACAGGATTTATCAAATATTTACTAAACACTGGCTACAGGCCACATACTGGGCTGTGGACTATTCTAGGCCCTGGGGATGCAGCAGTAAACAAGATGCACATAGTCTCTGTCATAGTTGTCAGTGCCTCACTCTATGTCCCCTACAGGCACCTCAGTTTGCCTGAAGCTATGGACCATGAGCTACTGTCAGTGCCTACACCTCTTTTCTCATCTCCCTGAGGGCCTTCTAGGATTCCTTGGGAGCACAATTCAGAATTGTTGGGGAGGTAATAGCCCCACAACACTCAACCAATTGGTGGTAAATGCTTGTCTCCTGTCCTCTGTGATGGGATTATTTAAAGTCTATTCCACAAGGTTTCTTGGACACCCCCAACAGGATTGGACCTCAGATGTCTACAAGCTCATCAAATCACCCTTTATTTATTTGGCTTCCCCCACTACCTACATCTCTCTTTCCCTAATTCCTCACTTCTACTTCCAGGGATCACCTCCAAATTACCTGCACCTGTATCTTTGTCTCAGGGTGTGCTTTTGGGGAAAGCTAAACTAAGACAGCTCCTGCATTCACGGTGCTTCAAATCTAGTACAGTGGGCCCCAAATATCTATTCACAAGCAGGTGCTAGGCTGGGTGAATCAGAATCAAATGGAGAGTGTTTTAGAGATTCCTGCTCACCACCCAAGCCCTAGATTCAGGTTTAGAAACAACTTCCTCCTCCTTCTCTTTTAAGTCCTGATGTGCCAATGGATTGGGATCATTCAGAAAGTTTGGTCAATGGGTGGGTGGATGGATGGATAAACGGATGGATCAGTGGAAAGATGCTTTCAGGAACAGGTCAATGGTTGGATGGATGAGCCAATGAATAGATGGGTAAGTGAATGAAAGGATGGATGATAGATGAATAGGTCAGTGGATGAAGAATCAATAAGTGAATCAGTAGATGAAAAGAAGAAAAGAAGGAAAGATAAATGGATCCATGACAATAATCTTTAGGTATAGTAAACTCCACAGGGCAGGGATGGTCTCTGTTTGCTCCCTACTGTATCTCTGCTATCTAACACAGAGCTGGTATATAGAATGTTCTTAATAAAATTCATTCAATAAATAAATAGATTCATGCATTTTCAAAAAGGTTATCAACACATTAAAAGTACTGAAGTCACAGGAAAGTATGAGGTCAGCCAGGATGGTGAATGAAAATAAGAAAAGGCTGGGGACAATCTCTTGAGCCTATAATGCCAGCAACTTGGGAGGCTGAGGCAGGAGGATTGCTTGAGCCCAGGAGTTCAAGACCAACCTGGGCAATATAGTGAGACCCTGTCTCTAAAAAAATACATAAATAAATAAAAGAAAAATAAAAAAAAATGAGTGAGGCATGGTGGCATGAGGCTGTGGTCCCAGTTGCTCAGGAGGCTGAGGCAGAGGGATCATTTGAGCCCAGGAGTTCATGGCTGCAGTGAGCTATGATCATGCCATTGCACTCCAGCCTGGGTGACAGAGCAAGACCCTGTCTCTGAAAAAATTAAATTGAATTAAATTAAAGCAAATGAATAAGAAAATCACTGGGCCAAGGACCTTTGGCAACAAGGCCAGGCAAAAGAAGAGAAGGAGGATTAAGATTGGTAAAATATAGTCTAAGAGGTAGGAGAACAATAAAAGGAGAATGATGTCCGGAAATGGAGGAAGGACAGGTTTCAAGAAGTAGGAAGTGATAAGAATTTTTTTCCTTTTTCTGGACAAATAGCACCTTGACTTGGGCCAGACATGTAGATGTGAATACTCTTTGTTTCTAAAGCTTGGAGTGGAAGAAAGACACCTAGAAGCTTCTCAAAGAAGAGTGAGATCGAGACTGGGAAACAATTCTCATGAAGCCTCTACTGTGAAGAGGGTGGATGAAGAGGGGGAGTCCAGGAACACAGTGAGTGAGCAGACCACAGGCAGCTGCAGAAAAAGGAGTCTCGTGAACGAGTGTGAGGATGGAAAGCAGGCTGTATTACAGTGGGTTTCCCCAGCAACAGATCCTGATACTAGGCTCACATGTGACAAATTAGAGGGAAGTACTTCATGTGGGAATTGACACCAGGAAGTGCTGGTAGCTCAGTGGAGAAGTAAGAAGGGAAGGTAAAGGAAGAAGGCCAATTCGGGGAACTATATGGGCAGGGAAGCCCCTAAGAATCCATCTGAGACCTCTGGGAGATTTCAGAGTAATCACATCTGAGGGAAAGAAGCCCAGGTAGTTGTCCTCCAACTTGCATCAGTTATGGGTGGAGGGCTGCTCACAGGGGTGTAAACTCCCTAGCACTTCCAGCCTGCCCTGTGCTGCCCCAGCATGTTCCTACAGCCAGAGAAAGCCCTCAGAGAGCCACAGGCACTTGTAGTAAGAAGCCAGTGGGTCAGTGTGCATGGGAGCTGTGAGTGCCTAGGGGAATACAGGAAGGGCTCCAATGGGGTCTGCTATAGGGACCTGAGGACAGGTCTTGGAGACCCAGATGAGAGCAGTGTGATTTGGCCCAAGCCTCAAGCTCAAGAGACTTTCGATTTTAGCTGAGAGTCAAGGGGACCCTCAATAAAAATGTTGATCTTGATTGAACTCTGTTCTCCCAAGATCAGACTAATCTAAGGGGAAGAATCCCCCAAATCCCAAAACTGCTTGAGCCTTTGGGAAACTCTTTTTTTTTTTGAGACAGAGTCTCACTTTGTTGCCCAGGCTAGAGTGAGTGCCATGGCATCAGCCTGGCTCACAGCAACCTCAATCTCTGGGGCTCAGCGATCCTACTGTCTCAGCCTCCCGAGTAGCTGGGACTACAGGCATGCGCCACCATGCCCGGCTAATTTTTTGTATATATATTTTTAGTTGGTCAATTAATTTATTTCTATTTTTGGTAGAGACGGGGTCTTGCTCAGGCTGGTTTCGAACTCCTGACCTTGAGCAATCCACCCGCCTCGGCCTCCCAAAGTGCTAGGATTACAGGCATGAGCCACCACGCCTGGCCCTTTGGGAAACTCTTGAAGGGGTTGCTGATCTCTCAGATCTATTACCTATTTCTCTCTTTTGGGCTTTGTCAATTTACCTGGTGCTATGGTTTGGATGTGGTTTGTTCCTGCCAAAACTCATATTGAAATTTGACTCCCAGTGTGTCAGTGTTGGGAGGTGGGGCTCAGTGGGAGGTGTCTGGGTCATGGGGACAGATCCCTCATGAATAGATTAGTGCCCTCCTCCTGGAGTGAGTTCTCACACTGATGGGACTTGATTAGTTAGTGCAATAGCAGGTTGTTCATTCTTGTGTTTGATCTCTTTGCATACAATGGACTACTTCCCCTTTTGTTTTCTGCCATGAGTTGAAGCAGCAAGAGACCCTCACCAAATGGGCTGCCTGATCTTGGACTTTCCAGCCACCAGAATCGTGAGCTATATCAAACCTTTTTTCTCTATAAATTACCCAACCTCATGCATCCGGTTACAGCAACACTAAATGGACTAAGACACCTGGGATCCATCAACTAGCAACCTGGTGGGTGTGACTATTATAAGTTGGTTTGTATGTTTGGACAAAGAGTGGTGAAACTAAAATTTTTTTAAAAATTTGATTTGCATGAGATAGTGAGGAGCTTCCTGGATAAGGAATGATTCTAAGGAAAGAGAAAATAGTAAAGCCAGGATTAGGGTGGGGAAATTCTAAAACTGGTGTGACATCTGACACTCAACTGTATACCTGATCCTGAAAATGGAGTTATGGCTGGCCCTAGGAAGAGGGGTTCTTTGAGTAAAAACATAAAGCTGTTCAGGAAAAATTTCTGTAATATATTGAGTGCCAAGTCATATTGCTTTGAGGCTCTCCATTTTAAGTCAAACATAATGGGCAGCAAAGCACCCCTATCCTTACCTACAAAGGATATCTGAGAAGTTATGGGAACTTCAAGTGCAATCATGGAAAGGTCCATGTGCAATCACGGAAAGGTCCAGCAAGAGAGGGAAAGAGTGTCACAGGATTCATGGAGCTGGGAGTTCTCCTGGCAACTTCCAGGAAAACCAAGGGACTTTTAGGCAGGGAAAAAAATACTGCATGCCTGCAAAAGCTCCTGAGTAAGCAAGTAGGAGCAAGATTCAGGGAAATTTGAATTAACTGATAATGTCATTCCAACCTGAAGGCAGATTCATAAGTATAAAAGTAATGAGTACCTCATAATTTAAAGTGCTAGACATGGAAAATAACCAAATTATGGAATAAACTATAACTTGTGGTTTCAGTAATATTGTAGAATAGGTAACTTGGAAGGGACTATGCTACTAATATCTAAAAATGCTGGATCAAATATGACATCATTTTAAATGCAGAGCTAAGCTTAAAAAAATAAAAAGATCACACAGCACATGCTTAATTTTTTTTAAAAAAAGAAAAGGAAATGCTTAGATGCAAGCAATCAAGAAAGAATGGAAAACCAGAGAAAGAATCACATATGTGCTTGCCTGGGGGTGACTTATTGTCACCAGTAACCTAGAAATTTATCCTTAATACCTACAGAAGACAAGAATGGAGGTTTTGGCCCTGGAACATGAAGAATTAGAACCATGTCTCAGCAAAAAGCCAAGACCCCCTAAAAACTTTTCATCACTTACTGAAAGGGTGGCCAAAGACAAATCTCTCCATGGCACAGGAAGAAGACTGGGATGATTGCTAGACTTTACCTGATCTTTGTGTGAAAAAACAAAGTTCTCAAGAGAATTAGTAATCATGAGTCTGTACCTCACATGGGCTTGCAATTCAAATTTAACTACCTGTCTACTCTAAAAATGCCAAGCCAGGAAATTAATGTAAAATATAAGTTTCTGGCTGGTGATACTTCTGGGACATCAGAAAGAAACATACATATTAATTCTTTGGTGGTATGTGCCTTCAACCCAATCTAGATTGAGTTGTTACAGAAAAGGACTCACCGAAATGAGCTAATTATAAAAAGCTACAAAATATCAGAGGACCCTATCACCAAAATAGTGAGTCAACATACACACAAAAAACATAGTATTATACTCTGAAGCATTTCAGATAATAGAATAACTTTGTAGAGACCATAAAAGATATCTTTCAAATTACTCAAGAAATAAGATGATCAAATGAAACAAAAAAACAAGACACTGAAAATAAAACCAACTAGATTTATAAAATCTCTTTGAAAAATAGCTTCTATGACTGAAAAAATATAATAATTAATATTTAAAAATCAATAGATAGATAACACGAAAGAGGGAGTTAGGCAATTTGAAGATATACCTGAGTAAATAACCCAGAAGGGGGTAGGGAGATATAAATATGTGAAAACTATGAATGAGAGTGTAAGTGAAATTCAAAACAGAATAAGAAGACAATGAGTTCCAGAATAAGAGAAGAGAAATGAGAGACCAAAGAAGACACAAACCATCAATCTGAAGAACACAACAGTTAAAAGCAGTATTTAAAAAAATCCCTGATACTCAGATACACTGCAATGAAATTTCAGTATATAAAAAACAAACAGAAAGACTTAAAGGCAACCACCTAAAAAATGAGTAATTCTGGCCAACCACAGTGGCTCATGCCTGTAATCCTACCACGTTGCAAGGCTGAGGCAGGGGGATCACTTGAGGCCAGGAGTTTGAGACCAGTCTGGGTAACGTAGCAAGACCCCAACTCTAGAAAAATTTAATTTCTACTGTGCAAAGTTCTATTGGACAGCATTGGTCTAGTATATTAGTCAGTTTTCTTTTGCAATAATATTGCATAGCAACCCCAGAATTTCAGTGGTTTATAAGAATAAACATCTTTCTTGTTCAGAGGTCCATGGAGGAGCTAAAACTTTAGATTGAAGGCTGGCTGTGCTTGGCTCCAGAGTGCAGTTTGGGTTCATATTTGCTTCATGTGTCTCTTATCCTCTTTAAACACAGGTGTTCTTCTCATGACTAGTAGCAGAAGTGCAAGAGAGCAGTCTAACCACACAAGCACATTTAAAGCCTCTGCTTGAATCACGTTCAGTGACAGTCCATTGGCTAAAAGCAAGCCACACAGCCAAGCCCAATAGCAATGTCTACAGTGAGAAGCCCTACAAAGATATATGGCAAACAGTATCAGATGTATAATCCCATTGTAAAGTAGCAAAAAACTAGGAATAATAATCCACTCTGCCTTACCCATACACAGTGCTTATTTCTTTTCTGAAAAGGTTATACATTCATATGGTTAAAAAATCAAATGTATATCAAAAAGTATGCCATAAAAAAGTCTCCCACACCTGACCCACCAGGCTTGTCCCCCTTTTATTAGTTTGTCTGTTTGCATCATATTATAAGCAAAAAAAAAGTATATTTCCTCCTCAAAAGGAGTTCACTATACACTGTATGGTTCCTTAATTTATTTCTTTTAAAAATATATCTTGGAGTTTTTTCATATTAGTATACACCAATGTAATTCTTTTTTTTTTTTTTGAGGCAGAGTCTCACTCTATTGCACGGGCTAGAATGCCATGGCATCCGCCTAGCTCGCAGCAACCTCAAACTTCTGGGCTCAAGCAATCCTTCTGCCTCAGCCTCTCGAGTAGCTGGGAATACAGGCATGCGCCACTATGCCCGGCTAATTTTTTCTATATATTTTTAGTTGTCCATCTAATTTCTTTCTATTTTTAGTAGAGATGGAGTCTCACTCTTGCTTAGGCTGGTCTTGAACTCCTGACCTTGAGCCATCCTCCCGCCTTGGCCTCCCAGAGTGCTAGGATTACAGGCGTGAGCCACCACGCCTGGTCCACAAATGTAGTTCTTAAATTTACACTCACATATTTCCTGGTGTCTCTGCTTGTTTTCCTCTTTCTCAGTTTAAGGATGGGTACCTTCAGATGTCTGAAACAATAGGCTTGTGTTGGAAGGCAACAACACATCTGATTGTTTGGGGGGGAGGGCTTGCTCCCAATGTGGCCTACGAACTGTTAATAGACATTCTTGAGAAAGGTCTGAGGTCTCATCTCTCACCAAGCATGTCTATTCGGAGCCACCCTTTATGATTGACTTGATTTTATCTCTCAAACTTAAGTGTTCCAGTATTATCCCGCTAGCTAGTAGACAGAGGGAAATGGGACAGGGGAGAGTGTGCCCAATGCTTTTAGGGCTAAAACTGGGAGTGGGTCACATCACTTCACCCCCACCCCCACTGGCCAGAACTTTGTCGCTGGATCACATCTGGCTAGGTGACCATCAAAAGAAAGAAAGGGAGACTATACACATTGGGGAACAATTAACAGTCCTTTTCTCAGTGGTTGAGGTCTTAGGGAGAGGCTACAGTCTAACTCCTAGTCAGTGGGAGTTAATAAGTCTATTTTTAAACTTTATATTGCGTTATAAAATATACATACGAAAAGTACACAAATCATAAGTGCACGACTTGGTGAATTTTCACAAAGTGAACACACCTGCATAGTTAGCGCCCATGTCAAGAAATTGAACCACCAGTACCCCAGGGTTCGAGTTTCCTTCGCCACCAGAAGGAAGAGTCACAGGGAAGGGGATTCGTTTACCCAGCTCGCCAGGCAGAGGCGGGGCCCGGGACGGTCTAGGCTAGGGTGCGACACCAGACAAATGGGGCGTGGCCAGGTGGAGAGGCGGGGCCCGCCAAGCTCCGCCAGGTCTTCAGGCCAGGAAGGGGCGGTGGCTAATGGCGTCACGCATGGGGGCGGGATTTCCTGGCCCGCAGTCCCGGCTAGAGCGAAGGGGCGTGGTCACTTATGAGCGGTAAAAAGGGACGAGGCTAAGCAAAGGCCGAATTTCGCAGCTGGAATGGGCAGTCCCGAAAGCGGGCGGGGCCACTGACGGCGAGTCGGGTGGAAAGGTTGGCTGGGCTTCGCGAGGGGAAGGGCTTCGAGGCACTTTAGGGCCGGAGGCGCGCGGCGTGACGCTGGGGGCGGGGCCTCGTGGCGCCTGGGCTGCGGCGAGGGGCGGGGCCGGACGCACGCTCCAAGATGGCGGCGAACGTGTTCCCGTTCCGCGACGCCCGCGCTGCGCCGGATCCGGTGCTGGAGGCCGGTCCAGTGGCACACGGGCCACTGCCGGTGCCTCTGGTGCTGGACAACGGGTCGTTTCAGGTCCGCGCCGGCTGGGCATGTCCCGGACTGGACCCGGGCCCCGAGCCGAGACTGCAGTTCCGCGCGGTGTGCGCCCGCGGGCGTGGCGGCGCGCGGGGCGGGGCGGGCCCGCAGGTGGGCAATGCACTGGGCAGTCTGGAGCCGCTGCGCTGGATGCTGCGCTCGCCCTTCGACCGCAACGTGCCTGTCAACCTGGAGCTGCAGGAGCTGCTGCTTGACTACAGCTTCCAGCACCTGGGTGTCTCCTCACAGGTGAAGAGCCGGGTGGGCTGGGCTGGGCTTGAGGGTGGGGTGAGATCTTGTCTCCCCTCACTCCGCTTTCCGAGAGATAATAGTCATTTCAGTTGTTCCGATAGTCATTTCGTCAGTCGATCGTCATTTCGTCAGTCGAGCAAAAAGATACTAAGCGCCTGTACTAGGCGCTGCGGGTATAACAGCAAATAGAACACTGCATCTTTTCTCTTGGAGTACACATTGGGGCATTTATGCTCTTTGGTAATATCCTGATTTATTAACAAATATGTATTGAGCACCTACTCTGTCTCAGGCACTCTTTTAGGTACTTAGAATACATCTGTACCATAACAAAACTTCCTGGGCTTATGGAAAGATACTCTAGTATAAAAAGACAGACAATAAACAATAGAATTATGTAGTAGAGTCTATGCCATGATAGGAGAAGAGGGAGTTATATTTTTTTCAATAAGATGGGCAGGGGAGTACTCATGGGTAAGGTGATGTTTGAACAAGGACTTCCAGGAGGTGATTAATGGAGCAAGCTATGTGTATATCTGAGGGAAAGGTATTCTAGTCAGAGGGAGTAGACAGTGAAAAAGGTCCTAAGGCCAGGGTGTGCCCTGATGCTAATTGCAGGGTAGGTGGAGTGAGGGTGAGAGTAGTACCTGGAAGAGGTACTACCTGCATTTGATCTTACCTGCTTTGAAAAAAGCAAGGTGTGATGGAAGAGGTACTACCTGGAAAAGGATGTCAGAGAGGTAGTGAGGGGGCAAATCACACACCTTCAGGCTTTTACTCTGAGTGAAATGGGGAGCCTTTGCAGAGTGTTGAGCAGAGGAAGAACGTGACTGAGTTTCAGTACAGTCACTGTTGCTGCTTTATGGAGAATGGACTGTCATGGGTCATAGGGTGGAAACGGGGACCAGTTAGGAGGCTGTTGCAGTAACCCAGGTGAGGGATGACAGTGATTTAGATGAGGGAGATAGCAGGGATTGTGGTTAGAAGCAGTTGGGTTCTGGAGACATTTTGAAGAAAGAGCCAACATGATTTGCTGACAGTTTGGATGGCACTTAATAAATTACTATACTTTCATATTTTCCTGTAGAGATGAGAGTTTTACAGTTGCTACTGATCAGGTTTTTGATTAAGAGACCAAAAGCAAATTCAGCCCTGCAATAAGGGTTTTGGGTTCTTTTATGCTTTAAAAGAGTATTCTGTTACCACTCATCCGTTTGCCTTTTTCTTTCAAAGTAGGGTTGCGTTGATCATCCCATAGTTTTGACAGAAGCTGTGTGCAACCCACTCTATTCACGACAAATGATGTCAGAGCTTCTTTTTGAGTGCTATGGGATTCCCAAGGTTGCCTATGGGATAGACAGCCTCTTCAGCTTCTACCACAATAAGCCAAAGAACTCGATGTCCAGTGGGCTCATCATTTCATCTGGATACCAGTGCACGCATATTTTACCCATCTTAGAAGGAAGGTGAGTTGCACTTGTGTTGTTTAAGTGCTATTTTGAGAAGCATTCAGGAAACATTTAGTGCCTTCTTTAAAGGCAGAGTGGAAAGAGCAAGTAGCCCAGGAACTGAGCCTCTGGGTTTGGCATTGACCTACCTCACTGTGGGACTATGCGTAGGTCACTTTACCTCTCCTTTGTGACCTCCTGAAGGGAGTTAGGGTGGATGGTATCTTAGGTCCACATCCGTAATTTGACAATTTTATAGTTTTGATTTGTGGGGAGATAGCCAACACAGTATCTGCAGGTAGTAGCTACTCAGTAAACATGTTTTAAATAAATTATTTGAATAAATTTAAGTTAGACCATCTTTGTATTCTGGAGTACAGAATACAAAAGAGTACCCGTTTTGACTAAGACTTTTATTTTTTAAATTTAAAGCTCTTCAGTCACTATGGTTTAGATCTTTCTTTTCAGGTACAGTGCCTGGCAAATAATAGGCACTTATTAAGTATTTCTGAGTTGACTAGAAGGCAAGGGTAGTTTATATCATATTTAAAATCTGTTCCCACTTTATAGTTGGGCTTTCACTGTCTGTTAAGAGACTAGGGCAGCATTTTGCTCTTCTGAGTTTCTCATAGTACATAAGGAAGTGTGTACTGTAGGCAGAGAGCACTGGCTTTGAAGCCGAATGCTTGAGTTTACATCTTCTGCTTAACCTCTTCACTTAGTTTCCTAAGATGTAAAATTGGGAAAAACTGATTTCTCAGGGTTACCCTGAAGATGAAATGAGATAATGTAGATGATGGCACTTTGTTAATTTGAAAGCAGTCTGAATATTTAAGTCAAAATAAATGTCATTGAATTTATTGGGAACTATAATAGGAATTTTTCTTGAAGTTTCCATGAAAATCTATGAAGAAAAAAATAATTCTTAAACATTACCAAACACTTCTGAAGTATGGAGTTCTCTATTTCACATAAACAATACACATACATTTAAAATAACATGTTATTTTTGTTGTATTGAGAGAAAATTATTTTACCTGAAGGCTAAGAAATTATTAGATTGGATAAAATATCCTGTTCTATGCTGGCATCTACTGGTGAAGTATGATATAGCAGTAACATTTAGTATACAGCAAGTTCCTAGTGCTCTTACTTTGTCACATTAGGAAAATAAAGTTACTCTGGTTCTTTTCCCCTTTGGGTAATGTGAAAGGGATCTGACTTTTAGGAGATTGCAGTAAGGTAGTGTGTGTGTGGTTACCTAATATGTTTGCATCAGAAGTGGATTGTCTAGCAGAGTTCTCAAACTCTGGCCTGCACCAGAGTCACCTGAGGATCTTGTTAAAATACAGATTCCCTAGCCCAGCACAAATGAGTCCTGGGAATTGGCATATTTGTAACATTTTCCCCAGCTGTTTCTGAGATATTTGGTCCCAGGACCACAGTTTGAGAAATACATGATGAGACACATAAAGGTCTGACTTTGGAGAGCATGTTCTTTCTGTTAAACCTTGTTTCTTTCTGAGACTCTGGCCATAGGTTAGATGGTCAGGTGTCTGGGTGTGGACTAGGAATTCCTGCCTGGATAAGAGGTCGGACCAAGAGAACTTCAAAGTCCCTTCCAACTGTAAGGTTTTGTGTTTCCTCTGATGATCTGTTTCTTCCAAGATGCTCCATATTCTCTCCTCTGTGTTGCCAAAAATTGCAGTGCTGTTTTCTACTGCTTGGTTGTAGATTAGATGCTAAGAACTGCAAACGCATCAATCTTGGAGGAAGCCAAGCAGCTGGCTACCTCCAGCGTCTCCTCCAACTGAAGTACCCTGGGCACCTGGCAGCTATCACTCTCAGCCGCATGGAGGAGATTCTGCACGAGCACAGCTACATTGCTGAGGACTATGTGGAAGGTAATGAAGAGGACATTTGCCTGCAGCTTTTGGATATTGGCTACCTTTGGGGTGATCCTTAAGTTGTTACTAGGATGACTCTTTGCTTGCTTACTTTTTTACTCTAAAGTATATTTTTTAGTACCTCTTACCCCTTTGCTATTCATTTCCTTAAACTGTTGAATAAACCAGTAACTTACATAGGTAGGTTCCCTTCACAAGTGGTAGCTTTTACAGCTTGCTTCTAATACAGGTCTTGGGATTATACAACTTTCAACTTTTTCCAGAAGTGAAACATTCATTTTTTTTTTTTTTTTTTTTTGAGACAGAGTCTCACTTTGTTGCCCAGGCTAGAGTGAGTGCCGTGGCATCAGCCTAGCTCACAGCAACCTCAAACTCCTGGGCTCAAGTGATCCTACTGCCTCTATGCTGACATCTCCCAAGTAGCTGGGACTACAGGCATGCGCCACCATGCCCGGCTAATTTTTTCTATATGTTTTTAGTTGGCCAATTAATTTCTTTCTATTTATAGTAGAGACGGGGTCTCCCTCTTCTTGCTCAGTCAAGAGTTTCGAACTCCTGATGTTGAGCAATCTGCCCGCCTCGGCCTCCCAGAAAGCTAGGATTACAGGCGTGAGCCACCATGCCCAGCTGTGAATCATTCTTAAGAGTGAGCAAAACATACTATATTAAAAATAGTTTAAGTTTGAAGACAATTGAAATAGTTTCATCATGCCATTAGAGTAGAATCCATGCTCCAGAAGCATACCTTTCTCTCTTCAAACTTGTCTTGAACTTTTGGTTGTATTTTACTTCAAATTGAAGTATCACTTTTTTTTTTTTTTTTTTGAGACAGAGTCTTGCTTTGTTGCCCAGGCTAGAGTGAGTGCCGTGATGTTAGCCTAGCTCACAGCAACCTCAAACTCCTTGGCTCAAGCAATCCTTCTGCCTCAGCCTCCCGAGTAGCTGGGACTACAGGCATGCGCCACCATGCCCGGCTACTTTTTTCTATATATATTAGTTGGCCAAGTAATTTCTTTCTACTTATAGTAGAGACAGGGTCTTACTCTTGCTCAGGCTGGTTTTGAACTCCTGACCTTGAACAATCCACCTGCCTCAGCCTCCCAGAGTGCTAGGATTACAGGTGTGAGCCACCGGGCCCAGCCAGTTCCTCATAAATTTTAATAGTTTAAATAAAACCTGAGGCTGTGGACAATACTACAGTTACACAACTCTGCTCTATGTTTTCTTGGATTTTTTTGTTGGCATTGGAGGTGCTGACTCCAGGTGGCCCATAGTGAGCTCCTGAAAGGCAAAAGCCATGTCTTTTTTCTTTTTTTTAACTTTAAATTATGGTGAAAACTACATAACATAAAATCTACCATTTTAACCCCCCTTTTAAAAAATTTTTTTAAAGAGGTAGAGTCTTCCTTTGTCACCTAGGCTGCAATCATGGCTTACTATAACCTTGAATTCCTGGGCTCAAGCGATCCTTGTGCCTCAGCCTCCTGAGTAGCTAGGACTACAGGTACATACCACCATACCCAGCTAATTTTTTAAATTTTTTGGAGAGTCTTTCTGTGTTGCCCAGGCTGGTCTCAAGCTCATGGCTCAAGCAGTCCTTCTGCCTCGGCCTCTCAAAGTGTTGGGATTATAGACATGAGCCATTGAACCCAGTCTTGTCACTATTTTATATTTTAGCTATTAGTTGGGTAACGGTGGCTTATTGAGGTTTTAATTTGTTTTTCCGTAATGGCTAAAAATGTTGAACATATTTACTTACTCTTTTTCTTTTATTTTTTAAATTGACAGATAAAATTGTATATATTTATCATATACAACATGATGTTTTGAAGTGTATGTATGTTGTAGAATGACTAAATCCAGCTAACTAACATATGCATTACCTCACATAGTTATCATTTTTTGTAGTGAGAACACTTAACACCTCTCTCAGCATTTTTCAAGCATACAATGTATTTCTGCATCCTGATTATCTGGCAAAAAAAAATACAATGTATTATTATTGAATATATTTTTAAGTATATGTTTGCCTTCTGTATATCCTCATTGGTAAAATGTCTGTTCATGTGTTTTGCCTATCTTTTAGTAGGCCAAAGTAGGTTGTTGGTTTTTTTAATATAGAGCTTTGATAGTTCTTTGTATATTCTGAATATAAGTCCTTTGTTGGCTATATGACTTGGAGATGTTTTCTCCTGGTCTTTATATTATCTTGATTTTCTTAAGTGTCTTGCATTAAAAATAGTTTTTATTTTTGATAAAGTCCTATTTATCATTTTTCTTTTATGGATTACGGTTTTGATGTCATGTCTAAAGACCCTAAGTATGAAGATTTTTCTCTGATGTTTTCTTCTGTAGGTTTTATATTTCTATGTTTACATTGACTTCTGTGATCCATTTTGAGTATACTTTGTAAGTTGTGAGGGGTTAGGTCACTGTTCTTTTTTTTTTTTTTTTTAATTTTGTATATGGATGTCTAATTATTCCATGTTATTTGTTGGAAGGATTATTGTTTGTGAAGAGCAGGCTGTCCCTAAGACCACTCCCAGGTGTAATGATTTGCTAGAAGGACTCACAGGACTCATTTAATTCATGGCTATAGTTTATTACAGTGTAAGGATACAAAGCAAAGATGCCAAAGAGGAAAGTGTATGGGGTGAAGTTCAGAGGCAACCAGGCACGAGCTTCCAAAAGTCTTCCAGTGGAGTGACACAAGACACACTTAATTCCTTCAGCAGTGAGTTGTGATGACACATATGAAATGATTTTTACTAGGGAAGCTCATTAAAGACCCAGTGCCCAAAGTTTTTATTGGCGGCTAGACATGTAAATACCTTCTGCTAACATGTACCAAAATTCCAGCCTTCTAGAAGGAACACAGGTATTCAGCATAAACCATCTTGTTTGCACAGTCTAGGCAAAATGCGCCACACTTACTAGGGAAAGTTTTATATAGGTATAGGGAACTGTTAACTGGCCAGGTTCCCAGATGCTAGCCAAGGACCGAGCTTCCAAGCAGGTCTTTGTAGGGGATAGCAGTCTCAGGCTGCTTTTGAATGGATTTTGAGTTTCCTGAAATGCTTTTGCTGAGTCAGTTAAGATGATCGTGTGGTGTTTCTGCTTTAGATTGTTCATACGAGGGATTATAATGATTGCTTTTGAATATGAAACCAGCCTTGATTTTTAGGGGAGATACAAACCTACTCATTTGTGTATATTACTCTTTTATATGTTGCTGGATTTGATTTGGTAATGTTTCATGGGTTTTTTTGACTATAGTCATGAGGGACGTTGGCATATAGTTTCCTTGTAGTACTGTCTTTGTGTGGTTTTGGTGTCAGGGCAATACTGGCCTTGTTAAATGAGTTGAAAAGTGCTCATAGAACTTTCTGAAAAAGATTGTATAAATAATTGATTTTTTAAATATGTGGTAGCCTTCTCCAGTTGGAACCATTTAAGCCTAGGGATTTCTTTTTCTGAAAGTCTTTTAACCATGAATTAAGTTTCTGTAATAGGCATAAGACTATTCAGGTAACCTTGTTGATTTCTTTTCTTTATTATTTCCTTCCTTCTCCTTGGTTTAGGTTTATTTTGCTCTTTTTTTCCCCTAGTTTCTTAAGGTAGAAGCTTTGATTATTATGAGGCCATTCTTTTTAATATTATTGTTTAATGCTGGTAATTCCCCTCTCAGCATTGCTTCATCTGTGTCCCAAAAGTTTTTATATATTTTCATTTTTACTGACTTCAGATATTTTCTAATGTCCTTCAAGACTTCTTCTTTAAGCAATTGATTATTGCAGATAACTAACAAAATGACCAAAAAAAAGAAAAAAAAAATGTGGGTTTTATGTCCAAGTGTTTGAAAATTTTCTTATCTTTCTGTGATTTATTTCTAGTTTAATTCTGTTGTGGTCAAATAACTCTCTTTGTCCGATGTCAATTAAATTTGTTTATTTTATGACCCAGAATATAGTCAACTGTGGCAAAAGTTTGATATATACTTGCAAAGAATACACACACTGCTCCTGTTGGGTGGAGTGTTCTGTGCTGTCATTTAGGTTCTGTTGGTGGTGGTGTTCAGTTCTTCTGTATCCCTGTTTATTTTCCATCTACTGGCTCTACTGATATTGAGAAAAGAATGTTGAAGTCTGTAGGTGTAATTGTCGATTTTCCTATTTCTCCTTTCATTTCTGTCAGCTTTTGCTTTCATGTATCTGAATCTCTTTTGTTAAGTACGTGTTTGGGATTCTTAAGTCTTCTTGGCTAATTGACCTTTTATCATTATGTAACATCCGTCCTTCTCCTTGGCAATTTGCTTTGCTTTGAAGTCTACTTGAGTATTAATATAGCCACTCCAGCTTCCTTTTGATCAGTGTGCACATGGTACATTTTTCCATCCTTTTACTTTTCATCTACCTATACCATTATAGTCAGAGTGAATTTCTTAGTAGTTGGGTCATTTTTTAAAAATCTGTTTTGTCAATATCTTTTAATTGGTATGTTAAGACCATTTACAGTTAATTATTAATATATTTGAATTTAGGTCCACCTTTTTATTTCTTTTTTGTTGTTCTGTTATTTATTGTTCCTCTTTTTCTCTCTCCTGCCTCTTTTTAGGTTATTTGAACTGTTTTTTCTTGTTTTTTAGTATTCCATTTTAATTTATCTGGTTTTTATTCCTGTATCTCTGTGTAGGTTTTTCTTTTTTTTTTAGTGGCTGCCATAGAGATTACAGGAAACACAACTTTTCACAGTCTACTCAGAATTAATATTTACCACTTCAAGTGGAATGTAAAAATGTTAGCACTATACAGACTCTTTTATCCTTCCCATTTTATGTTGGAGTTGTTTTATATGTTACAGCTACATACACTAGAAACCCATCAGACAGTGTTATGATTTTTACTTTAAATTGTCAAACACATTTTAGAGAATTCATGGCGAGATTAGTCTATTATGTTTAACCAGATTTTCATCATTTCCATTGCTCTTCCTACATTCCTGATGTTCCAAGCTTCCTTCTGGTGCTGTTTCTATCTGAAGAACTTTATTTAGCAGTTCTTTCAGAAGAGCTCTGCTGGCATGATATCCAGGTTTTATAGCTGCATTTAGTTGATTGAGTGGATTCACAGATTGGGTGGAGTGTGTTTTCTCCATCGTAAACCTATATATGGAGCCCAGGTATTGATGTTTTAATTTTTGTGTTAATAGTCCATTTCATAACTTCCAAAATTATTTCTTTGAAGAATTGCAGAAATGGCGGTGCCCTGATTATTATGAGAACAACGTCCACAAGATGCAGCTCCCATTTTCCAGCAAGCTCCTTGGCAGCACCCTGACCTCCGAGGAGAAACAGGAAAGGCGGCAGCAGCAACTGCGGCGGCTGCAGGAGCTCAACGCCCGGCGACGGGAGGAGAAGCTGCAGCTGGACCAGGAGCGGCTGGACAGGCTGCTCTATGTGCAGGTAACAGCAGATGCAGGGATGCGCTCCCAGCCATGCTCAACAAGATGGTCCCAGAAAATTCTCTTCCTATGTATCTTTCCTTGGCCATAAAATGCATTGACCGTCTAAGTCCCCGTTGGGGTCAAGAATGAGTCTGGGGGATCATCAGTGTAGTGTACATAAAAGCAGCTTTTTCTCAAAGAGCTGTAAGCTCCAGCTTTATTGATTTGTTTATTTTGGCCTTATAATCTCCTGTATTTCAGTTTTTAATTTGCTAATTTACGTGTAGCACATATAATGCAAATTGCACAAATCCTAAATCTGCACCTCGATGCATTTTCACAAAGTAAAACACACCCATGTGTCTGCTATCAGATCAAGAAACAGAGCTGTGCCAGCATCCCAGAAGCCTCCCTCATGTCTCCTCTCGGTCAGTAACTTTCCTACCTTCCCCCACAAATGGTAACAGCATTTCTGTCCTCTGTCACCATTGATTAGTTTTGCCTAATCAGGTGTTGCTGGCACTGTGATGCCTAGAGACAGCTGTAGAGGAGAGCAGCTGTGCCAAACTGTGGCAGGAGCTGGAGATGTGGCTGTGCAGCGGGCAGGCCAGGGGAGCCCTGTCCTGCTGCAGTTCTTCTTTGTTTGACTCGAAGCTACTTCTCCTTCTTCCTGTTTGTGATTGCACTGTTTGCCTTTGAGGATGAATTGTGACTGCTCTGGTTTCAGGAACTTCTAGAGGATGGCCAGATGGATCAGTTTCACAAAGCTCTAATAGAACTGAACATGGACTCCCCAGAGGAGCTTCAGTCCTACATACAGAAGCTCAGTTTGGCAGTGGAGCAAGCTAAGCAGAAAATCCTTCAAGCAGAAGTCACCCTGGAGGTGGATGTGGTAGACAGCAAGCCAGAGGTAACCGTGAGGGCCCTGGGAGGGAGCAGCCCTTCCTGAGGGGGAGGAGTGTCCCGAGAGGGCTGACATCAGAGGGGTGTGACTAGAGTCCGGGAGGAAAAGAGAACAGCATGACACGTGTTGTCCACTGGCACGTGGGTGGGGCAGTGGTGGCACTGACCTTGTACCAGCTGAAGTTCTGTCTGGAGGCATTTCACCCTGTAGGCCTCTGGCCCCCTGGAAGGGGAAGTGTGTGTGTAAATGGGGAGAACACTCACACACCAATCCTTTGGTGCTGTCTTGACCCCGAACCTGTTCCTCTGATGGTCATTTGACAGTCATACACTCCCTTTAACATTCTTCTGGTGTTTTATCAACTGTATCGTGGTTGGTTGTTCACTTCCTGCCCTTCCATCTTGGTGTTCCCTGAGGACAGGAATCACACTTCATACGGAGTTTATGTGAATTTTTACAACTAGTAGCTATGCTCAGTAAAACATCTGTAGGTTGCCTTAAGGTCAGCCTTTTATTAGTGACTAAAGACTAACTCTTTGAATAAGCTCTTTGATTTTCTCTTTTTCTCATTTGTTTCCCTGCCTGTACACTGTTAATAAGAGTTGATGTAGCAAAAAAGGAAGGTGATAGAGCTGAGCTGGGCCCTGGGTAGTCCAAACCCTGGCACCTTGGGGCCCGCATGATGAAGGTACAGCTTGTAGGTCACTCCTCAGCGCAGAAGTCACAGGTTGGGTCTCTTGTCTTTAGAACTGGAACTAAGTGTTGATAAGTATATGCATGGTGCCTGAATTTGTCATCCCTGCAGTTCTAGAACAAAAGAATTTACTCATTACCTTGAGACATGTTTTAGACAGGATTAGTCAGACTAGGTACTTGGCTTTTTGTGGTTAAATCTGCTTTCTTTAACCTCTTGATTGCCTATGCTTTTAGAGAGAAACAATACTGCAGAAAAATCCAAGTCAGTGCCATTTGATGCTGGGTGCTGGGTGGTGCTTATCAGTGATGTCAGAGCTTTCCCTGGCTCAGCATGAAGCTCACTTGTGCAGTGACGGGCTCTCAGCTGGAGGATCACTTGCAGTTCCTGCTCTCAGCCTTGCGGTCTCTGCCTCTCGTTGACAGGCTTATAGATTATGTGAGGACAGTAACTGGCCATGAGCACACGTGCTTTATAGAGCAGATCCTGAGGGAGGCTTTCTAGATACACCTTCCCAGACCACTAAGATCTTGGGTCGAGGGGCCTTCACCATCTTACTCCCCTGCTGCGTCCCAGACCAGCTTCAGTTGAGTCAGTGTGCTTGTTCTCATTTGCTTCTCCCAGTTTTCAGGTCTTTGTTTCAGATTTGACCAGGTATTTTTTTGAAAGGTAGAACTGGCTAGCCAGTGTCATGGTCAAACTGATCCCATGAATGTGACTATAACTGACTCTAATCACCAAAAATTACCCTCAATAAATGCTGACTGACCATTAAAACTGTGGTGAAAGCTTACTGAAATCCTGAACCATGTCATCTTTGTTTTATATTCATCCATATGTAGTTTTTATCATGTTTAGAATGTCAACAGGACATATGCTGCTTGATACCAGAAAGGTGCCACTAAGCCGTGTGCAGGTGAGGGATTTCAGATTTAAAAAGGAAAAAAACCAAGCAGCTGTGAAGATGTGATTCCTGAGCACTTGAGTAGCTAGTTTATCCCTTTCCTTGTTCATTTTTCTGCATTTGGTACATGCCGTGATTCAACCACTCCTCCGTTCGTTCAGTAGATACTTACTAAGCACCTGCTTTGTTCTATGCTCCTGGGGCATATATTTAAATCTCTTTGGGAGGTTTTGAAATGAACTTTAAAAGATTTCTGGGTAGTCTACAAATTTGATGAATTGATTGGTCACCAAAGCTTTAATGGTCAGTCAGCATTTATGGAAGGTAATTTTTAGTGATGAGAGTCAGTTACGGTCATGATCATGGGATAAATCTGACCATGACACTGGCCGGCCAGTTCTACCTTTCAAAAAATATTTGTAGTATTTTCCAACTATATCTTTCATTTACAATGAAGTGACTAGATATATGTGGACTAAATTTCATATTGAAATTCCGCTTACGCAGTAATGACCGAATTGGAGTAATATAGCTGGAATTTAAAAATTTACAGCATTTCCTGAAATCCCTTTTTCCTTAACAGACCAATCCATTTTGCCCTTGCTATTCTGCAGTTATCCCTGTGAGGATGTTATAAGGAGTAGGCTTTGCTAGCTTTCTGATGAGGTATTTGAACTAGAAGATGCTTGCTTTTCATAGCTACAAGCACAGCATAAGGGTAGGAGGGGGAGAACACAGTTTTAGAGCATCATAGTTTGTTGGAAAACACAATGGGCCAAATATAGGAAGATCTCTTGCTTTACCAGCCAAGATCAGAGTTGGCCTCTGCTTGTTCTGCTGCTGCTCAAGGCTGTTTTAGGGAACCATGCTGCATCTTTTCTGATGTGCTTTGGCAAACTCTCCTTCTCTTCGGTTCCAAAAGAACAGTCATATTAGTGTTCCTGAACACCACACAATACATGTGGACACCCTGGCAAACCCTAGGGGGAGAGAAGCCAGCCGTGGTGGAGAAATCTGTTCTCTGTTAGATGCCTTTTTTCTGCATTGAAATTATTAGCTTTGTTCCTCTCTGTGAATCATATGAATTATGATAAGTAAATATTCTTTTTACCATTTTTAGTGAAGCTAAGACGTAATCTGATTTTTTAAGATGACATATTTTTTATTGTAGCTAGATGAAAACAAATGATGATATTTTTGCTGCAGCTGAAGAAGCCTTTTGAAACCCAAAGGTTTATAATCTTCTCTATTTTGGGGGAATTTGAAGGTATATCCCAGGGGCCTTCAGTGCCAGGCACAGTATGCCAGGGGCCAGGGATGCAGAGGTGACTAAGATACAGCTCCTCAACCTGAGCAATATAGCAAGACCCTGCTCCTAAAAAAATTAAAAAAATAAATTAGCCCAGCATTGTGGTACATGTCTGTAGTCCCAGCTACTCAGGAGGCTGAGGCAGGAGGATCACTTGAGGTTGCCCTGAGCAATGGTTGTGCCACTACACTCCAGCCTGGGCAACAGAGTGACATCCCAAGTCTTTAAAAAAAAAAAAAAATTAAAAAACCCAGTTCCTGTCCTCCCAGGTGCCTAAAAAAAAAAAAAACACAAACAAAAAACAAAAACCTAGGGCTATAGCAGCACACTTAGCTGCTTGGGACGGGGTATGTCAGGTGTGGTGGTGGCTGGTGTGGAAATAGAGATGGATTTTTGAGAAAGGAGTGGGAGGTTTGATCTGGGCCCTGAAAGATTACCTGATTTCAGTAGGTAGCAAAGGAGGAGGGAAGACCATTTTAGGTGGAAAGAACCACGCGTGCAGGGAGGTGTGTGGAATGTGGACAAGAAGGGCGGTGGTGGGTGAGGAAGGAGAGACAGCTATAAAGGTCTTTACCTGTCAGGCTAAGGAGCCTGCATATTGTCCTTCAGACATGCAGAGCCTTCAGAGGCTGAGCAAGGAGATGATAGGATGAGATTTTATTTGAGGAAAATAACTGGTGGCAGTTAGGATGATGGGTTGAAGGGAGGAGTTAGGCTGAAAGTGGGAAAACAGAATAAAAATGTGTTGTAGTGTCCAAAAGAGAAGTACTGCGGATCTGCAGATTGTCAGTAACCATGGGGCAGCAGGGTGGAGGAGGAGTTACTTCAGAGGTGGGATCCCAAGATCTCGGTGCCATTTACAAGCCAAGGTGACAGAAGCGGCAGTTGCTGATGGTAATAGAACACATGGCATGTGCCATACTCTGTGCTGAGCACTCGTGTAGGTGTTGTCCTAGTTAATTTTCACAACTCAGTGAGTGGGTACTATCATCATTCCCATTTTACAGACAAGGAAACTGAGACTTGGGCAAGTGAGGAAATTTGCCCAAGGTCAGTCGCATAGGTAGAAGTCGTGCAGCTGAGAGTCAGACTCAAACAAAATCCCATTCCAGCTGCCACTCTTGTAACAGCTAGGCTGTTTTGAAAGGCAGTGAGTGAATGGGTGGTAATGCCTTTGACCACGTTTGGGAAGATAATGAGCTAAGTTTTGACACCTTATCTTTAAAGTCTTTGTGGGACATCAGGTGGAGCTTACTAAGACTCACCTATGTGAGGACATAGAATCAAATGGGACATGAGAAAAGGAAAAGGCCTGGGGAATGCCACCACTTAGGAGCTGGGTGACAGAAGAGCCAGGGAAACAGATTGAGAAAGCAGTCAGAGAAGAGAGAAGCCAGAAGGGTTGATGGGAGAGTTTAAGAGATGTTTTAGTCATATCCCCAGCCCAGCAGGACCTGCTGTTAAGGGACTAATTGTTAAGATTAGTGTTGGCACATATATTTATTAATTATTAAGAGGTTTATTTAATTTTTCTGGTAGTCTAGCTACCTTGTCAGTTGTCACACCCTTCTCCCCCAGAGTTGTGTGTGGGGGGTGTAACTGGTGTAAGGAGCAAGTCATCCACAGGCCCAGCCCGGAGCTGGCACCATTAGTACGTTTTAGAGAAGGTGGGGGTTGGTAGGCTTGTATACACAGGAAAGGTAGGAGACAAAAGCAAAGCCCATTTCTGGCTTTTTGTCTTTTAACTTTTGTGTTTATGTGCTCTTAAAAAAATTGCTTAGAAAATTTTTCATAGTTTTTATGTAAGCTTTTAAAACATTGAGCAAGATCCTGGTTATTTTTTGTGACACTGAACTAATAGAGTCAAGACTTGCTGAAGGTACAGATTCTGTTTTGTTTGTTCTATTCTATTCTAGACCCCTGACCTGGAGCAGCTCGAGCCATCTTTAGAAGATGTGGAAAGCATGAATGATTTTGATCCCTTGTTTTCAGAGGAAACACCTGAAGTGGAGAAGCCAGTCCCCACTGTCCAGGTTTGATTCCTGCATCCTAGACTGTGCTTTTGCTTTGAAGCTGTTGACGTAAATGGCTGGGCTAGTCTGGTCTGTTTCTTTAGGACTATCCTTTTTTTTAAATCCCAGTCATGTTTTCTAGAAAAAGAGGTACCAATTCTTTAGACATCAGAAGTCAGGGAATTTTTCTCAGTTATTGATTGAGGTTCCACTACTCAGATATGTGAATCTGCTTAGCGGAAACATTTGGGCAAATAAGTAGGAAGTTGAGATATGAAGACTGGCTTTTAATGGTTTTGTTTACATTTAAGCCAGTGTCTTTATGCTTAATCCTCTGTGGGGTCTATGTTTCTGTCATTACAGTGGCAACCAGGTGAACTGCCCTGACTCTGAGACCCACCTGGGGGAGGGGGACAGGGGTGCTGGGCCAGGACAGGGCAGGAGACCTGTCCTCCATGCTGGGCCTTTTTACTGCTACTCTCCACGAAGTCTCTTTCCCTGCAAGGCAGGGACCATTTCATGATGTAAATATGTAAGTGTTTGTAATTCAGAGATTGAAAGAAGGTAGAAGATTGAATTATCAAGTCAAGAGAGTTGGGGAGGAGGCTAATTTGGCATGAACAAAGGACAGAAACTATTTAGAAATAAGAAGTACAGTTTGAGGAAACTGGCAACTGGGATGTTTATCATTATGGCCTAAAAATATCTTTTAAACCTTGGGTTTTTAAAGCCCGTGTTTAACTTGGCAGCATATCATCAGCTATTTGTTGGGACGGAAAGAATTCGAGCTCCAGAAATTATCTTCCAGCCATCTCTCATAGGAGAAGAGCAGGCTGGGATTGCGGAGACCCTTCAGTACATCCTGGACAGGTGAGACGGTGAAACTTCTGTTCCTTTTATTTTCCTGAACCTTTTCCTATGATTTTATATTAAATGGTAGATTTGATGGTTGGGCACTTTGGAAATCTGTCTCGCTCTCTTCTTTTCATTGACTTACTGTGCTCCAGTAGTATTCTTTTATCTCTGTCACCAGGCCTGGCACCTGGTTGGGACTGTTTGTGGTTTTCTGAATCTGTAAGTGCTCATTTGATTTGAGCTGCTTTAAGAGTTTCTTTTAAGTTCAGCAACATGATAACGTGTGCTCTGGCTTTCATGTAAACCTTCATATTATTGAAGACTAGTGATTTTAAATCACCCTAAAAATATTGCAGAGGTTATAAAAGTTTTTTTCCCCTTCCTTAACAGGCATTTTACATATTTAAAGGTTTACATTTCTATGAGAATACACCTCCTTCCCCCATGTATACAGGCAGTCCCTGCAGTGTGAGATTGCGTAATTCAAGTCGGACAAGTAGGGAATGACTGTAGTACTTCGGCTGCTATTGCTTGTAACAGGATGGGAATTTGTACCTAGCAAGGGAAAAAAGCTTTTGCAGCTACTTTGTTTGAGTGGCTTTGAGCTTTGTCTTAACAGTGGGTGGGAAAGTGATCAAACATGTCTAAGATAAAGCTGTTATTAAAAAAGAAGAAAGCACAAGTGGAGAGATGGACCCTCAAAAGGGAGGTGGGACATTTTGGGGATGATGGAAGTGTTTTATATCTTAATTGTGGTAATGGTTACTGCGGTGTATAAACTTGTCAGACTTTATCAAAATGTTTGTAAAGTAATTCTCAATAAAGCTGATTTTAAAAATGTATGTATTATAAAATTCGAAAAATTCTGATCACATCAAGGAAACAAGTTGACCATTCAAATTAAGATTTTCACTAGCTATTTAGAAACATTGGACCAGAGCATTCTATAAGACACACAAATGAAAAGTGGAAGTTTTGGTTTTATTGTTTTTAAACTTCTCATGTAGATGTTTTCTGTTTTGGGCTGAAAGCTTACATTTCCACATCTGCATTCCCTTCTGATATTCAAATGAGAGAGACTGTACCAGAAGGAGTTGTTTCTCTCCTAGGTACCCAAAGGACGTCCAGGAGATGTTGGTTCAGAACGTGTTCCTCACCGGCGGGAACACGATGTACCCTGGGATGAAAGCCAGGATGGAGAAAGAGCTGTTGGAGATGAGGCCCTTTCAGTCTTCTTTTCAGGTACTGATTGTTCATATGGCCAGCTAGTTTGAAAACAGCATTAATAATTTTTCTGCTTGCAAAAGTAATGAAGTGTAAATGAGAAAAATTGCTTTATAGTTCCATCATCCAGAGAGATCTATTAACATTTTTGTGGCCTTCCCTCTGGTCTTCAGTCTATGTTTAATTTTTCAAGCAGAATGGAAATCACATTTTATGTAATACTTTGTGTTTTTTCTTAATTGGAAAAGGAAGACATACATATAATAAAATTCAAAGAGTACAAAAGAGTATACATCAAGAATAAGTCATTCTCCCTACCCTGCCCCCCATTCTGCAGGCAAAGCTTGTCTTTCATAAGTTTTCTACACATGAAAGTGTATTACTTTGTAAACTAATTTTTCTTAACCTGTCATGAATATTTTCCATGTCATTAATTTTCTGAAAGACTGTTTTTTTGATTGTATGGTATGAATGCCCCATGGTTTTTCTACCAAATTCCTGATTACGAAGAAACATGGGTTTGGATCAGGATGGGCTTGATCCAAGAAGGATCAGGCTTGATCAAACATGGGCTTGATCCAAGATGGATCAGGCACTGTGGGGATGCTGAGATGACCTGGGCTCAGCCCCTAGCTGCAAGGACCTTGCTGTCTGGGAGGGCAGCAACCAAGTAAATTGGCCGAGTTGCCCCGGAGCTTGATGGACGTCCAGGCAGGAGTGCCCAGCAGTCTCCAGTGGTGTTCAGAGAAGGCTCTGTGGACCTGGATCGTCTAAGGTTGAATAGGTGTCTGCCATCTAGACAGCGTGGTGGAGGTAGGTCAGAGAGAGAGCATTCCAGACATAAGGACTAGCACAGGCAAAGGCATAGGGGCCAGAAGTTTGTTGAGGGAGTGTGAAGTGGCCAGGTCTGGCTGGAGCATGTAGCTGCTAAAGGGGAGTGGAGGCGGATGAGCTGGAGCCGAAAGCAGAGCCCATACCGTGCAGAGCCTGTGCGTCCTGCTGAGAACCGTGGCCCTGATCCACTGTGCTGCATGATGTAGGATACACTCACCGTGTGGTCTCTGGGCTTTGGTCCTGACTCCGTTGCCACTATTACTGAATTTTGCTAAGCCCCAGTTTCTCCATGGTAAGAAGTGGGTCATCATAGCACCTGTTGCCAGGATTCAGTGTCCTGGTACACGTCACATGCTCAGCACAGGGCCTGCACATAATAAACCCTCAACACTAGCTGTTGTGTTGAGGGTTCCTGAGTCTGCTCCAGGTACTCTGATTGACTAGAAGGATTCACAGGACTCAGCGTGTAATTGTATTTATGGCTATGACTTAGTACAGTGAAAGGATACAAAACAAAATCGGCAAAGAGACAAGGTGCACGGGGTGAAGTCTGAGGGAAACCAGGTGCAAGCTTCCAGAGTCCTCCCCCAGAGGAGTCACGCAGGACACACTTCATTCCCCCAGCAACAAGTTGTAACAACCTGTGAAATGTTGCCAAGCAGGGGAGCTTGTTAAAGACTAACTGCCTAGGGTTTTTACGTGGGGGCGGATCACATAGGCACCCCCTGCTTGGAGCATACCCAAATTCCAGACTCATAGAAGGAAAGCAGGTGTTCAGCGTAAACCACATTGTTTGTACGAACAGGCACATTGAGCCACTGTTACCAGGTAATGGTGGGAGCCCTCCCAAAGTCTGAGTTCCCAGATGCCTGCCAAGGACCAGCCTGTACACCTGCCTTCCTAAGGATAGGCAGTAGGCCCGCTCTGTTAACCCTTTCCTGCACGGCTGCTATCTTTAGGCCATAGTGAACCAGGAAGGAGTCTAAGCAGAAGAATCATGTGATCCAATTTGCATTTTAGGAAGATACTTTGACACTGGTGTGAAAAAATGGAAAATCAGGAGAAATATTGGAAGAAGGAGACCAGTTAGGAAGCAGCTCCCTAGCCTTTAGGAGGAAGTCCTCACTCCTCTCCACTCAGCACGGTTTATAGGGTCCCTTGTGATCGGACCTTGCAGAATTGTCCAGTGTTATCTCATCACTCCCCTTCTGCCTCGTATTTCAGTCATAGGTAACTACTGTCACTTCCCCAGATCTGCCATTTTTCCTGCCTCAGGGCCTTTGCATGCAGCTGGTTCCCTTTGCATAGAATACCCTTACTAGCTCATTCCAGCTTTCAGCGACTGGTTTCCATGCAACTGTCTTGTGACATGTGTTCCAAGCCCTTGACACGGTGTCACTTAGTAGCTATGCAAGAAATGCGAAGGCAGTGGCAGAGGAAGAGGAAAGGCGGGAGTTGATGTGAGGGAGATTAAGGGAGTGAAGTCATCAGAACTTGATAGAAGATTGGATTTGGGGAGAGCAGTGGGACCCATGACAACTCCCAAGTTCTAGGTGGAGCAACTAGTTTGATAACTATGACATTCACTGAACTAGGAACCATGGGAGGAAGAGCAGGCTGGAGGGGAGGCTAGTGCGTTCTGTTTCCAGGGTGGGCTGAGCTGGGTTTCCGTGGACACACAGGAGGAGGTGGCCATAGCACGCTGTGAGTGTTCAGGGGAAGCTGGAAGGGTGGATGCGCATCTCCTTGTGTCAGTGTGCCTGGGGGGGCAGGTGAAGTCAAGGATTAAGCCCTAAAGGACACCCACATTTAGGGGTTGCAGGAGGGTGGGCAACACCCATGATGCCATCTAAGAAAGAGGCTGTGGGCGAGGTGGAGGAGGTGGGAGGGGAACCGAGGGAGCAGCAGCATCGAAGCCAGGGTGATGTTAGGAAGCGTGAGCAAGAGGCTGAGTCACGCTGGCAGGGCCAACTTGTGATGAGGTAGTTGAGAAAAAAATCTTAGAAGATTTTCAGACCTATTTCTGGATAATCCCCAAAGCCTTTCCCGTGAATTACTTCGTGAGCATTCGTTGGAGGAACACTGCCGCCAGGTCTCTTTCAGCCCTGGCTTTGAGCTGTTCCTGTCCCAGGTGGCCTAGCCCAGCTGGCCTCTCCCCACCGCCCCTGCTCCCTTCACGTTGCTCATGCAGTGAGTGTGTCGCGTCACACTAGGCCCTGACATCCCAGTTTTAGATTATGTATTCAGCGGTGGCTCAGGCCTACGAACTAAGGCTCTGTGTAATCTTTAAAAGGTAGAGAACCCCAAGATGTGCACAATGTTTACAACTTCTGTAAGAAAATAGTTTGTTTTTTCATAAATAGCAAAACATTTAAAAACGTTACAAAAATAGACAATTTTAATAAGTCAAAATGAAAACAGGAAAAAAATTATAATTCAGCCTCTGTGAGAGATGTTATATGTATGCTTTCTGGTTGGTCTTCTTGTATATGATTTTAACAAAAACAAGAGATTGTTGGTAGCTTGTGTAGCCTGTATTTGTTTCACTTTCAAATACTTATGACAGTTTTTCTATATTGACAGGTACATTTCTGTAGCATTTCATGGCTATATAATATTCTGTTAACCATGTACCTCATTTCCTTTTTATTGGTAATAGTGATAGCCACCATTCATTGAACACTCTGTACTGGGAAGTATACCAAGCACCTTACACTCATTCTCTCACTGCCTCCTCCCAAGGCAGAGCCGCAGGGCCTCTTGTTATCCTGATCTTGCGAAGAGGTCCCTATTCCCAAGTCCCTGCCTGTGTGCTAAGCCCAGGCAGTCGGACTCCTGAGCTTACCCTCTCTTCACTTTGTTCTCCTCTGTGCATGGGATTACACTTTGTGCGGCCTGCCCCTCCTTTGCCTCCATAAGTTCTAAAACCACCATTCCAAGCTGGGATTCATGTGGTTGGCAGAGGGGAGGAGGCGAAAGGGAGGCAGTTGAGTCTGGAACACAGGAGGCCGACGTTGAGCTACAAAGTGTTACCCAGATGATGAGGGCATCCTGATTGAGGGGCCCTCACAGAGCTGCTGACCCCCAGCCTCCCTCGTTAGTAAGCAATGGGAAGGAAGTGCTGGCAGCGTCACAGAGAGTGCCCAGGTCACCCCGTTTGCTGTCATTTCTCTGAGGCTCTTTTGCTACCATGACCAGAGCTGCCTCCCATCAGCCTCTGCTTCCCTCTGCTCACAGAGAGGAGGGCACGGGGCCAGGAAGGCCTTTCCTCCCCTCCAGTGCCAGCCTCCACTTCTCTCCTCAGCACCAGCTTATGATTGGCAGCATCATGGAGCAGGAGGCGGGGCACCTGGGCCTCTCTGACCCAGAGTGGCAGGTCTTGTGTTGATAAAACGCCTGCCAGCTGTTATGCTGTGAGGTCAGGCGTGGTGCGCTCTGCGTTCTTGCGTGCTGTCCTGGAGAGTCTGGACGTTTCAGCTCGGCTCTTGTTTGGAGGGTGCAGAGACAGCCCCGCCCTGTGCTGGAATAAACTGGGGCCCTCCTGTGTGTGTGTTTCTGGGGATGAGGTGCAGGCTGTAGCCGAGCCTGCCGAACACCCACGCCTGGCGCCCTGGTGGGAGTCGTCCTTCTGGTGAACGTGCTTTCTGTGTTTCAGGTTCACCTTGCCTTGAACCCTGTGCTGGACGCCTGGTACGGTGCTCGTGACTGGGCCTTGCACCACCTAGATGATGACGAAGCCTGGATCACCAGGAAGGAATATGAAGAAAAGGGAGGAGAGTACTTCAAGGAGCACTGTGCTTCCAACATCTACGTCCCCATCCGCCTGCCGAAGCAGGCGTCCCGCACCTCGGAAGCTCAGGTGTCCGGCAAGGGCGCAGGAGCCGGTGGGAGCAGTGCCGGCGAACAGGCGTAGCACAGGCGCCCTCCAGAGAGGCCCCCCTGCACACAATGCCCGTGGGCCGCAGTGGCAGCGTGACGGGACAGTGACTGTGCTAGGTGTGTCCAGCCCGAGCCTACTGGTCACATTTGGTTGCAAAATGGATTTCTCCTGGGGAGAACAAAGTTAAGGGACACTGGGAGCTGCCCTTCAGAATTGTGTTCATTGGGGGCTTCTGCAGTGAAGACGCTTTCAGTGGCCTCCTGGTGCCTTTGTTGAACTCTGATGAGCTGTGGCATCAGCTTCCTGAGCAGTGAATGAAGACGAGAGGACAGACGTACGAAGTGCACAAGACTGATTTCGTACTGTGTTTTAGAGCTTTTTTTGTTTAAAAAAAAATCCTTTAAAATTTATCTTGTCGGTGTGCATATTTTATTCTAAATTTGTTGAGAAATTTCATGAGTGTCCAGCAGGGGGAGGTCTTTCACGGATGTGAAAACGTGTTTATTGCCTGGTGCACACCTGTAACCCCACTTGATGGGAGGCTGGGGCAGGAGGATTGCAGGAGCCCCGGAGTTCGAGGCTGCAGTGCACTACGAGTGCACCTGTGAATAGCTGCTGCACTCCAGCCTGGGCAACAGAGACCTTGTCTCTAAAAAAATTTGTTTAATTTTTAAATAAAAGTAATGTTTGTGTAATAAAAGCAGTCACCCATGAAATCTCAGGAGCTGGAAATATTTTCCTTCTCCTATTACTTCCCCTACAAATAAGGAGAAAAGACCCAAAAAGGGTCCCCAACTTGTGCACAGTCACTGTGCTGGCTGGGGACCTACTTGGTGTCCTCAAGAGGCAGCAATGACCAGTGGCCCAACTTTTGTTCATACTTTCTTTGCTGGAAACTTTTCATATGAGGCCTTCCTTCAAATGTTTTATTTCTGTCCATGTGAGTTTGTTGACTCTTTAATCTTTTCAGGCCTTTCTGAAGAAAGAAATAGACTGGAAAAGGTTAATCTGTAGCTTTTTTTGGTTTTGCATTTTCTGTACTCTTGTAGCTTCATCTTAAATGAACAGATAACCTCTCCCTTTTGCAGAGATTGCCTGGGGAGAATATTAACTCTCAAACACACCAAGATTTGAGCCTGGGGGGCCCCTGAGCTGCTAATATTACTGTCAGAATCTGTACATTTGAATCCCATGGAACCTCTAGCCCACCTATCCGACGAGGCCCCTCAGACCATGCTTGCTCCTGTTACCAGGGGTAATCGCCTGGACCTCCAGCTCTCAAGGGTTTAGAAATCGCAAATGAGGACGGGGCAGCGGCGGTGGAGAAAGTAGAAGACCCGAGCTGACCCAAGGCCTCCCAAGACGTTGCCCTGTGTGCCATCAGCTGTCCGTGGCCGGGCCTGGGGACTGATGAGATGGCGAGAAGCACGAGCTGTCCAGAAAGGACAGATGTGCGAGGGCAAGGCCCAGTCTCCATGTGAGAGAGGGTTCCATAGCACGTGTCCAGGCGGCGATCTGTGCTAACGTGTCGGGCCTGGGGTCTCTCGCGCGGTCCACAGTTTCAGCAGCCTGAACAGCAGTGGTGAGGCCAAAGACTGCCTCGGAGGTCAAGCTCTGATGGGGAAGGACCTGGCTTGGGCCGGTGAGCTGGGCATATCCTGGCCAAAGAAGACATCAGCTGGCCCTGCTCGGGGTTGTGGGTTGTGGGAGGTTAGGGGCTGTGGTGAGGGACATAGGCCAAGGGGCTGAGCCTTGAGCCCTCACATTAAGCACGCCATGACGTTACGGCTGCCTTTGTCGTGGGTCCTCCCCAGCATGCCAGCAGGAGTTTACTACCCTTGAGTTCCCTCACACAGACCACAGCAGGGCACCCGCTATGGTTCCCTGGGCCTCATCTAGGCCCCAGATGGTCTCTTCTGCACTGTGATACGATCCCCAAGAACAGGTGTCTTCCATTCCACTTGGGGTGTCCAGAGCCCAGAGCTAGACTCAGAGGGTGCTGAGGGCTCACCGGGAGTGTGGCCTGGTGCTACCTGGATTCCAGACTCTGGCCTCCAGGACTGTGAGAGAATAACATTTGTTTTTTAAGCCCCAAGTTTGCGGTAATTTGTGATGGCAGTGCTAGGAACCGAATGCAGATGGCCAGGGCGAGACTGAGAGAGAGTCTGAGTACGGGGGGAGGTGTTAAGCCATGGAGTAGGAAATAACTTGCCTGCAAGTTGGGGCAGTGCCAAGACAGCAGATCCTAGATGACAACAAGGGTTTGCCCCAGGCGAGCTGGCACGTGCAGTGCAGGGGCACAGGGAGGGCGCTTGGGAAGTGCTCAGGGCCAGAGCTGGCGGTCTTGGAAAGGCCCCTCTTGTGGGCGTGACGGGGCATCTTGGAAGCCAGAAGAGGTGTAAAGGGGGCAAGGAAGGGCCTGGTGATCTGAGCCTTGTTAAAGCAAAAGAGGACCGGAGGAAGCCAGACCACAAAGTGTCAGATATTAAAGAATCTGTCTTTCGCTATAGCAACAGAAGGGGGAGCCCTTGAGCAATGTGGAACAGCACCCAACAGCCTCCCCGCCCTGCCTCATCCACAGTATCCTCCCGCCAATGGTGGTTTAGATAAATCTAACGAGCTCAGATATGAACATTATAAAACTGCAGCATCCTTATGGGGATACTGGAAGAAGAGACCAAACCCAGAAAATTCAAATTAAAACTTTTTTGAGTGAGATGTGCAACGTTTGGGGGATGGTCACGCTTGAGGCTCTGTCTGGGAGGGGGGCATGGGCAATATACATAACCTTAACACTTGTACCTCCATAATACGCTAAAATAAAAAAAAAATTAAAAAATCTTTAATAAAAAAAAAATCTTTTTAGCAGATAAAACACACCCCCTCAAGGCAGGCGAGACATGTAATGCAACATTCCAACGTGAACTTAGAGTAATTAGACGAAGTGGAAAAGCATTGAGATGACCAACGATAGGTAGATGTGTGACAGAACTTTCCAGACTGCGTAAGGTTTTGATGGACACCGGGCCGAGGGTGGGGGAGTCCTGTCCTGCCAGCCACTCTCCACCTGGGCAGCCTCCTGGGCAACCTGGGGGTGGCCAGGGCGTGAGGTTGACGGGCGCTTCTCAGCCTGGACAAACTTCTGGAAACCCTTTAGCTTTACTCATGGCGGGGGTGGGGAGCGGGATTTTACCGTCTGATCGTTCTCCAGCTTGGGACACTTCAGCAGTAATTTTGACTGGGTGTCCTCAAAAGCGTCATTAAATCTGTAAGGATTTACGATCAGGCCAGTAATAATCACGCCCTGATCATCATTAGCAAAAAAGGGCCTTTTGTCCATGGCGATTCTATCGGCCTTTGCAGTCCCAGGGAGGAGGATCACCTGCCCTCTTTTTCTTGGCAGCTTTTCCCACATCTGGGCCTGACAATAGGGAAGCTCTTACAAGACTGCTCAGACACACTGGGAAATTTGGGGACATGCCAGTCACGCCTGCTTAATCCTGGCACCCCTCGGAGCAGGCTGAGCCATGCGCTATATATGGGAACAGGGTGAGCGAGTAGATCCTGCGGTGCCACCTGGTGGCTTTCTGGGGAGCACCCCACGACACAGATGCAAAATCTCTGAAGACTCTTTCCTGACTTCGGGGCTGATGTTGGAGAGGGGCCGACTTGAAAAGAGCTGCCAGAGGAGCGAGGTTGGGTGATGAAAGTGGGAACAGAGGTGTAGCTCGGGGACGTGAAGTGCCTCGGGCTTGGCTGCTTGTGAGCTGTAGAAGCGGAATCATAGACGTACTCTAGGTTTGCGTCCTCAGCCTGTCTTTCGGCTCCCGCTGTCTAATGGCATTGCAGTGCTTGGCCTTGAGAGAGCAGATGGTCCCGTCCACAACGTCCAGCGAAGACAATCTCAGAAAGAGAAAAAGATGTTCCCGCTTCCCTGCAAGACTGGAAAGCAGACGCTCGGGTGAGAGCATTATAAAGCTGGTGAAAGAGCCTGTTCGGACAGAGCGTTTGAGTGGAGGGCGTTTACAAGGTCATTGCCCCCTACTCCCGCTATAGGCACCTGTATGAAAATATACGACTGTCTTATCCTGTTCTGATTTCTGCTGCAAATGTTATATGAGACGACGGAACCTTTTAAGCCACCTGGGTTTCAGAGAAATGTAACTGCGTGATGTTAAAAAAATCTGCTTTTATACTGGTAGCCTTGCTTAATTATACATTGCCCTGGTGATAATATTTCAACTGACATCTCTGTTTTTAAAAACGAAGGTACACTTTGTACTGGCCAGGAAAGCTTTGCAAGTTTGCTTGTTCTTTCTCCTGTGACTGTAATTTCCTTAAAACAGAGACTTTGAGACGCTTTGTCTCATTTTAAATGAACAATACATGCTTTGCATATTTGACTTGGGAATCACATATATCTTATACACAATTATAAAACAAACCAATTTCAGTCAAAATAAGAGCACAATGCTTAAACTCAAAAGCAAAGTGAAACAAGTGAACCTAATTATATATCAAGTTGGTGGCTTACACAGAGAGGACTTATTTTAAGTGACTTTAATTAGGTAACTTTATTTTAAGTGACTTTTTACACAGCAGTTGAGAAAAAAACCACAGTAGTTGAATGTACATCTTTAGTGGGATATATTCTAAGAGCGAAAAAGAACTACAAAGAAATCTTACTGTTTTCAGTAATGATGTTGTTAATAAGGACATTAGTACGGTTATTATGAAGATATACATATATGTGTATATATGTTCAAATAATTATGTTAGGATCACTTTTGAGCTCAAGAGTTCCAGACTAGCCTGAGCAAGAGTGAGACCCATCTCTACTAAAAAATAGAAAAAATTAGCTGGGCGTGGTGGTACCAACTTCTGTAGTATTGAATTCGTATTCTTTATAGTGTTACCCCTTCATTGTGAACCCTCAAACATTGTTCTCAGGATCCACCCACGTTACAGGTAGCTGTGGTTCATTCATTTTCATCGCTGTGTAGTATTTTATTTTATGCATGTACCATAATTTATTTATCCATTTGAAATTTATCTTGGCATAGGTTTGTGGTAGGGCTTCAGCTGAATTTCTTTTCTGATGATTACTGAGCTGTACCAACAATATTTATTGAGTAATCCATCTTTCCCCAACTGATTTAAATGCCACTTTTATTATTAATGTTTATTAGATGATCTTATAGATTTTGGTCTACTTCTGAACTCACTTGTCTGCTCCATTCATCTCTCTGTCTATTCCTGAATTCATAATTAACTATTTATTACTGTTACTTTATAACACACTTTAAGATCTGGCAGAGTTTGTCTCCCAGATTTCTCTCTCTCTCTTCTTTTTTCCCCCTCAAATTTTTCTTGATTTGCCTGCAATATTTGGAATCAGTTCGTCAAGTTCCCAAATAATCCTATTGGTATATATATTTGCATCCCAATAAAATTATAGATGAAAAGATAGAAAGATGGTATTTTTTCTTTATTGACTCTTCTGGCCAAAAATGGGATGAGCCTTTTTCCTGAATTCACATCTTCATGCCAAATAATAGACTTTGAAAGTTTTATTCATATAGTTCCTCCACATTGCTTGTGAAGTAACTCATTCATTTAAACATTTGAATAGTATTTCGGTATGTTCCATTTCATGGTTTAATCATTCCATCTTTGAGTGACATTTGAATACATCTGTTTCCAAATTTATTCTATTACAAATAGTGCTGCAAAAAAAAAAATTCCTGCATATGTATTTGGAAATGATGTTACTATAAATGAGATTGAAGGACCAAAGGATTTTTAAAATATAAAATAATAAGGTAATAAGAGCCATGCTAATATAAAGAGAAAAAACAAGAGATTGAAGAATAGCATACTAACATGGAAAAAAAAAAGAATGTGAAGACAAACATAAAATACATGAAAATAAAGGTAATGTAATATATAATATCCTTGATATTACGTAGATCATAGCAAGAAAGTAAAATGATTATTATACTATTATTGTTATTACACTAGTCTTGACTGCAAAATCAATGCATGTCTGTCCCCAGGGTGGAGGCCAGAAATGACAAGGCTGCTACCATTGCTCTGTTGAGGCTCTGCTCTGGGGCTTCTCTTCTCTGCAGAGGACACTTGGAAAGCCTCCCCCACAGGCACACAGCCAGGCAAGAACAGAAGCTGCCCGAGGGCTCTGGCTGTTCACTGAGTTAACACGTGGGGTATGGAACATGGCAACCATGTGGGGAAAGCCTGTCTGCAGGGAGAATCCCAGCAGAATGGAGCAGAGCCCCAAAGACATTATTTGAGGTCCTAGATTCAGCCTCACTTGAAGATGTTTCTGAGCAAAGTTCTCTGAGACCCGAGCCACAAGTGAGTGTAGCTGTATCAGGCCCCAGGGGATACAAGAATTGGAGAGAGGGTCTTGGCATGTCAAATATTGACCACTTTGGGAACTTCAGGAGTGCTCTAGGGGTGGACACCAGTAGTAGCATCAGCAAGGCCCTTTTAGAAGCCTAAAGAAGGGCACTGGAGCAGAAGGTAACAAACATAGCAGGGGATCGGTTATCTATTGCTGCATAATAAACCACCCGCAAACTTAGTGACTTAAAGCAACAACTATTGCATTTGCTCAGGATTCCATGGGTCAACAATTTGTGCTGGGCTCAGCCAGGCAGTTCTTCTGCTGGTCATGCCAGAATCACTCATATGGTGACTTGACCGGGGTGGGTGGTCCAAGGTAGTTTCACACACATGTCTGGGTGTCAGCTGGGATTCCTGGAAGAGGAGGTGTGGCTGGATCATTCTCTGCACTTGGTCTCTCATCCTCAAAGAATCTACTCTGGTTTTGCTCACAAGATGGCAGTGTTCCAAGAGAATGGGGCCCAGTATGTAAGTGCTTTTCAAGCTCCTGCCTGCATCATGCTTGTTGATGTCCCACTGGCCAAAGCAAGTCATAGGAGCAAGTCCCAAGTCAGTGAGAGAGGTGGTCCTTTGGGTGCCATTAATGCTATGGCATTATAATGTATAAACAACAGCTTATTCATGAGAAGGTCTCAGATGAGACCTTCCCTGGGACAGCCCATGCAAAAGCAGGGCAACCAGCAGGTGGGCCAGGACAGCACAGAGGAGGGGGTTGATCCAATGCCGGGGCTTTCAGAGGCCCAGTGGTTAAGAGGTGAAAAACACAGGCTCTGGAGCTAGGCTGATCTGGGTTCAAATCTTCACTCTGCCACTTACTTGTTCTGTGGTCCTGAGCTAGTAACTTCCCTATTCTGACTGTCAGTTTCTTCACCTGAAAAGTGGCTGTTGAGAGAATTATGAGACTGACACACTGCCGGCTGCTCGAGGAGGGCAGGCCCTGGTGTGCGAGTCACCGAGCTCAGAGGCTTAGCCAGGCACGAGGAAGCAGTCCATGGGTGGCAGTGGAAGTGGTCGGTGGGACAAGAGCGTGTGGGGGCGTATCCTGATGGTCAATGGCGACTGGGGCAGGGCACAAGGTGGGGGTGCTCCAGATGAGCAGAGAGCTCTGGATGGGCTAGTGGGAGCGGACTGTTAGAGGAGGCAGTGAGGGCATCCTGGGCAGAGGGAACGGTGCATCCAAAGGCGTGGAGGTAGGAATGACAGGGAGGTGTTGAACAAACTGCAATGCCATTGGCATGTGGGTGGCCATGGCAGATTGCACTTTCCCAAGACGGGTGTGTCCCTTTCCCGTGATCTTCTCACAATGTGGCTGTCATGGGCAGAATCGTGCTCCCCCAGATTTATGTGCTAAAGCCCAGTACCTCGGAATGCGAGTGTGTTTGGAGATATGGCCTTCAAGGACATGATTAAGCTAAAATGAAGCCCTTAGAGTAGGGCCCTAATTCAACAGGATTGGTATAAGAAGAAGAGGCACCAGGGAAGCACCACACAGAAGAAAGGCCATGTAAGGACGCAGCGAGAAGGCAGCCATCTGCAAGCCAAGGAGAGAGGCCTCCAGATAAACCAACCCTGCCAACACCTGTTCTTGGATTTCTAGCCTCTGGAACCGTGAGAAATAATTTTCCATTGTTTAAGTCACTATTTCTGTGGTACTTCGCTATGGCAGCCTTAGCAAACTCATACACTGACCTTGACATTCCCGTGGTGGCCTATGTCCTCTCCCCTGGAGACCTACACTTGAGCCCGGCGGCCACGCTGCGAGGAAGCCCAAGTAGCGCGTGCACATGGCCCCTAGGTAGGTGTTCGGCTGACAGCCAGCATCAATCACCAGACATGTGAGTGAAGACGCCTCCAGACAATTCCAGCTCCCAGCTACTGAGTCACCCCCCCACTCACCTCCCATCCTCAGCTGCTGAGTCACCCCCAGACAGTGAGTCTTTCCACCTGATACCCCGGACATGTGAACAGATGAGCTGTCCCGGCTGCACCCTTTCCACATTTCAGACCCGCAGAATCCACGAGCATAATGAAATGATTGTTTTACTCCACGAAGTTTTGGGGTGGTTTGATACACAGCCATGGCAACTCAGTGATAGGGCTCTGAGCACCACCTGGCTCTGTTTTCACATAAAAGCACAGAACACCTCTCTCCAGCACGCTCCCCAATCTTGATGGAGAGCTGATGCTGCCACCTGGTGGCCAATGGAAATAACGCAGGATTCACCGTTCTCCGTTCCTTCTTCCTGTAGAGACTCTTATTCACATTCATGTATTCATTCCACAAATATTCACAATCCCTGATGGTGGCAGGTCAAGGTTAGTTTAAAAAAGCACATTTTAGGACGGGCACGGTGGTGTATGCCTGTAATCCTAGCACTCTGGGAGGCCGAAGCAGGTGGATCCTTTGAGCTCAGGAGTTGGAGACCAGCCTGAGCAAGAGCGAGACCCCCGTCTTTACCAAAAACAGAAAAAATTAACCCAGCATGGTGATGCATGCCTGTAGTCCCAGCTACTTGGGAGGCTGAGGCAGGAGGATCGCTTGAGCCCAGGAGTTTGAGGTTGCTGTGAGCTAGGCTGACGCCACGGCACTCACTCTAGCCTGGGCAACAGAGTGACTCTGTTTCAAAAACGAACAAAAAGCACATTCTAACACTACCATGATTTTGTATTCTTTCATCTTTGGTCATGGGGTTCCATTTACAAGTCCACACTCTGTTACACTCTTTTCCAAAATCCAAAATTCTCTGAAAACTAAAGGTGTTTGCGTCAGTCTACACAAGCTTCCTCAGTAACTAAACCTACCCAACTGACACAGGTTATTTATAGTCTTTCATTAAGATTTCACAGTGGAAATATTAATGGTTGATTGTGGGGTGCTGCTATAAGGCTGTTACATAACAGAGAGCGGTGGTTCTCCAAGTGTGGTCCGCAGACCAGCAGCACTGGAGTCCCCAGGGAACTTGTCACACCCCACCCCAGACCTACTGAATCAATGGGGCCCAGCTCCGCATTGCTTTTTTTGCTTGTTTGTTTTGAGGCAGAGCGTCACTCTATGGCCCCTGTAGAGTGCAGTGGTATCATCATAGCTCACTGCAACCTCAAACTCCTGGGCTCAAGTGATCCTCTTGCCTCAGCCTCCCAAGTAGCTGGGACTGCAGGCTTGAGTCACGACTTCTGGCTAGTTTTTCTATTTTTAGTAGAGATGGGGTCTCTCTCTTGCTCAGGCTGGTCTTGAACTCCTGAGCTCAAGGATCCTCCTGCCTCAGCCTCCCAGAGTGCCGGGATTACAAGTGTGAACCACCATTCCCAGCACATTATATTTATAAAATCCAAAGAAATTCTGAGATTCCAAAGCACATTTGACTCCCATGGCTTATGATAAAGAATTGCTTTCAGACATGTATTTTGAAATTTCAAGTAACATTAAGGGAAGCAGTGAGGCTTTAATGTCTAAAAGAGGGGGCAGAGATTCTTTGTAGGAATGGAGAAAGGGTGTGATTAATAACAATAAAAGCTAACTTTTTCTCAGCGTTTGTAACCTACCAGGCACTGGGCCAAGTCCCTGAACTTACCTAGTCCATGCAATGAACCTAGGAGGTAGGTGTTTTTATCATGCCAACTTTATGAATGGGGAAACCAAGGCAAGGAGAGCAAGCAATGACCAATGCCTGAAGAGGGCCACCATCGGAAGTTGTGGCCTTCAGTAGAGGGACACAGCCAGCTCACATGGCTTCATGCCTTTTGCCCTGTGATCTCTTGCTGATACCTCCCTTTGGCTAAACTCTGTAAGACAAGGGAATCCCTACAGTTTAACCCACAGTGCTGCAGAGGAGGATGAGGGCTGAAGAAGGGATCTGTAGGGTTAGTGAAGGCATCCAGGCTGCTACATTTGATACCTCTACTGCATGTCTGTTCATCACGTGGATGCTATTGTAGTTTTAAGGTATAAAAGTATCACACTATAAGTATCCATTTGTGACTCACTTTTCCCCCCAACTCATTTTGTTTTCAGATTTATCTGTGTCGATACAGGCAGATTTATTTCAGTTCATTTTCTCTGTTGTTTAGGATTCCATGATATTAAAATGCTTCTTAATTCATTTATCCATTCCCCTACTGGTAGGCATTTAGGATGTTGCCAGTGTTTGCTGTTGCAGCTAAAGCTATAATGAATATACTTAGACATATGAAGGGACTTCAAAAAGTTCGTGGAAAATGGAATTAAAACAAAAAAATTAAAAACATAAACTTTATTTTGTATTGCAAAATATTAAGGGGTAAAAATGTAAATTTTATGACTCATCATAATCTCCTTCAAGTTCAAGACAGTTTTGTAAGTGATGATATCAGCCATTTAGTCCATCCCTAAAGAACTCAAGGTCCCAGGAATTTAACCATGTTGATGCAGTCATTTTTACACAATTAGGAAAAATGGGTGCTCTTTACAGATTTTTTTTTTTAAGATTAGGAAATAAAAAGAAGTCAGAAGAAGCTGAATCAGGACTGTAAGGTGGATGCCTAATGGTTTCCCACTGACACACTCAAAAAAATTGCCCTTGTGTGATGAAAGGACTGAGCAGAAGCATTGTTGAGGTGGAGAAGGACTCTCCGCTGAAGCTTTCCTGGGCATTTTTCTGCTACAGCTTTGGCTAACTTTCTCAAAACACTTATAATAAGCAGATGTTATTATCCTTTGGCCCTCCAAAATGCAACAAGCAAGCAAAATGCCTTGAGCATCCCCCCAAAAGTGTTGCCATGACCTTTGCTCTTGACAGGTCTACTTTTGCTTTGACTGGAGCACTCTCACCTCTTGGTAGCCATGGCTTTGATTGTGTTTTGTCTTCCGGATCATACTGTCAAGTTATGTTTCATCTCCTGTTACAACTCTTTGACGAAATGCTTCAGGATCTTGATCCCACTTATTTAAATTTTCTGTTGAAAGTTCTGCTCTTGTTTGCAGCTGATCTGGGCATGACTGTTTTGGCACCCATGGAGCGGAGAGTTTGCTCGAATTTAATTTTTCAGTCAGGGTTCTATGAACTGAACCCATTGAGATAGATGTCTGTGGTGTTGGCTATGGTTGCTGTTGTTAATTGTCAGTCCTCTCCAATTAGGGCATGAACAAGATTAATTTTTTCTTTGCAAATTGATGTGGATGGTCTGCCGCTGCAGGTGTCATCTTCAACGCTGTCATGTGCCTTCTTAAAATGAGTTATCTGTTTGTAAATGGATGATTTCTTTGGAGCATTGTAAAGCCTTTTCATAAAGCATTGCTGATTCAGCATTCTTCCACCCAAGCTTCGCCATAAATTTGATGTTTGTTCTTGCTTCAGTGTTAGCAGAATTCATGTTGTCTGGGAAGGGGGCTCTCTCACACTGACATCTTATCCTTCCTAGTGCCTCAGACTGCATCCTGTTCAAACATGTTACAACAAGTTAGCACTCATGTCTTCTCCTACGTAGGTGGGGGATTTTCTCCCGGCTGGTGTTCCTAAATGTGGGCCTGTGGGGTTACAGGACATGTGTATCCAACTTTCCTAAATAACACACATTTCTCTCCAAGACAGTTGTACCAGTGTTTGTTTCCTCACACTCCGTGGGGTTCCAGTTGCACAGTCTCAGCCCACCTCAGTACTGGCAGACTTTTTTTTTTTTTTTTTTTTTTTTTTGCTTTTCTGATGGCTTTGAACTCCCGGCTGTTTTATTTATATTTTCCTGATACTTGAGAAGTTGAGTGTCTCTTCAACCAATTTGTTGTCTGGGGATAAATATTTTGCCTTCTTACTTCATGCTTTGCCTATGCACAGTCGGGCCTGTACGCAGTGTTGAACTGCGTGGGTCCACTTACACGCAGATTTTGTTCAATAAGTGCCGTCTCTTTGGACGGGTCCCCCAGCTCTGCAATCCAATGCGGGTGTAAAATACAGTATCCTCAGGGTGTGAGGGGTGATGGGCGTGGCCACGTTTCTGTACCCACAGGTTCTGCAGAGCCCACTGTAGGACTTGAGTGCGCACTGCTTTGGGGAGACAGTGCCCTCCAGATACTGAGACAAGACTGTGTTTCCTCCAAGCCTGGATTTCTAGAATTCCAGAAGACCTTCCCTCTTTTGTTCCAGGCAGCAACACATGAAAAGCACTTTGGCCTTCAGGCTACCCGCTGGATTGTGGATGTTCCAGGCTCAGTTTTGCCACTGGGGACTGAGGAGCAAGTCTGTTTGCTGTAGGTGGCACCTGTCCTGCCCCAGAGGCAAAATGTGACAGTAGACAGGTGAGGGCTGAGGCAGCAGCAGCAGCGGCAGCAGCAAAAAAAAAAAAAAAAAAAAAAAAAAAAAAAAAAAAAAAAAAAAAAATGGAGGGGATGAAAACCCGAACCTCAGTTTGTAATTCCCCAGATATTATCTTGCTGCATTTTCGAGCACTTGTTTACTAAAGCCCTCGTGACATGACGCCAGGACCAGAATCTGATCCTCTAAACCCTCCGCCAGCCTCGTAAAGCAGCGTTGCTGCATTCGTTCAGCAAATCCGTCCTGTGCTCCTCCCGTGTGCCAGGCTTTGTCGAGAAAGCAGGCTGGCTGCCCGATCGGTGGCACTCGGTGGCGCTCACTATATTAGTGTCCTGGGGCTGCCGTAATAAAATATCACACACTGAGCGGCTCAAACAACAGATTTTTATCTCCTCACTGTTCTGGAGTTTAGAGTCCGAGATCAAGGTGACAGTGGGTTGGTTTCTACTTGGCTTGCAGGTGCCGTCTTCCTCCAGTGTCCCAACGGGGTCTTTTCTCTGTCCCTTATTCCAGTTCTACTGGATTAGGGCCCACCCATAGGAACTCACCTCACCCACCTCTTTCAAGACCCTGTCTCCAAATACAGTCACATTCTGAGGGGCTGGGTGGTAGGACTTCAACGTATGAATTTGGGGGTGGGCGGACACAGTTTGTCCCATAAGGAGAAGACATTAATTCCACAGCCACATGTGAAATGACAGCTATGGTCCCTGGGGCCATGAGAGCCACTCCCAAGGGGTTTGACTGAGTGGGTTCTAGAAAACCTTCCCTGAAGAAGTGACGGGTTTGAACTGAGACCTGAAAGAGGGGTGAGGTCTAAGCAGAGAGAGAACACCAGGCTAGCTCATGGGAACGGGACGTGCCATGAGCTGGTACCCAGCTGGGTGTCTGAAGACTGAAAAGCAATGAGGACATGGGTTTGGGGGTGGGGGGGACCTCTAGGGATGACTTCAGAGATGGTGGTGCATTGCATTTGATAAAAATCATCTGAGCACTCCTTTAGAAATATAGATCCCTGGCGGTGGGGGGGGGCAGGGAGTGGTGGGTCATGCCTGTAATCCTAGCACTCTGGGAGACCAAGGCGGGAGGATTACTTGAGCTCAGGAGTTTGAGACCAGCCTCAGCAAAAGCGTGACCACCTCTATTAAAAGTAGAAAAATTAGCCAAGCATCTCGGCTCGCACCTGTAGCCCCAGCTACTCCAGGGGCTGAGGCAGGAGGATCGCTGGAGCCCAGGAGTTTGAGGCTGCAGTGAGCTATGATGATGCCACTGCACTCTAGCTGGGGCAACAGAGCGAGACTCTGTCTCAAAAATAAATAAATAAATAAAAATAAAAAATAAAATAAAAATACACATCCCAGGCCTTGCCCCAGATCTGCTGAATCAGAATCTCCAAGCGGAAGGGCCCAGGAATCTGCATTCCTCCCCACATTTTTACGCTGAGAAATCTCAAACCCAGGGAAACTGAAACAAATGTACAAGGAACACTTGAATCTCCTTCGCCTAGATTCACTGATTCTCAACATTTTGATGGGTTTTCCATTCCCCACCCTCCCTTCCTCCCCCTCTCCTCAGCAGGCATCTCCTAACTATCAGGACCTTTCCCTCCACAATCACACACCATTGTCACACCTGCGAGCAGTAATACCCATCCAGTAATGTCACCTGATGTGCAGATGATATTCCAGTTCCCCACGGTCCACAACGTGTCCTCTGTCTGCTTATTTAATCCAGGTTCCTACCAAGGTGCACACATTATATATTTTTTGGTGTTTCCCTTTAGTCTCCTTTAATCTAGAATAACTCCCCACCTTAAAAAAAATGATATTAACTTTTTCAAAGAGAGTCCAGGTGCGTAGAATGCCCCACATTCTAGATTTATCTAAATTTTCCTCATGATTAAAATCAGGCTAAGTATTTTTGGCAAGAATATGACATAGAAGATGTGGGGTACGGTACATCTTATTGCGTCACATGGGGCAGGGCGAACCATGTCAGGTTGTCCCATTCCTGGCCGTGCTGACTGTGAGCCCTGGGCTAAGGTGGAGACCCCCGGCCGCTGGATCACTCTGTCGTAAAGGTACATTTTCCACTTCTTTTTTTTTAGCTGGTAAATAATCTGTGGCATGATGTTTTGAACAATGTGAATATTCTGTTACCCAGTAACTTCCCCCTCCATGGCTCTAGAAACTGTTCATGACCTCTGCTCTCTTGATCAATTATTATATTGGTGATTGTAAAATGGAATCTGCATTTTTGATAAGTACACCAGGTGATAATTCTTCTTAGGGAATTTTGGAAACCCTATTTAATTCAAAGTAAGGGATCCAAGAGAATGGGGTTTTACTACCAAGTCAGCTGAAACGTTTGGCTAAGGCATACCATTCATTAGAATTGGTTAAAATGCATATTCCTATGCCCTATCCTCCACCATAGAATGAGAGGTGTGCAAAAGAGAGGTCTAAGAAGGAGCATTTTTTCTTTTTTTTTTGAAACAGAGTCTCACTCTGTTGCCCGGGCTAGAGTGCCGTGGCGTCATCATAGCTCACAGCAACCTCAAACTCCTGGGCTCAAGCAATCCTCCTGCCTCAGCATCCCAAGTAGCTGGGACTACAGGCATGCGCCACCATGCCCAGCTAATTTTTTCTATATATTTTTAGTTGGCCAATTAATTTCTTTCTTTTTATAGTAGAGACGCGGTCTCGCTCTTGCTCAGGTTGGTTTCGAACTCCTGACCTCGAGCAATCTGCCTGCCTCGGCCTCCCAGAGTGCTAGGATTACAGGGGTGAGCCACTGTGCCCGGCCATGGAAGGAGCATTTTTAACACACACCCCTGCTATAGTTTGAATATGGTTTGCTTGTCCCTACCAAAACTCATGTTGAAACCTGATCCCCAGTGTGGTGGTGTTGGGAAGTGGGGCCGGGTGTTTGGGTCATGGGGGTGGGTCCCCCATGAAGGGCTTGGTGCTGTTCTCTCACTTGGGAGATGGGATTGGTTCTCGAGGGAATGGATTAGTTCCCATGAGAGTGGGTTGTTCTAAAGCCAAGACACCCCTCAGGTTCCCCCTCTCCGCAAGTGTCTGCTTCCTTTGGGACCTTCTCCACCATGTTGTGACCCAGCAGGAGGGCCCTTGCCAGAAGCCGGGGCCATGCCCTTGAACTTCTCAGCCTGCAGAACCAGGAGCTAAAGCAGCTTCTATTCTTTAAAAATTACGCAGTCTCAGGTGTTCTTTTATAGCAACACAAAACAGACTAAACACTGCGGCAACCCCCCCTTGCCTTCCCCCATGATTCTATGCTCACTGAAGTTTGAGAAACACTGACATAGGCAGTAACCCTTACCCTCACTAAGTTAAGTGAGCTTGCATTTTTCACATACCTGGGGAGGTTTTTTTTTTGATCTGTGTGTATTTAAAAATAAACCTCTAGAGATTCTGATTCAAAGGGTCGGGGGTAGAGTCCAGGCATCAAAAACTTTAAAGCTCCCTTGGCGATTCCAATGCACTGCCGAGACTGAGAGCCACTGTGCAGAACTCGCCAGACGCTGAGTATAAACGTGGAAACCAATCTGCCCCACGCCTAGCTACCCTGGTACTCATGGCCTCACAGGACGGGCTCACCTGCTAGCCCCAAACATCCAGAGCTCCCATAAGGGCACTTTTGGGGCTTCCACTGTGTCCAAATTATTCTTTGGGGAGTTTACAAAAGAGGTAGAAGAAAGGTCACTTCCCTCAAAAGCGCAAGGACGTGGGAAAAAAAACACACATGCAAACACACGCAAGTGTTGTACAATCGGAGTTTTACAGACCAGGAAACCAGCAATCTAAAAGAGGAAATGACCGCCCAGTCAGCTCTTGCCAGAGCCAAGACTCTTATTCGGGATGCCTTTCTCCCTCTTGGCTCATTTTTATTCAAATCCACAATGCACTTCCTGCTCTTCTTTTGGTTGGGCCTGGCCTGGAGCCAACACCTTCACCAGCAGCGTGGAAAGACAAGGGCCTCCTAGCAAGGCTACTCTGGGCCCAGCATTGAACTAGGTATCTGTTGAATGAATGAATGAATGAATGAATGAATGAATGAATTCATCCAGCCCAGCACCTGCCCACAGGCTGGCCTTAAGAACCACTGGATCAAATAACTTTTAGAGTGAATCCCTTCTGAGGCTAGAATTAGCTCATTTTTCACAGACTCAGGAGTCTCTAGGCCTTGCCTCACATCATGGCAACTGCGTAATTCACCCAAATTCTACCTTCTGCAAAATTTATATGTAATTATGAGTTGATTGAGATGCAGTGGACTCATCTTGACCTAAAGTTATGTTGACATTTAATTCTATATTTATAAACATCAATGTTTCAGATTTTGTATGTTGGAGCCAATCCAATTATTTGCAGGTCATCAAGCATTTTCCATACTCTCTTAGAACATTCATTGGCCTTGTCTTCCCACAGATGGTACCACAGATGACCTCAAAACAAAGGGAGGGCCCTTCCTCCCTGGGGACAGGAGAGAGAGGTATGGAGGACATGGTCAGTGTTGATTTCAAGGACCAGAGTATAGTTTAACTTATTTTTTGGTAAAAACATTATTGGGCTATAATTCACATACCATGCAATTCACTCATTTAAAGTACATGACTCAATGATTTTTTAGTATATTCATAGTTGTGCAACCATGATCACTATCAATTTTCGGACATTTTCATCACCCCACCCCAAAAAGAAACTGCCTTTACCAGTCATCCCCCACCTGCCCCAAAGAACTCCCTCCCTGCTCTAGACAACTACTAGTATGATTTCCGCTTCTAAAGATTTGCCCAGTCTGGACATTTCATACAAATGGAATCACACAATAGGTGGCCATGTGGCCTTATAACTTGGTTCTTTCCCTTAGCATCATGTTTTCAAAGTTCATCCATGTTGTAGCATGTACAGTGCTTCATTCCTTTTGATTGCCAAATAATATAGTGTTGTGTGGATGTACCACATTTTATTTTTCTGTTTATCATTTGATGGACATTTGGGTTGTTTCCACTTTTTAGCTATTATCAATAATGCTACTATGAACATATGCATAAAAGTTTTTGTGTGTACATGCGTTTTTATTCCCCCCAAGTATATATCTGGGAGTGGAATTGCTGGGTCATCTGGTAACTGTATGTTTAATATTTTGAGGAAATGTCATACTGTTTTTCAAAGGAGCTGGACCATTTTACATTTCCTCCAGCAATATCTGAGGGTTCCAATTTCTCCATATCCTCACCAACACTTGTTATTGCCTGTCTTTGATTATAACCAACCTAATGTGTGTGAACCGATATCTCATTGTCTTTGATTTGCATTTCACTGATGGCTAATGATGCTGAGCATCTTTTCATGTGCTTATTAGCCACTGGTATATCTTCTTTGGAGAAATGTCTATTCATATCCCTGGTCCATTTTTTAATGAGTCCTTTGTCTTTTTATTATTGAGTTGTAAAATTTCCTTATATATTCTTATATAGTCTAGATGTAAGTCCCTTATCTGATATGTGATTTGCAAATATTTCCTATCCATCTGTGGGTTATTGTATTAGTTTGCAAAGGCTACCATAACAAAATGCCACAGACTGGGTTTTCTTAAACAAAAGAAATTGATTTCTCACAATTCTGAAGCCTTTAAGCCTGGGATGAAGGGGTTGGTAAGTTTGGTTTCTCCAGAGGCCTGTCTCCTTGGCTTGTAGACGGCTGTCTTCCTGTGTCTTCACATGGTCTTTCTTCTGTGGGGAGCATCCCTGGTGTCTCTTCTTCTAATAAGGACACTAGTCATTGGATTAGGGCCTCATCCTAAGGGGCCCTAACTCAATCACCTCTTTAAAGATTTATGCTTATGTTTTCTTCTGAGTATTTTATAGTTTTAGCTCTTACATTTGAGTCCGATCCATTTGAGGTTAATTTTTCACATGGTGTGAGGTGGGGTCCAAATTCATTCTTTTGCACGTAGATATCCAGTTGTCCCAGCACCACTTGTTGAAAAGACTATTCTTTCCCCATTAAATAGTCTTGACATACTTGTTGGAAATCAATTGGCCATACATGTAAGGAGTTATGTCTGGACTTTCAGTTTTATTCCACGGGTCCAGATGTCCATCCTTAGAGCCATACCACACTGTCTTGCTTACTGTAGCTTCATAGTAAGTTTTATAATCAGGACTTGTGAATCCTCCAACTTATTCTGAATATACTTTAACTTTTGACATGAAACACTGGGAGAAATGTGAATGAACAGCACAACACCAGTGCTTGGGAGTCCCTTCCACCTAAGGACTTCATTTCCGGAACACAGGCTCCAAGCTAGACACCTGCCTTGGAGAGATGGATTCCCACTCTTCATTATCAATCAATGGAAACGTTCTGCAGAGAACAATGATCCCCTTGGGTTATTCTAAATATCCCTTTAAGTCTTCCCCACCTGCTCTGCTCTCTAATTGCTCCTACTGAAATGGCTTCGTTCACAACTGGATTATTAATGAACTGAGAGGGGGCAAATGGGAGGAGGCTTTCAAAGTTTGGGGGAGGGCCTCGGGGCCTGGAACAAGCCCAACCCACTGGTTTTCTCTCCCCTGAGAAAGGTGCCCAAGGAAATCACTACACTCAGGTGAGTATAGCAAAGCAACATTGCTAGTGTGAAAGGGACCCAGAGGGGTTCTTCAAACATGATGGCTGGGAGCTGAATTAACTGGGTGCCACCCCCAAGGCCCCCAAACTTAAACCCTATCCTCCCCTCAGCTGGCTGGCCCTAGGGTGCCCAGGGCTCTAATCCGTGGGCTGGAAATCTCAGGAAACAAGGCGCTTTGTGAAGAAGAGAACCCTATTGTTCTCAGGCCAGTGTGGATTCCTGAGAATGTTTTGGGATGGTTTCTTCTCCTTTGTTTATTAACTTTCTCTCCTCTTCCCGGGGGTGGTGGTGGTGGTGAGGTGGTTCTCAACAGCGACTTAAAGATAATTACGTTGGGGTGAAGACAGACCGGTGGTGCACCGAGTGCAGGGGCCTTCAGCCCCAGAAAGAGGCTTGAGTTAGATGACAGAAGCCACCGCGTATGTTTTGCTTTTTATTTTTAGCGTTAAATCTCAGGGAAGCAGCCCCTTTCTCTGTCCTGCACATCTCAGACGTCGGCAGACGTCGGCGGAGGTACGACCACTTCCTTCCTTCTTGGTTTTACCTCTCTTCTTTCCGGAAAGAGGAAATGATGCGAGCCCACGTCGCCGGCCGCGGCCCCCAAGCTCCCACTCGTCTCGCCCCTCCCAGCTGGGGACCTGACCCCAGGGCCAGGCCCGGTCTGGCCCCCAGACTTCGTGGGAAGCCTTCAGACTCAGGCTGCGCGGGCCCTTTAGGCAGGAGACTTGAATTGCTGGGACTCTAATCCTGTGTGACTTTGGGCAGGTTACTGCTCCTCTCTGGGCTTCCCGTTGCCCATCTGTCAAATGGAGCAAGAACACGTCCTTGGCTTCCCGGTTTCCACGGTGGGGGCTGGGGAGAAGAGCGTTAGGAAAACTGCTCAGAAGACAGGCCGCGTCCCACCCAGTTTCAGCTCAACTTCCTGCTGCTCAAAGGAGGGGCCCCAACCCCGAGAGCGCGGGGACCCCGCGGTGCTCTGGGTGGAAGCCGCCGGTGCAGCGCGCCCACCCCCTGCCCGCGAGCTCAGGCCCCGCCCTGGGGGAGGAGCCGAGAGGCGCCCAGGAGGCTCGGGCGGAGCAGAGCTGGCTCTGTCGCCTAGCGAGCAGCTGCGGCTAGGGGACCCACAGACCGAGCCAGGGTCGGGAGCTGCCCGGGGCAGGGCTCCGGAGAGAGGGTGAGTTCCCCGGCGGCGCCGCCTCCCTCGCTGCGCTCTGCGGCTTGACAGCGCGGGGGACTAGGATGGGGCGGGGAGGCAGTCCCAGCCTCTGATAGCCTGGCTGGGGGCGGGGACGCTTTGGCTAAGGGCCGGTGGCTTAAGATAATTGGGGTTGGGGGACGCTGGAAAGGCTGATTCCGAGAGCGCGGGGTCTGGGAGTCGGGCTGGGGCGAGGCGTTCTCCTTGGTCTCGCGCTCCAGACGAGGCCGAGGGAAGGGGGCGCATTGGCAGGTTGTTGGCTGGGGCGGTCGTGGCCAGATCTTGGGGCGGGGAGGCGGGGTCCCGGACCGCTTCTGGACTCGTGGGCCGCGATCTGCCCGGGGTTGCAATGCCGGGGAGTGGGAGCCACAGCCTGCAACAGACACCCTCCCGCGGCCAGTCTCCGGGCCGGGCATGGGGGCGCCGCCCCCTCGCGTGGCGGGGCTTGGTTTCCGCAGGGAGCGCTCCTGCCCGGGCGGGAAAGGTCCCCAGGGCAGGCGCCCCCGCACGCAGACCTGCCCCGCCGCTGGATCCGGCTGACAGTGCCTGACAGCCCGAGGAGCCCTCGTGCGTGGTGGTTCCCCGGAGAGGTGCGCCCGGCCTCTCCCAAGGGCCGCCGAGCGCCGGCTGCTGGGTCCCCCACGCCAGGAGCGCGCCTCTCCCTGCGTGCGAGTCCCGCGCATCGACTCCGGCCGGGAGGAGCGCCCCCGAGCGCCGAGGATGAGCAGACACCTTGCAGCCCGCCCCCGAGAGGTCGCGCAGAGGGGTCTCCCCAAGGTCACCCGGAGCGTCCAGGCTGAGCTGCCCAGACCGCCCCGGTGGAGAGCCCGGAGTGGGAGGCGCTCGCTGCCCGCCTCCTTCCCTGCTGCAGGCTCCCTTCCTCCGCTCCCCTCCCCAGCCCGGCCTCCGGTTTCACGGAGATGCTGATGATGCAGCTCCGAGCCTCGGCGGATAACTTGAGCCTGGGCGAGCTTTGAATCTGGCCCTGCCTCCCGTCGCGCGCCAGGCCTGGGACCCGGTGCCCCCGGACACCTCGGCAGCAGGGGACAGAAACGCGGCTGCAGGAGCGCTTCTCGGAACCGAAAGCCGAGCTCCTTGCGCGCCCATGTGATTGGATGCCACATAATGGGTCCCTGTTCTCGCTGTCAGAAGCGCTCACCAGCTCCCCGCGGGCCTGGGCACCAGGTGCCGCCTCTGAATCACCCTCTGTGGAGGACCCGGGGGCCCCGAGGTACCAGGCGCCCTTCCCTCAGGGCTTTTCCTGGAAGGGGCCTGCCCTTGGCCGCCTCGACCCGCGGGGTACTTCTCCGAGTGCCCTGCCATTTCCGGCGGCTGGTGAAGCACGCGAGAAAAACCCTCGGTCGGGGAGGCCTCCTCCTAGGCTGGTATTACAGCTTCTTAGCTCGGCCAGCGACTAGCTGTCTGGCCCTGGGCCTCAGGCGCCTCTGAGAGATGGGGCTAATAGTCCTTTATTAGGCTGTGGGGCTGAGTGAGTGGCCTCATGTCAGGAGCTGGGCGCAGCCGAGCTCGGGAGGGCGAACTCTCCTAGGTAAATGTTGGCCGCCTTCAGTATTGCTTTTGAGTGGGGCGTGTCCCTTTTAGACAGGTGCAGGAGAGGAGCCCTGGTGGGTGGCTCTGCAGGGGCTGGGGGTGTTTCCACATCTTCCTCCCTCGGCTCTGTCATACGGAGCCAGCTTGCAGGGGGCGCTGGGGGCCGGTGCCTCTTCCCAGCACCTGCTGGCTCACGCAACCCCCCACCCCCCTTTCTCCCACTTGTCACTCAAATCCCTTCTTCTAGGCGGGGTGCCCAGGATGCTGGGGGCAAGGTGTCAACTGGGCTACTCTGGACCTTCAACTCTGTACCTACCTGGCAACTGGGGACTACCCAACAGTGTCCCCCCGGGCACTGGAACCTTCCTGGCCCCAGCTCTTCCCAGCCTCTGGAATGACTTCCTTCAGGAAGGCCATGGATCCTTCCTTTCCCTCTTGTGATGCCCTCCCGCTGCCACACTCATTTGTGGCTCTGCGGTTCCCCGTGTCAGGGCCCCACGCATTCTGCTGCTCTCTGGGTCTTCCCTGGCTGGAAGGATGTGGTAGGTGAGGCCCGATGCCCGCTCAGACTTTGTTCTCTCTGGTAAATGACGCTGGCATGGAGGTTAAATTCTAATCTAGCTGGTAAATCGTTTCTGAAGCCCGAGGCACAGGGCTAAGAGGATGCTGACGCAGGGAGGTGGTTTTTCCCAAAGGCCAGAACCTCTCTGCAGAGCCCTGTTGGCCCCTTTGGAAGCTAGGCCGCAGGTCTTCTCAAAGTCAGCTCCATGCCTGGAGTGAACTTCCTCTGACCGGCAGAGGCTGCAGCCAGTTTGGTTTAGCAGATTGCAGAAGGCACATGCCTGGATTCCACATGCTTGCACTCTCAGGAACCCCCACTCAACTCGTCCCCCTCTCCCAACCTAGCCACTACCACCCATGCACCTACGACACCTAGGTGTTGGACAGTGGGTCCCAATGGCATTCTTCCAGTAGAGACCAGGAAAACCTTTTTCCTGAGCACACCTTAGCAACTGGGCTTCAAGGAGGGCTTGGGCAAGCCTGCCTTCTATAGAAAGCTACAAATATGAAGTGCAGGGCAGCCAGCAAGGTCTCATTAAATTCTATACCTGAAAACTCTGTGGCCCCGTGTAAGTTACTTATACTCTCTGAGCCCTGGTTTTCTCACCTATAAAATGTGAATCATAGTATATGCCTGCTTCACGGGGTTGAGAGGCTTCTGTGAGACCATAACGCATCGAAAGTGCTTAGTGCAGCACCTGATGTGGGCAGGAATGCAGGAAGTGATTGTTGTCACCATCACCACCATTTCCTCCTTTGCAGTGGGCTCTCAGAGGTTCCACCTCCTTCCATGGAGCAGGGAGGGTTAGACCGCGTCTGTTCTGCCTCTCGCTGTCAGGACAGGGAAAGTTGGCCTGACTCCTGCAGTGGGGCTGGGGCTGACTCCTGGGAATTTAAGTCCAGCAGGGGCCTGTCCCCAGGGAGTCTGTGAGCAGCCACTTAGCCTTTCTCAGCTGGCTGCATTTTCCAGGGTTCATCGATTCCTTCAACAGACGTTTACTCTGGTCCAGACCTTGTACTTAGCAAGGGATTTCAAGATGAATAAGGCAGTGCTTGGGATTCTCACTCTGTGGGGAGAGGAAGGCCTGGGGACAGCTAATGAGGACACTGTGGGATAAAGGCTTCAACAGCAAGAAGACAGAGTAGCAGATGCAGGTGGTTCAGGCCAGCCCAGGTGTGGAGCCCGCAGCTGCCACCTGCGAGCTGGGTGAGGAGGGACAGATGCCTTACCTCTCGAGCAGGTAAGCTGCCTCCCTAAGGTGGTGGTGTGAGGAGAAAAACAAGACAATTTGGGTACAAAATGTTAGCTCGGGGCCTTGTAGATATGAATAAGTGCTCGCAGATGTTAGTTGCTATTATTATTATTAGTCTATTATTACCAGTAACAGGTGGGCAGAAGTTGCTTTGGAGCACATGAAGCCCTCCAGTGACGATTTTCCAGGTGGTGGTTTATAGAGGGGGGGCAGCCGTAGTAGAGACAGCAGCGTGTGCAAAGCACAAAGGCTCACAGGTGCTTGGTGTCTTTGGAGAGCAGTGGCACGAGTTGCAGCTAGCACAGTCACCGCAGAGTGTGACGGAGGCAGGAGCAGGGGCAGGAGCAAGGCCATCTCGCCAGGGGCCCAAGGTCACTCGCTGACCCGAAGCAGGCACACTGCAGCCTCGTCAGTTGGTGTCTCTCTGACGAGGGATGTCTGATTGTAGCGCCAGAGGAAAGTTCAGGATTAACTTTTGTATGGGAGGAAGGGCTGGCCTGGGCTCGTACATTCATGGCCCCTCCCTCTTCGCTCCACTCAGGAAGCACAGAGGGCCCTGTCTCTTCCTGAGATGTTTCCCCCCACCTCTGCATCTGTTTCTTTCTTCTTGGGACTCAGTTTCACATTTGAAGAAGAGGGGTGGGGTGGAGGAAGTGTCCTGACTTGACCTGCGTGTTGATCATAATATAGTACCAAGTGCATTCCAGAATGCCGGTCACTGTCCAAGGTCTTTCCTTGCACTGCCATTGAATTCTCATACCAATCCATTGAAGTGGATGCACTTATCTCCCATTGCACAGAGGGGGAAACTGAGGCACAGAGGATGAGGCAATTTGCTAAAGGGCATGCAGCTTATAAGTGGCAGGAACTCACATCCGAGGGGGTCTCCAAAGTCGCCACGTGCAGCCCTGCACCACCTCTCTCACACACCTTGTAATCTAGAGCTGACTGCAGCCAGTCTGGCTTCTTTCACTCTGGGTACCCTGCGGTGCTGGGCAGTGGGCGCCTTGGAGGTGGGTCACAGTGGGGTGTGCTCTGGGTACCTGCCCTGATTTTGGGGAAATTTCTGTGCAGGAACTTTGGGGTGGGGGTAGGTGTTCTTGGATGTCTCAGAATGCATTCCTCAGCCCGCGAGCATCTCACAAACAAAACGTGCCTTGGTGCAGGCAGTTTGCAGCTCGATTGATGTAGCAGGTGGTGGCCTCCGGAAGGAATGCGTCTTTGTGGCTGGCTGGTCAGAGCATCACCCTGTTACAGAAGACATCCAAACAAAGGCTCAAATTTCCTTTGCCTTGGGGCTGAAGTTTAGGGCCAGGGTTCAAATCCTGGCTCTGCCTTCAGCTGACTTTTGGGCCTTGGGCAATTTGTTCACTTCCTTGAGCCTCTATTTCTTCATCTGGAAATACAGATCATATATACAGATCATAAATACGTATATATAACACACACACAAAATTCAGGCTTATCATACGAATTATCATATGTAAAATGCGTGGCTTCCAAGCTGTAAATAATATTGATATACTGTCCACCAAATTTTCCTCCATGATACTTATCATAGTTGTGATTATATGGTTATTTGTGATCGTTACTCTTTTAGTTTTCTGCCCCATCCACCAGAACTGCAATTCTCAACTTGGGGCACTTTGGCCTCCCAGGAGATATTTGGCAATATCTAGAGACATTTTTGGTTGTCACAGTTTGGGAAGGGGCTGTGGGGGAGGGGAGCTACTGACATCTGATGAGTAGACACCAGGGATACTGCTAAATATTCTAGAGCAAGCAGCACAGCCCCCTACGACCAAAAATTCTCTGATCCCAGATGTCAATAGTGCCAGAGGTGAGAAACACTACACTGGACTGTGAGCCCTGGAAGGTCAGTGACTGTGTCTAATTCATTTAGCTCCGTGTCCTCAGTTGCCCAGCATGATGTCCGGCACACGGGAGACAATCAATATGCATTAAAGGAATGAATGAGGACTTGGAAGGCTTTATGTCCCCTGGAGTCCCAGGGGTTTGGCTTGCAGGACATTTTGAATGGGCAGAAGAGATTTAGATGAACCTGAATGATGAACAGCCAATTTGGTAATTCAGGCCAAAGAAATTCAGACAAGCTCTCTGTTTTCCTTCCCAGGCAAGTCCTCGGGGACCAGAATTATCTGAATTGTTCCTGCAGTCAGCACTGCATTTTGCCCGTGTAGACACAGGGCCCACCTTTATCTGGACAAGGAGCCTGGGGCAGGGGAACATAGGTGCTGACAAGAAACACCCTGTCAGCTGGGCTCTAGGGATTTGCCAAGCTCGGGCACAGCTGCTGTCAGCTTCCTGTTTTGTCCCTTTCTGGTGGAATGAAGGAAACCCACTGAATGGCTGTTTTCCACTGACATTTGCGGCAATGCGATAGGCCTTGGATTAATGAGGTCAAGCTACGGTGTGAAATCTGCCCGATAACTTGAAGCTTGGCCAACAGGAAGACATCGCTTGTTTTCTTTGGGCCGTTTGATGTCTCTGGATGGCTTTAGGCAGGGAAGCAGGGCAGGGTCTCAACTCTGTACAAAAGCAGGGAGTGTTTTACGCCCTGGAATTATAGAAGCTGGAGTCATCTCTTTTTCAATTTATTGGGAAGGTTTATTTTAATGTGGACTTTAAAATAAATAACTTGTTAAAGCAAAGGTTCACCCTGAGCCTTACACTGGTGGCAAGGCATGAATCTGGGCTATTGAAAGGATCACAGTGTTCTTCCGGGTCTCTGTAGGAATTTGAATGGCAAGATTGATCCCAAAGGGTGTTTGGACAGGTAAGAACGTTGGTTAGAACTTATTGGATAGGGAAAAGGGGTCTAGGGTATGCCTCAAACTTGTGCATGAATCACCCTGAGGTTCATGTTAAAATGTTAGTTGGACAGGGGCTGGGGCTTCTGCATTTCTGCAAGCTCCCAGGGGTGTCATTCTGCTGGTCTGTAAACTGCACTTTAAATAGCAAGGGTCTGGAGAACCCCATGTCTACAGATGGGGTGCCCTGGTGGAACCCACTCAAATGCGAAAGCAAATTTGGCCTGTCGTGCGTCACGCACGGCCATCTGCTCTGCTGGCCGGCTTGTGGAGTCACAGATGTTTACTGTGCCCCTTCTCTGTGTGCCCAGGCCTGGGACCAGCTGTGACATACAGGATGCCTGGTCTCAAGGAACAACTCAAACAGCCAGAACAAGGTGGGATGGGCTTCGAGTGCTTGCAAAAGCACACTGTTCCCGGGTCATCTTGTCACCTGGGTCTTGTTAAAAGTACAGATCCCTGGGCCCTGGCCCAGCCCACTTGTGTCAGAATCAGCCAAGGTGGGGCCCTGAGAATCTGTATTTTTCAAAGGTGCGCCAGGTGGTTCTGATTCACAGCCAGGCTGATGGGAGAGGAGGTGGGAGGAAGAACTGTAAGCACACGCAGGTTAATTGCTCAGCGGGACCTATGCAAGATTGTTGGGCTGTGAGCTGCCGATGGCAGAGTTGAGTGCACACTGCGCTCCACTTGCCAAGCTCTGCACCCTGCAGGGTTGCATCTGCCCAGAGGGAAGGGCACCTTTTTCCTAATATTAATCATCATCGTTAGCACTTGGTACTTACCATGAGCCAGGTGCTGTCTATTTGACTCTTTCAGTCCTCTTAACAAATCCAAGGGGTGACATTACTACTACCCTGCTTTTACTGCTTAGAAGAGTGAGGCACAGAAAGGTTCAGTGACTTGCCCAAGGTCACACAGTCAGTAAATTGCCAAGTCAGGATTTGAATCCAGGACATCTGGTTTCAAAACCTTTGCACTTAATCATTACGCTCTCTGGCTTTTCTTTGCATAAAAATGCTGTCTTCTCTCCCTGCACGGGGCTGTCCCTACTCTGAGGGAGTGCCTTTTTTCTGTCCCTCCCTCAGAGCTGGGGAAGGCTAGCAGTGGCCTTGGCTGGCTTTGGAGTCAGACCCGGGTTTGATTCCCACCTCGACCATTTGTTCCAACCTTGAGTAAGTTACTTGCTTATATTTACTGAGCCTCAATTTCCCCATGTGTAAAATAAGAATAATAATAGCATAAGATGATATAATTATTTAGCCCCTGCTTGGCAGGTAGGATATACTTGATACATATCAGCTATTATCCTTGTGTTATTATCGTTCAAGTTGGCCCCTGGGAGTATTTAGGGGCTGGAGGAATAGGTGAGCAGAGGGGCTGGTCATTTGTTTTGCTCCTTAGGTTACTTATGGCCATGACTTACGTGGGCGTCCTGAACCTTTGCTCCTTGGCCCTGGTTAAGGGCTCCAGTGTCCGTACCAGCTTGGTGAGTTCTCAGAGTGTCTTGGTCCAGAGTCTTCATCAGAACTGGCTTTATTTCCTGTCATCCAAGAGCAGGTAAAAGGTACACATTTTGTCACTTATTCTCTTTAGGGCTTTGGCACTTTTTGGTGACTTTCCTGTCTCCAGGTTCCTTTCTGGAACTATTGCCATCCTTGGCTCTCCCATGAATTGGACAAGAGAGGAGATGCTGCCCTATAAACATTGCCTATGGCTTTATAAAGAAATTGGGGAGATTTTCACCAAAATGTCATTCTTTTTTTTTACATATAAACTTAGGCTTTGTTTTCCTATAGCTGCATTTTATGCTTTCTAATTATAAAAAGAATACAAATGCATCATAAGTAAAACTTCCTCAGCTATCTTCCCAGCCACCCATTCCTGTCCCTGAGAAGAAATCTCTGAACGTTTTATATACATTTCCATATATTTTTTATGCACATATCAACCCATATTGATTTACACATTTATCCTTTTCTCTTTTCAACACATTTATACAACACTCTTCTGAGGTTTTCTTTCTCAGCTAATTTATCAGAGCACATGCCAACACATAGATCTGCCTGGGTCTTTAAGGCTACATGTTATTCCAGTGGTAAAAATGTACCATCATTTATTTTCTAGTCCCTTGATGATGGTTAAGATTGTTTCAGTTTTTTTCGTACCACAAATGTATAATGTTGCAACGTCCATGTTTGTAAAGTGTATGCCTTTGTACACTGGTTTGATTTTATTCCTCAGGAAAATTCCTGGCAGTCTGAACTATGATAGACATTGCCAAATTGTTCTTTCAGGAGGGCAAACCGATTTCTGTTTCCTCAACAGTGTGTGTGAATGACTGTTTCCCATAGCTTCTCCAACATTGAGCACTGAATTAACTTTCATTTTTGCTAGTCTGGTCGGTATAAAACAGAAATAACATTTCTGTGTTAGGTTCTACAGTAATTCAGATCGTATGGTCCTTTGGACCATGCCTACCATAACGATTGTTCAATATTCGGGAGCTACATTTTACCTGGCCTTAATGCTTGGAATTAGAGATACAAAATTAAATGAAACTGCCCTTTGCCCTCGAGTGGATCCCATTTCCTGGACGTGGCAGACACGTGGACAAATAAAACGCAAGAGCAAAATTAGGTGGTGGAAGTTGTGCTAGAGCAATGCATAAGCTCACTTTTGTTTGATAACATCTATTTTCAGGAATATCACAAATGAATTCATAAAATAACAATATGCACTATGTCCTGGGGTGGGGATGGGGGTGGGGGGGTGACTTGAAATTCTTGAAAGCAAACAACTTGATTAGAAGCAGAAAAATCAGGTAGCTTACCCCTGGTGGGGGCAGCAGAAGAGATGGGTGGTTAGAAAGGGTGAGGAATTTTAAAGTAGTCTCTTTTGGTGGTTTCCATGTTTACTAATAGGGTTTGTTTGAGGGAGCCTGTGCAGAAACCCAGCTGGGTTTGCAGCTGGCCCTGATTACAGATCACATACACCTAGGCAGATCTGTACATTCGTCCGGAAGGAGTGGCAGCAAGGGAGCAGAAGACTGGCTTTAAAAATCTGCAACCTTGGAGCTCATAGAGTGTGGATGTGGGTGGCATAAGTAGGCTGCTTATCCCAGGGGTTATAAGCAGGTGTGCTCTAAACAGTGCTGTTGTAGAGTGGATGCACAGGATGGGTGTTCAGTGACTGAGCGAGCATCAAAGATCTGTCTGTGTTTTGTAAAGGGACTCAAAAAGAATAGGGCCATTTAGAAAGGGGTATGATCACCTGATCTGCCCACCTGGGGGGAAACAAGCCTTAGCTATACATTTTCCTTGGGCCCACCTGTCCCAGATGGCTCTTCATTCACTTGGGACATCTTAAGAGCAACATAAGGCAAGGAGCAGTGGAGAATATCAGCTGAAACCATGCCAGGGAATGAACCTGCCATTATTTTATAAGGAATCTCCTAAGCAGGGATATAGAGAGCCAATTGCAAAGCCAGTTGCAGAGCAGGAGGGGAAAAGAGACTGTGAAGTCCAGGGCAATCCAAGTCCATCCTCTCATGGAAGGCAAGGCAGGGACCAGGTAAGCTATGTCCTGGTTCTGGTTCCAGGGCCCACCCTCTTCCTCCATCAGCCAGGTCTGTTTTGTCTGGTTTGATGCTACAGCTCTCATTCCAAGCCAAAGGACCACTCTATTATGACAGAACTGATGGAATAATCGTCATGAACTTTCATTCTCTTGGTCTCCCAGCTTCCTGTCTACTTTCTCCCATTACCTGCCCTGTGCTGGGTGGCTCTGTGATGGGATGTAAAGGTGAGTGACACTTACCCTTGTCTTTCGAGAGCACATAGTGGAATGGAAGAGGCAGATCCCAAACCAACGGTGACCACAGAATGTTGAGTGTTGGATGCCACAGTAGAGACATGGTCAGATGCCTCGGAACTAGCGAGGAGGAAGAGACCCATTTGGCATGGGGAAGGGAAAGAACAGTTCCAAGGGAATATTAAGAGCATTGAGACAACATTGTCTAAGGCAGACTAAGCAAGGCAAGTGCTGAACACGGTGCTTGGAAAGCACTTAAGAGATGATGTTTGGCCGGGGACGATGGCTCACGCCTGTAATCCTAGCACTCTGGGAGGCCGAGGAGGGTGGATCGCCCAAGGTCATGGGTTCGAAACCAGCCTGAGCAAGAGCGCCGAGACCCCGTCTCTACTAAAAATAGAAACAAATTAATTGGCCAACTAAAAACATATAGAAAAAATTAGCTGGACATAGTGGCACCTGCCTGTAGTCCCAGCTACTCGGGAGGCTGAGGCAGGAGGATTGCTTGAGCCTAGGAGTTTGAGGTTGCTGAGAGCTAGGCTGACGCCATGGCACCCTAGCCCGGGCAACAGGGTGAGACTCTGTCTCAAAAAAAAAAACCAAACAAACAAAAAAGAGACGATGTTCTCATCACCGCACTTGAGCTGCTTCTCAAAGAACAAGAAGGAGTTTGCCAGGTGGGAGGAAAGAAGGGTGTCTCCACCCGTGGAACAGCATGTGCGAAGGTGAGGAGGTGACTGTGATGGAGTGAAGGTTGCATGGGCTTTGCAGAGGTAAATTTTCGTTCAAATCCTCACCCTGCCACTTCCCAGTTGTGATTTTGAGCATGTCAGGATGAGGCCCCTCTTTCCTGATATTGGTATATCTAATGGGGATAATGATATCTGTTTTTAAGGCTCACTGTGTGGATTAAAGTCAACTTATGCACAATACCTGGCACACAGGAGAGTCTTAGCAAATGGCGGGTGCCATCATGGAGGTGTGACTCTATCAGGCTTGTTCAGTATTGCTGGAGAATCAGGTATTTGGTGGGCTGGGGGTGGGGAGGAAGGCTAGGATGGCCAGTGATAAAGCTACAATGTCAAGGTCGGATACTGGGTGGTCTGGACTTCTAGGCTGAGGGCTTGAGACTTGCCGCCACTATAGGCACTGGGGCCCATCGTATGCTTCCCTACAATGGAAACACAGGACCCAACTTGGTTTATGAACGAAAACTCCACCAGCGATGTGGATGGTGGGTGGGAAGATAAGAGATGGAGGTGAGGAACCCACTTTGGAAAACACTGCATTCCCTCTTCTTGTCTGGGCAACTCAGCTCACATTAGCATAGTAAAGGCTCTGTTAAGCCCTATAGTCAAGTCTTCCTGGAGAGGCAGTTTAGGGCAATGGTTAAGAGCTTGGACTTCAGTGTCAAAGCTAATCTGGATTTGAATCCTAGCCCTGTTGCTTACTGGCTGTATGACCTTGGCCAATTCTATAACCCTACTGGGCTTTAGTTTACCCTTCCATAAAATGGGGATTAATAGTACCTTTCTCACAGGCTTGCTGTGAGGTCTAAATGAGATAATGTAGCTAAAGCACTTAGCTCTAGGAACACAGTGAGTATTCAGTAAAAGTTGATAATTGTATTAAATATATTGTTTATCTAACCGTGGAACCCTTTTGCCATGTAATGCCTATTAACCTCCTCTGGTGCTGCTAGTGTTCTACCCAAAACATCCTGCCGTAGACTTTCTGGAGAGGCAGTAGGACTTTCTACTCCAAGAAAGAGTAAGGAGGGTTGCCAAGTTCTGACACAGTGGTTCTTGGATGCACGGGAGACCCACCTGGGGAGCTTTTTAAAACTGTCAATTCCTGGCTGCTCTCCAGACCAATTAAACCAGAATCTGTTGAGGTGGGACCCAGACATTAGTCTTTTAAACAAATTTTTTAATGATTTCTTAAGGAAAAACAAATACAGAAAAGTACACAAATTCTCAGTGAATGTGCTTTTCACAAACTGAACATGAAACAGAATGTCACCAGCATTCCAGAAATCCCCCATGTCCTTTTCCAGTCACTCCTCCTACCTTAAAACCTCACAGACTAGCTTTGCCTGATATTGAATTTTATGGTAATGGAATCATAGAGTATGCATTTTGTGTGCGTTTGGCTTATTTTGGTTAACTTTGTGAGAGTCATCCATATTGTTGAGTGTAATTGTATAATGTGTTCATTCTCATTGCTGTACAATGTTCCATTGTGTGAATATACCATAATTTTTTCCCTAAACTAATGTTGGTGAGCATTTTGGATTGTTTATACTTTGGATCAATTACAAATAGTGATGTTAACATTCTTGTGAATGCCTTTTAGTGATGCATGTAGAAATTTCTCTCGGGTATATTCCTAGGAATGAAATTGCTGGATTATACATGCATATGTTCCACTTTACAAGATACAGCTAAGCAGCTTTAAAAAGGGGTTGTACCAATTTATATTCCCACTCAGCATATAAGAATTTTGGTCAATGGTTGGCATTTTCAGTCTTTTAAAAAATTTTTTGGCCATTCGGGTAGATATGTGGTAGTCTTGTTCTGTGGTCTTAACATATATTCCCAGCATCTCCAGATGATCCAATGCCAATTTTGAGAACCTCTTTCCTAATAGTTTTGAAAAAGCAAAGTGGAATGGGGAAAGAGATGTTATAATTGCGAGTGCCTCCCATGGACTCCTGGTAGTGTCTGTACCCAGAGTTTTTTTATAGGCCTGACCTGGCTGGTTGGCCAGTCAGGAGGGAGGAGGTCTAGGTGTCTCAACCTGACAGCCTGCCCCTCATTCCTGTGTGCTTCGTGTCGGGCAAATGGCTCTGTCAGGAGTGATCTGGAGGCTAACTTCCATAAAGCTCTGAAAAGAGACCACGGCAATACTTCACTTTCTTTTTATAATTTAAGACCTGAAAGAAAAGGGAAGACATGAGAAGTGACTAGTAGTCTATATAGATATTATCAGAGGAGAAGATCTGGTCTTTGAGACCAGAGTTTAAGATTTTCTGCCATATTTTTGCTCCCCAAAGCCTGCCCAGAACTTGAACTTTGTCCAAAACTGTTAACACTTGCAGGGTGCTGAAAAAAACAAAGTCCATTGCAATAAATATTAGAATGTTGTAATTGTCCCCAGTGAGACTCACAACTCACATGGATGCAGAGGAAGGTGTTGGTGAGGATTTAGCTGAGTTGACTAATAGTTTTGGTTCTTTCCTTTGTTGTTTCTATGTTGTAGCTGAGATTTCCTATCTATTCATTTATTACAAGCATAATTTTTTTAAATATCCTTGAGCAAAGTTATGATAACTGCTTTAAATTCCTTATCTATTAATTCCAACATCTGGGTCATCTTGAGATCAATCTCCATTGATATCCTTTTCTCTTGAGTTTGGGCCACATTTTCCTGTTTGTTCTTTTTAATTTAATTTATTTTATTTCTTTTTTTTTTTTTTTTTGAGACAAGGTCCTGCTCTGTCACCCTGGCTAGAGTACAGTGGTGTCATCATAGCTCACTGCAACCTCCAACTCCTGGGCTCAAGCAATCTGCCAGCCTCAGCCTCCCAAGTAGCTGGGACTACAGGTGCACTCCACCACATCCAGTTAATTTTTCTATTTTTTATAGAGGTAGGGTCTTGCTATGTTGTGCAGGCTGGTTTCAAACTCATGGCCTCAAATGATCCTCCCACCTTGGCCTCCCCAAGTGCTGAGATTATGTTCATCAGAAATATATATATATATGTTATATATATATATTTTAAGTCAAGCAGTTACCTTGACCAAATTCAAACTCCAAACTTAGTTTCCCTCATGTGGGCAATGTCTGAAATCTTCACCAGGTTCTTTTTGCTTTAGTTAAACTGCTTAGAGTCTTCCCTGTACATACAGCATTCAGGGATATTTGGGTACAGTTTATAGTCAGAATTTGGGGTTACTGTTTTGTGACTCTCTCTTTTCTGGAATATGTGCCTTCACTTTCTAGCTGTGGTTACAGCTGAACTCCTGGCCTCTAATTCCTCAAATATTTAATAGGAAGAGAGAAACTTTCTATCCAAGTTTTAGCTAACAAGTCCAGCATTGACTGGGGCCGTCCCCCAGGTAAAAAGCTTTAAAACCATGAAAGTCACCTACTGCCATTTGTTTCTTTCAAGTGTCAACTCCCTCCAGTTTCTACGTGCTTGTGATTGAACAGATTGAGTGCCTCTGATGTTTTTTTCTTTTCTGTCCAGAGTTCATGATAGTTTAATTTGGGAAGGTTGGTCCAATAAGAACTACTCTGCCATACTACGAGCAGAACTTTTCTGTTCAATAGTTTTGTTCATTAAGGGATCCTTCGGGCCACCCTACTTTATTACCTAGCACATAATAGATGGCAATAAATATTTATCTATTGACAAAATAAATGAGGCTTTAAATTGAAAATGGAAGTGAATTAGCAGAAAAAACTTCCAGAAGAAAACCCTGAAAGTAGTCATTAACTCGTGGATGACATCAGGCATGAAATAGGATGTTCAGGAATTTGCTAAGTCATAGGATTGATATAGTGGTTGGGCTCCAAATATCTTGAGTGTAGACCAAAGTGGTTAACGAAGTGAGCCTGAGATTTTAATATGAGGAGATAAATTCAGCTGGGATAGTACTACCACTTTCATGGGGTGGAACTTAGGGCGTGTGGAGTAGTTTCCGTGTTCAAAGGAAGTGAAGCTGGTCAGAAGTGAAGCAGAGGTGTGCTTGGAGTTCTGTACACCCAAGAGGAGGGAATCAAAGAGAAGGATCTTTGGCTGGAGATCAAAGAGGGGAGGAACAGAGGTAGTGCTGTAAAGGCAGTGTCCTACAGCTTGCTTCTGTGCACGGTGACCTGGAAGGTCACAGACCCGGCACTGAGACTTCAAAGCCCACTGTATTGGATGGAAACTTCATGTACCAAAATGCAAAGCATCTTGAAACTTTCTGACTTATTCTACTAACAGTTTCACCTCTCAGAGAGGAGAGGAGAGAGGCCAGTTGCTGTTGTAAATCTAGCTTGGGAGCTACTGGGTAAAGTGAAAGTGAGAAAGTGCTCACCAAAAAAGGAACAGTCATGGGGGGGCTGAGCCTATAGGGGTTTGGAAGGAAGATTTTATGAAATTTAGCATAATATATATATATATTTCCTGCCCGAGCCTCCAAAAGTGATGATGGCCCCAACGGTAAGGGAAGTTATGACTTTAATCAGCTAAGTTTACTCTGCATAGATTTCATTTATTTTCCTTTAAGAACTCCTCTTCTTGCTAGCAGTCATGCTTCTGTGGATCATCTTCCCGGAATTTTTTTTTCTTTTATTTTCAAGCGGGGGATGGGTATTAAAAATACTTAATAAATGACATAGGTACTGATCAATCAAAACAGACGTTGGGCTAATCAGAAGAGATGACAACCACAAACAACCACAAACAACTGGAACACATAAGCCCTACTTACAAGTTCCTTAACCTCTCTGAGTCCCAGTTTTCTTCTCTTTGAAATGGGGACAATATCTACGTGGCAGAGTTGGTGCAATGATTCCAAGAAATGCCACATGGACAGAGCTGGGTAGGGGAAAGGTGTGCTATACACAGAAGCTACTGTTACTACCTTGCATTCTCTGTCTCTGATTCATTTCACACACCTAGTTTATAGGTTCTTTGGTGTTTACCTGTAGTTTCATTAATCATAGGTTTTATTTTATTTTGATATCCGTAAATATTTGTTCTATTACAAGTCGATCTGTCTGGTTTCTTAACTGAAATGTCCTCTTATCTCCCCGATCACTAATAGCATGGATTTTCTGAAATCTTCTTGCACTTCACAAGGAAGTTCTTTTAAAGCTTTTAAGTTCTTTTAGAGTTTTTCTTAGTTCCTTTTTCTCCTTCTGCTTTTTACGCGTGTGGGCTTTGGGGTTAGACCCTGTCCTGGCTGTGCAGTTACTGGGAACCTGCTCTCTGCGTTGCATTCTCTCTTCCCCTTCTCATTCTTTCTTCCTCCAGGCTGGGACTTTCTCCTTCAAGTTCAACTCTGCTTTTTAGCATCCTTGTTTCCTTGGAATTATTCTCTAAACCTCAGTGAACAAACTATATGAAATGCTTTTAAAAATCCCCATCCCAGCTACTTCCTAATTGGCTAAGAATGCCACTGGCTAAAGGGGAGGAGGTGGCTTGTTGGGGATAGTTTTGAGGTTGCTGAAGTGGAGAGAGGGGTCTTGTTAGGGAGAAGAGCAAGGTCCCCTTCCTCCTTTATGCTGGTCATGGTGAGGAGCCCAAGATGCTTGGCCTGGACCAGACAGTGATCCCCGGATGTGGATGGAGAAGGGTGTTGGCTGGTGGCAGTGCCATTGCTCCCTTGCCCATCCAGTCGCCAGCAGCACGCTGTGTCCCTCCCCTCTAGGGACAGCTTTGGGAAGGAGGCAGCCGGCTGCAGAGGCTGCCCTCCTTCGCTTGGGTTGGCTCAGCATTCGACTTCCTAAAATCCGGATCCAGGCAGGTTAGCAGCATGGATAACGGTTTTTCCCTCTGCCCCTAGGGCAGGCTACTGGAGAAATTCCTATTGGCATCTGAGATTTTCTTGATTCTTCTCTACCATTGAGGCCACGGAGATTCTGTGTTGTTGTTCGGATGATATCCTGGGATTTGGAGGACTCTTCCACTTAACCTGATAACTTCCTCGCTGTTTGTGCTTAAGAGTAGAGGATTTTAGTCAACGAGGCACAGGCAGGTACTGGAATCCAAGTTGAGGCAGCACGATGCAGAGCAGAGTTGCATACCCAGTGTGCACGGCACCACTGCCCGCTGCCTTAGCCGCCGCAGACTTCGCTAATTGATCACAGCACATATTTGTCCTCTTGTCACATGTGGCTTCCTAATCCCTTTCTCACAGCACTCCCAAGAGCTGCCACCAACCTAAGAGTTGGCACACGAGAGGACAGCTTGGTCAAGGAGGTCATGCTGAGAAAGTAAGGCAGAGGAGACAGAGGCCACCCCAGGCCTCGCCAGTGTGAAGGGCCATCCCCTCTTTAATAACTGTGCAACCCGGGAGGGGGTTCTGTGGCCACAGGTGGCCTCCTTTGGAAAATGATCTCTCCAGCTGCAAAGGGAGCATTTGTCTCCCTGAGCAGGGAGGGGGTGGACCACACTCCCCCAAGCCTTGAGAAACAGTGTTTGTAATTGGACTCCCATTTCCCGGTGCTTAGCTATTACATAAGTGTCTTTTGAAGACTGGCTGTTTGCTTTAGCGCCGTGACTGTCACTGACTAACATGTTTGTAGACATCATGTCAGCTTTGTGTGTGTGCACATTTGCTACTGTCCCCTGCGGCCTTCCCCACACTGCTGTTCTTACCCGTTTAAGTGTGGCGGCTTCTCTGGGTTCAGGCGCGTGGGGAGATACTCAGCATGGGGGATGGGTGTGTGCATGGGTTTTCCCTCACCTGTTCAAACTGTGGCCTCCTTTTGAAGTTTTCCTGGAGCTGAGCTCGAGAAAGCTGTCTCACCTTCACAGGCGGAACCACTGCACAACGTCAGCCAATACCTGGTTGGAATGGTCCTTGCAGGTTGTCTTGCCTGGTGGTCACCAAATGCCGGGGTGTAGATGTACGTGGCAGAGCGCTTGCTCCTAATCTGACAATCTCTCTGCCAGGCCAGGATCGGGGCTTGCAGGCCCAGTCTCATCCGCCACCCCACATGGACCCTCTCTCAGCAGCCCCACTAGCGGCCATAGACACCCTGGTTCGGGGACCCTTCCATTGTGCCATGGCTAGGCTTTGTTTTTATTTATTTATTTATTTGTTTGTTTTTTATTTCGGCATATTATGGGGGTACAGATTTTAAGGTTTCAATAAATGCCCTTCCCCCCTCCCCCCACAAGTCTGAGTTTCCAGCATGACCATCCCTCAGATGGTGCACATGTCACTCATTATGTATGTATATACCCGCCCCCCTCTCCCCTGTTGAATTGCAACGTTAGACAGTTTCCCCTCATGCCAGACTGATCGTTCTTCCTGTTGCCCGTGTGGGATCCTGACTGTGCCCTCTAGAGGCTCAGAGCAAAGCTGACCCTTTCCCACGTGGCTTTTGTTAATGCCTGGTCCTCTGCTCCCAATGCGCCCCAGCCAGTTTAAAGGTCACCCGGGCTGTTACTATTATTCCAGTGCCGGACATGAGAGAGCTCAAGATGTGTTAGTTGTCCCATCACTCTTCATTCTTGTTGAACTTGTGGTTTTGAATCCTGCCTCCCTCATCCCCCATACACACAAATTCAGTTATAGCAAATGGGCTGCAGGGGACAGTGACAAGTCAGGGCTGTGCCCAGGGCCACCATTCAGAGGTCTGAACGAAGGAGCACAGCTGGGAGAAGTGGAGTTAAGGGGCAGGACCGTGGGGACCTGAGTTCCACAGCCCAGGAGGTCTGTCCATGATGACTGTGCCTGAAGTCTAGAAGCTTCCTCCCAGCAGGAGTAGGACAGTCCCCAGAATCCTATGAGAACGGGGTCGGAGGGACAAGGGTAATTTCCAATTCAGATATTTGGAGCACCTAGGGCCCCAGAAGTCTCTTTGCTCATGAGTAAAGCTTTTTTGTGCTGGAAAAAAAAAATGCTGTTATTCAAAGAAGTGAGTTGTGGGCGGGCGGGGGCGTGCATCCTTCAGGAGAGAAAGTAGGTCCCAAGCGAGATCCGAGGAGTAGGAAAGCGGGGCTGTTTGTTTTGTTTTCTTTTTTCCCTTGTGCTCCACGGCACAGGAAACACAAGGAGAAAAGCACCCCTGGCCTTCCTCCGGCCTGCTGCCAATATTGTGTGGGGAAGAATGGCTGAAGAACAAGAAAACAAATCTTCACGTTTTCTTTCAACAGGGTGAACTTTGAAATGCTTTCTGACTCATGTTTTAAAGTCTCTTCCATTTGAATTCACCTTCCCTCGTGTTGTTTTTCTCAAGGCGCTAGGCTCCAGTCCAAAGATGTGTCAACCAGCTGCTCCCCGGGAACGAAGGAGTCACAAGGCCTGGCCTCCTTCTCCCAGCTCAGCGGGCGGAGCTTCTGGGGAACCTGGCTTTGACCTGCCCACCCTTCCTAAAGCTGCCCGAAGGGCCGGAAATGGCCGCTGTAGGGGGAAGTGGAGGCAGCTGGTAATCTGCCCCAGCAAGAGGCCCACTCGTCTTGCTGCAAGCAACAGTTCCTCCTGAGGGCCCTATTTCTGGATCCCTAAAAGCATCATTGCTATCTCTTAGGGCGCTTTTGGCTACAGGTAACAAAATCCAGTTCAACTGGCTTAAATATTAAAGGGGATGTTGTAGGCTTGGATAGCTGAAGTCTTGAAGCTCCTTAAAGGACCCTATTTCCTGCCTGTGACTGTCAAGTATTGGCATCATGAAAGGCCCCGCTTCCTGTGTGGATGGTGGCAGGACGGCTCCCAGGAGCACCTGGGCTTTGTGCTTCCAGCTCATGCGTGGTGGGAAGAGAAGCTTCTGATTGGGCCAACCCAGGACATGTACCTGCCCATGAGCCAATCACTGTGGCTGGGCTTAGTCCCTTGCAGACAGGCTCTGGCCAATCGGGGCCCAGCACCAAGCGATACTAGGGGAACTACATAGATGACCACCAAAGCAGTGCCTCTCTTGGTTCCTGAGAGGCACATTTAGTCCCAAACGACAATCCCTTTTTTGCAGGGTGGGGAGGCGTGAGGGTGAGGGGTTCTAGAGGGCATCCTGCCCATGCCCCGGCTCCCCCTCTGCACCTGAGCCCTGGCACACTTCCTCGCCCTTCCCCTCGAGGGTCTGCCTCCTGGAGCTGAGCCTCTGCTCCCCCTGGTGTACACCGGGCCTCTCTCTCCCTTTGGGAGCAGCAAGCGTTTGCGGATACAGCAAGAGGAATCGAGTTCAGACTTTGTGAGATAGCAGAGGCTGAATCGGCTCTGGGGGAAGAGGTGTGGGCACCTTGACAGTCTGTTCCTGCTTCAGCAGGGTGAAGGGCCCTGGGCCCTGACCTCCTGCTGGCCACGGTCAAGCTATTTTGGTTTGTCCCCCCAGATGTTGGAAAAATTAAGAACTCCTCCCATTTCCCCTTGCCTCTGACTTCTCACTTCCTGGATGACCTCACCTGACCTGGCCTCTGCAGACCCCTCCCACACCCAGCTCGCCAGCCCGGCCACTGTGTGGACTTGTGATCCCACGTGTCCAGGTCTCTGCAGGACGGTCCGACTGGATGTTCCCACCACACTGTGCTTAATCTGTCTCCGTGGGGCTGGGTTTCCTCCAGATGAGGTCTTCCTTGGGGATCCCCTTTAACCATTTAGCGTTGATGATAACCATTGCTCTCCCAGGCCCTGGCAATTTGGGCTGCGGTTGCATCACCAGCCAGGCCTCTCGCTGGAGGTGTGGACAGGTGTGCCCGGGGCTCGCAAGGAGGCCAGTCCGCAGCCCATTGGAGCCAGGGCTGCTGTGGGCTGCCCCAGCACCCAGGTCAGTGCCTTGTCTTGGGCCACCCAGCTGCTGCGATAGCAGCACCACGGCAATTCTTTAATTAGACCAAGCAGGGTTTTCTCAGACGGGGGCGGGAGGAGGTGTGTGGGTCTATTGGGGGAAACTAGGTCACCTGAAAACCAGTAATCAAGAGGGAGCTGTCCTCGAGCCCCAGCTCCAGGAAACCCAGAGGGGCGAGGTGGGAGGGGCTGGCGGGGAGGGCCAAGTCGGAGAAAATGTGCCCTGGCCCCTTTTGTTGGCTCTTGGGAGACATTGTCCTCACCTTTCTCCAGGGGGCTGGGCAACTGCCCTTAATTCCTTTGCCAGGAGCAGGGAGGACGCTGCAGTGATGGCTTCTGTCTGCCTGGGGCACCATCCTGGGGCCCGTGGAGGGAGCACTGTGCTGGGAGTCAGACCCCAGGTTTAGTTACTGCTCAGCCTCCTTGGAGCACGTCACCCGCTCCCAGTGCCTATATTTGCCATTGTCCGTGGGACAGGGGCCTCGTCTGTCTTCTATTCTGCCGTGTCCCTAGCCCTGAGCACAGTCCTGGCGTGTGGTACATGCCCCACGAATATTTGTCAAACGACATGATGAGTTCACATGAGTGCTTCTCTTGTAAGATTGTTGTCATGAGGATCAGTGGTGAGGTGGGTTTCCCAAACGTCAGTCTCTTATAATCTTTGCCAACGCTAAATACCATCGTTATTCAATTTTTCTTTACTACTAACTTGCTACTTTTCAACTGAAATAGATTTGTTTAAAAAGGAAATTCGATATCACTACCATAAATAAACAGTAACTGTGAAAGCAAATCCACAGAAAACAAACAATGTCATTGCAGTCTATGCTAGATGCAATTGCTTGCCCGAGGCCTGGAGCCTGGGGCTGGCTTTCTGTTTGTTTAGAAGGGAGATTGCACAGTTATCAAGGCAGGAAGGGCTTATTAGCATAGGAATGATGCTTTCTTTTTGAGAAAGTCCGAAAGGTTAAAAAATAAGTGAAAAGCGTATACCTTACTCTGTGTGTGGGTCTGTGTTATATGAAGCCTGCTCCCTGTACTTTTGAAAATTCCCTTGGGGTGGATTTTCTTTCCACAGTTAGGGAAGCACTTGGCTGAGATGATGGCTAGGGAAATTCTTGGCAAGGGATAAAGTGCTTTGTAACCATGGAGGTGATTGGCACCATTACTTTTATCTTCACTTTGGATATGCTTTTGGTACCTCCCACTTAGAGGTGGTCAGTAATGGTCATGGAATCTTAGGGCTGGAAGGAATCTCAGAGGTTATGCATGTAGGCCAGTCTGACACCAGTGGAAATTTTATCCTCCAATTAGTGATGGGGAACTTGCCGGCTCCTTAGACAGCCACTGCCCACGAGCACTTCTGTTGAGTTGCTTGTTGGGCAGCTCTGGAGGCCAAGGGTCCATTCTTTGGGCACGAACAGCTGCTGCTCTGTACGCTGGTCCTGCTCCGTGCTGGGGAGACTCACAGACTGTCTGCCCTTTCTTGTGCAGATTGGAGCTCTGGATATTTGGAGACAGAAGTCTCATTCTGCTCAAGACAGGGCTTGCAAACTCAAATGACCATGGGAGCAGCAAGTGATGTCAATTAATAAAGGAGGGGGGGGGGATTGGGTGACTGTGGTGAGAGTGTAAATGCCCCCTCTAAAGGAGACAGCCCTGCTCTGCACCTGTTGATGGCTGCCAGGGAGCCCAGCATGGCCAGATGCCGAGATGTTCTAAGAAAAGCGGGAAATCTGATGTTGGATTCAAAAAAAACTTCCAAGTGTGAAATGCTGGCAATGAATTAAAATATTGTAAATCATATTGGCCAAACAAGCCAACCTGATGTGGACAACAGGGGACCTTCTGGTTAAGTGTGGCCCACAGCCACAAGTGGCCCATGACGGCCCCCTGACTTCTCTGTTCCCTGTGGGCGGGGCAGCCATGTCCTCTCCAGGCCACGTCTGTGTGTGTTGGCTTCTAGAACTCCCTGCCTCGTGGCCAGCCTCTCTGCGTGCCTTTGAACATCACCAAGCTGCCTCCCACCTGGCCACCTCCTGCTCATCCTTGGACATGGAAATCAGTTGTTCCTTACTTTGGAGAACCTTCTGTAATGACCCCAGGCAGACTGGCTCTTTCATTAATCTCTGTGCTTCAATTTTCTTATCTGGAAAATGGGCATTATAATGGTACCTATTTGATTAGGTTGTCTGGGGGCTTGAAAGGATTTATAGAGAGATTGACAGACAGACAGGGATTTCCTAGAAGGCAGAGCTGGTCCCTGATCCATCTCTGGATCGGGCCTGTCACAGAGCAGATGTTCAGTAAATGTTTGCTCACGTGAGGAAGTGGGGTCTGCTAGCTCCCAGTGAGCTCTGACCGTCATGATGACACTGTCTGGTGGTGAATTCAACTCCTTTGAACTCCTCACTTCTAAAAAAGCCACCAGAATACCTCAATGGCTAAAATAGAAAGCAATGACAACACCAAATGCTCACAGAAGAACTGGATCACTCATTCGTTGCTGGAGGGAATGAAAACTGGTACAGCCAGCCACCCTGGAGAAAAGTTTGGCAGTTTCTCTTAAAACTAAACATGCAATTACCATATGACCCATCAGTTATACTCTTGGGCATTTACCCCTAAGAAACAAAACCTTATGTTCACACAAAAACCTGTAGATGAATGTAATAGCCCCAGACTGGAAGCGACACAGATGTTCTTCAGTGGGTGAATGGTTAAACAAACCAGGGCTGTCCGTAAGCTGGAATATTGCTCAGCAGCAAGAGGGGATGAACTATTATTGACACATGCAACAATTTGGATGAATCTCAAAGGATTGATGCTGCGTGAAAAAAAGCCAATCCCATAGGTTCCTTGATATCTGATTCTTTTTACATACCGTATTTTGAAATGAGAAAAATCGTAGAGGTGGGGAACAGATTAGTAATTGCCAAGGCAGGGACAGAAGTGGGCTGGAGGGGGTGCTTAGGGAAGGAGATGGGTGTGGCTGTAACAGGGGCGCATGAGGGATGCTTGTGGTGAGGGAACTGTATCTTGACTGTGCTGGTGGATACATTCATAAAATCGCATAAAACAAAACACATACATCCAAATAAGCACATGTAAAACTGGAGAAATCCCAATAAGGTTGGTAGATTGTATCCATGTTAGGTTCCCGGCTGTGATATTGTACAGTAGTGTTCAAGATGCTACCATCAGGATAAACTGGGTACATGGGATCTCTCTGTATTATTTGTTACAACTGCATGTGAACCTACAATGATCTCAAAATACAAAGTTTAATTAATTAATTTAAAATGCTTTGCAAGGTATTCAAAACGGAAGTCAAAACCAAACCAAAGGCAACCAAAGCCAGTGAGCTTGTTTCCTCTGCAGCCTTGCCTTTGGCTTCCTTACATGGAGGTGGGACCCACTTAGAACCCTGGGATCTTTGCCCTTTGAGCATTTCCAAGCCAGCCCCTCCACATTCTGCCTGTTTACTGTCCCGTCTCAGAGCTGGGAGAGGCCTGAAGAGCAGTCTGAGCCAACCTGAGCCCCTGAGGTCTGTAGCCTCAGGAGGAGGGGCATTTGGAGGGGCAGCGCGGAACGGGACTCGGGAGAGTCACAAGGCTTTCCTAAGCCCAGGGCTAACCTGCCCCTTTGAGATAGCAAGCATTTCCACATGACACAGATGTAGACCCTTGCCAATCTGTCCCTGTGACCTAACAACCTGCCACTAGCCTCGTCTGTTGGCTGGCACATGAAGTGCATTTGCATTCCCCATCTCTTCTTCTTGGATTTCATTGCTATTAGGTGTTTAACTTTTTTGACCAAGTCTTTTTATTCCTTGAACGCCCTGCCCATAACTTCTGGGAGGCAGATAGAACATTTTGCAGCAGGAAAACAGGGATTCAAGTAATTGTCCCAAACCCTTTTCCCTGTGAGCAGAGAAACCATAAGGTCCGAGTGACATGAAGACCAGCTGGGTTCAGACTCTGAAATTTTGTTGACCTCATGTTGTTCAAGACTCATGAGGGTTGCCCGGGCTAGAGTGCCCTGGTGTCAGCCTAACTCACAGCAACCTCAAATTCCTGGGCTCAGGCTGTCCTCCTGCCTCCGCCTCCCGAGTAGCTGGGACTACGGGTATGCACCACCATGCTCTGCTAATTTATATATATATGTGTGTGTGTATATATATATATATATATATATTTTTAGTTGTTCAGCTAATTTTTTTTAGTGGAGACGGGGTCTCGCTCTTGCTGAGGCTGGTCTCAAACTCCTGAGCTCAAATGATCCTCCTGCCTCGGCCTCCCAGAGTGCTAGGACTACAGGTGTGAGCCACCACACCCGGCCAATCAGAAGCTTTAAAAGCTCTGTACTTCTGCTCAGAGGCAAGTCGTTGGTACTTTGAGATGGGAGTCTGCCAGCCTCCTCATTTGCTGGCAAATTAATAAACACTCTTTCCTTCTCAAAAAAAAAAAAAAAAAGACTCATGACAGCAAGAGGTGTAGTTATTTATTTATTTTCTTTTTTAAAGTCATACAAAGAAGGAAACTTCAACTAAGATTTTCTAGGTCCTGTAGTTGTTCAGCAGTTTTTAAACTTTTTGGTCTTAGGATCTTTTTATCTTCTTAAATCAAGGATCCCAAAGACCTGCTGTGTATGTGGATGATGTCTGGCAATCTTTATCATATTATAAATATATACTGAGAAATTAAAAAATAGTATTAATTTCTTTAAAAAAACAATAAACCCATGATATGGTATAACAATATAGCATCATATTTTTATTAGACTATTATGAAAATATAACATTTACATAAAAATATATAACATTTTGATGAAAAATAACTTCAAAAACAAAAAAAATCTAGTGAGAAAAGCAGCACTTTAAAATTTTGCATATCTCTTTTTTGGGGGGCTTCCTAGCTGGGTTCTCATATATATTTCTGCATTTAATCTGTTACAGTAACAGCTGTCATGTAACTTTGGAACCCAATGTATACTTACTTGGGAGATAAGGAGAGTGGAAAAGGTTAATAGTATCTTAGTATAGTTATGAAAATAGTTTTGAGCTTGTAGACTTCTTGGAAGAGTCTCAGGGATCCCCTTAAGTGTTCCCAGACCACATGTTGAGAACCACTGCAATAATATATTAAATGTCCAATTTCCTTAAGCACTAAGTTTGACAGTTGATATTTTTGACATTTCACTTTGATATTTCTTGTTTTATTTCTACTGTGAAGATGCATCCTCAGTATTGCAAACACATGTTTTGGCTTGTGATTATCTTTCTAATTCTTTTTAGAGCAATTTTTGTGAAATCATGGGTAAGTCAAAAATTCACGTTATTTTCAAATATGAGTTCTGTCGTGGAATCGATGCGGTGCACACAGCTCAAAATATCAGCCAAATGTTTGGGAAGGATGTGGCTAATGAATGCACAGTACGTTGATGGTTTGAGAAGTTCCATTCTGGTGATTTTAATCTTGAAAATGAGCCATGTGGGCAACCTGAGACCAAGGTGTATAACATTGAGCTGAAAGCTGTAGTGGAAGTGAATCCACCTACGTGTGAATTAGCAGCATGATTTGATGTTACTATTCCCACAATATTGGACCATTTGAAACAAATCGGCAAGGCAAAGAAGCTGGATAGATGGGTTCTGCATGAAGTAAACGAGCATCAGAAGAGAAATCTTCTCGAAGGTTGCTTTTCTTTGCTGTCACGACATAAAGGTGAACCATTTCTACACTGTATTATTACCTGTGATGAAAATAGATTCTTTTTGACAATCAAAAGCATCTGGCACGATGGTTGGATAAAGATGAAGTGACAAAACACAGTCCAAAACCGAATATTCATCAAGAAAAGCTAACGGTGTCTGTTTGGTGGTCCAGCGCTGGTATTATCCATTACAGCTTCATGAAACCTGGTCAGTCGATTACAGTGGATGTCTACTGCAACCAATTGGACAAAATGATGAGGATGCTTATAATGAAGCAGCTGAGATTGGTCAATAGAGACAGGTCAATCCTCTTGCAAGACAACAGTCAACCACATGTCACACAAACATCACTGCTCAAACTATAGAAGCTGGACTTGGAAACTCTCTGTCACCCACCATACTCACCAGACCTTGCACCAACTGACTACCACTCCTTCCAGGCTTTGCACCACTTCTTGCAAGGAAAAATGTTCAATTCTCAACGAGCTATGCAAAATGGCTTTCTCAATTTCATTGCCACTCTCCAGGCTTCTTTGCTGCTGGCATAAACAAGCTACCGTTAAGATGGCAAAACTTAACAATAGTTTAGGTGCATACTTTGATTAATTGTACTGCTTCTTGTTTGAGATATAATAAACTACACTTTTGATTCAGAAATCGGACATTTCATATTTAGTGACCTAAATATATCTTCTGGTCTCTTTCTAGTCCTGTCCCTCCCATCTCTGTAACAACATGCATCCCATAATGAGCAGACCAAAAGAGGCTTGAGCAGAAGTGTCGGGTATTCATATTTCTGAGGGCTTGGCTTTGCTTCTATTTGGATGCTAGTGAAGTCTCCATATTTTCTCGGTTTGCCAGCCCCCATCACGTTCTGAGCTCCTGGTGTCCCTCCTGGTTCCAGCACCCACATGCCAAAATCCTTGAAGTATTAATGCAATGTCTGTATATGAGAAAGCTGGAAGGGCATGGTTCCCGTTAGCAGTCTGTGGCTGGAGGGGCAGACAGCCACCACTGTCCAGTAGAACTTTCTGCAATGCTGGGAAAGTTCTCTGTCTGCACTGTCCAGTATGAAGCATGTGGCACTTGAAATGTGGCTAGTGTGGCTGAGGAACTGAATTGTTTTACTTTACTTTAATTAATTTAAATTCAAATAGTGGCCAGGCATGATGGCTCATGCTTGTAAACCCTGCACTTTGGGAGGCTGAGGTAAGAGGATCGATTGTGGCCAGGAGTTTGAGACCAACCTGGGCAACATAGCGAGACCCCTTCTTTAACAAATATTTTTTAAAATTTGCTGGGCCTGGTGGCATGCACCTGTAGTCCCAGCTACTCGGGAGGCTGAGGCAGGAGGATCGCTTGAGTCCAGGAGTTTGAGGCTGCAGTGAGCTATGATGACACCACTGCACTGTAGCCTGGGTGACAGAGCAAAATCCTGTCTCAAAAAAAAAAAAAAAAAATCAAATGGCCACGTGTGGCCGCTGATTGCTGCATTAGACGGCACAACCAGCCGTTGCTGGTACTCAAAGGCCCCTGTAAGGGTTTGCACTTTTGTCTGAGGAGCAATGGGAAGAAAACCTCGAAAGGGTTTTGAGCCTGGGGTGTCGGGGTGACACAGTCAGATCTGACTTTTCCAGCCTGACACGTGTGTCCGTCTGTGTCTCTCTTCCTGCCGCAGGTGCCACCATGAGGCCCCAGCCCCACAGGAGCCCGCGCGGTCCCCTGGCCCCTGGCGCGCCGTGCTAGCCCCCAGCTAGGGCGCGGGGAGGCGCGGTGGCCATGGCCAGCCACGTGGACCTGCTGACGGAGCTGCAGCTGCTGGAGAAGGTGCCCACGCTGGAGCGGCTGCGAGCCGCCCAGAAGCGCCGGGCCCAGCAGCTGAAGAAGTGGGCGCAGTACGAGCAGGACCTGCAGCACCGCAAGCGCAAGCACGAGCGGAAGCGCAGCGCGGGCGGCCGCCGCAAGAAGGTGTCCTTCGAGGCCAGCGTGGCCCTGCTGGAGGCCTCGCTGCGGAACGACGCCGAGGAAGGTAGGCGCCTTCCGTGCCCTGGCGGCCGTAGCTGCCCGGGCCTCCGAGCCTCCTGCTCAGGGTCTGGATTGCGGGTTCGCGCCGTAGCGGTGTGGACAACGCGAGCGTGCAGACCCGCTCCAAGTTCGGGCGGCCCCTCACATCTAGGAAAGTGGATGTTCCTAAAAGCCTTTGATGAATTTGTCTTAGGCTTTTTTTGTTGTTGTTATTGTTGAAAACAAGAATTCCAGCCTTTGGCTAACGAAGACCATAATAATTTTCCTTCTCTCCCACAAGTATTTACTGACAGCCTACTCCTTGCACAAGAATATTCTAGATACAGCGGTGAACAAGTTGGATCTGATGTCTCCTCTCCAGGAGCTCAATATTTATAGGATTTTGCATTTCTTAATCCCCTTCCCTGGGCCAGACCCCACTGTGGGTATGCGGGCCCACCTTATTTAGCCTTCGCTGCAGGCATAAATGGTGGGGAGGGCTCCCCACCATCTAAGGGCCTAGACACTGAAGCGAGACTACCTGGGTCTAAAACTGGCTTTGTCCGTTTCCTGCGTGACTCTGACATGCAGAAAAATCCCTTTGGCTCCCTGTACTTAGTTGCTACCTCTGTAAGATGGAGCTAATAAGGGCTTGATGTGAACATTAAATTAGATAATCACTGTGAAGTTCTTGGACGTGGTCCCTCTTGCTAAATGGTTATTAATATTTTATTATATTATTACTATATTTTATTTCATTATGTTTATATTATCCTAGGATGCCCATAACATTTGAAAACATAGAGAAATATACATAATGTTGTCTGGGACATTTTCACTCTATAAAGTAAATGAAGAAATAAACATAAACAAACACGTATACACATTTGTATAATCTTACCTTTCCATTTTTGATGGATACGCTGTACTTGTTATCTTTTATTTAGTTATCTTATTATGATGTGTCCCATGACCCAGATATCATGATCTGAGCCATGTGTAATGACACCCATTTTTCAGATGGGGAAACTGAGACTCACAAAGGTCCAGAACCTTGGCCAAAGTAGCAGAGCAGGATTAGAACCCCGAGCATCCAGGCTCTTGTCACTGTCCTCGTGGCCTTGTGGGTTTGTTTCCCGTGGTGAGAATGGGTGGAGAATCCGCGGTTTAACCTAAGCCTCTTTTCTGGGCGTATTTCGAGGGGGCTGTGACTGCTTGCTGTGCAGCCTCGGGCCGGTCCTCGGGCCGGCCCCCGGTCCCTGCCTGCTGAGCCCTCCCGGCTGTCCCTGGAGAGGCCCAGCCGCGTTTCCTGGGTCCCTCCGCTCGCCCTCCAGACTCTTGGCGCTGAAGCAGCCATCGGAAGAACTGAGTGGTGGTGGCACGAGAGGGGGCTGGGTTCTGTTCTCTCGGCTCTTCAGGTTCTAGAACCACGGGAGAGGCACGACTCTGTTCCCACGCTGGTCACAGGGGCTCCGGCACGTGGGCAGAGGGGCGCCGGGCCCCACACTGCTGGAAGCAGCTCCACCGAGAGCCCCGTGAGACAGGCGTGAAATCTCATGCTCGGGGACACGGCCCCGCAGAGCTCCCTCCCACGTGTGGCTTGCCGAGTGACGTGGCAGCCCCGTCCCACTCAGTGGGTGGCTCATCATGATGTCTAATTTTTGCCGGGGGCGGCGGTTCATCGGCTTTTCTCTCATCCCTCACCGTTTACTCCCTTCTTCCCTGACGGAGCCCCGTCTCCCCTCCCTGGGGGGCTTTCAGAGGCTCCCGTGAGCAGTTTGTGCAGCTTCAGAACATCCCCTGGGGACGGTGCCTCCCCAGCCCCCTCCCCGGGCCCCAGCCCTCGCTAGCCACAAAGAGCACTGGACTCGGAGTCTCAGGGACCAGTGCCCTGCAGCCCTGCCTGTGACCTTGAGCAGCTTGCTTCACCTCTCTGGGTCCAACGTTTTAACCTGTGAAATGGGGCTTTGAACGCCTGCCCTCAAAAGGATGCAGCAGGAATTAGACAAGGTTCTGGGTGTGACCCCTCTTTGAAAGGTTACCCCGAGCCCTGCGCCAACCCAGTGATAATTTTAACACACTTTTTCTTTGTGTGTGCATTTTTTTTTTTACAGACTTGAATGTTTTTAAGAACCCAGGTATGCACTGTCACGTTCTTCCTGTAAAAAGCAAGCAACAGAGAAGTGCACAAAGAAGAAAGTCCCCTCCCTCCTTTCATTCTTTCATTACTATCGTTAGATTGATGTGTTTCCTTCCAGGCATTTTTCTCATTTACTTATAGAGAAATATAGAGTCAAATTTTTTTTTTTTTTTTTTTTTTTTTTTTTGAGAGAACTCGTAGGATTGATAGAGTCAAATTTTTTAAAAAAGATTTTACATAAGTGATGACATCCTGGATATATTATTCTGCAATTTCCTTTTTGTTTTATCCAATGGTATATCTTGGAGATATTTTCATGCCAGATACAGAGTGCAACAGATCGGCATCATTCTTTTTAACTGCTGTGTAGTATTTCATAGTACAGATTCACCAACATTTTTTTTTTTTTATCTCCTTCTTTATTGATGTAGGTTTTTTTTTTCCCAGTAGTTTTGCTTTTGCCACAATGTTTTGTGCACATTTGCAAATGTTTACCTAGAACAGATGTGGAAAAATGGGAGAGATGGATGGAAAGGTATTAAATTTGAATGAGGAAAGTGCCAGACCCCATGGGCGGGTCCTCCACCTCTGGGGACAGCCAAATGAGGGTGGCGGGGCCAGAGCACTGTGCTCTGTGGCAGGCTGTGGGGGTCAGGGGAGAGGTGTCCCTGGGGTCCGCAGGTGGCTGGGTTTGGGTGGGGGTGGGAGGCTGCCATCCGTCAGCCCTTGATCTCGCTGGGCTGTCTGTGCCAAGCCTCCTGGCAGCGTGACAGAGCCCGCTGCCCCCAGCTGGCTGGGAACAGCTTCTGCTGGCTGGTGGAGCTGGCGTTGGGGAGGCTGCCGGGGTGTTAGCTCACAGTGGGGTGGGAGCGTGGGGTGCCAGCTACCCCGCTCCCCTAAGCTCGCAGCAGCCTCTGAGTCAACCTCCCCCACCTGCCTGGGGAATGTGAGCTGTTCCCCGAGAAAGGCAGGCTGGGAGCGCGCTGAATTTCCTCCTCTGGCCCTGCACTGCCTTTAGGCTAATGGCCGTGCCCGGGGACCTGCGGGAGCCCCACCCTCACTGCCCCAGCTTCTCCCAGCCCCCCCACCCCATGCGCCCTGTGTCCTCTGACCTCCACACCTTTGCATGTGCAGTTCCCTCCGTCCGGAACACTCTTCCCCTGGCTAACACTTATAACTCTTCAGGTTGGGGCCTGGCGTGAGCTCCGCTGGGGAGCGGTCCGTGAGCCTTTCTGTACCCCGACCGCAGCCCCAGGTAGAGCAGCAGCTCCGGGCATATGCCATTTACCGAGTGGCACTGTGGCCTCACGGCTAAGAGGTCGGGCAACCTGCGGCCTCGGGGCCACGTGCGGCCTTCTGGATCCTTGAGTGTGGCCTTTAGACGGAATCCAAATTTTCCAGAGCCAAAATAAAGGGATGTGTTCTGTGAAGTTTGGATTCTGTCAAGGGGCCGCACTTGGGGACTGGAGGGGCCACACGTGGCCTGGAGGCGGCAAGTTCTCTGCAGCTCCTCCTCCAGGATTCAAACCCCGGCTCCGCCACTTCCTAGCTGCGCAAGCTTGGGAAAGCCACTTCACTTCTTGGTGCCTCAGTTTCCCCATCTGCAAAAATGAGGGTGGTAATACACCTGCCTCATAAAGTGGTTGGGAGGGGGTGTTAAATTGCATTGATAAATATTGAAGCGGTATGGTAAGAACTTTATAAGTGGTATAAATTGTTGTTTTCTATATTTACATAATCTATTTTATGATTATATATTTTTATTGTCATCATCATCATTATTTATCAGGGACTTACTTTGTGCCAGGCAGCCTGTCTTACGTGTGTTCTCTCAGTTAATCCTCTGAAGTTAGAAAATCAAACCCTATTTTAAAAAAAAAACAGCTTGAGGTTTAATTTACATATGATACAGTTTGCCCATTTTAAGTGTACAATTCAATGATTTTCAGTAGATTTATGAAGTTGTGCATCCGTCACAATCTAGTTTTAAAACATTTCCAGCGCCCCCAAAAGAAGCCTCCTGCCCATTTGCAATGACTCCCAGTTTCCACCTGCAGCCCTGGCTCCGGGCAGCTACTCATCTAGTCTCTGCCTCTCTCTATATATTTGTCTTTTCCGGACATTTAATTTACATGGAGTCATACAACGTATGAACTTTCATGATTGGCTTCTTTCATTTAGAATACTACTCTCAGGGTTCGCCCAGGCTGTAGCATGTACCTGTGCCCCCCTTTTCATTGCCGTGTAGTATTCCAGTGTACGGACTGACCCCCTTTTGTTTATCCATCGCCAGTTGATGAACATTTATATTCTTTCCATTTTTGGTGATGATGACTAATGCTGCTAAGCACATTTGTGTGCAAGTCTTTGTGTGGACACATGTTTTCATTTCTCTTGGGTGGTTACCTAGGAATGGAATGGCTGGGGCATATGGTAAATTTATGTTTAACTTTTTAAGAAACTGCTAAACTGTTTTCCCAAATGGCTGCACCATGTTCTATTGTCAAACCCTGTTTTACAGATGAGGAATCTGAACCTCGGGGAGGCTAAGTCACCTCCCAAGGTCTCACAGGTTTTTGTTTTTGTTTTTAATATTTTAAGAGACAGAGTCTTGCTCTGTCACCCAAACCGGAGTGCAGTGACCCATTTATAGCTCACTGCAGCCTTAAACTCCAGGACTCAAGAGATCCTCCTGGCTCAGCCTCCTGAGTAGCTAGGACTACAGTTGTGCACCCCCACACCTGCCTAATATTTTCTTAATTTTTTTGTAGAGATGGGATCTCACTGTGTTGCCCAGGCTAGTCTCAAACTGTTGGCCTCAAACAATCTTCCCACCTTGGCCTCCCAAAGTGCTGGGATTACAGGCTTTGAACCATCACGTCTGGCTGGTCTCACAGGTTTTAAGTGTCAGACCCAGAACTCAAATCCAGATCAGCTGTGTCCAAAGCCCACGCTTTTAACCACCAGGCGGTCCTGGCATCTCTTGTTTTGGATTTTCCCTAGAAAATAAGAGAACCACTCCCTTGTGGTCTGTGTTTCTTTTGGCTATATGGATCCTGGTATTTCTGCTGGCCAGAAAAGCTCTTTATCCCTTGGTATAACTTCTTCTAAGGCTATAATGGCCCAGCCTTCCTTGAAACCACCGAATATATTTTTCTTTCTTTCTTTTTTTTTTTGAGACCATCTCACTCTGTCGCCCTGGGTAGAGTACAGTGGCATCATCATAGCTCACTGCAACCTCCAACTTCCGGGCTCTGGTGATTCTCCTGCCTCAGCCTCCAAGCAGCTGGGACTACAGTCAGTGCGTCACCATGCCTGGCTTATTTTTCTATTTTTAACAGAGATGGGGGTCCCACTGTAGCTCAGGTTGGTCTCGAACTCCTGAGCTCAAACGATCCTCCTGCTTCGGCCTCCCAGAGTGCTAGGATTACAGGCCACCAAATATATGTTGTTGGGGCTTTTGTTTTTCTCTCAGAATGTGTACGGTTTTCTTTATGGAAACTCTGTTCTCATTAAAAAAAAAAAATGTTTGGTTCTTCTGTCCTCTAAATTTAACTCTTATTAAATTTAACTGTGATTCTCACTGTAGAAGTTTTCAAACTTTTTCTTAAGCAGTGGAAACTTTTCTTTAAATGAAATACGAAGGAAGCCCATATGTAAAACAGATGAAGAAGCTGTCCTGACTGAGGTTAGGCTGGGGGTGCTGGAACCTTGTCCTCTCAGCCCCCACAAACGGTCCCCACTCCCAGTCACACTGCTAGACACCTGGCTCTGGTCGCCACTTCCTGAACCATTGGCTCGGCTCCAGGAAATAGCTCTGCCTTTCGCTTTTGGTGATGTTTGAAATGGAAGTTTCTTTTCTTTTAATTATAAAAATACGGAGACGGAGGGGAGAGGGAGAGAGAAAAATATATAAAAATAATGCATCCTTGCTTCAGAAAATGTTTGACGTGCAGAAAAAAAGAAGATGAAGGGTTTTGCAAAGGGTTTTGGGCAGTGGTCCTTACACTTTTTTTGATCCGAGTCCTTCTATACTCTTTTTTTCCTTTTTAAAAATAATTTAGACTATTACATAACTTTTTATATTCCTAAAAACTGAGATCTCCTAAGATCTTTGGTACAACTGGGTTTTATCAGTCCCTATTTACTGTATTAAAAATGAAAACCGAGGAATTAAATATTTATTCGCTCATTAAATCAGAACAAGAAACCCATTATCTGTGGTACTTTCTGTTAATGTATTGCCGCATAGCAGATGAGCTCAAAATTTAGCAGCTTAAAACAATAAACATTTATTGTCTCACACAATCTCTGCAGCTCAGGAGTCCAGGGCTCGGCTCAGCTAGGTGCTTCCAGCTCAGAACCGCTCCTGAGGTTGTGGTCACTTCAAGGTCTACCTGGGGCTGGGTGATCCACCACCACTATGTCCCACTCACGTGGCTCTTGGCAAGGAGGCCTCAGTTCCTCGCCACGTGACCCTCTCTGCAGGACAGCCGGGGTGAGTGAGCCAAGAGACAAGAGGAAGCCACAGTGCCTTTATGACCTGGCATTGGAAATCACACACCATCACTTCCACCATATTCTATTCATAAGAAATGACTCAATGAAGTCCAGCCCACACTCAGAAGGGAGGGGAATTTAGCTCCAGTTAAATTGAAGACAGAAGAATTTGTGGACATGTTTTAAAAACCACCACACGTTCACATAAATATGTTTATGAAAAACTACGATATTTTTCAAAACAACAGAAAGAAAATAACAAGGAGAGTAGCTTCATTTTATCCTTTTGCAAATCTTTTTAAGGTCTGGCTTAATAGAAGACAGTTGGTTTCTCTTATCTGCTGCATTCAATATGTTGTGGCGTGTTATTTTGGTTGAAATAGGGAAAGAAAATCTTACCTCACAGAGATATATAGTTAGAAAAGGAAGGAAATATTTTAATTACTTTTTCAGATTATTGCGGGTATTCTTTGATACTACATTTAAACTCAACAAGTGGTAGCTTCTTAAAGATTAATCGCCACGTGGAATTTGAAAGCATATTGATTTTTAACTTCTCTTATTCTGTTACATTAAAATCCATTAGTGTGGCTTGCATTCTGGGACACAAAGAGTGTCCCTTTGACCCATGTGTCCTTTTTAAAACATCATGTATTGGTCTGTTAGAAAATAGTGGTTCACTGAGTTATGCCGATCTTCCAAATGTGGACACGTTTCATTATATAATATAAAAATATTTATGGTTTCAACATTGGTCTCGCCAGAAAATTCTTCAAGTACTAGAAATTGTAAGCTCATGGTGGCTATACCAGTTTCCTAAAATTCTAATTTTTGCAGAAAAATTCAAATTCTAGCATTTGCAATGCATGCTGTCAGTTATGAGAAGACCCCTTTGTTCATTTTAGAAAAAAAAAAAATGTCTGCTAAATACTTCGGTCTGAATAACCACTGCTTGCTATTCATCCTTTAAGTAAAAACTGTACCCCTGGAGAGAAGAGGCTAGCTTAGTGCACAACTTAAACAACGGCTCAAGGAATGCAGGTTGAGACAATGATTGCACTTGTCATCTTGTCACACAGAATATTAAAAGGACATTGCCGGGCGTGGTGGCTCACGCCTGTAATCCTAGCACTCTGGGAGGTCGAGGTGGGCGGATTGCTTGAGGTCAGGAGTTCGAAACCAGCCTGAGCAAGAGCAAGACCCCATCTCTACTATAAATAGAAAGAAATTAATTGGCCAACTAATATATCTGGAAAAAATTAGCCGGGCATGGTGGCGCATGCCTATAATCCCAGCTACTCGGGAGGCTGAGGCAGTAGGATTGCTTGAGCCCAGGAGTCTGAGGTTGCTGTGAGCGAGGCTGACGCCACGGCACTCACTCTAGCCTGGGCAACAAAGCGAGACTCTGTTTAAAAAAAAAAAAAAAAAGGACATGTACTCAAGTATTGAGATTTAATAAAATCAGTACATTTTACTGCTTCATCAAGAACATTTGTAAGGGAAACTGGTATCGATATATATATATATATATATATATTCTTTTTTTTACTATGTCTATAAAGGAGTGAAAAATACTGTGATTGCTAGTACAGTTTGGTGCCATTGGGCTGATTCTATTAAAGTGACAATCATTTGATCCACCATTGTTTTTGCACCATCAATGCAAAAGTTCACACAGTGGAAAATGCAAATAAGGTCTCAGTGTTATTACGAAAATAGTTATGATCTTCTGAATACCCCGAAAGAGTCTCGGGGACCCCTTTGAGAAACGTTGCTTTATGGGAACCGACAGGGAATGGGGCAGTACCTTAGGCTGGTGCCTGAGTGGGGAGATGCTACCACCCCCCGGGGCTTGAAAGGGACAAGGGAAGTTGGACCTGCTGGAACCTAAAGAAGGTACCATGTGGAGAGGGCTGCCTGGCTGGAGCGGCAGCTGCCACCTCACGGCCCGGCCTTCTGCCGGTGCTTCCCGTTACCAAACCTAACCAGAGAGCAGAGTGCCAGGTCGCCCTTGAGGTAGTCCAGGTGGGCGGCTTCCCCAGGCTCGGAGAAGGGGGATGCGAGGGACAGGCAGGGCGGCTGCCCGGTTGTCTTCAACCCCTTAGATCAACGCACAAGCACAGAGTGAATTTGTGTATCTTTAAAAAACAACTTTTATGGTAACATTCCCTTGTGCTTTCAGCAAAATTAGGCATCTGCTATGCGCTTTGAAGAACCTAAACAGAGTAATGTTACAAATAAAGGACGAGGGAGGGAGGCTGCCGTGTGAGCCACGGGTCTGGGAGAGCGGCTGTGAGGAGGTGATTTGGGCTGAGTCCTGACCGTGGGGAGTCTGGAGGAGGGATACAAAGGGCCTGCCATGGGAACAGAACCGAGCTTGGTGGCTTTTTTGCTTGTTTCATTGATTCTGTTTTTTGAGACAGAGTCTCCTCTGTCCCCTGGGCTGGAGTGCCGTGGTGTCAGCCTAGCTCACAGCAACCTCAAACTCCTGGGCTCAAACAATCCTCCTGCCTCAGCCTCCTGAGTAACCGGGACTACAGGAGCATGCCATAGCACCCAGCTAATTTTTCTATTTTTTGTAGAGAGGGGGGGATCTCACTCTTGCTGAGGCTGGTCTCGAACTCCTGACCTCAAGCAATCCTCCCACCTTGGCCTCCCAAAGTGCTAGGATTACAGGCATGAGCCACCGTGCCTGGCTTGAGCTTGTTGTTTTGAGGGCAAAAAACAGATGGCAGGTAGAAGGGTGCTGGGAGAGAGGTGGGTTGGGGGCGGAGACTAGGGTAGCAAGTGTGTGTTTAATTTGATGGCCATGAAAAGCCACTGGTGCGTCATATGATGGAAACCAATTTTGAATGAGATGTAGAGTTTCCTGGCTGCTGGGTGGAGAATACACTGTAGGAGCCTGTTCTCATCGAGGTGTGTGGGGGGCAGGGTGCTCATAGGAAGCGGTCGCTGGACGTGGAGATGCAGAACAGAGAAGGGGGAGCCGACAGGGCTTGTGTGCCAGGCAAGGAAAGGAGGGACTCAAGGTTGGCTTCTGGGGTTTTGGCTTGAGCACCTGGGTGGATGCCAAGAGTGCCGTATTTTGAGACTGGGAAGATCAGAGTAGAGGGGAGGTAGGGGTTCAGAGAGAATCAAGAGTTCTGTGGGACTGTCCGAGTTGGCGTGCACTTTGAACATCCAAGTGGGGGTCTCGAGCAGGTCCACGCTCGTGTGATTCTGGTGCTCGGGGATGGATACAGCACTTTGGGAGCCCTCGGCATACAGATGAGATCTTTTCAAAGCCAAGGGGCTGTAGGAGAGCCTGTAGGAAGCAAGAATAGAGCAAAGAAGGGACCCCAAGAGGAAGCCTTGGGACCCCTCAATAGCTACATGTTGAGCCTAGAAGAAAAAGAGAACAGAGGAGACCAAGAATGATCTGCCAGGAAGGTAGAAAGAAAGCTAGGACTAGTGCGGCATCTCAGAAGAGGAGGGAGGAAGGTGCTTCTAGAAGGAAGGACTGTCTGCTAAGTCGAATGCTGTTGTGAGGTTGACTATTTTGTGTTGTCTTCATACAATCTTTGGGAAGAGAGATTTTTAATGGCGACCTCATATACCCTGTCTGGATGTTTCCTAATTTGTGCAACCACTCCCCTATTATTTTATTTTGAGGTCGTTCCCAATTTTTGCTGCTTTAAATTATGCTGTGTTGAGTATTAGTGCATAAAAGTATTTGGCTACAGCTTTGATTATTTACTTAGGTAGATTCCTAGAGGTTCATTGGATTCGAGGATATAAACATCTACCAGGTTTTGATATAAACCACTCATCTGGTCAGCAGGAAGGTTGCGTTGGCAGTGGGTACCAGGCCTGCCTCACCACTGCCTTCCACACCACCACTGGACCATGGCACTGAAAACACACCTTTGTGGGTATACTTGATGTATAGAAAACAGCCCTGGTGTCTTAATTTGCATAAAATGGAGACATTTAAGGTTGCATACCTATTTCATTAGCTTACTGGTCATTCATCTCACTCTTTCTTTGATTTGTGTAGTGTTTTGCATCCATTTTCTCTACTAGTGCATTTCTTTTTCTTATTGATTTCAATGACTGTGTATGTGTATAGTTGCATGTTTGAGAGGAGAGAGAGGGAAAAGAGGAGAACGGGAAAGAATAACATTGAGGGGAGAGATATCATGTATGACAGCCCTTTGTCATCATGTATGGTTCACATATGAATATTTTCTGCAGTGTGTGTTTATGTATGTGTTTGCTTTAACATTTTGTTTATAGTGGGTTTTAAAAAAATGCCTTGGAGTTCTTATTTTTTGTGTAGTCAAACCTAACAATAGTTGCTTTTTTTTTTTTTTTTTCATTACATTCATTGTTTTTATTGTTATCCCTTTAAAGCAGGGGTCAGAAGACTATGACTGGAAGGCCAAATCTTCCCACTGTTTGTTTTGTAAATAAAGTTTCACTGGAACACAGCCATGCCCACTCGTTTACACATCCTCTGTGGCTGCTTTCACACTACAATGGCAGAGTTGAGTTGTTCAACAGCGACCATATGGCCCGCAAAGAAGAAAACATTTACTCTCTGGGCCTTTACAGAAAGAGTTTGCTGACTCTTGCTATAAAGTGTTTCCTCATCTAATGATCTATATTGATCTATATTTTCTTCTAGATTGTGGTGGCCTTATTTAAATAAATATGTCATCTTTCTGGGATTCATTTTCGTATAAAGTAGTAAATGGAAATCTGTCTATATTTTGTTTCCAAAGATTTATCAATTGTCCCAGCATCCTTTCCTTCCTCACAAGTTTCTTATGCCACCCTCATATGCTAGAGCCTCATCTGCAAAGAAAGATAGCTTTCCAAGCTGTTTATTCTGTTCCAACAATCTGTTTTGGTGCCAGTTACATACTGCTTTAATCCTCGTAGCTTTGTATCGTGGCTTAATATAGATAAAGACAAATCCTACCTCATCTTTTTCAAAATGTTTTTGGTTATTATCAGCTATTCATGTAACATTTAGGACTATTTGGTCAAATTTCTCCTCCAGACCTCAAAAATAGATTCCTCCAAAATTGATTGGGATTATAAAAACCAGTAAGTTAATTTGGACCAAACTGATATCATTATCATGTTGAGTTTTTTTTCTAAGCAGGGAAAGGGTACATGTCTCTATTGGACAAGTATTCTTTCATGTCCTTTAGGAAAGCTGTAAGTTTTTTTTTTCATATAAAGTCCTATTTATACTTTGAAAGGAGGGCTTTTGGCTTTTGTATATTAATGTTATATCAAGCCACTTTACTGAAGTCACCTTAGTCTTGGTTTTTCAGTAGGTTCTCTTGGGATTTTCTCTGTAGAAAAGGACATTATTTGCAGATGATAAGGTTGTCTGTTCATTCCAGTGTTTCAGTGAGCCATGAAGATTCTAGTCCTATCCAAATCCTATCCTCTCATCTCTTCTCTCCAGGCTAACTACTTCTGCTATTTTTACTATTCTTTCATGACTTGTGGTTTTAAGATTTGTGAACATGCTCTACTTTGTCTGTATCCTTCCCAAAGTCTGATCTGGCTCATCCTAGAGTGAATGGAACTGTCATCTTCCTCATTCTGGTTGAATTTGTCTATTAGTATGGCCCAAGTTTCCATTGACTTTTTGGGTAGCTACTGTTGACTCATATTGAACTTATAAGAAAATAAATCCCCCAAGTCATTTTCCCATTAGTGAAGCTACATTTTTTTCATCCTGATCTTTAAAAAAAACCTATTTGTTGAAGTCTATTTGTCATACAGAAAAGGGCAAAACTGGTTGCATTTTCATATGATGAGCATACCCACGTAACCAGCACTCAGATCAAGAAACAGAACATCATCAATACCCCAGAAGCCTTCCTGGACACACAGTTGATTTTTAACATTGAGGTCAAGGCTCTAAATTTATCTTGTTGAGTTTTGAGCCCATTATTCTACTTGCCCAGATAATTTTGGATTCTTAGTGCTAAATTAGAACTTTTGTGTCACCAGTGACAGAAACTCAAAGGAACTTAAGCAAAACAGGGTTCATGTATTAAATAGCTGAAAAGTTCAGCTATATCACAGCTTCAGGCACATGTGAGTACAGGGGACTACCAAAAAATGTCTCTGAATAGATGACTGTCAGCAGCTGGAGATATATATCCTACCCTTTTAGCAACCTCAGTAGGAATAATTTATCTTCACAGCAGTGTCCCAGTCTCAAAAGTCCCAGAATGGAATCTTATTGGCCATAAGATTGGCCATATACTTACTTCTGAGTCAACCACAGTGGCTAGATCAGGGAAGCAATGCCATGATTGGTCTGATCTGAGCCATGTGCCCGCCCCTGGAGTTAGCTTCTCCCAAAACACATGGACTGACCCTCAGGGATATGTTGTATCTACCCCAAGAAAAATTGGGATGCTGTTTCAGAAGGAGGGAAAATGGATGCCGGCTATGTCATAAGCAAATATATCCACCTCAGATGAAATATTCAGCAGAAATTTCTACTCCATGTCATTCATAAATGCAATAAGCATTTGCCTTCGAGACCAGAACTTTTTTCCACTGATGGAGATGCTCTGTTCAACATGATAGCTGCTAGCCCTGTGTGGCTATCGAGCACTCAAAATGTGGCTGAAGGACTGAAGAACTGAGGTTTCGACTTTATTTCATTTAAAATAATTTAAGTAGTCAACTGTGACTAGGCTAGAGGCTGAATTGGAAACACAGTCCTAGACCGCTACCCAACTCCCTAATAAAAATGTTGAATAGGTTATGGGCAAAGACAGGGCCTGGGGGCACACCCCTAGAGACCCTCTCCAGATTAAGGTATCGAAGTCACTCATTACCCATTGGGAATAGTTGTGCAATTGAAATGAACTTAACTACACTGTTATTTGTAGTTGATATGTGGGGACAATAGCAAGAGTCTCTACCATTAAGAAAAAAAGAGCCTTCATTTTCTACAAAATCTTGATGGAGGATTTCTCTCTTAGGGTTAAAACCACAACAAAGTGAAGTTTAGGGTCAGAGTACAGGTCCGTGCACAGACGTTCATGGAGCACAGTCTGGGCATCATCAAGCTGGCAGTGGTGGTTCAGTAGTGAACGAGACAGACTGGGACAGGCCATCCTGGAGCTCAGAGTCTAACAAAGTCACCGTGAACAGAGCACAGTATTAAGGTGATTAACAATGGACAGTGTTATTATAAAGAGGGCCTTGTCAAGAACAGATGCCTAAGAAAAAGGAGACTAGGATATCATTTATGAGCAATGCTATTTAAACATTATCCAGGGGGGGAGAGGACACCGTGATCAACAAGTTTGAAGATTACCATCCTGTTGCTGAGGATGATCTGATTATGGAAAAAGGAGAGTTCAACCCATCTTGGCATAATACCGTTAAACACGATGATTATGTACCTCCTTACAACCTTCTGATTTGAACCTGGCAGTTCAGCCAGGTCTGCTTACAAGCACAGCATGAGTTGACCGTGCTTAAATGAATTTATGGTGTGCAGGGCAATTCTTGTGCTTCTGTGATGCCGGCATTGTGGTCTTATGCAGCAGCCTCATAAGCTTGGGTAGTATGAGGCTACTCTTGGGAGAAGAAACCACTTTCGGTCGGCTGGCCAACCATGGCCAGTCACCCAGCTGATGCTGTCCTTGGAGTCTTGGGAGCATTCGGCCAATCTCGCCTCTCTTGGAAGCTCACCAAACTCAAACCACCATGCCGCTCAACCAGCATTCCCCTCGAGTGTTAATAAGGAAATATCTCAGAGGCTTGTCAAGTGCTCAGTGGAGTCCAAACGGTTCCTATCTTTCAAATTTCTCAGTCTAGTGAACCCGTTGAGGAGATGGACGAGGTATTTGTGGCATGACTTATTCTCACTTGGCTCCCTCGGGTCATCATTTCCTTTCTGCTCGAATGAGAAAATGGTCAGTATTTTGTGGAAGAAACTCAGAGGCTCTGTGAATGCACGAACCCCAAGCCCTTCTCTCAATAATCACCAAAGCCAAGGCGCCGTGTGGAGGAAGGCTGGGTTTTGAAAAACAGAAGAATGTTGCAGAATCTTCCAGAGCATTGCCTTGTCCTGCACCTCCATCCCATGTTTGTGCCAACAGACAGAGCTGGTCACGCTGCCCCGGTCCTGTGTCTATGGTGTTAGGCTGAGCAGTGGCATCCAGAGCAGAGGTGGAGATTAAGAAAGGAGACGCATGAAACCAATGAGTAGGGGAGAGGGAAATGGTCACTTTGTCATTTATTTAATGCACTTGAAAAGCAAAATGGGATTCACATCTTGATAGAAGAGTCAGGGTTTTCACTCCTTCAGGAAAAACTCTAGGATGTGGGCTTTTTGGCTTAAGGACCCCAAATTCCCTGGGTACCCGAAGGTAGTAATGGCAGTCCTTCAGGTGGGTCAGTGTCTAGAGTGAGGCGGTATCAGTTGCCTGTTGTTAAACCTGCTGCCAGATTGACCTTGAAACACGTTTGTGGCTTAAGGTCACAACTTCTTATTTCTCAATGATTCTTTGGCTTGGCTGGGCACTTCTGCTGGTCTTGCCTGGGCTCACTGAGGAGGCTGCAGTTAGCTGCTGGGCCGGCCAGTGTTGTGCTCAGTTGGGAGGACTTGGCTCCCCTTCCATGTGCTCCTTCACCAGCACGGTGGTCTCAGGGCTCCAAGAAGGTGAGCGCCAATGCACAAGTATTTATCAAGCCTCTACCTGCATCACGTCTGCTGATGTCTCATTGTCCCAAATGGGTCACGTGGCCAAGCTCATGGTCAATGTGGGAGGAGTCTATACAACCGCATGGGCACCAAAAGGCATGATTCATTGGGGTCCATTATTGTTCTAGACTTTGCTATTCTTTAGGCTGGAATTCTAGCAAGAGCAATGTGATAACCCTGGGCATGTCATGTTGCTCACACACCGTGATTGGCTGTTGATGTCCCTGGATGTCCCTGGAGGTACAGGGTGGACCAGACACTGTTACCAGAGCCCTCTATCTGGGAACCCTGGATGCTGGGTTGAGAATGCCAATTATGTGATTGGCATCGACTCTCAAACCATGTGGCAGTCAGAATTCAGTGCTGGGGAATGGTGCTTATTTAATTTTATTGCCTATTAGCTGCATAGCCATGGCAGTGATTTGTGTGGTTTCATAACATTATGTTGAACCCTCAATAATTGGGGTTAAAGTCTGGATCAATGTTGAAACAGAAACAGGAATAGAAAAATAATCATCCTCCAGATGGAACAAATTATTAGTTCACAAATGCAGTGTGCTCAGTAATGAAATCTTTCAAAACGAGATGGCATAGGGGAAATCAAATAAAAGGGGCCATGGGTGGAAAGGTTGGGAAGTATTTATCCCTTTGCAGGGAGGTGGTAGACCTGGGAGGTTAAGAACATGGAGTCAGATAAAACTGAATTTTCTTCTCCATTTTGTGACCTTAGCAAGTCACTTAACCTCTTTGGACTTAGATTCCTCATCTGTAAAGTGGAGAGAATGATAATGTGTGTGTGTATGGGGGGGGGGGCTGAAGATTCATAGATGTAAAGGACAGATAGTGAACATAGTGAATGTAGCTAGTAGTAGCATTTGCCAGTAGCCTCAGTTACAGTAGGCCAGAAGCAAGATTAATATTTACTTTTTTTTCTAATTCTTCCACTTAACCCCATTGCTGTAACTACCCTGATTTTTTCAATCTCTATTTACTCAGTGTCAGCCTCCTCTCAGTCATTCACATAAAAGTATTCTTATTGTAGTCATTTACACTTTAGTATGAATGAGTTGGCCTTTTTTTAAAAAAAAAAAATTGTAAGCCAGTGGGAAATGAAAGGTTTGGGCTATCCCACATAATGTATGACTTATAGCCTGCTGCCTTAGAAAAACCCTTTCAGAGTCCCTGAAACAAAAGGACCCCTGAAAAACTTCTGACTGAGACCACAGACCTCACAGTGCCTGAGACTTCCTGATTCCCATGTGTCAGCCCTTAAGGCAGCCATGAATATCCATTTTGATCGACTCAAACCATTTGAATGTCTAAAACCCATCTTAATTAGAGAAACTCTTTGGAGGGACCCTAATTAGCATCTTTAAATTGCTTTCTCTAACCTTTTAGAGTTAATGTAATCTGTACCCTTGTCATTAAAAAAACAAAAGACAATCTTGAATATATCACAAAACTTCTCCCAAGTTACTTGGCACCTAACATTTTGTCAAGGAGACATGGTGGCCAACCTTCCCCTGAACGGGCTCAGTTTCTACAGAGTCATTCCTTCCGGCTCATGACTTTCTTCTCCATTTGCTGCCCACGAATGCTGAAAATAACTTGTTTTCTGGCAGGCTTGGGATGAGATTCCTTATGATTTAATCAGATCCGTAATGAAGCTCTCCTAGTTTTCAGGAGAAAACATCTTGAACTGCAGGCCTGGTTAGGGGCAGGGCCGTGGTGCAGGGGAGGAGCCTCCTGCCTGAGTATCACACCTGCAACCGGGACAGCTGCAACAGGACCATGCCACCCACCCTCTGGGGTCCTCCCTCTGTGGCTGAGACTCCTGGCTCTGCCTGCCAGCGTCCCATGGTGTGGACCAAGTGGGCTCTGCCTTCCCAATCCCTGCAGCCCGGCCTACAGGCCTCAGAGATAACGGGCAGGACATCCCATCTCTGAACATCATCAGCTGCTTGGTTCAGGAAGAGACAGCTTCCTACAGAGAAAGAGATATATATATATATAGAGAGAGAGAGAGACGAGGACAGATTTGCCCCCACTAAATCCAGGATTCACTTGATTGTTCCAAGCTGATGTTAAATGAGAAGGTAGCTCCAAATACGAGAAGAAGCTGGGAGTGACAGAGTAGCTGAGTGATTTTCTGGGTGGGTGACAGGGAGTTGCATAATGAAGGAGCAGGTGAAGTAATGGGAAGGAGCTGGGGAGAGAGGGAGTAGCCGGAGCATGGGAGGGTAGCTGGATAATGAAGGCTGGGCACAAAGTGGGAGTTACTGCAGTGGAACAACAAGACAGCCCCAGACAGTGGGGTGCAGGCCACTCTGCCCTGCTCCAGTATATCTTGCCGGTAAGAAATAAATGCAGGCGAAGTCTGTACCAGGTAGCTGCAGTCTGGGCTGTCGAGACTAGTGGGGGTGAAGCTTAGCAGAGGTTTTGGCAGTGGTGGGTACACGTGGTGTGGCTGGGTAAGCTTCTTCCTTCAGAGGAGGGGCTTTTAGCCCCTCAAATGCTGGGTGAGGTTACCAGCAAGAGGTCCTGGCACAAGCCACACCTGAGCCCCCACTGCCCGCCCTCACCTTCATCATCCTCTCTACCAGTTTTTATCTGACAACTTAAGTGCCAGGCATTGTGCTAAAGTCTTTGCATGCATCAGCTCGTTGCATCCTCTCAACAATTCTTGGAAACAAGTGCCATTAGTAACCCCATTTTATAGGCGGATAAACCGTGGCTTAGAAAATTCTAGTAACTTGCCCAGGTAAGGGGCAGAGGCAGGACTATCTGACCTGAGAATCTGTATTCTAAGCCTTAGGCCACGTGACGGTTGCATCTATGTGGAGCAGTTTTCCTTCTTCAAAAGCCCACTCACCGTTTAGCAGCTAAACTTAGCGAGGTCTGGGCTGCAGGAGGGCTTAGGTGGAGCATCGTGGTTGGGAACAGGTGCTCCTGGCCTCCACCTGCGGTGGGTACAGCCGCCTGGCCACCCTGTTCCAAACCCGTCCCCAGTGAGGTCTGCCAGATAACGTCACAGTGCAGAATCAGGCTTCCCCAGGGTGCACCCACCACTGGCAATCAGACCTCATTTGCACCGAGACATTTATAGTCCGTGGTGAATTTCCATCCTCTGCATAGGCTGAGATGCAGAAATGGAAGCCTCCTGGTTTGGGGAAGTTTCTCCTCTCTCCTGCCTGACAGCCATCCTTTCCAGGGTGTCGTGGGACACCTGCCATGTCAAGGATCACGCCCAGCTGACATTTTCGAAAGCATCTCTGACACCAGGTGCTTGGAAAACAGTGTATGGCAATAGTTCCAGACTTTAGAAAAAAAAAATTTTTTTTAATTCAGAAAAGATCTACATTTGGGTCCTGGAGAGCCTGGTGACTATACTCCTTGTTTCATGAAAGCGAAAATGCAGTCACGTTGCCATTGGTGACGTGGCGCCTTATTTAATAAGCTGCTGGCTCCCAGATGAGCCATCCACTCCAGGAGGTTCTTGATTGGTAAAATTGTTTTTCACTAAAAGAAGCTTAAGGTTAAGCACTAATTAATGGAAGGGGGTTGGATGTTACATAGATAGTTGGGTAGGTAGGTTTGGGGACATGTCAAATATCACCATCTTTGTCTCTGCAGCTGAAAATACATTCTTAAAGCCCACACAACTCTGTAGATTTCTTAAAGCTCCATTTTTGGCAAGTATATTCTGGTCTTGGTGTGCTCTGGCTAATAAACAGTTTCCTACTCAAGGCACTCGGTGGCTGATCGTTGCATTGACCCAGGTGTCTCTCTGGGCACAGCTCATGGGGGCCAAAGTCCCTCTAGTGGCTTGAGCCCATCAGTCTTTCTTGGTGGACATGGTTTGGGGACCTCAGCTGGGCACTGGGGTTCTGTCTTAGTCAGCCTGGACCTGCCATACCCAAATACCGTAGCCTGGGTGGCTTAAACAATAGAAATGCATTTCTTTGCAGTTCTGGAAGCCAGAAGTCCAAGATCAAGGCACCGGAATGGCTGGTTTCTGATGAGGGCCTGCTTCCTGGCTTGCCACCTTCTTGCTGTGTCCTCACGTGGTGGGGGGGAGAGGGGAAGTGGGGGAGAGAGAGCTCTTGTGTCTCTTCTTATAAGGGCACTAATCCCATCATGGGGGCCCCACCCTCATGGCCTCATCTAAACCTAATCATCTCCCAGAGGTCCCCATCTCCAGATGCCATACACTGGGGGTAAGGCTTCAACATATGTATTTTGGTGGTGTGGGGGGGCGCAGTTTCGTTTCTGTTGTCAGGTGGGGGGGCTGGCTTCTCTGATGCCCCTGTGGCTCCCCGCGACGCCAGAGAAGCTGGTAGGAGCTCCCGGAGGGCAGGGGGCACAGAAAGCTGGGAAAGCAGAACTCCTGATGTGTCCTTTCTGGGGGTGCAGTCCTGGCCTTTGAAAACTTTGTAGTGGAGGAGAAAGGGAAAGAGGCAGAGGGAAGGAGCAAACCTGACTTACTGGGTAAATGAGTGAGTGGGCCCAGTGGCTGACACCCTCTTCGTGCCAGGAGATTGGAGGAGGGGGAGAAGGTTCGGATCCACAGAACCGAGCAGAGGGCAGTGGGCTTGTTTGCTAATCCCTGACGCTACCCAGAGAGATGTCCAGGGACTCGAAGCAAGTCAGGATGTGGAGGGAAGCTGTGCTATTAGGGAGGTCTCTGTTTCTCCGTTGTCACATAAAGAACCACTCCAAAATGTACTGGCTTAAAACGATGACCATTTTATCCTTCTCTCTCGTGGTCAGGAGTTCAGGTGGAGCACAGCAGGGAATCTTCATCTCTGCTCCATAATGTCCCGGGTCGCAGCAAGGATGACTTGAAACAGTCACCTTCACGGTCCCAGGGCCTCTCCATGTGTCTTCTCCAGGGCGGTGGCCTTGGCATAGTCAGACTTCTTATATGTCGGCTCTGGGCTCCAAGAGCAAGTGTTTCAGGATCCAGGAAGCTGCCATGTGGCCGGGCACAGTGGCTCATATCTGTAATCCCAGCACTCTTGGAGGCCGAGGTTGGAGGATCGCTTGAGCCCAAAAGTTAGAAACCAGCCTGAGCAAGAGAGAGATCCCACCTCTACTCAAAACCGAAAAATTAGCCGGGCACGGTGGCGCATGCCTGTAGTCCCAGCTACTCGGGAGGCTGAGGCAGGAGGATCGCTGGAGCCCAGGAGTTTGAGGTTGCTGTGAGCTATGATGATGCCACTACACTCCAACCTGGGTGACAGAATGAGATTTTGTCTCAAAAATCAAACAAACAAAAATACAGGAAGTTGCCAAGCTCTTGAGACCTGGAACAGTCACAGAGCCCACCAGGACTTACGGGGAAGGGACGAAGACCTCCCCTTCTGATGGCAGGAGCTTGATGGTCGCAATCTGTGGCCATCTGTGATGTACCACAGGAGGCTGACTGCTACGATAGCATTTCTGTTGCTCAATTAACCGTCTAGCAAGGGTATTTGTGGCTACCTTGGGCTGGAGGTGGGGGCTGGGGGACGGGGAGTGACTGCTGGTGTGGGGGATGGGGTATCCGTGGGGGCTGATGAACTGTTCTGAAATTGATTGTGGAGGTGTCGCACCACTCAGGAAGCCCCCCACCCCGCCCCGGGCAGCTGTCCCCTGCGCGGTGACGGCGCACCTAGGCTCCTTCCATTCTACGGCTCTTCCCTCCGGATCAGAGCTGTCCAATAGGAATAGAATGCAAGCCACGTACATCATTTTTAAATGCACTAATACATTAAAAAAGGTAAAAACAAACAGGTGAAGTTAATTTTAATAATACATCCAAAGTAGTATTTCAATCAATATGCAATCCACATAAAAGTTATTAATGAGAGATTTTGCATTCTGGGTTTGTTTTGTCTAAGTCTTTAGAATCTGGTGTATGTTGATGCGCTCTGTTGGTTCCGATGGGCCACATTTCTAGTGTCTTGGCCGCACATGGCTTGTCGTCACTGTAGTGGGCAGTATAGCTTTGGATGCCCAGAGTCCCCTCCATTCAGGCTGGGGGGGAGGATTGCAGGGGAGGGATCTGCAGGCCACACCTGCAAGTGGCATGGGTCACTTCTGCCCACATTCCACTCACCAGGCCCAGACTGTGGTCACACCTTTGCAAAGGTGACGGGGACAGATCTTCTAGCTTTGCGTCCAGGAAGATAAGGAAGCAGGGTTTGGTGAACACAACAGAAGCCTATCCTAGCAGCCAACAATTTTTTGTGCATCTATGATGGGCTGGTCCTCCTGGTTGGCAGCCTGTGCCTAGATTTTGAGCAAGGGGGAGAAATTTCGCTTTGTGTACGTACCGGCGTCCCTTGGTTCATGGTCCATATCCCCTGAAGTGGCTGGCGTCCAGGGTCTTCCATGCCGGCTTGCGTCCCACCCACGCTCTTGTTCGTGTCCTTCCTCCCACTGGGGGTGCCCATGTTCTCTTCTGGGCCTATGCCAGTCTCCCCTAGTTTTCCCCTCTGCCCCCGGCCCTCTTTGGTCTCTCACGCTGCCCTTCGCTGCCCTCCACCGTGTGTAGACGTGCAGACAGCACGAGCAGGGAGATGTGCAGCTCAGAAGAAGTTGGGCTTGGATTCCAGCCTCAGCCCTATTCATCTGCTGTGTGACTCTCTGAGTCTCACCCTTCCCCTCTGTAAAATGGGAATAGCCGGAGCTACCACAGGATGTTGGCTCCCAACTGTTTCGGTTCTGCACAGCTGCAGGCCAACGCCCAGCTGGTATGTGAGCTAGTTCTGACCAGGGCAGGACCTAGAGGAGGGCTGGCCCCCTGCCCACTTCGGCAGCTGGACTTGATCTCACTGTCCCAGCCCTTGTCTACGAGATGCCTCGGGTGGGCCGAGACTCCTGTAGACCTGCCATGTGATGGCTCCGCCAGAGGGCTGGACTCTGCCTCCGGTCCACCATCCAGCTCCCTAGTTTGCTTAGAAGAACCTGAGCCTGGTTCTGATGGGGACCCTGACCTTCTGTAGGGTTTTTCCCTAGAGGTGAGACACTTTCACCCCCTATCAAACCAGCCAGCCTGCATCAACCTCCTGTTGTCCACTTGAGAACCAGGACAGCAGCCCCTGGCCTGCTACACTTCCTCCTTTGCTGCGGGTCTCCTTCTGGGCCCCTGGGAGGCTGACACCAGCCCTGACCAAGCCCACCTCCTTGGAGGACAGGCCTAAGTCCAGCCTGCACCGTGTACAGCCCCTGGCTTCGTTGCCTCCCACACCTGGCTTCCTTCCCTCTCCCCAGGGGCAGGCCATGCTGAGCTGGCTGCCTGAGGCACCCAGAGACGTTGTGAGGAGTGGACACTGAATGCCAGGTGTCCAGTGACCCTGAGCCAAAGTCCTCATTCCTCTGCTCAGCGGAGACAACAGCGATGTTAGCATATTGAACGCTGAACTGTGCCAGGTGCAATGGAAATGCCACAAGGCAGAAACTGTCAGGCAGAAGATGCTACAACCATTTCATAGAAGAGGAAACTGAGGCACAGAGAGGTTCAGAGACTTGCTCTGGTCTCACAGCTCCTAAGCAGCCAACTTGGATTTTCACTCCATGTCAAAATGAGTGACCAAGTCTGTGCTCCTAACTACGGCACAACCCTACCACCTTAAAAATTCAAAGGAAGATATGAAAACAAACATATAGAGAATATAGGTGGGACCTAGAGGTGAGGTGAAGAACCACCTTATGATTCAGAAATAAAACCATCTCCTCTTTTTCCAGAAAACTCCTAACATAATGGGTGAGGTTGGTTATCCAGGGAAGCCTTGAAGGATTCGGGATTTCTCCAGGGTCAGGGCAGGAATGAGCAAGCCTTTGAGAAAACGAGGAACTGGGTGAAGAAGTGCTCTGGGGCGTGTGCATGGCCACCAGGGTGGCTTTGGCCTGCCTTCGGAGTGGGGAGTGCAGGGGCAGGGGCCTGGAGCTCTTTGGGGTTCCTTCCTTGCTCTCCTACCCACCCAGATTCCGTCAGTCACAGCCCTGCTTCTTGGCCCCTGCCTGTCACCAATGCAGCCTCCCGGGTGTCTGCTGTTGGGAGGAGGGAGCGCGTGGGCGGTGGACCGGAACATCCTGGCCTCTGGGAAGGAGTGGACTTCGCTGTCGGCAGACACAATGGGCTCTCACCAGTCCCCTGAGGCTAGGCGACTGTCAGGGCACTGGGCTGTGAGGCAGAGAGCATGTCCGGCTCTCCTGGCTGAGGACTGGACCTGTGAGCCACGGTGACCCCCAGGAGGCCCGGCATGTGGGAGCCGGCCTGCCTCCCCGCTGCGAGCTGCCTGTCTTGTGCATGGAAACTGCAGCACAAAGCACGGGCGGTGCGGAAATGGAGAAGTTCCCGGAAAGCAACCCAGATAACCCCGGTCTGACCGCAGAATCTGATGCACCTCTTACTTCCCCTCCCGTCTGTGAAGCGTGAACCTGGCTGGTTTTGTGCCAGCTCAGCTCAGAGGTCCCTGCTGACAGGTTTAGCTCCCTGCGCGGCTGGGCTGGCCCCCTCCGCCAGGCTAGGCTGAGGGGGCATGCTTCCCTTTCCCTCCAACACGCCCTCTCCGGGTTCAAGTTCTGGCTCCTCTCCACTCTAGCTCTGTGACCCTGTGAGTTGCTTTGCCTGTCTCCAGCTCACCTCTTTCATCGGGACAGTGACAGTCACCGTAACAGCCACCTCGACGAAATTGTGAGAAGTAAATGAAGCTGTGGATGTCGGCCTGCCTGGAACAGTGACTGGAAGATAGTAAGTGCTCAGGGGAAGGCTGGGTGCGGTGGCTCATGCCTGTAATCCTGGCACTCTGGTAGGCTGAGGCAGGAGGATCACTCGAGGTCAGGAGTTCGAGACCAGCCTGAGCAAGAGAGTGAGACCCCGTCTCTACTAAAAATAGAAAGAAATTATATGGACAACTAAAAATATGATGAGATGAGGATGTTGTATTTAACAAAAACTTACATAAAGAACCAGCAATGCCACTCCTAGGCATATCCCCCAAGAGGAATGAAAACATCTGTCCCCACAAAAATATGCACACACATGTTCATAACCACATTTCTCATAACAGCCCCCAAATAGTAACAGCCCCAAATGACCATAAGCTGATGAAAGGATAAATAAAATGTGGTTTAGCGACACAATGGAATATTATTCTGCCATAAAAAGAAGTTGATAACTGATGTATGCTACATCATGGATGAACCTTGAAAATATTATGCTAAGTGAAAGAAGCCGGACACACAAGGTCACATGTTATAAGACTCCATGTGTATGAAATACCCAGAATAGGCCGATCTGTAGAGATAGAAGTAGATTAGTAGCTCCCCAGGGCTGGGGGTGGGGAATGAGGAGTGAGTGCTGATGGGGGTGAAGTTTCTTTTTGGGGTGATCAAATGTTCTGAAGTCAATTGTGATGATGACTATACAATGCTGTGAATCGTACATTTTAAGTAAGTGAATTGTATGGTATATGCATTATATCTCAATAAGGCTATTAAAAAATGAAAAGTTAGGGAGAAAACAAATGACACCTATCAGTGTTGGCTGGTGCCACGGACTTAAATCGCTTCCTAAATATTCACCCACTGAATCCTCAGGACAGTCTTAGGAGAGGTACAGTTATGACCCCAGTTTTGCAGTTGTGGAAACAGACGCACACAGGTAAAGGAACATGGCCCGAGTCACACGGCTAGTTCAGGCAGACCTGGCGTCTGACCCCAGGTGGTCTGGCTTCTGCCTTAATCACCGTTCCCAGCTGCCCTTCCTTGCAGCAACCAGAGGTCAGACTGTGCCCGTTACAGAGGGGTCCACAGGACGTCCTCAGCCCAGTAAGACCCCCAGGATGCCCCACTTCTCACAAAGGATCTTCCAGGACTTGGCTAGGCAGTAGGCCTAGATACACCAGCAGAAAGCCAGGCTCTGAGACGCAGACAAGAAGTGGGTGTTTCCAGGTGACTCTGAGGGACCAGCGTGTGTCTGACCCAGTTTGGCAGCTCCTGGCCCCTCCCGGAGCTGGAGCTGCAGAAATCGATTCGTAGACTGGCGGTTTCCACTTAATTAGCGTGGCCTCCTTCTGGCTGGGAAAACACCATTAAAGGGGCTGGGTTGGCCTGAAATCGTGCTGGTGGCCTCAGTCCCAGTCCTCTGGGGCTATCTGTCTCTTGGGCTCTGTCCCCTTAGCCGGGCTGGAATGTAGAATGGCCTGAGTTTCCCATGTTGAGTGTGAGACAGATGCCACCCCTGTCCAAGCCCAAGGAAGCACCTGCCGTGAACAAGGAGGCAATGTGAGATGGCGCTGGGCGCTGGGTTGTGTGCGGAAGGCAGGGAGGAGAGAGAGGCGGCTGCACGCCACCACGCGCTGCCTTCCGGGGCCAGCTGGGACGTAGACCTCTGACTGCCCGCAGGGCACCACACCCGCACAGTGTCACATCCATGACACGCATTGCCTTGTGTGCCTGTTGCCTGCGTCTCACACAATGGGCTCCGCTTCCCAGATGAGCAGACTGCAGTGCGGGGAGGTTGTCACTTACCTGGTGCTCCCGAGGCAGGAGTGGCAGAGCAGGAGACTTACCTCCAGGTCTCCTGGCTTCGGCCCCATCTCAGCCCGCCCCTGCAGGGCCTGCCTCTAGTTGGAGAGCAGCACCCATCGCCTGAGGTTTTTTTTTGTTTTTTTTTCTTGAGACAGAGTCTCACTGTGTTGCCCAGGTTAGAGTGCCATGGCATCAGCCTAGCTCACAGCAACCTCAAATTCCTGGACTCAAGTGATCCTCTTGCCTCAGCCTCCCAAGTAGCTGGGACTACAGGCGTGCGCCACCATGCCTGGCTAATTTTTCTATATAGTTTCAGTTGGCCAATTAATTTCTTTCTATTTTTAGTAGAGATGGGGTCTCGCTCTTCCTCAGGCTGGTTTCAAACTCCTGACCTTGAGGGATCCTTCCGCCTCGGCCTCCCAGAGTGCTAGGATTACAGGCGTGAGCCACCGCACCAGGCCAACCTGAGTTTTAAAAGCTAAAAAAAAATCGGATTTCTGCTTCTGGCTTTGGAGGGAGGATGAGTGCTCGGGCACTGGGCTTCTGGGGACCAGAGGAACTCCTAAGGCCTGGGCGCTGTCCTCCGTGGGCTGAGGTGTGTGCAGGAAGGGGGCACTTGTGGATTCCACCGCTTACTTGCTGTGTGACCTACAGCAAGTGACTTGGTGTCTCTGAGCCGCTCTCCCGCCTCTGGAGGACTGAGGCCACAGCAGCACACTCCTCAGGGTCGTTGTGAGAATTAAATAGGTGACATTTTCTGTGCTTTGGCTCACAGTACATTAACAGCTACCAGTCGTCTCGAGGTACTCTTGTGTGGTTAGCCTCTCGGAAACCGAAAGGAAGGAGGGCTGCTTGCTTTTGCTTGCGCAGTGGAAGTCTAGGGTGTGAGGCGAGGCACGTGTCTTTCGCACGGAGGGGACACAGCGGGCATGCAGGGGACAGCCTGGGCTGGAGGGTGGGCCTATGGATCAGGCACAGGCCGTGGAGCCCAGGCACCCTGCAGGGTTGTTTTTTTTTTTTTTTTTTTTTTTAATCAAGTGGGGAAAATGGAAGCCAGATGTGGGAGGCCACAAAGCCGGGAGCCCTGCACACTCAGGCCTGTCCCCCCAGGAGGCTGGGCCAGGTCAGGCTGGTGTCAGCCTCCCGTCATCCTTCCAGGAGCCCGGTGAGTGACCTGCAGCAAAAGAGGAACCGTGGCAGGCCAGCGGCCCCTGTCCTGGTTCTCAAGTGGAAAAACTACTATTGTTTTTTCCCCCTTTTTCACTGAGGTAAAATTCACATAACATAAATTAACCATTTTAAAGTGCACAGTTCAGTGGCATTTAGTACATTCACAAGGTTGTGCAGTCATCACTTCTACCTAGTTCCAGAACATTCTCATTACCCCAAAAGGAAACCCGGTACTCATCAGCAGTCACTGCCCAGTTCCCTCCTCACCCCAGCCCCTGGCAACCTCCAATCTGCTTTCTGTCTCGATGGATTTATCTGTGCTGGACATTTCCTATCAATGGAATCATATAATGTAGGACCTTTTGTGTCTGGCTTCTTCCACTTGGCATGTGTTCAAGGTTCATCCATGTTGTAGCAGGTGTCAGCACCCCATTCCTTGTTATGTCTGAATAATTTTACACTGTATAGGTAGACCACACACACACACACACAGCCTGGAGCCACCCTAAGGCCCACCCCTGCAGTGATGGTTAAAGTGATGTCCCCAAAGGGCACTGTGATCTTGGCTTCTCTGGCCTCATCGGCTCCTAATGCAGCCTGGTGCCGATGGGGTGAGCTGGGAGTGACTCCGGGGCATGGGGACAGTTAAAGATCCACCAGAGGCAGGAGATGAGCTTCCTGTGCGGTCCAACCTAGGAGTCACAGAGGTACATGGTTCAGACCCTGGGCTCTGGAGCGAGACCATCTGGGCTCAAATCCCAGCCCCACTGCCTCCTGGGTGACCTTGGGCAACGCATGCAATCTCTCTGCGCCTCACTTTCTCATTTGGTTCGATGGAAATAATAATACAGTACCTAGTTAAAAAGGTTATACCAGAACTAAACGAAGCCTCGGCACATAGGAAGTTTCCAAAACACATTAGCTGTCGGCTCTTACTATTCTTTGATTCTATGAGTTGGCGTTTCCCCTTAAAATTGCAGTCCTGAGACCGTGCAGAGGCCCTCATCTGTGGGTCTCTGCTGCGCGTGGCGTGCCTTTTCCTCCCAGGCTCCTCCATGTGTTGTTTTCCGCCTGTCTGAGTGGTTCTCTTGTTACTGCGCAACCCTGGGACACCCACACCACTCATGCTTTCATCTCAGGAGCCCAAGGCCTGTCCCAGTGAGCTGAGCTCATGCCTTTTATTTTGAGATAATTGTAGATTCACATGCAGTTAAAAAAAAAAAATACAGAAAAATCCCTCTACTCTACATCCAACTTAGCCCAATGGTAACATTTTGCAAAACTATAATATACTGTCTCAACCGTGAAATTGACATTGCCACAAAACGCCAGCTCTGTTCAGCTTTTGTCAGTTTCACAAGGGCCTGTTTGTGTGTGCATGTATTTTGCTCTGTGATGTCTTTTATCACAGGTGTAGATTTAGATGACTGTCACCACAGTAAAATACAGAATTTTAACAGATTGATTGCACGATGAAATTATAATATATTGTATATATTGAGTTAAATAAAATATATCATTAAAATTTCACCTGTTTTTCTTTTCTTTTTTTTTTTTATTAGTAGAGATGGAGTCTCGATATGTTGCCCAGGCTGATCTTGAACTCCTGGCCTCAAGCCTCGGCTTCCTAAAGTGCTAGGATTATAGGCGTGAGCCACCATGCCCAGCCTATTTTTACTTTCATAATGTTGCCAACAGAAACTTAAAATCACATATGTGGCCCACATTATATTTCTGTTGGACAATGCTGGTCTAGACATTATCGTCAGTCCAAAAACTTTCCTTATCCCCTTCCCAGTCAATCCCCTACCCTTTCTCAGATAAACAACTGTTCTAATGTTTTTTAGATCTTTTCCCCAACACAGGTTATCTTTTTCTTTCCTTTTTTACTTTTTGAGGCGAAATGCACATAACATAAAATTAGCCATTTTAAAGTGAGCTGTGGCATTTAATGCATTCACATGGTTGTGCAACCACCTTACCTAATTCTGAAACGTTTTTCCTACCCCAAAAGGAAACCCAATACCTGTTAAGCAATCACTCCTCATTTCCCCCTCCCTCCAAGTCCTGGCAACCAATCTGTGTTTCTTCTCTGTGGGTTTACCTATTCTGGACATTTCGTATAGTGGAACCATGCAATGTGTGACCTTTTGAGTCTGTCTTCTTTCACTTAGCATAATGTTTTCAAGGTTCGCCCACATTTTAGCAGGTGTCAGTATATCATTCCTTTTTATGGCCCAATAATATGCCGTTTTATATAGATATGGGCTGAGCATCCCAAATCTGAAAATCTGAAATTCAGAACACTTCTAGTCCCGTGCATTTCAGAGAAGGGATACTCAACCTGTATAGGCATACCTATATCTATAGCAGTACCTGTATATGTAGATGAGGGCTGTCCGGAAAATATCCAGCCATGTAATATGGAAAATATATTAACAATGGCTGGATATTTTTCGGACAGCTCTCGTGTATGTCTCTATATGTCTCACATTTTTTAATGCATTCTTCCACTGATAGACACTTGGGTTATTTCCATCTTAATGGTTATTGTGCCTAGTGCCGCTATGAATATGAGTTTACATGCATTTGTTTGAGCAACTGTTTCCAACAACAGTGAGCCCTCCATAACCGTGAGTTCCACATCCGTGGATTCGACCAATCACAGGTTGAAATTATTTGAAAAATAAAATAAACTAACAATACAATAATAATTAACAATATACATAAAAACAATATAGGATAACAATGATTTATATAGCATTTACATTGTATTAGGTACCATAATCTGGAGATGATTTAGAGTCTATGAGAGTATATGCATAGGCTATATGCAACTGCTATGCCATTTTATACCAGGAACTTGAGCATCTGTGGATTTTGGTATCCATGGGGGGTCCTGGAACCAGTCCACTGCAAATACCAAGGGACGACTGTATTTTGATAAATACCTAGGAGTGGAATCACTAGGCCATCTTATAACTTTATATTTTAGCTTTTTAGGGGTCTGCCAGACTGTTTACCATAGCAGCTGCACCATTTTGCACTCCTTCCAGCAATGTACAAGGGTCCCAATGTCTCCACATCCTTTCCAACACTTGTTATTGTCTTTTTTATAATTAAACCATCTTAGTGGGTGTGAAGTATACTGTTTGTTTTGCTTGTTCTAGAAGTTCATGCAAGTGCAATCACACAGCATGGACTCTGTGTGAGCCTTCCTTTATTCAACCTATATGTGAAGATTTTTGAGATGTGTAGTTTGAGAGCCTGAAAAATCACGTCCTGGTCTACGGGATACATTAAAGGGAAAGGAAGATGAGATTCTTTAAGGCAAAGGTGGCAGCTCAGTAACCCCCTCCCCTGCAAATCCCTGCCCCCTGACACATAGATGCACCTGTGTGCCTGCCTTCATTACAAAGCAGAATGTACTGAGCACCTACGGTGCGGCAGGCCCTGTGTCAGATGACAGAGATGCATTTATGAATAAACAGACAAGGTTCCTGCCCTTGTGGGGTTTAAAATCTATGGGGGGAAACTGACAACAAGTCAACAAATACATAACCCTATAATTAAAAAATATGTCTAAACACTATGAAGGAACAGGCAGGGTGCTTTGATAGAGGACAAAGGGACGATGATGTGTATAGGCAGTCCAGTTGGGGTAGGTCTCAGAAGAGGTGACATTTAGGAGACCTGAAGGACAACGAGCAAGCCGTGCAGAAGGAGAGAAGAGGCTGGGCCAGAGGGAGGCGTTCCAGGAAGAGAAAATAGCATGAGCAAGGGCCCTGGGGCAGGAAAGCCGATGGTGGTTCAGAGATGAGTTGGGTTCTGAGCTGGTGGTTCAGAGATGAGTTGGGTGTCGAACCAGTGGGAAGGGAAGAGGTGGTACCACCGGCTGATGGCCCATGCTGCAGGGGCCACACATCGTGTTAGCTGTGAGCAGGACCCGTGACATAAGAGTCCAGGCACCAGAACAATTTCCTTGCTACCTCCTCAGCTCCAAGGGGCAGCTGGGCCAGGATGTTGTGGCTCATCCCAGTGTCTTGCAGCCTCTTAGACCGGAGGGCTGGAGAGTTGGGGAGTGGTTAGGGGCAGCTGCGTCAGAGAGCCTCGGGGAACAGGCGTGTAATTCCTGCAGTGACTTACTCCCAGGCCCCAGTTCCCCTCGGCTACACACTGAAACAGGCTTGGATGCGTGTGTCTCCCGGACCCCTGTGCACCATCACCCTCCCAGGCCCTCAGGGACATAGGTGGGGAAATGCATGGCTCAGCCTGGGACCCTCCCCTCACTGGAGAGCTGGCCCCAAAGCCCGAAGCCCAGGTCCATGCCCTGGCATCCTCCTGGAGCTCTGAGAACGAGGCGATCTGTACACAGAGTCCTGGCCCCGGGACCTGCGCTCCCTGTATGCAAGAAGAAAACTGACCCCAGCCCCGAGTTACATAAGGATATCTTTGGAATTTGACTCCTTTTGAAATGAAATGGGATAACTACACTCAGGCAAGCAGGTATGGGGAGTTGAATAGGAGGGATATACCCCCAGGGTCACCTGTGGGCCAGTCTGCATTCTGGGCATTGGTTTTATTCATTCATCAAACATTGTTGGCACCTACTTTGTGCCAAGCCTCGTGGTGGAGTATAAGAACAGATGTTCCATATGTTTATGGGAAGAAGGAGAGAGGAGAGGGGGAGACAGGGAGGGAAGGGAGGGAGTGAGGGAGGGAGAAAAAGAAGGAAAGGCTGTCAGAAATGTCCCCATGGAGCTGACAGCACTGCCTGTAGTCACGTGACTAAATATTTACAATCTAGCTCAGCTCTGGTCAATTGGAAAAGTAATGTGAGCTACATACGTAATTTTATATTTTTAATAGTTGCATGAAAATGAAAAGAAACTGATGAAATTAATTTGAATAATTATTTAACTCAACATATTTTAACATGTAGTCAGCACACAAATTACTGAGATATTTTACATACCTTTTCTCCATATTAAATCTTCGAAGGCCAATGCGTATTTTATACCTTCAACACATCTCAATCTGGATTACGTATGTTTCAAGTGCCCCCCGCTGGTGCTGCCTTACAGGGTGCCGGGGAGGGTGATGGGCGCTCTGGGGGTGCACGGGGCCTGCTGAGGACACCGAACTCAGGGCCGAGGGGGACTTAGTGGAATGGTGCATCCGGTCATTTCTTCACCGCTCGTTTACTGTTCAGCTAACGTCTGCGGAATGCCTCCCGCACTGGGTGTGCGGGCCGGGCAGGGGCTGTGCTGGGGCGAGGGAGGGGCGTTCCAGACTTTGGGGGGACACACTGCAGGCTCTGAAAGGGCAGAGCAATGTCTGTTTCGTTCACTGCTGTGGCCCTGAACCTGGCGCAGCGTTGGTGCCTGGTGAACATTTGTGGAGGGGGGAGGTGAGGAGAGGAGACGGGTGTTTCTAGAACCCGGTAGCCACAGAAAGGACCGGTCAAGACAGGAGGCTGGAGCCACCGTTCTCACACTTGATGGTGCGTCAGAATCACGGGGAGGGCTTGTTAAACCATAGCTTGTTGGACCCACCCCCACAGTTCCTGATTCAGTTGGTTTGGGGCAGGGACACACGATTTGCATTTCTAACAAATTCCCGAGTGATGCGGCCACAGGTGTTCCGGGGACCACCGTTTGAGAACCACTGGGATAGCTGGTGAACAGTGGGAAGGCAGTGGGGAGCCATGGGAGGTTTCGGAGCTGGAGAGAGGCGTGTTCAGGTTTACGATTCAGAAAGCTGTGGGTGGCTGCTCAGGGCGGGGATGGCCACCTTAGTCCCCACCTCTCCTGCCAGGTCAGCTCAGGAGGGGGCCTCAAGACCCACCGCACATGGTGGGGCGCCTGGGCTGTGCTCCTAGAACAGGAGAGAGGCCCAGGTGATGCGTGATGTGCATGCACAGTTCCCAGCACCGTGGGCAGAAATAGAAACCCTTAGTCAGCTGTAGCCTTAAGAGAACAATTCCCTGGTTAACGGAAACTTGACTGACTGTGGGCGGGGGTGGAGTGGGGTAGGGGCTCGGGTTCTGGGGGTGTGCAGGAGGCCTGGGCTCTTTGGTTCTCGTGGTGCTCAACTCAGCATAACGTCTTCTGCACACTTCGACCCTCCACCTCTGGTTGGACCTCCTCTCTGGTGTGTTGGTTCTGTAGGCTGCATAAAAAATCACCCCAAAATGTAGCAACTTAAAACAATAACAAACGTTTGTTGCCTTACAGTTTCTGTGATTCGGGGGAGTTAGGAGCCCCTGGGTGGCTGGGCGGGCTGGGCTCAGGGTCTCTCACGAGGCAGGAGGCAAGAGGTCGGCCGGGACTCCCATCATCCGACGGCTTGTCTGGGGCCAGGGGAGCTGGTTCTAGGATGGTGCACTCACCTGGCTGTTGGCAGGAGGCCTCAGTTCCTCACTGCGTGGTCTGTCCATGGGCCTGCTGAGTCTTCACAGCACGGCAGCCGGCTTCCCCCAGAGTGGGCGATCCAAGGGCAAAGATGGAAGCAGAAACGTCTTTGATGACCTAGCCTCAGAAGGCACATGCCATCCTATTGGTGACACACATTAGCTCTGTGCACAGGAGTGTGAATCCCAGGAGGCTGAGATGCTTGAGCAGCATCTTGGAGACTGACCACCTCTCCCAGGCTGTCCTTTGGCCCTGTCTTGTAGCCTGGCCACAGACCTCTCGAGATGCTTGCTGTCTGGAGCTGAGAGCCCGGGCCCCATGTTCCTAAGGTGGGCCTGCTGAGGCTGGAATAGTTCGACAGCTTGCTTCATTCCAGGCACCGTGGTCAGCACTGTATAACCTAATTCTCAGATAGCCTTATGAGGTTAGAGCCCCCATTTTACAGATGAAAGAAACTGAGGCTCATATAGAAAAGATAATGTGCCCGAGGTCAAATCACTGGGAAATTGTGGGGTCTGAATTCTGAGCCACTACATCTGTGTTTCCATGCCAGGTGCAGTGCTTAGGCTGCATGCAGTGTAGGCTGCATGTCCCCATAGTACGCTTTGGTGGCCTCTCACCAGGGTGGCTGTGATTGCAGCAAAGGTTAGACTAGCCCTTTCATCCCTTGGGCTCGGAGCCTGGGGCTTGACATGCTGGCAGAACCGGAAACAGGGAGGCCTTGGGCTGCAGATCCCCAGCTCTTGGGACCTGAGGTCAGGTTTGGCTCTAAGACATGTGTTGAAATTCTCATGGTGAAGCAAGCGTGGACCAAGTGTGGGGTGTTGGAGCCTCTTACCAACCAAGTAGAATGGGGCAAGTTACTGTGCCTCAGTATCCCTGTTTGCAAAATAGGAGCTCATGATACAGCCAGCCTCACTCTTGCACTCCTACATGTGCTAGACATAGGACGGGGCATGCAGCAAGTGCTCAATAAATGCAAGCTCTTGGTATCACTGGATTGTTAGATGCTGATGGGTATCTGCTCTCTGTCCCCTCATCTGCTGAGCCATGAGGACTTGAGCGTTGAGGACAGTGGCATTTTTGTCTGTTGCTGGGAGCATCAAGGTCCCAGAGCTAAGGACATTCTCAGCAAATGACTCCCAAGCCACGTCCCTAACTCTCCCTCCATCCTGTCCTGGTCCTATCGGAGCCAGGGCTGGCTGAGGACAATGGGTTCCAGGAGCTCTGGAAGACCTGCAGCTTGTCCCCTCCAGGCCCAGCCAGCTCCGCTTTAGCTGTTCTTCTCTGATAAGAGAGTGGATTTTTCCGTTTCCTGCGACAGAAATGCTTCTGTTTACCTTCTGCCCACCCAGCTGGCCTGATTTCTGCTCTTGAGCCGGCAGAAGATGGGTATCTCGGCATCACAGGAGATCGTGCGGCATGTGGGGACAGTATGAGGGACAGGGCCCCGGGGCAGGTGGGCCCGGGTGGGCAGGCAGCATACCCGATGAGGGGACGCACTTCTCTGTTCCGGTGTGACAAGGGAGCCGCGTCTGCATCCGAAATGACAAAACCAAGCCCAGCAAACAAAGTCCCCCAGCCAGCAAACAGGAAGCGGGGTCTGGATAAAAATACCACCTCTTCTGCAGCTGCAGCCTCCTCCATGGAGGTTTCGGCAGGTCACGCTCTTGACAGGAAATAGGGCTGCTTTCAGAGGGGAGAGGCGGTGAGTTGGGGCTGGGGGTAGGGACAGTGGTGACGAAGGCAAGCAGCAGCAGGCTCTTGGAGGAGGTGTGTGCACGCTGCACTCCAGGGCAGGGGAAGACCTTGGGCCTGATCTGTCCATGCCCGACCTGGCCACCATCCCAGGGTTCAACTTGGACTTCACCTTCGTTTCTTCCTCTCCCACCTGGGACCGTGAGACTTTTATGGTGAAATGAGACTGTGGTTTTGAACATATTTTGTTAGCTGAAAAGCACTACCCCAAGGATCAGCAAAGTTTCTCCGTTAAGGGCCAGATAAGAAATATTTTAGGCTGTGTGGACCATATGGTCTCTGTCTAACTACTCAGCTGTGCTGTTGGAGCCAAAAAGCAGCCATAGGCAATGCATAACAAAGGAGCATGTGTTCCAATTAATTTTTGGACACTGATGTTTGACTTTCATGTAATGTTCATGTATCATAAAATATTATTATTCTTGGATTTTTTTCCCCAACTATTAAAAAAAAAAAAAAAGAAACCATTCTTAACTTGCAAGCAGTACAAAATTAAGTGGTGGGCCAGATTTGGCGCGTGGATCACAGTTTGCCAACCCCTGCACTCTCCAAACAAAACGGTTTTTGTTATCATTGCTATTTAACCTCCCACCCAGTGCAGGAATCCCAGCTTTAGCACTTCCTTCATGTCCTTCTCAGCCAGCCTGAGACTTCATCTCTACAGCAGCAACTTTTAGCAGAAATATAATTCTTACCATTGGCTAGCCTGGGGAGGGTTTTTGTTTTTTAGAAAATTTGAGAAATTCTGATTAAGAAGGTAATACCTACAGATTTTTTAATGCTTGGGAAATACTGGGAAACAGAAAATAAAGATCATGGATAACCACAGTTAATGATTTAATTTTTTTTCCAATGGAAAAAAATGGATGCATGGAATACATTTTTCCTTTCCAGTTGAGATTGCATTGAATGTATAGTTTTGATTCCTTGTTTTTCCATTCTACATTATATAGGAAGCATTTTCCCGTGTCATTAAAAATTCCTCAGAGGCACCAGCTGCAGAATATCCCATTGTATGGATGTTCCATAATTTACCACATCAATCTCCAGTTGTTTAGACACTCCAGTTGCTTCTAGGATTTCTCGTGTATAAACCATGTATAAACAATGTTGCTATGAGCATTGTTGTCCATAAATCTTTGTCCACCCTCTGATCTTTTCTTCAGGGTGTATGTGTGCTGAAGATTCCTAGGAAAATTGTGCTTCTGACTTCCATACTCATAGTTTTTGCTTTACTGCATTTTGCTTTACTAGTTATGCAATTCATAAGGTTTCCCACTGATGCCTCCCTTCTCCCCACCTGCACCACTCGCCCCAGGCAACCACTGATCCTCTCTCTGGCTCTGATTTCATTTTGAAGTATCTTTCTTGATCAACCTAAAGTTGATTACCTCCTTATTTGCCCAGAATTCCACTCTGCATCATAGTAATGTTGCCACCCCCACTTTCTTTGTGTTTGCAGTTGCCTGTTTTATATTTGAACATTCCTTTATTTTTAGTCTCTCTGTTATTTTGTTTGGGACATATCTCTTGTAAGCAGTACACAGTTGATTTTTTTTTTTTTTGGCAACTGAATCTTTATTGCCTTATGGGGAGGATGAATGATTTAATTTAGTCTTATGCTACACGTTTGGGTTTGGGTCATCTTGTTTCATGATTTATGGCATTTATGTTTCTTTGTTATTTTCTTCATTTTGTGACTTTAGTGAATACTATGTTTATTTGCTTTTATCTTTTCCATTGATAAATGGAAGATACAAATACTGATTTCAGTCTCTCATGTGGTTACCTTTAAGATGTTCAGAAATTTTGTTTAATTTCTCCAGCCATACAGGTGGAAGCTGGGAGTGGGATTTGCTTATGTCCTGTGTAACCCACTGCTGAGGCAGACAAGCACAACATAGCATCCTTAGGAAAGACCAAAACGAGAGCCAGGTGAACAGCCAGAGAGGGGGAAGGTGGTTACAGGACAGCAGGGCAGGACCACGGAAACCAGAGGGAAGATTCAAAGTGGACAGGTAGGGGCTGAAGGAACTTCCCCCTTCATAGGCAATGTGTTTCTTCTGCCTCAATATTGATAGGAATGGATTTTATCCTTGGCTATATTTGGGTGAGGGTCTCTTGGCACTAGTTATGCTTAAAATATCAGTTACGCATGGAATCAACCAGACTAGAATTGAGTCTCAAAACTTATTAGCTAAATAAGCTTGGCCAAATCATGTCAGTTCTCTGCTGAACGGGCTGAGAATAGCATCTGAGTCCCAGGGTTGTTGTGGGGATTAAGGGATCCCAGGGATCTGGGATAATAATCCTAGCACTGCGCCTCGCACTTGGAAAATATTCAATGAATGTTGGGTATTATTAAGATGGCTGGGAAGCCGTTACTACAGTGTTTATGTGTGCGCATGTCCTACCTGGAGGGCTGGGAATGTTTTTATCTACTACTTGCCTAGAGATATAAAATAATTGTGCTTTTTAAAAAAAAATTCAGGAGAGATAGGTAGAAAGAGAAGTGGGGTAAGAGGAATCGGGGTCGGAGAGCAAGAAGAAGTCAGACAGAGGAGTGAGGGGCATTTGGGGAGAAAGGGAAGTGAGATGAGGCTGCTCTTGGAGATACCTTGGAGAGTTCCCGGGCAGCCGGCACGTTTAAGCAGGCCAGGCTCTTCCAGGCAGAAGAGGGACCAGGTCCCTGGGTCTGCAGTGCAGCTGCAGGGGGAGATGCTGGGAGAATTCTGGATGTGGAATCAGTGAAGAACAGGGACTGGCGCAGCTGGGGTCTGATGTGTTCATGAGTGGAACGGGGAAGTTCCGGGATCATGTTTCTGGACAAGCAGCACATTTGCCTTGAGTGCCTGAGATTATTAAGCGCTGTAGGGGGCAAGGTACCTATTGGGGAGGCAGGAGGTGGATAACAGAAGAGGGAAAAAGGAGGCGGGAAGTGTGTGCAGGTACAGTCTTTGCAGCTTTGGTGGAGAAACCTTACAGACCCACATTGTCTCCAGATTGGTTGAGATAAATGCAGTTCACTCTCCCTTTGAGGAAATCAGGTGCATAAATGTCCACTCACGCATTAGGAAGTGACTCCCCACCCCAGCCCCTGCCCCCATGACTCAGGTAGACAATGCATTTTTCTAGAGGATTAATTGTGGGCTTACTTTGCACGTCTGATTCTCTGGTATCTTTTAGTCTTTCTTTTTAGAAGAAAAAAAAATATATATATATATTTTTTGAGACAGAGTCTCACTTTGTTGCCCAGACTAAAGTGAGTGCCGTGGTGTCAGCCTAGCTCACAGCAACCTCAAACTCCTGGGCTCAAGCAATCCTTCTGCCTCAGCCTCCTGAGTAGCTGGGCCTACAGGCATGTGCCACCATGCCCGGCTAATTTTTTTTTTTATATATATACATTAGTTGGCCAATTAATTTCTTTTCTATTTATGGTAGAGACGGGGTCTCGCTCTAGCTCAGGCTGGTTTCGAACTCCTGACCTTGAGCAATCTGCCTGCCTCGGCCTCCCAGAATGCTAGGATTACAGGCGTGAGCCACCGTGCCCGGCCAAAAAAATATTTTAATTTGTTTATTCGGTAAACAAATTTTTGTTGAGTGCTTCTTCTAGGTGCTGCAATGCCCCGGATAAGAGGACAAACACGATTTGCCTACATGGAGCTTGCATCCTAAAGGGTCTGCAGTCACTTTTCCTGCACACACCCAACACTAGATGCGAGTTACACACATGCAGAGGCATCTGGGTAGCGGATGCGAATCTCTGTCAACCCCTTCTGTCCAGCGCAGCTACGTGTCTTGGGCATGGAGGTTCTGGAAAGGAGAAGATGATGATTACATGACTGGGGTCCCCTTGGCTGTCTTGTCCTGGTGATGCTGAGGGTATCGGAGATGCTAAGAGAGAAACTGGTCTCTTTGCACAAGCCAGGGGATGAAGATTCTCTCTGGGATGGAAAAGTCTGTGGCCCAGGCTGGGAGTGTGGTCCAAAGGAAGATACGTAGAGTAGCCCAAGGACACACGCTCTGGCCAGTTCTGAGGCTTAGGTAGAGGCCAGGTAGGTGCCAATCATCCCTGCAGTCATCACACATCGACTGGGGGCCTGAACTGCGTCACAGTAGCAAGAAGGTAGCAGTCCCACGCCCCCCACCCCCTCCAGAGCTTATAGTCTAGTAAAGACGTGGACAAAGCCATATACAACTACTCCATAGTGTTAAGTGTTTGGGGGGGAAGAGTGCACGGAAAGTGAGTGGGCAGGCTTCATGGAGGAAGTGCCATTCAAGCTGGGACCTGGAGGCCAAGTATGCATTAGGCAGAATTGAAGACAGAGAAAGACGGGCGGAAGGGACAGCTCCTGAGAAGGCCTGCAGGTGCACGGGAGGGGGCACGTGGGTGGTCCTGCAGGGAGTCCCTGTGTTTAGGAGGGGCGAGGCTGGGAGGGGTGGGCAGAGGCCAAGTCGTACAGGGCCCAGAAGGGCCGAGTGGCCACTGGCTTTCCCCCTTCCTTCTGCTTTTCATAAGGAACGATGGAGCACCTGCTGTGTGCCAGGAGGCACCATCCTCGCACTCCGGGGTACAGAGACGAGTGGCATGGACACTGTTTTGACCTCACAGGGCTCCCAGGTTGGCAGGGAGTGAGCTCCCAGCAGGACACTCGAGGCCTGGCTTGGAGCCCCCTCTGCTTTTTAAATTGATATGTAATTGACATACCAATAAATTCACTTTTAAAGTGTGTGATTTTGTGGTCTTTAGTGGCACCGTGACCACTGCCTAATTCCAGAGCATTTCATCATCTTCAGAGGAAACCCAGCAGCCCCTCCCCACTCCCCTTCTGCCCCCATCCCTTGACAACCACTAATCTGATTTCTGTTTCTATGGACTTTCTTATTTCCTATAAACGGAGTCTTTGGCGACTGGCTTATTTTACTTACTATGATGTGTTCAAAGTCCATCTGTGTTGTAGCATGTAGCAGGACTTCATTTGTTTTTATGGCAGAATAATATTCCATTGTATGGACATTCATCCATAGACGAACATTTGGGGGTATTTCTACCTTGCAGTTATTGTGAATAATGCCTCTTTAAACCTTAATACACAAATTTTTGTGTGGCTGCATGTGTTCACCACTGTCCAGTGTGAGGGATTGCTGGATCGTATGGTAATTCCATGTTCAGTGTTTTGAGGAGCTGCCAGCTGTTTCCCACAGGGCTGGGACATTTAACATCCCCACCTGCAGGGTGTCCTACCCCTCCTGTCCTTGAACTGGCTGGGGTGAGAGCCTCTGGGGAGGAGCGAGGGCTGGCTCCTGGGACCTGGGCCTGGGGATGTGACTTTGAGGGACGCCCACGTCCTCCTGGCCTGCCCTCCACCACGGCTGAGTCATTGCCCAGGATCCTGGGTGACTGCCTGGCAGAGGGGCAGGCTGCACCAGGCACTGCAAAAGCCACCCGGAGACTTGATGGAGTCTCCACCCCCAGCCCCAGGCGGCTGGGCTTCCCTGGAAGCAGCTATTTCTGGCTGTTTGTGCTCCAGGGAGGAGCAGTGGTGGGTGGAAAGGTTGAAATTGCTCAGGGGTGATTTTGGAAGCACAGTGCATTGGGGACACAGGACAACTCTGACTTGGGAGGAGAGTAAAGGGGCTGCTTCTGAGTGTGCAGGGCATGGTCAGAGCAGACGGCCGGGCCGGCTGCAACCCTGACAGCACCTTGAGGGTGCAGGACTGGGGTCAGAGTAGGCAGGGATTTTCAGGGAAGAGGTGCTGGCCCAGTGGGCGGAGTACGGCAGACCACCAAGGTGCTTGGAATCAGGGGTGGGGCGGGGAAAGCCTACCGCAGAGAAGCAGCAGGAAGTCCGGAGCTGCCACCAGTCTGCCACATGACCTTGGGCTCAGTGTGACCCTTGGTGCCTCAGTGACCTCATTTGCAAACATGAGAACAATGAGATGGCTGCGACTATTGACGATTGTTGTCTTCTTTGCCGTGTGATGTTCTGGAACACTGAACTTGGTTGGCAATGTTCTTGACCTTCCTTTTAGTTTTTTGCCATCTCTGTGGCTGTCTTCATGCAGACACCTGTGTCCATCCTGCACACCTCTCTGCCACCCAAGTTTCCTCCCCTGGGTCCTTGTTTGGCACTGTTTTATCAAAGTGGTTAAGTGTTCAGAGTTTGGAGCTGGCTAGGCCTGGGTTAAAATCCCAGCTCTGCCCTACCCAGCCACATGCCCTTGGGCAAATCTTTTCATATGGTCAAACCTGAGCCTCAGTTTTCCCATCTATAGATTCGGGCAGTAAGAGAAGGTAGTTAGTTAATCATGGCAGCTCATGAATGCTCATAACTAGATGATGAAGACTAATTGATCTGATGGATATAAGTGCTTAACACTATGCCTGGCACACACTTAGTGCTGGCTTGTAGGAGGGACAACCAAGGACACAGGGCAGAATGAGGACCAGAATTCTGGACAGGAGAGAAATGATGGGTGCCCTGTGCATGGCCTGGAGAGGGGACAGTGTGGGGTGGAGCTGGGGGACTCCCACATCAGCCTTTAGGTCTGGCCGTGTTGATGAGGGAGGCTCAGGGAAGGGTGTTTGCTCACTCGGTTTTGGTGTTTTGGGGGAAAGGGTCTCACTATGTTGCCCAGGCTGGTCTTGAACTCCTGGCCTCGAGTGATCCTCCAACCTCAGCCTCTCCTGATGCTGGGACTACAGGCTCGCACGACTGTGCCTGGCTTCGAACTTATTTCTGTACAAAAGCCATAATCATTGCTTTTCGGTCCTGAGTCACACTCCTTGTGGTGCTCGTGTCTGTAGGACTATAGCAAGAAACAGTCCCACGGCCTCAGGAGCAAGTAGCTCTGCAGGCAGTGAAGCAGGTGCTGTTGCAAAGTACAAATGTAGAAATGCAGAGTCCTGTGCAGAGAATAGCTTGGGAGACTCGATTAAGATTGGTGATCAGGGAAGGCCTCCCAGAGGAGGTGACATTTTGTGTGGAATCTGACGGATGAAGAGGAGTTTGCTGGCCCGAGAGTGGGCAGCAAGAGGGCTCTAGGCACAGGAAACAGAGTGTGAAGGCCTGGAGACTGGGAGCTCAAATTTGATTTGTTTTAGGAAGTGAAAGAAGCCAGTGTGCCCGAATCCCTGCACCATTCAGGGAGGGAGGTGGGATTGCAGGGTGAGGTGGGGTGGGGAGTGGGCAGGGACTAGATCATGCAGGGCTGTGGAGGCCGTGGAGGAGGAGGCCTCGTGGCTGGGCGCTGGGCAGGAAAGGAAGGGAGGTGGGAAGCGAGGGCTTGGTGGGTGGGTATCCCGTGAACAGGACTGCAAGTCATGGGACCAGGTGGCAGCAGCTCCGCCCCGGGAGGGATGACGATTGCCCAAGGGCCACCTCCAGTGGGCAGACGCCTCTGTCTTGCTGTCCCCGTGTCCCCAGGGCAGGAGCAGGAGCCACACCTGTGCTCATGTGTCACCGGCCATCTCGAGGTCAGGCAGTCTGCTCTGTGGGACAGAGTGGCTCGATTGGCAAAGAAAACACAAGCTTGTCAGCGGTGATTTCTCCCTGCAAAGGCAGCCACCACCCGCTTCCTGCCGAGATGGGCCGGCTCAGCCTCACTTGCTACAGCTGGAGACGGAGGGGAGCAGATGGCCCTGCTTGGCCCAGATTCCAGCCAGATTGCCAGGGCGGTGTGGGCGGAGCGGCGGGCTGGTGCCAGGAGCTGGGTACACGAGTGAGGAGGGCGGGGCTGCTGCTTTGCCGTCCCAGGGGGGTCCTGCCTGTGCAGGAGGTGGTGAGGCACCGACCATGGCCTCACAGTGGTCCGTGAACCAGCATGCACTGGGGGCTCCCTGGAGGGAGACGGCCTCTGTCTTTTAGGAGAGCTCTTTACAGCTGCAAGGCGTCGATGGTTATATCTCCAGCACCCAGCACCGGGCGGGACATAGGAGCTCAGTGGTTTGTTTTTATTTTTATTTTTAAAACAAATGATCATAGCAGCTCTAGGGCATACTCTCTTTTAAATCTCACAGTGACCCCACGAGGGAGCACTGCTGTGATCCCCATTTTACAGATAAGGACACAGAGGCACAGAGAGGAGGGATAAGTTGCCCGAAGCCACAGCTAAACATAGGCGAGAGAACAAATGGGTCACTCTGACACTTGATGGCCGAGCCTGGGACTTGGGGCTCGGTGGGCAGGGAGCAGACCTGAGTGTGGGCAACCAGGAGAAGCGGTGGACACGGTTGGCTGCAGGGAGAGCATACCCTTCTTGTCTTGGTGCTCCCTGAGCTCTGGTCAGCACTTTAGAGCCCCAAGACAGCCTCTTCCATTGTGCAAGGTTCTTAGGGAGCAAGAGATGAGCCTGGAGAGACAGGGAGACAGGACCTCGGGACACAGCTGAGCAAGCTGAGCGCTGCACAATTCCGGGGCACCCCATTCACATAGACTATGGTGAGAACAGAGCAAGGAACTGTTATGCAAGCACCTTGCATTTTGCCTTGGAATTCTGCACGACAGTCGCTCTGTAGACAGGACCACACCATACAGGACCTTGAAGACCAGGGGTCTGTAAACTCTGTCTGTAAAAGGCCAGATAGTAAATATTTTAGGATGTGTGGGCCATGCAGTCTCTGTTGTATCTACTCAAATCTGCTGTTGCAGGGTGAAAGCAGTCATAGGCGATATGTAAATGAATGAGTGTGGATGTTTGCCAATAAAACTTTATTTACAGAAACAGGCTGCCTGCCAGATTTGGCCCACGGGCCGTATTTGCCAATCCCAGTGAAAGTCATGGAAGGATTTTGAACTTCATTCCAAGAGCAGTGTGGAGCCAGGAGAGGGCTGTAAGCAGGGAGTGAGGGGATTTTATGTTTGAAATTGCCCTGAAAGATCTAACAGAGGCAGCAATATTTCTTCTGTCCTACTTGCAGATCCCTGAGCCCTTCTGTCTGCATAAAGACCTGCCTAAGACCTGAGGGCCACTCATGCGTAGCTGGTCTCGGAAGCAGAGGCCACCACTGTCCGTTTCCCTGTTAGCCTCCTCCTCCCCGCACCAGCTCTCAGCACAGGTCTGGACACTGAGCAGGGCTCTGGAAACGCTGGTTCTCATTCCTGGCCACAGGGCAGAGTAGAACAGCCCACTGACCAACAGCCTAGGCTTTGAAATCAGAGAGGTCTGGTGCCAAATCCCTGCTCCTCCATTTGGCCCTGTGTGACTCTGAGCTACACCCTCCTGACCCTCTGTCTCCTCTTCTGTATAAGAAGAATAATTACAGATGTGACCCTGTGAACAAAAGTGGTTCTGAATTGACCTGGATGCAAATGAAAGGCACAGAAGGAAGGTATTGATGAAAGAATCATGTTTCTTGCTGGACTTCAGAGGCAGGAGGCCTGGTCGTACACGGGGTATCGGGGCTTTGCTCCGGTGAGCTGGGTACAGAGCCAGGCACCGGACTCCTAGCTACAGTGGAGTAGCTCTGCTGCGGCAGCCTTGGCTCATGAATATTAAGGGCTTCTTAAAGATGGGGATGATTTGTCCCACCTCTTGGGCTGAAAATAACTGCCCAACACCAGGGTAATTATACGCCTTGGACTCCTGCACAGCCCAGAGAGCACCACAACAATTACTGAGCACGAGCACTGCTTTCGGCAGCTGATGCTTGTTTTCTGCCTCATAGAGTGTCTCCTGGACAGAAAGCTTGTTCTACCTCCCACCCCGTAGGACTTGAACCCTTGTCTCATGTGAGTGGAACCTTCCAGGAAACCCACCTTGGACATAGTGGCTCCTTCTACTCTCTCCAAGGCTGTCTGTCAGGCTCAGGGCACCAGCCCTTGGTCAGGCTAGACCTTGGTGATCAGTGGCTTTGCATAATCTCTTTAGTGGGTCCTGAGGCTAACACCAGCCACCAGGTCACCCGCAGCTCTGTAGGAGACACCTGTGAGCAGAGCTGCAGAGTACAGACACGGGTCTTCTGGAGTCAGCATTGGAGGGTGAGCTGTGCTCAGAGATGGAGAGGCCGTGTCTTTGGACTGAACTAGGGCACTGACAATTAGATCAAAGTCCTGGAGAAGTTCTTGAGGATTTACTCTGTGCCGAGCCTTAAGGATAGAGCCCTAAGTACCAGGTCATAGTCCTGCATTCTTGGGACTTAGCATCCAGTGGGCAGACAGACGCAAAGCCCATGATTACCCAAATTGTTATGTAATTATGGTTATGATAAGGCTATAAGTGAGATGTATAGAAGCTATAGGTAGGCATAACAGGGGGAGTCTGGAGAGTTTGAGCTGAGACCTAAAGGATGAAGAATGGGGCAGCTGTGTGTGTGTGTGTGTGTGTGTGTGTGTGTGTGCATATCTGTTAGAGATGGATGCATGGATGGTAGATGATGGTGGATGGATGGATGGGTGGATGGATGCATGCATGTGTGGTGGAGGATGGATGGATGGATGATGGTAGATGGATGCGTGCAGACATGAATGGATGCATGGATGGATGGCTGCATGATGGCATATGGATAGATGGGTAGATGATTGGGTCTTCCAGGCAGTGGGAAGAGACTATGGAGAAGCTCATTGGCCAGAGGAAGTGTGGTGACTCTGTAGCTGACAACAGACTATTTTAGAAAGTGTTTGTGGCTTAAGAAATGGGACCAGGGAGGTAGGCAGGGGGATCACTGTGTACAGCGAGTAAGTTGTGCACTGCACAGCTCCAGGAGCTTCCAGGCTCATAAACCACGATGTGAATGGTCCCCTAGAGTTGTGCAAGATGGTGGCCTGCAGGCAGGGATCACACCATGCAAGACCTTGTAGACCATGTTCCCCGAGCAGTGGGGAGCCATGGAAAGGTTTAGCAATTTGTGATGGAGCTCATTTCCATGTATAACGCCTGAAAGCAGCGCTGTCCAATAGAACTTTCTGTGAAGGTAGGAATGTTCTATTTCTGCCCTTTCCAATATGGTTCAATTTCTCCCCTTTCCACATGTGGCTATTGGGCACTTGAAATTGAACACAGAGTGACTGAGCAACTGAATTCTGAGTGTTTATTAATTTAAATTCCAGTAGCCACAAGAGCCAGATGTAGCCAGTGGCTGCCTGTTGGGCAGTGTGGCCGCAAAGGCTCTGGCCCTTGCTGGACAGAGTCCTGCCACACTGCTCCCCTGCCAGCAGTGCATCTGGGCGGGTGTGCTGGACACGTCACACCTTGCTGGGCGGAGGCCTCTGTTTAAGCCAGGGCCCAGGGTGCAATGGGGCTGTGGTCCAGGAGCTGGGCCTCCTGAGGGAGGAGCTGCCCCAGGCCCTGCTCCTGAGGCCTCACAGACCCTCCCCTCTTGCCCACCAGCGTCTCCCCACCCCCACCTCCTGGGGTTGCAGACCGGGTACTGTGTCCTGCAGAGGGATGGCCTTCTCCCCGCCCTCCCAGCCCACTCCCAGTTTGCTCCTCCACAGTAGAGGCAAACCGGGAAGGAAACCGCCTCAGCCCTGCCCAGCTGCATGAACTACAGCGTGGAGACAGTGTCCTCAGTGGGCAGTGGGGGATGTGACTTCAGCTCGTATTCCAGAGGGACCAGACTTGGAGGGGGCGGGAGGAGGCTCGGAGGGGCCAGGGCCAGCCTGTGTCTCCCCTTTGCAAGGAGGGCCCAGACATCCCCCAGCCCTGGCCTCATCAGCACCGTGACACGAGGGCCCCCAGACGTGTATTCAAGTCTGTCCACTCGCCCCACAAACAGCCATCCCTTGTTCACCCCTCTGTCCGCAGAGGAACACTTGCCCATTAACCACACAGGCCACCCTTGGGAAGCTGGATCCAGGGACAGCCTGTTAGGCCCTGTGGACAGTCTCAGAGCCACGCGGACGGGGTGGCAGAGTGTGGCCCAGAAGGGGAACGTGGGCTCCTGTGGACACACCCCATCAGCCCATGCACTCCTCGGTCCAGGGGGAGGCCTGGCTGGAGACTGGCCAGAGATCAAGGGTCCCGCTTGCCAAAGGGCCTGCAGGGCTGACTGGCTAGCTCTCCGCTCCTCCCTTTGCACTTGGCTTCAGGGGAGAACCGGGGCCTGAGGGGCGGCGGGGAGAGAAGGAAGAAAGGTCACGATCATAAGGGGAGGGGGTCGTCCTGAGTGAGAAGGATTCCAGGTCGTCCCCATGGCCCCCTCCACCCACCATCCCTGAACACATGTGCACACACACCCATGCTCACATGTACACACCCATGCACACCTATACACACCCATGCACACATGTACACACTCATGCACACACCCATGCACACCTATACACACATGCACACATGTACACACACACATGACTAGATAAAAGTCTACAAATCGTGCATAGTAAAAGCCTCTGCTACTCCCACTCCCCAAGGCCCAGTAAGGCCAAAGAAGGGGCGTTTGACACTCACGGGTGAGCTATCACCTGGCATAGGAACCTGCGGTGTTAATAAAATAATTACAGCGGCCCGAGCAAGAGTTCACCTTCAACCCACACACCAGCCCCTGACATGGCTCCCCTCGATTATTCCTATAACGCCCCTGCAAGGTTGGATCAACATCACCCCCATTTTACAGATGAAAAAACTGAGGCACAAAGAAGCAAGTGTCTTGACTGAGGCTGCACAGCCAGTAAGAATGGTGCCCAAATTTGAAGCTGGGCCACCGGGCCCCAGAGTGAACGCTTTCAATGACTGGAATGTGCTCCCTCTGGACAACAAATGTTAATTGCTCAGCTCTGGGCCCGGCATACAGGAAGTGCTCAATAATTGTTAGCTCTTGTTATTGTTGTCCATAATAAGATAGGCAGTGCCATCCTCCTCTTGGAAATCCTGGACCAAAGACCTATGTTGTGTGCCTCAGTTTCCTTATCTGTAAAATGGGAAGATGTTACTACTTCCCGCTCAGGCCTGCTGTCAGGTGTAAACAAGACCGTTTGTGTGGGGACCTGGGGGACAGTGGGTCTTACCTGGGCCCCTGCGTGCCTGCACACCCCGCGTGTGACAGCAAGCTCACTCCTGTGCCCTCCTGTTGCAGTACGCTACTTCCTGAAGAACAAGGTCAGCCCTGATTTGTGCAACGAGGACGGACTCACAGCCCTGCACCAGGTAAGGCTGGGTTCGTGGGGTTCCCGGGCTCCCTGTGCCTCACCTGGGCAGGTGCCCCATTTGCCTGCACTTTCTGGCCCAGAACCCTCAAGGACGGGGGCAGGGAGCCCCAGCTGGCCCATCTGAAAGGCGCTTGTCCGCTTCAGAGACGCGTGTGTCTGTTACCAGCACGCCCACAGAGCCCTGGCACACACACGCGCGCGTGCACACGTGGGCTCCGAGGACAAGGAGCCTTTGTTCACCGCATACTCACTGCCCAGCAAAGCAAGTTCGTCTGGAGCTTGATGGTGTATGAAACACGTTCACACCCACCAGGACATCTCATCCCCCCGGTGACAGAGGCGATCGACAGGGGCTATGTGACATGCCTAAGTAAGGCACGTGGCCTTGACCTAGGGCCGTGAGCCATGTGCCGTACAGCACAGATCCTCTCCACGGCAGAGCCATGGGCCCGGCGCTCCCTGCCTGGGGGCAGGCTGGCCTGGCTGTCACCTCTCACGTGAGCGCTGCCACAGCCTCCTAACTGGCGCCCAGCACTCAGTCTGGCCCTGCTGTCATTCCTCCTCCATGCAGCAGCCGCAGGGACGCTGGAGCCAAAAATCCACTCATGCTACGTGCAGCTCCCGGGTGCCTTCCCACAATGCTGTGGGTGAAGAACAAACTCCGTGACACACTGCATATGAGGTGTGGCCCCTGGCCAGTCCTCCGTGTTTCCCAGCTCTCCCAGGCTCCAGCCACCCAGCTTTTCAGGTCCTTGTCCCCCGCCACCGCACTTCCTACAGTGTGCTTGGTGCATTCACCTGATAGCTCCAATCCACAGCAGGAGCCCTAGAGCTGTCCCATGACAGACACATCCTTTGTTTGCTGAATGCCCTATTCCTTGTAATTAGACATTTCAGCCATTAACGTGGTCGTTGGATGTTGGCCTCTCCCCCTGCTCAGACTGAGCTGCACCAGGGCACAGCCCGTGTCTCTTGCTCATTAGTGTGTCCCAGCCTCTTTCCCCATGCTGGCATACAGTAGGTGCTCAATAAGTGCATGCTGAATTAGTGAATGAACACAGTGAAGCCTCACTGTGCCCTGGCCCAAGTTTCTGAGCAGATGGACTTGAGCGCAGCCTGAGAGGCCATGCAGCTGGATCCCTAGGCTGGGGGGGGCCTCTCCCCCTCCATACGGGGTCAGGGAGGGGTGAATAGAAACTGGCCATGCCCTTCCCATAAGCCCCCAGGGCAGGCTCCTGCCCCAGCCAGGCAGCCCACTGGCTCCATGTGTCCTATCGGCTTCTAATGTCCTCTGGGGCCTCGGGCACCCACTCCGAGCTGCCTCAGTATCCCCACTGAATCCTGCCCATGGAAACTCCCCAACCCCCAGCTCTGTTAACTCCAGGGTGCCTGAGACTCCACCAGAGGGTGCAGAGCAGCTGAGTGCCATAGCTTACCCTGTAATGGAGACCCAAACGGCAACCCCCAGCCTGGCAGCACCCACCACCCGGGGCCCGAGGATAAAATGGACGGGCTACCTCCTGCTGCGTGCTGGAAAAGTGAGGCCGTCGGGGTAGAGAGTCAGACTTAAGCCCTGGAGCTGCCACTCACTAGCCGTGTGACCTTGGGCAAGTTACTGAAGCTCTCTGTGCCTCAGTTTCCTCATCTCTAAAAGAGAATTAACAAGTACCCATCTCACTGGGTTGTTGTGAGGATTAAATGAACACACATAAAGACCCTTCAAGCAACTCTTTTTTTTTTTTTTTATTTCGGCATATTATGGGGGAACAGATTTTAAGGTTTCAATAAATGCCCTCCCCCCCAAGTCTGAGTTTCCAGCATGACCATCCCCTAGATTGTGCACATCTCACTCCTTATGTATATATACACCCGCCCCCCTGCCCCCTCCCACCTGCCCAATACCCTATTACTGGACTCTTTTTTTTTGAGACAGAGTTTTGCTTTGTTGCCCAGGCTAGAGTGAGTGCCATGGTGTCAGCCTAGCTCACAGCAACCTCAAACTCCTGGGCTCAAGCCATCCTCCTGCCTCAGCCTCCCGAGTAGCTGGGACTACAGGCATGCGCCACCATGCCCGGCTAATTTTTTCTATATATATTAGTTGGCCAATTAATTTCTTTCTATTTATAGTAGAGATGGGCTCTCGCTCTTGCTCAGGCTGGTTTCAAACTCCTGACCTTGAGCAATCCGCCTGCCTTGGCCTCCTAGAGTGCTAGGATTACAGGCGTGAGCCACCGCGCCCAGCCTAAGCAATTCTTGATAGTAGATAAATATTAGTTATTATTATTATTAAATTTCATCAAGTGACCACTTCTCTGCAAAGCACTTCACTTATATATTTCATTCCTATCCTCACAGCAACCCTCTGAAATATTATTGCGCCCATTTTATGACTCAGGAACCTGAGGCTCCAGGACGGCCCTATTGCATAGGGTTTTCTATGATGGTGGCAGTGTCCTGTGCACCTGCAGTCTCCAGTACAGGAGCCACCAGGCACACGCAGCTGTAGAGCCCTGGGAGTGTGGCTAATGTGACTGAGGAAGTGGATTTTGAATTTTGTTTAACTGTATGAATTTAAATAAAGAGTGGCTGCTACAGTGCAGCTCAGGGAGGTGAAGTCTGTCCGAGGTCAAACGGTGCGTGAGCGGTGGAGCCAGGATTCGAAACATCAGGGTCTAAACTGCTCTGTGCACACCGCAGCTGGCGGCGCCCACGCTCTGAGCCCCAGGTCCTCGAGGTGCTGTCCCTGCTGCGGTAAACTCTCTAGTGGCACCCCCTCTTTTGCTTGGGGTTCCTGCCGTATAATTCTTCCACTTCTTCCTTGTTGGTCACATTGCTTCCTCAGGACCAGTTCCTCTTGTGGGTTCCTGGGGGTGCACGGTCAGGGAGGTGAGAACTTGCTGCGTGAGACTCCACCACCCCACTCACCTTGGGCCCCACCTTGAGACCCTTCTCGGTGGTCTCCGGGAGACATCCACCCCCACTTGCCTGGGGGCTCCCTTTCATTTGTTCAGCAAGTATTTATGGTGCACAAACTCCATGCGAGATACTCAGCTGAGGATAGGGCTCCAGAAAGGAGTTGGGCGGGGGCTCTGCTCTGAGACTTCAGTGTGTGGCGCAGCCCCAGGCACACAAATAATGACAGAGGACCGCAATGTGGTTAGCTCTCCCATGGAGGTTAGCAGAGGGCTCAGTGGTAGCTCAAAGCTGGGAGCTGATGACCTGACTCAAAGAGGAAGTGAGAAAGCTTTCTAAGAGGAAGGGATATCTGAGCTGGGTCTTGAAGGATGAGTAGGAGCTTGCTAGATAGAAAAGCGTAAGGAAGGACATTCAAAGCAGAGGGAACAGCATGCACAGAGCCATGAGAAAGGGGCTCCACATTTCAAGTATGGGGTCTGGAGGGTTCGGTGTGGCACAGTTAGGGTGCAGGGGAGCTCATGGAGATGGGCAGGAGACAAGGCTGAGAAAGGGCCTTTGGAGTCAGACTGCTTGGAATTTAATCCATGTCTGTAGATGGGTTTCAATCTGGGATTTTAATCCATCCCTACGACTTACATGTGACCTTGTGCAACTGGGCCTCTTTGAGCAAGTGTCCCCATCTATAAAAGGGGGACAATAGGACCCTTTGCTTTGAGGATTAAAAGGAGGCAATTCATAGCCAAAGCTTAGCAAGGTGCTTGACTCTGGTAAGTTCTCAAAGAGTGTTAGCTGTTATCATTGACCACCTGTCATGACATGTTGTTATTCCCGTTGTTGCTGGGGCTGTTGTTATTGCTATCGTTATTGTCACTGTTGCTCCAATGCAACACAGGAGATTGGGGCACATTAAGAAGAGCTTCCCATGCCTGGCAAAGTGTGGATTTTCTTCTCTTGGCAACAGGGAGCCTTCAGGGGTTTGTGAGCTGAGAGCAGCATGATTAAATCAAGGAGGAAGCTCTCTCTGGTTTAGGGCGTTTGGAAGGGGAGCAGCAGGGAGGCAGGGAGAGACGACAGAGCAGTGGGGACGGGGACAGCTGTCTAGGAGATGGGACTCATACCTGGTGATGGATCGGGTGTGGGAAGTGAGGAGGCGGGTGGAGGCAGCCGACTGCCAGGTGCCATTTCCCACCTTGGCGAGTGCTGGAGAGGAGGCCTGCCCACCCTACCACACACACCCTCTCCGTGTGCGCCCTGCACCCAGCCCAGCGCCGCCCTTGCCCAGCCGGGTCTCCCAGGTGCAGACTGGTCCAGCCCCTGGACGTCTTCCTGACAAAACTCTGCAATTCTGGGCACACAATTCCCTCCCCCTTCAGCCGGGGGCTTCCACCCACCCCCGTGTTTTCTGCAGTCTCTCAGGGTTAGAGCTCTGGCTCTCTTGCCCCCGACCCCCAGGGCTCCCCAGACACATCCCCCAGTGACAGCCCAGGGACCCTTGCCGTCCACGGCTGCCTGGCTCCAGCGCCTTTGGCGCCCTCTGCCGGCAGCGCCATGCACCCGCATGGTCCTCCCGCCCACCTGAGGCCAAGCCGGCCAGCCGCACAGGGTCACACCTTTCCTGTCCAGAGGGATGCCCTCAGTCCCAGCCACCCCCAGACCCGCTGGCGCAGAAAGAACCTGGGGCTCTGGGACCATCTGTGCAAACGGCTGCTCTTTTCCCGCATGTCCTGGCGCGGAGCCCTGGCCCCGCTGGGGCTGGGGGCGGGACTGTGCTGCGGTCCCATCCCACACCCGCGTCCACTCCCACCTGGGGCTGGGGCTCACACAGGTGGCCCTGCTCCTTCTGCTGGCATCCAGCCACTTCTCCCCATCTGCACGGTCACTTCTGGAGGCCAGGAACACCGAAACACAGGAACACAGCTCCTAGATTCCCCTTCCCAACACGCACTCATGCGCGCTGTCTGTTCCCCGCATGCAAAGCAAGCCTGACTGTGCTGCCTCTCCGAGTGGGACTCCTGTTGCTGAGGACCACGCCCTTACCTGGATGGGCAGGGCTGAGCACAGGTTCCCCTGCTGTGTCCCCTGCTGGCTTCTCCAGAAGTCACCTCCAGGCAGGAGTCTCCATCCTGCAAGTCTGTAAAGTGGCTCCGAGCTGTCTTCTTCCTTTGTCCTCACCTCTCCCTCCCTGTGGCCTAAGCTGAAGCCCCTCCATCCCCTTGGGATTTTTACTCCCTGTCTCTGGAGTTTGGGGGCTCCAGTGCCTGCTGGAGCCCCATGTTCCCTCTGGGGGCTGACCCACATGCGGTCCCTGCTCTGTACAGGCAGGAACACAAATGTGGCTGTCTCCTTGCTGGGACTGTATCAGGACCCCCTAGGACCCTCACATGGAGCTGGATTCTTTTGGGGGAGTCTTGGTTACTTGGGGGCTCCCCTAAGATCTGAGCTCCTGGGTTAGAAGTTCCTAAGTCAGAGGTTTCAGACTATGATCTAGGGCCACACCTTGGGGGCCACTGCCCAACACACACACCTGCGAGACCCAAGCCATCTGCTTGAATTTATTGGTCAACCGAGTTAGAGTGCTCCACACAATTTTGTTTGGAGAAAGCCTTCTGGGATTAACAAGAAGGTTTTAAAACCTCATTCGAAATTTTGTCCTATTCCGCTAACACTCACAAAGCATTTTATAGTCAGCAGAGTGGTTTTTATCTTTATATTTTTATATATACTATTTATATAAATAGTTTATAAACTATTAACTTCATTTTTACTCACAAAGAAACTGAAGCTCAGAGAAGTTAAGTGGCTTGCCCAAGGCCATGGGCAAAATTACAGCACGTAAGCATTGGAGCTGGACTCAAACTCAGGCCGTCCAACTTCACTGGCCTTCTCGTGGCCTCTTTCGGGAACGTGACGTGTCCCCACCAGGGCCCGGGGCCTTGCCTGGTGCTGACTCTGCCTGTGTGTCCCTCCCAGTGCTGCATCGACAACTTTGAGGAAATTGTCAAGCTGCTCCTATCCCACGGTGCGAACGTGAACGCCAAGGACAACGAGCTGTGGACACCCCTGCATGCTGCGGCCACCTGCGGCCACATCAACCTGGTGAAGATCCTCGTTCAGTAGTACGTGCCCCTCTCTGCCCCGAACAGCCTCCCCTCCACCTCTTGCTTTTATCCAACTAATTTCCTTCTCCCTTCCTCCCACCTGCCCACCTCCCTTTCCTCCTCCTTCCTTCTGCTTTCCTTCCTCTTCTCTCTTTTTTCTCTCTCTGCCCCAGCTCAGGGAGGTGGGTTAGCTTGCTCTGGGCATGCAGATCAGAAAGGTCACAGTGGTGGGCTGTTAGGACAAAGGACTGTAGATGGTGGCCCATACCTACACGTCTGATAAGAACCTGCCAGGTAGCCACAGCCTCATGGTGCCAAGAGGACAAAGAACGAGGTGCCATCCTGGTTGAGTGGGTCCCCGGTGCTGATCTGTACCAGAATCACCTGGGGTATGGGCTAAACATACGTATTCTCAAGTCCCCACCCTCAGAGACTCTATTTCGAGAGGGCTGGAGTGAAGCCCAAGACGCTGCGTTTTATTTTAGTGGTCTCCTGGTAATTCCGCCGCAGGGCACCCCAGAGCCATGCCTGGGGACCACTGGCCCGAAGGGCACATTCTGCCAGGGAGCCCCAAGGCTCCGTCCTGCCCCTCTCCTGGTCAGCCTTTTGGGTAGGGACTTGGAGGAGGAGCTGGAAGATGTTTCTGCACATGAGCAAAGATCGAAATAGAGCAGGGAGAAGCGAAAAGAGCTGACACATGGGAGATCCAGGTTTGAGTCTGGACTCCGCTCTGTCCAAGCTGTGTGATCTTGGACAAGGGACCAAACCCGGCTGAGTCCTTGTTTCCCCTTGAGGGCCAGCAGTAGGAACCCGAGAGGACTGTTATGAGGACTAAATAAAATGATATGTGTAAAGCGCTTATATCAGGCTCAGCTCTAAGCAGGGGCAGCCATTAATACTATTTTGATTATTTTCAGCAGAGAGGTTCAGCCTGCTGGCTCAGCAGAGCAGGAGGCTGAGGGAGGTCTCCTGGGATGGTTCTCCTGGGACTTTGGTTCCTTCCCAGAATCCTGCAGCTGCTGTGCTCATGGGCTGTGTGGCGGGCAGAGCCGGGTGTCACTTGCTGGGGTGGACAGCAGGTTTGTGGGTGAGAGGGCGGAGGGCCGAGGCAGCCAGACCTAGCCCTGCCACACTTGCCTGGTGCTCACCGCGGCCCTCTGTCTGCAGTGGGGCCGACTTGCTTGCTGTCAACTCTGATGGGAACATGCCATACGACCTCTGTGAGGATGAGCCCACCCTGGATGTCATCGAGACCTGCATGGCATACCAAGGTGAGGGGGGTCGGCGTGCCGTAGAGTGGTCACAGCGCGGTGTTGCAGGTGAACAAATGAGCCGGCCATGTGCTGGCTGCCTCGGGCTCGGCGCTCAATAAACGGGTGGGGCCCCGTTATCTGTGCAATTATCACGATGAGGACGCTAAAGGACCCTGGAAAACGTGCTGTGCAGAAGGGAGGTATTGTTTTCCATGTGTCACCCACACACGTGGGCGGCCTCAGCTGGCCTCGTCGCCTGTTCGTCAGCTGTGACAATTCCATTCCATAAACATTCACCATAAAGATACATTCCCATGCGGGAAAATGATAAAGTCAAGAACACTGGCGGGCGCCTGCTCTGTGCCAGGCACCTCGCTGGCTGCCAGGGGCCCAGATAAACAAGACGTGGGCTGTTCTCAGCTCACAAATGAGGTTCCGAGAGGAAACAAATGTAGCAATGAGAGACCTCCCTGCCCCCAGCACCCCACAAACATGCCTCTGAAATGCCTCCCTGGAAATACGCCTCAAGCCAGAGCCTCAGCTGCAGCCAGAGCCCTGCCCCCGCTCCTCCCCAGATCCCTGCTGTGCCTGCAGTGGGGTCTCCTGTCCCCTGGCGCCCATGTCTTTCCTGTTCATCCTCTGCAGAGATTCTTAACCATTTTTGTTCCAATCCGGTGAACCTATGGACCCCTTCTCAAACTAGTGCTTTTATCTTTTAATTTCAATTATTTATTTTATTATTATTGTTATTATTATTTTTATTTATTTTTTTTGGAGACAGGGTCTCACTCTGTTGCCCAGGCTAGAGAGCAGTGGCATCATCATAGCTCACAGCAACCTCAAACTCCTGGGCCCAGTGATGCTCTTGCCTCAACCTCCTGAGTAGCCGGGACTGCAGGTGCGCACCACCACACCTGGCTAATTTTTCTATTCTTAGTAGAGACGGGGTCTTGCTCTTGCTCAGGCTGCTCTCGAACTCCTGAGCTCAAGCGATCCTCTTGCCTCGGCCTCCCAGAGTGCTAGGATCGCAGGCGGGAGCCGCCATGCCCGGCTCAAAATGATGTTTCTAGACGCAGTTATAAAATCATAGGATTATAAAGGAAGCCAATTATATTAAAACATAGCTACCAAAATATTTTTAAATGTCTTAGATAGACACTTTATTGATTCATTAAACAACAAGATAACATGATATGAAAATGCCTGCGGTTTCTGTTGGAGACAAAGCACCGCTAATGCTACTACTGGTTTCGCTTATGTTCTAGTAGTAGGAAATGCTAAATTTCATTTAAAGCTTAGTCAAAATAAACATGTCATTTTTTTTCTCCTTTCAAGTTTATCCACCTCCCCTGAATTCTATACAAGAATGCCTAGTCTAATGGATCTTTTTATGGAGTGTGTCACTCTCTCCTTAAATACCGTTAGTGGCTGCCAGTAACAAACTTCTCAGTCGGGGATTCAGGTTAAAGATGTCTTTCTGGGCCCCTCTGCTGCAATTGACTCCACTCTCCGTTCAAAAGTAATATACTCATTAATTCAGTTGTTCCTGCAACGAAAATTCATTGCGCATTGTGCTTGCTGCTATGAACATGACTGTGGACAAGACAAAGGGAACGAACAGAGACCCTGGTCAGATAGGGTGGTCTGCGGAGGCCAGCTGGGGAGGTGATCCAGTCTAGGACCTAAAGGACAAGCCAGAGCTGTCCATTTGAGCAGTTGGAGGTGACCACGTTCGTGCTAGGGACTTTTAGGTGGGAGAACAGCACGTGTCAAAATGACCGATGTTAATACAGTGCCTACTGGGTGCTGGGTAGGAGTGGCCATCACTCCGTGGGCCAACACAGGGTGCCTGTGTTCATTGGGCCCGGAGGAAAAAGATCTGGGATATGTCTGTGTGGCCCCCTGGACTGGCAGACCCTGGGGAACAGGAGCCATGCTTGCCCCATCTGCCCCCCTCCCTGGCGTCCTAGGCCTCAGGGTACTGAATAAATCCCCTCTTCCCCACTGCAGGCATCACCCAAGAGAAAATCAACGAGATGCGGGCAGCCCCGGAGCAGCAGATGATCGCCGACATCCATTGCATGATCGCAGCGGGCCAGGACCTCGACTGGGTAGACGCCCAGGGTGCCACACTGGTGAGGAGATGGGCCAGGCTGGTTTGGCCAGTACCAGAACCGAGAGCAAGTAGGGCAGAAGTGAGCCAGCACCTGGTGGGGGCCACACCTGTACAGTCGGGGCCTGTCTGGGGGCCCCGACTGTACCTCCTCCAGATCCCTGTGGGGCCAGGGTGGCCCCTGAAATGTGGAGGGTTAGCAGAGCAGGCTCAGCCTGTTAGAGAACCTGGCCACTATCCAGCCTGTTCGCCACCTACTCCCTCCCCATCTCTGGGCCCCCAGGGCTTTTGTCCATGTTTCCAGGACCCCAGGCCAGCTCACCTGTCTCCAGGTGCAGTCACAACCATGAGCCATTTCATGAACAGCACAAGTAGTGACTGCCAATAGCCAGACACGAATGAGTTTAGACCCACGATCCTCCTTCATCCCAGGCTCAAGGGCTCCATCCTGAGCTCATCATTCCCCCTGCTGTAATGATGTTCCCCCTCAAAGACTGGTGCCACCACTCAGCCACCCACTTGTGCCATCCTCGTTGCACTGTCAATTCCCCTGCCTTATGTCCCCTCCACCGCACTGCCTGGCCTCATCAGTCCTGCTATTGCTGCACCGGCCTCTCCTCCAGGTTCCCTGACTTCAGAGTCTGGACACCCCCAGTCATCCATCCATCCGTCCATCAGCCCATCCGTCCATCCAGTCAACACACAGTTATGAGCACCTCCTCTGTGCCACGTGCTTTACTAGACCGTAGAGATAGAAAACAATGGAATCTTCTTCTCTCTCAAATATGCCTGGTGGATACCACCCGTCCTTGCAGCTCAAATGTCAGTGACTTGGGAAACCTCCTGGCCTGTCCTCAGAGGCTGCCTCCCATAGCACACTGCAGCCCAGTACTGGGAGGTTCTACTTCTGCAGCTTCGAAACTGAAAGCGAGTATGGTGTGGAAGCTCACTCCCCTATGGCTAGGCCCTGCCCTGGGCTCAGGCTCCGTGCTGGCCATGGGTGCTCAGGGGTCTTAGGTCTGTCTAAACTCAAGGCCAAGCTGCACCAGGGATTGCCCACCATGGCTGGAGCTCCACTGGGTCTGTCCCTGGGCCCCCTAGATGCAGGGCTCTTCTTCTCCTGGGCTGAGGCTGGTCTTGGGGTGGCTGTAGCCCCATGGGCCAGGCACATAGTAGGTCTCAGGTCTTCCCCATAAACTGGAGATCATAGTATCTTCCTCACAGGGTTGTTGGGAGGATTAAATGAGATTCTACCTGTAGGTGCTTAGCACAGAGTTTGTAAACTCTCAATAGATGTTAGCAATGGTCATCATCGTTATAAACAATATCACTATTCCTCTCGTGCCTTTTTATTCCCCAGTACAGAAGCCCTGTGGTTTGTAATGTCTGGCTGGCCAGGTGTCATTCTCCACAACTGGCAAGCATCAGACATTTATAAATCAGATAATTATACTGATTTTCATGTGTGCCTATGCCATATCATACCCTGGATTTATTCTGCACATTACAAAAAAAAAAAAAGGAAAGGAAAACTTCCATTTGCCAGAACTTACAACAGTGTTGCCCCGGGATGAGGTAGCATCTGACATTCAGGGCTGTGTGCTAAAGAGTCACTTCCTGGGGTCACACCTTTTCTGTCCCACTGACTCTGCTGCCCCAGACCTCAGCCCCCCTGGACTTCTCTGGCTACCTCCCAGCAGGGGCTTCTGTGGGCCTCTGTGGACTCTCACCTCTGTCTTCCACCTTGACTGGGCAGTGGGTTTCTCTTGGCCTCATCTCCTTCTCTCTCCTTCATCCGTTATCACGGTGCACCTTGTCCTTACTCAGGGCTCTCTAAGAATGTTAATCCCTTACTGAGTGTTCATCATGTGCTAAGCACTTTGTATATTTCCTGGGAGATTGGACAGGTGGGACAGCCCAGGTCTGCTAGGCAGTGGCTATGACTAGAGGCCTTGAATGGTGCCAGGTGGAAGAGTGGGGACCTCAACATGGGGCTTTCTCCTGTCAGTTGTGTTGGTCATCTGTCACAGCATAACAAATCACCCCACAAAGTAGCATCTTAAAACAATAGTAAATATTTATTGTCTCACGTGGTTTCCGTGGGTCAGGGAATTAGGCGTGGCTCAGCAGGGTGGCTCTGGCTTGGCATTTCTCATGAGATTTCCATCGGGATGTTGGCTGGGGCTGCAGACTCATCTGAAGGCTTGACTGGAGCTAGAGAATCCACTTCTAAGACGGCTCACGCACATGGCTGGCCAGTTAGTGCTGGCGGTTGGCAGAGGCCTCAGTTTCTTCCCTCCTTATGGCTGTTTGAGAGTCCTCACCACACGGTGGCTGCCTCCTCCTAGAGTGATTGATTCGAGCATGCGTAAGGTAGAAACAGCGGCGTCTTTTTGCCCCAGCCTCAGAAATCACACGTTGCCACTTCACAATATCCTACTTGTTAGAAGTGAGTCACTCAGTTGGCCCACCTTCAAGGGAAGAGCAATCACGCTCCATCTTTTAAAGGAAGGTGTGTTAAAGAATTTGTAGGCATATTTTAAAACCAGAATTGGACCTCTGAGACACCTTCTCCAGGGCTCCGCACACAGTAGGGTCTCAGTAAATGCTGTTGCCTTAAGCACATGGGTACTAAGACCAACCACAGAGGAGAAGAGTTCACCTCTCTGCCTTCCCTTCTAGGTGCATACTTCAGACTTAATAATCCTCTGCAATATGACTGATGTTTCCATGTCATTCTAATCCATTCTGCTGGCCCCAAGGATGCTCTGGGACTTGGGTGGGAGTGAGGGATATCCTGCCTCCACCATGGGGCCAGTCCTTTAGGGCTGTGGTCCCCCAACCCCTGAGGCCATGGCCTGATACCGGTCCGTGGCGTGTTAGGAACCGAGCATTGCTGCCTGAGCTCTGCTCCCCCCTCACCGCCCCCGCCTCCCAGGTGCATGGAAGAATCATCTTCCACGAAACCTGTTCCTCATGCCAAAAAGGTTGGGAACTGCAGCTCTGGGGAATGCTCACTTCTTTCCTCTCCTCTAGCTGCACATAGCCGGAGCCAATGGATACCTGCGGGCAGCTGAGCTCCTGCTGGACCACGGTGTGCGTGTGGACGTGAAGGACTGGGATGGCTGGGAGCCCCTGCACGCGGCTGCCTTTTGGGGACAGGTAATTCCCACCAACAGGGGTCTTGAGGAGGCCAGCACAAGGTTAACTGGCTGTCACCAAGTCCTTTGGGCTGGTGATTGGTTCTAAAGAGTGCAAGACCCGCTTAAGGTGTTGAGTACAGCTAGTATGTGGCATCTGAAAAGGCCTAGGGAGTTTGCAAAAATATTTGACAAGTTCTGTCCTGATAGAATGATAATCAAATTTGCCAAATTAGCAAATTCCTAGCATTTCCACTTTGAGTAATTTCTCCATTTGTTTCCAGATAGAAAACTCTGATTGCAGTTTACGCAGTCCCTCCTAAGACACCCGAGCTCTAGAGTTACAGTTGACTCCTTCCTCTCCTCCCTCTTGGTGTGGCTCAGGCATGCTGGCGGGGTGCCACGGACATTGCACCTGCCAGGATTACCGCCATGGCTCCAGGGAGCAGGGCCTTCCCTGGGAATCAACTTTGTCCTGCCATTCTTTGGGTCACATCCTAAGAGGCCTCGGGCAGTTTCTCCACCTCCTAGGTTCTGTGAACCCTGGGCAGGGGAACACGATCTTCTTCCTGTGTTTCAGATGCAGATGGCAGAACTTTTGGTGTCCCATGGGGCTAGTCTCAGTGCAAGGACATCCATGGATGAGATGCCAATAGGTGAGTCCAGCAAAACACTGGTGCACACATAGGCAGTCATCAATTTTTTTGATGTGTGGAAGGATAAATAGATGAATATTTGGTTGGCTAGATCAATAAATTGTTATGTAGATAGTTGGATGAATGAGTAAATTAATAGATGGTAGATTAATGGACAGACGGATAGATGGATGGATGGATGGATGGATGGATGGATGAGTGGGGTAGATGGGTAGAAATGCCTAGCACTCTGGGAGGCCCAGATGGGAGGATCGCTTGAGGTCAGGAGTTCAAGACCAGCCTGAGCCAGAACGAGACTCTGTCTCTACTAAAAATAGAAAAACTTAGCTGGGCATGGTGGTTCCTGCCTGTAGTCCCAGCTACTCAGGAGGCTGAGGCAGGAGGATTACGTGAGCCCAGGAGTTTGAGGTTTGAGGTTGCTGTGAGCTAGGCTGGTGCCACGGCACTCTAGCCTAGGAGACAGAGTGAGACTCTGTCTAAAAAAAAAAAGGTTGGAAGTGATGATGTGTGGTTGAATAGATGGATGGATGGATGAATAGATGAATAAGTGGATAGGTGGGTAGAAGATGAATCTATGGATAGATGACTTGGTAGATAGATGGAGGAAGGTGAATGGAGTGGGTGTGGGGTATATGGATTCCTCAGCATCTTCAAATAATTTCCTTCTTTGGCCACATGGGCTACCTGCTTATTTCCCTGAATACTTCTCATATCAGTGGAGACTCGGTGACTCTTCTTGGAAACTATCAAAGAGGAGTTCGAATCCCTGGTCATAGCTGGGAACCTTAGGAGTTGTGACTGTGCATGGAACCTGGGTGTCCCATTCTTACCAACCTCCAAAGATTGGGATGCAGACCAGGAAATGAGGCTGGCATTGTTTTCTTCCCTCCCTGCCTGGCCCAAAAGATGCTCGGAGCTGTCAGTGGGTCGGGGTGGCAGCTCTTCTGGTCTGGAGCACCCTCGTGGGCCACGGGCCTGTGCCCTGCCCCGGCTACTGATCCCTTTGCCCCCTCAGACCTGTGTGAGGAGGAGGAGTTCAGGGTGCTGCTGCTGGAGCTGAAACACAAGCACGATGTGATCATGAAGTCACAGCTGCGGCACAAGTCGTCCTTGAGCCGGAGGACATCCAGTGCAGGCAGCCGTGGGTGAGTCGGGGGCAGGGCAGCCAGGGGTCCCCTGTGTGCTCCTGCCCGTGGCGCCCGGGCACAGCCTTCCAGCATCCCCTCTGTCCCCTCAGGAAGGTGGTGCGTCGAGCCAGCCTGTCGGACAGGACCAACCTGTACCGGAAGGAGTACGAGGGCGAGGCCATCCTGTGGCAGCAGCGGAGTGCGGCCGAGGACCAGCGCACCTCGACCTACAATGGGGACATCAGGGAGACCAGGACAGACCAAGAGAACAAGGACCCGGTGAGTGGCCTCCTGCCCTGCCTGCCCCCGGTGACAGCCACTGCCTTGGGGGGAGGACGCCAGCCAGCCTGGCCTTGCCTCTCCGTCTCAGAGCCTCCAGAGGAAGGTAGCTGCCTGATGGTGGCGGCCACTGTAGTGAATGAGGTGACCCCGGGCATGTTAGAGGCCCAGGTGGCAGGGAGCGAGTGACCGCCATGTGCCCGCCTATTCTGCAGCAGAGCTAGCTGTGGGCTGCCCAGAAGAGAGGTTCAGCAGGGCTTTCCCACCAGGAGCTGAGAGCAACAAACAGCTTTTTTCCTCAGGAAATATACTAAGATGTTGAGAACTGTGTTTGTCAGAACAATGTGGTTGGGAGGAGGTTTTTGAAAACCTGGGTAGGGTGCTGGTAGGACCTCCGAGGAGCCCGCTCCAGGAGCCACCCGTGGTCCTGGGCTTGAAACTGCTTTCTTGAGAGGATGCATAGTTGTTTCCGTGGCTGCAGTAACAAATGATCACAAACTGGGTGCTTTGAAACAGCAGAAATTGATTCTCTCACAGTTCTGGGGGCCAAAAGTCTAAAATCAAGGTGACACCAGGCTTGGTTCCCTCTGGGGAATCTGTCCCATGCTTCTCTCCTAGCTCTGGTGACTCAGGCGTTCCTTGGCTTTTGCTAACATGACTCTAATCTCTGCCTTCATCTTCACGTAGCTTTCTTCTGTGTGCATGTGTCTGAGTCTCTGTGTTCTCTTTGTAAAAGGACACCAGTCATTGGGATTAGGGCCCATATCAATCCAGTATGAACTCTTTTTAATTTAACTTATTACCTCTACCTTTCCTCCCACCCCAGAGGGACCCCCTATTGAACTTTGAGACCTAAAGACTAGTTTTGTATGTGTGTGTGCATGCGAATGGACCCATGCAGTTTGTTGGCTTTTGTGTCTGGCTTCTTTTACGTCTGTGAGAGTCATCTATGTCTTGGCATAGAGCAGAAGTTTCTTCTTTTTCATTGCTCTGTAGAATTCTATTGTTTGAATATTATAATTTACGTCTCCATTCTCCTCGTGGTGGACATTTGGGTTGTTTCTAGTTTTTGACTCCTATGAATAAAACTGCTATAAACGTTTTTGCACATGTCTTTTGGTGGCTATAAGCACTATTGTGTGTTGGGTATATACCCAGGAATGCAGTGAGAATCACGGGGTAGCATATGTTTAGCTTTGGTGGATAGCACCAAGCATTTTTCCGAGGTGGTTGTACCTGTCAGCTCGACCATCGGCAGTGCAGGAGCATTTCCAACCCCTGGTATAGTCCGTTCTATTAATTACTGGGGCCATCCTGCAGGGGTTGCTATGGTAGCTCACATCTTGAATTTGTATTTCCCTGAGGACGGATGATGTTCAACACCTTTTTATATGCGTATTGGCCATTTCATTATCCTCTTTGGTGCAGCTGGCTCTTCTTCTGTTGGGTTATTTTGTCCTTATTGATTTGTAGGAAAGACTGAGGTTCTTAAAGAAATCCTCGTGCAAGTAGCTCTTACTCCTCCACACTCGATTTGACCCTGTGTTTGTTCAGATCTCACGGGCCCCAGGACTCCCCCAGAAGTGCTCATGGATGCGGAGCCTCAGCGGTCATGAAGGCTGTAGGACACAGGGGAAGGGCAGATGGCTGCTGGAAGCCACCCTTAGTTATGTGTGATTTTGGTGGTGGTGGTGGTGGTGGTATTGTTAATTTCTAGGCGTCCTCATCAAGGCTGCTGTTTGATGGGGTTGGGCAAGGCAAACAGATGGGCTACTTTGCCTCTGGGGCTGGGGAAAAGGAGAGAAGGAACCCAGCTGGCATAGCCAGCAGTCACCCAGCCCTGGAGGAAGAAAGGAGGTCACAGGACACGCTACAGAGCTCAAAACTCATTCCTTTTTTCATCCCCCCCATTTCAAGGCCTTAGATCTGGCAAGGTGCTCTCTAGGGCAGGAATTCTCAAAGTGTGGTCCTCGGACCAGCAGCATCAGCAGCACCTGGGAACTTACTGGAAATGCAGATTCTCAGGCCCCACTGTACATGTGGTGATTCTCATACACACAAGAATTTCTGAGCCACTTATGTACGGGAATATTTGTTCAGCCTGACTCCCAAACTGGGTGTCTGCCAAGGCTCCGCCCTGTTAGCCCTCAGGCCTGACCTTGGTTCACACTTGTGGCAGAGCTAAGTCCCTGGTACCGGGCACAGCAGTGATGACCGCCATCATCTCTTCAACCAGGGGTTCACAAATTTACCTGTACAGTGTAATCACCTGGGGAGATGTTGCTGTTGTTCTTGTTGTTTTTCAATCCTGATGTCTAGACTTCAGTCCAGACTGATTAAATCAGAATCTCAGGAGTTGGGACCTAGGCCCTGTATATGTATGTGTGCGTGCGTGTGTGTGTGTGTGTGTGCATGTGTGTGTAAGTCTAAAGAGAGACTTTATTTGAAATGATTGTAGCAATAAGTGGAATGCTTCAACCTCAGAATTGGCAAGGATCTTGGAGTTCAGAAAGAAAGGAGTTTGTTTTCTAGGGAGGAGGACAGAGGCTAGAAGAACCGAGGGTGGCCTGGGAGGGTGGTGTGATCAGACAGTTGACCAGGAATGTGTGTCCCATGGTCGGCCCATTTCCAGAAGGGTCTCGGGAGAGATGTTCTGCTCTGCGGGGCCTGTTTACCCGGAGGGATGAGTGCAGGTTCAGGGTCCTGTGGGGAGGACAGCTTGACTAAAGTTTGGTTAAGTCATTTAGCAAGCATGTCTTTTCACTCGATAAGTGGGGAAAACAGTTCAGCTACTCGTTGGAGAGAAAAAGAATGAGAATTTGGAGGACTGTGTCTGGGTCGTCCCAGGCAAAGGAGTGGTCATGTGAGGGTTCTGGAAACCATAAGGGGAAGGGTGACTCTGCCCAGTGGGCCATTCCCCGGGACACAAATGGTGGGGAGGTTTCTTTAACCTTCCTGTTCTCTCAGGGCTCCTGTTAAGTTCGACATTGTCCAGACGATTGTGCTGACCACAGGGGGTGTTCTAGGATCAAATGTGCTCTTATTTGTGTAGCTCAGCCCATAATTTGTGCCTAGGCAAATAAATACATCATGAGAAAAGCTCTCTTCCCTCTAACCCACACTCTTCATGCTGTGGTTATTCCTTTTCCTTCAGTGCTTTTGGTTTCTGACACTGAAGATGGATATATGTGTTGTTGTTTTTTTTAATCAATAGACTTTATTTTTTTACTTTTTAAATTTTTTTGAGACAGTGTCTCGCTCTGTTGCCGCAGCTAGAGTGCAGTGGCATCATGATAGCTTGCTGCAACCTCAAACTCCTGGGCTTAAGCAATCTTCCTGCCTCAGCTTCCCAAGTAGCTGGGAACACAGGTGTGCACCACCATGCCCAGCTAATTTTTTCTATTTTTAGGAGAGACGGGGTCTCGCTCTTCCTCAGGCTGGTCTTGAACTCCTGAACTCAAGCAATCCTCTTGCCTCGACTTCCTAAAGTGCTAGGATTACAGGTGTGAGCCACCGTGCCTGGATTAGACTTTATTTTTTTGAGCAGTTTTAGGTCTATAGAAAAATGAGTGGAAAGTACAGACAATTCCCATGTGCTTCCTCATTACCCACCCCCCCAGGTCCCCCATTATTAACATCTTGCATTAGTGTAGTGATGAGCCAATATTGACACATTATTAATACCATTATTAATACCAAAGCCCATAGTTGACATTAGGTTCACTCATTGTACAGTCTATGGATTTTGGCAAATTCATAATGTCAAGTAGCCATTGTAGTATTGCACAGAATATTTCCACTGCCTAAATATCTCTGGTGCTGTATCTGTTCTTCCTCCCAAACCCTGGCAAACACCGATCTTTTACTGTTGCCATAGCTTTGCCTTTTCAGAATGTCATATAGTTGGAATCATATAATATGTGGTCTTTTCAGATTGGCATTGTTATATGCATTTTTAAATCTCTAGATGATTCTAATGTGCATCCAAGCCGGGACCAGTGTCTCAGATCCTTCCCACTCAGAACACTGGCAGGAACTTGTTAGAAATGCTGAATTTCAGGCCCCAACCCAGGCCTGTTGGATCAGAATATGCATTTTTTTTACAGATTCCCAGGTGACTCATAGGCACATTGAAGATTGAGAAGCACTAACTTAGACCGTCAAGAATCTGTCTCTTGGCCAGGTGCAGTGGCTCATGCCTATAATCTCAGTGCTTTAGGAGGCCAAGATGGGAGGATAGCTTGAGCCCAGGAGTTTGAGACTAGCCTGGGCAACATAGCAAAACCCTGTTGCTAACAACAACAACAACAAAAAATCAGTTGGGCATGGTGGCATGTGCCTGTAGTCCTAGCTACTTGGGAGGAGGAGGCAGGCGGATGGCTTGAGCCAGGATTTCGAGGTCTCAGTGAGCTATGATCACACCACTGTACTCCAGTCTGGGCTACAGAGTGAGACCCCCATCTCTTAACAATAAAAAAATAAAAAATTTAGGCCAGGTGTGGTGGCTCACGACTGTAATCCCAGCACTGTGGGAGGCCGAGGTGGGAGGACTGCTTGAGGCCAGGAGTTTGAGATCAGCCTGAACAACATAGCGAGACCCCATCCTTACCAAAAAAAAAAAAAAAAAATTAGCCAGGCACAGTGGCACGTGCCCCTACAACCAGGTACTCGGGAGCAATTTGCGGCTGCAGTGAGCTATGATTGTGCTGCTGCAATCCAGCGTGGGCAACAAAGCCAGACCCTGTCTCAAATAACAACAACAAAAATTCAAAATAATAAAGAATCTGTCTCCCCATGATATAGCATCAGTCTGCCTGCATTGTTCAGAAGGAACCATTTAAAAGAGAAGAGGAAGAAACACACACATAAATGGAAACTTACTGTGGAGAATGTTCTTTGCCTTAACCTAAATATGTATTTCTTGGAGCTCTTTTCATACCAGCATGTGTGGACTTCCTTTAAGCGTTTTACCAGCTGTGGGGCATTCCAATAGAAGTACTGGCCACAATTTCTCACTTAGCCAGTGACGACTTTCAAGCTTTGCATCCACAAGAGAGTATACCTTTGAAACAAAGTCCTAGAAATGGGCTTGCTGGTGCAAAGTATATGTTCTCTAAAAAAAATTTTTTTTGGATGGATGAATAATGCAAAACTATCCTCCAAAGAAGTTGTGTCAGTTTACAGTCTTGTCTATCTCCCTACACACTTGCTAACACTGAGTAATAGCACACTTTAAGAATATTTGCCAATATGATCGGTAAAAATGGTATTTTGTTGTTTTAATGTTATGTCATTAATTATTAGTGAGATTGAATATTTTTCCGATGTTTATATACTATGTATATCTATATATTACTATGGGCTGCATATTAGTGTCCATTGCCTACTTTTTTCATTGGGTAGTTTGGCTTCTAAAAACTGACTTTTAAGAGCTCTTTATATATTTAGAAAATGAGTCCCTTTTCTGTTATATATGTGGAAGATATTTTTCCAGTTTTTTCATGTGTCCTTTGACATTGTTTATGGTGAGTTTTGGTATGTTTTGCATTTTTGTTATTGTAAGTGTTTCTACTTTTTAGTTTCTAGTTTCTAGGCAGCAGCTACTTTTCAAGGTCTTGGTATCCAAGGATCACTGGGTATACAGGATTCTTGGGCGAGAATGTCCTTTGAAGCAGAGATATGCTGGGATTACAGAGGAAGGGTTACACGTGACTGAAAAACTCAACTAAAATTGACTTACACCAAAAAGGAAATTATTGGCTCATGTAACTGAAAACTCAGGGCCCACCTAGATCCAGGAGCTCACAATGCATCATCAGAACAGTCTCTCTCTTTTGGGGTGGGGTCCAGGGTCTTGCTCTGTTGCCCAGGCTGGAAAATGCAGCGTGATCATAGCTCACAACAGCCTCAAACTCCTGGGCTCAAGCCATCCTCCTGCCTCAGCCTCCCAAGTAGCTGGGACTGCAGGTGTACGCGATCATTCTTCCTACTCAGAGTTCTTGCTAAAATTTCCCTTTCCCAGTTGTTCTAGCAAAAGTCCCAGGGTTGAGTTTCACTGAACCTATTTCAGTTAAGAACCTATCCCTGGACCAATCCCGATAGTGACAAAGGTTGATCGGCCAGGGTTTGGGTCATGGTCCATCCCCTGGCGCAAGGCTGGGGTGGGTCAGCTCCACTGAAACACATAGACTGGTGGTTCCCCAGAGGACATGAGGGGCCCTAACACCCAGGTAGGGAAAATGGATGGAGGGCAGGTCCGAACAACAATGTCCCCAGCAGAGGTGCAGGTGGGTAGTGGGTTCAGATCCTCTAGCCAACTGGTAATGTTGTCCTTCTCACTCTCAGAACCCCAGGCTAGAGAAGCCCGTGCTGCTCTCCGAGTTTCCCACCAAGATTCCACGAAGTGAACTGGACATGCCTGTTGAGAATGGGCTCCGAGCTCCGGTCAGCGCCTACCAGTATGCGCTGGCCAACGGGGACGTCTGGAAGGTGCATGAGGTGCCTGACTACAGCATGGCCTATGGCAACCCCAGTGTGGCTGACACCACCCCACCCTGGAGTGGCTACAAGGAGCAGAGCCCCCAGACGCTTCTGGAGCTGAAGCGGCAGCGGGCTGCAGCCAAGCTGCTCAGCCACCCCTTCCTGAGCACCCACCTGGGCAGCAGCATGGCCAGGACGGGCGAGAGTAGCAGCGAAGGCAAGGCCCCCTTGATCGGAGGCAGAACTTCACCGTACAGCAGCAACGGGACCTCGGTGTATTACACGGTCACCAGCGGAGACCCCCCGCTCTTAAAGTTCAAGGCCCCCATGGAGGAGATGGAGGAGAAGGTCCATGGCTGCTGCCGGATCTCCTAGTCTCCTTGTAACGGAGGAGAGCGATGTCCCGGGGAGGGGTCCCTGGAATCCAGGCCAGCCCAACAGCCCTGGCTGGGGAGGTACCAGAGGGCAGCCGGGAGAGGTGGGCTCTGCTTTCCAGAGGAACGCCGACCCCACCCCTCACCCAGCTGCCTGCAGCTTCTCCTCTCCCCAGGTTCTGCTTCCTGCTGCATCGTCCACGCCTACACAAGGCCCGCCGTGGCCTCCTGGCTCACTCTGCTGTCCCATTTTGGGAGGGTGGGCTTGGGATCCCCGTTCTGTTCTTGGTAAAGGCTTCTCTGGAATACTTGCACGTCCCCTATCGACACACAAACGCGCGTGCGCGCTCAATCAGCGTGTGAAGGGATGACACACCTGGGCTCACGGGAAGCAGGTGGGGCTGGAATGCACGGGGTGTTCCCAAAGGGATGGAGGTTAAGACTCAGAGTCTCATCCACTGCCAGCGTGGCTTTAGCAGGGGAGGCGGCCTGCCAGGCTGAGACCCATTGTCCAGCCCAGAGTCATCCCAAGGTCTGGGCCAGCAGCCGCACGTGGCAGGGGCAGGAAGCCCTGGCTGTGTTCACAGGGAGCCTGGACGTGGGTCAGACGGGACGGACACAGGCCTGCTCCCCACAGCCTTGTTGAGAGCCGCCCTCCTGCCCACGCCAGGAGCCAGCCATGTGGTCACTCAGGGTCGAGGGGGAAAAGCAGGCTATTCCACTCCTGGAATAAACCATGTTTTACTCTTGGATAGAAGCATCAAAGGCAGGAACGAGGCAAGGTCAGTGTTTACAAAAGTGCACTTGATAAAAAAATTCTTTTAGGCTGTAAAACTCCGGGTGGGAAGTAACTGAATCCACTTTCTTTTATGGCTAGTATCAGGATCACTAGGTTTTACTGGCCAGTATTGGGAAATGAAGCTAAATGAGGAGCTTTCACTGGAAGCCCTATTCCAGGGAGGGGGTGAATTTATTTCCGAAAAACAGTGACAGAGTCCAGCCCCGGCTGACCTTTGTGAATATCCAGGCTCTTTCAGCCCAGCCCATCTCAGCCAGCCCTGCTTAGACTGAGCTGTCCGAGTGAGCAGTTCAGGGCTGTCTGGGCCTCCCCGCCACAGCAGCCATCTGTGCAGAGCCAGTGCTCAGGACCCCGGGCCCAGCTTGGCCTTTTCTGGAATGCTCAGTGAGGCAAGTCTGCCAGTCTGCCCTTGTGAGTCCCTGCCTGGCCCAGGGGCTCCCGGCCTGCTCCTGTCGGGAGTGGTGATGCCCCAGGGCTGCAGACCCAGGGTGCCGATGGTCACGTCCTGTGTGGCATTGAGCGGAGCAGTGGCAGGGCTGGAGTGGGGTCTCACCCAGCTCTGCAGTTCCACAGCCCTGGTCTTCCTGATGCTGGGGAGGGAGGCCCAGGAAGGGACCAGGAAGGGCCAGCTGCCCTCCACCTCACCCCTGCATTCTCCCCAAGCCCATTTGGGATTGTTGCCATGAGTTGGGCACCTTTTGGTGTTGACTAACAAGCTGCAGGCTTGCCCCCTGCTCTGTGCGCCTTTTATTTGTCCTTAAACTACCTCCTTAGAGTGCTGAAGGGGCTCCCCAGGTCCAGCTCCTAATTTGGGGAACAGATCCACATTCTCTTTAACCTGCTTCTTTCTGAGTCTGAGAAATTCTCCCTGAGGGGCCCCTGGGCTAGGGGGCTAAGGCTGGGGAGCCCCCCTTGTGCCATAACCTTAGTAAGGGGGTCTGTTGTTTGCAGTCCCAGCCCCCTGCTCTGGCCCCCCCCTGGCCCCTGTAACCCGGAGCAGGAGCTGGACCTCAAGGGGCCTGGCTGATGTTCTCCCAGGAGCAGGGCAGCTGGGCCAGAGCACAGGACTCGTGGGAGTGACTGTGCCCCTAGTGGCCGCTGGATGCAGAGAGGGTCTCAGCACCAGGCCACCCCACCCCAACGCCAGGACAGAGGTAGTGTAGAGTAGACAGGCAGCTCGGGAGACTGAAGACAGGTGTACAGGATCTGTCCCACGTCCCTGGGGGCTGGGGTGGGCTTTCCAGCATCTCAGCCTCTGTGATCTAAAACACACATTCCTTTGGCTGAAGGCAGGATTGACCCAGACTGACACCGAAGTCCTTCATGACCTGACTTCAGCTACCAGGTAGGGAGTGCCGAGGGAGGCCACACGCTCCTCAGGAGAGGCAGGTTTTCCCATCTTTTTGCTCAGGGACCAAACACTGAAGGCATTTATTGCCCACCCTGAGCCCTAGAGGCCATTCCCTCCTTCCCCCTTGCCTCCTGCCCTTGGGCCATTCCTCCCCACCCAGGAGACCAGGAATCCCAGCTGCTTCCTCGACAGGAGCCGTCATTAGCTCATGTTTTCAGCCAGGGAAAAACCATTCCCTCTCAGGGCTTTGAGTCCCTGGGGAGCTTTTCCTGTGGGTCTCCTGGGTATTGAGGGGCAAGTCGGGGAACAACCTCCAATGAATGAGCCGGGTCATTCATCTATATTCACTCATGTCATTTATTGAGCACAGGCGACATCCCTGGCTCTGTGTTAGGCTCTGCGGGTGAAGGAGGAGCAAGACAGAGTGAGGAGGACTGTTCTTTAGGGTTTTCATCCCTGGGGGGCACGGGCATGAGCAGGCCCGCTCAGGTCACCTGAGGCAGAGGACCTACAGCCCAGGCTAGAGCCCTGCGCTCTTCAGTTCCTAGATGCTTGGTTCCAAATCCCTTTAGTTGGGAACAGCTGTCATGTTCCCCTCTGGATAACATTTGCCACTCGGTGCAGATGCCAGATCTCAGGTTCTAGGTAGACACCATCCCAAGTCCATCTGGAACTTTCCAGGATAGCTGCCTTCAGCCAGCATCTTTGGGGGACTGCATAATAGCAGTTTGAGGTCAGTGTCTAGAAGAATGTGTCTGCAGTTTGCTGCCAAACGCATCTCAGGTTCTTACAGTCATTGTTGCTTGCTCGTTTAGCTCACTTATTACATAGACTGCCCCCTCCCCAACCTCACCCCGGTAGTGGATAATGGGAGGAAAAGGAGCTTCTTTCAACATTGAGGCCTTTCCATGGCAGGGGCGGATCAAGGAGTTGGAGGCAGCCTAGTGAAGTCAACCAGATGCCTGACCCCTGCAGCTCCCCATAGACTAAAGGAGGCCACTTCCAAAGCAGGTGCACACAGCTCACTGTGAGCGCTGGCCCTTGCTCAGACCTTATGTCGCAAACAATTGAAAGTTGGTGGCTGTCAAAAGATTGTTGAGTTTCTGACCAGAGGCTCAGGGAAGCTGAATGAACCGTAGGCCCAGGGCTCCTGAAGACTTCAGGATATTCTCCATCAAATAGGCAGCATCAGTAAAACTGCTCCTCACTGTCTGGCCAGTTTCAAAGGGCTTAGAAGAGTTAACAAGGGTGTGTCCCCTTTCCTGCCCCACCACAGCGTGCTGGCTTTGTAATAACAGGAGACCATTTGGGTTATTGGTGTTAGCTACCTTTCAATCCTGAGCTCTCTCTCCCACCTGCTCTCTGCCCTGGAGCAGGATATTGGGGTACTTGCCAGAAGGGTGCTCCTTACAAGATGCCCAGAAGGACGGTAATTAAGTCTTGCTATTGTGGCCTGGGGATAGGCTCCCCTCCCCCAGGGCACATAAGAGCAAAGGGTCACATGGTCAGTGGATGACTCTGCAGAAGTGACCCCCTTTGCCAGAGGCTATAGACCTCCGCTCCACAGGAATCTCTTGTTGGCCAGAGAGCCTGCTTCCCCGTGGGCATTGCAGGTGCCACCGTGCGGGGCCTGGCTCTGCGCACCCAGGAAAAGTCTGCAGACCCCCAGCCTTCCGCAATAATCCACCAGACCAGAAGCCACTGATGTACAGAGAACACTTAAGAAAAATGTATTTTATGTGAAAAAAAAAGTTAAAAAACTCTGTATACTGTATCAGCAGCTTTGTGTAAAAATGGCAATCAAGAGAGTCTAATATATTTAAAACTTTTTTTTTAAAAAAAAAATCCTTGCGGATCTTTGATATTGTATTGAAGTAACTTCCAGGTACCTCCTCTCCTTGTGGCCAAGACTGTGGCTCAGCCGCATCCCAGAGGGGCACATGTCCCTGGAGTTGCTCCCAGCTGCCAAGGCCTGTGATGGAATTCGCTGTTAAGAGTTTTTAATTAAGATTATTAAATTCCTTTTAATAACACCTGCTGGTGTGACTGGTTATTGCCATGAGCTCACTTGAATGGCGCCGACTTGAATTCGTGAGGAGGTGGTGCCCGGGACTGAGGGTGGGTGAGGGCTCCCGGCCCCTGCCCCCACCACGGAGGGCTCTCCCGGGACGCCCCTGAAGTAGAGGGAGGTCTGGGGGCTGTGACATAGAGCAGGTGTCTTTCTAGACTGGGAGATGGCAAAAAACTGGTGGGTGGTTGGGAATGACCTTCCTTCCCTCAAATATTCCCTTTGAAATAAACAGGAGGCCCTATAATAGCATATATTAATTCCCTACATTTTCAAAGGTTTTCCTGATGACACTTACGTGTAACAAGGCTGCCCCTCTCCTCTGTTCCATTCTTGGAGAGCACTGGCTTGTCCTGTCCCCTTCCCCTGCCCCCCTCGTCCTCCCCTTCACGTAGCTTACGGTGGGGGAGTGTAATACTGTGTAGCACTTCGCCGTATCACAACAAGACAGGCAGGGCCCCGGCTAGTCTCATGTTACCTCAAGCAGGAGAGGCATAGAACAGCTATGTGGTTGCACAGCCCCAGACCACCCACGGTCCTTGTCCTTGTCGCACGCAGAAGTTTGTCCGTATCTTGAAAGAGTATGGAAAAGGTGCTTTCTTGTAGCCTGCTGGACTCTGGATGCCAGAGCAGGGACACATGGAAGGCCCCGTACCTGGGCTTGAAAAACTTCACAAACAGGCTGGGGATGTTCAGGGGATGGAAAGACAGGGAGAAATGTCCTAACAGAGGTGGGCATTCATCCATTTTAAAAGTTTATTGGCTGCTAAATAATAATGGCAACCTCTTACATTTATGAAGCACTTCACGGTTGTACATACTTTCTCTCCTTTACACAAAGATGTGGCCTGAATATTGACAGTTGCATTTAGCACTGTGGAACTCACGGTGACCCGGACAAGAGGTTTTGGAAGAGGAGCGGGCAGGGTGTTAGCCTGACTGGAGAGGGCTCAGAGAGAACTGGAGAAAAACTGGAGACACCAAGTATGGACAACTCAGTTATGCTGCAAAAGAGAGCAGAGACATGGGGATGTAGCTCTAGAGGAATGTAGGGTCCAGAGGGTTGTTTAAAGATGAAAAATATTTCAGTGTGCTTGTATGCTGATAGAAATGAATCAGTAGAGAGGGAAGTCGATGTTCTGGGAGACAGGAGAGAATTGCTGGAGAGAGGCAGGTCAGCGGCAGAGAGCTGGAAGCTGGTGCCCAGGCAGAAGGGCTGGAGTTGGATGGGCTCAGGCACAGTTTGTCTCTGGTACAGAAGGTTCAGATGCAGACAGGAAGTAGACGTGGTGGGAGCGTGTGAGGTTCTCTTCTGACTGCTATTTTCTCAGGGGAAAAGGAAGCAAGCTCTCAGAGTAAGGAGAGAGGAAAAGGTAGAGTGAGTAAAGGAATTGCAAGCTAGCAGGCACTCTTAAAGGCCTGCCTGAGATCATGAATTTGAAGCACGATTAGTCAGCAAGTGTGGTTGTCTTCCCCCCCCCCCCCCAGCCTTGTATGGCTGCCCCGGTGCAGGTGGAAAACAGAGTTTTGGGGTTCTACCAGGCACAAAACCATGAAGAGAGAGGAGAAGACCACCTGAGTATAATCAAAGGAGTGGCTATCATGATGGACCGGTAAACGAACAAATGAATGGTTAAATGCAGGGGACAGAGGCGACACGGGTGGCCACACGCAGGGTCTGAGAGCCCAGGAGCAGCGCGGTCAGAGCGTGTGGGAGCCGGCCCCAGCCTTTGCTCCCTGCCTAGGCCGGACCGCCCTGGCCACGCAGGGCCGCGCTGCGGGGCGGCCGGCAGGGGGCGCGCGGGGACGGCCGGGACCTGCTCTCCGGCCTCAATCCGGCTCCGCCTCCCCGGCCGAGTCCGAGGTTTAAATTCCGCTCGGCAACCTCCGCAGCGAGAGGAAGGGCTCGGCTGTGCCTCGGTACAGCCAATAGCGCATCAGGGGCGGGGCCGTGGCGGCGTGCGTCCCGCCCCTTCCTGGCGTTGGGAAGGAGAGAGCCAATAGGAGGCCTGGGGCGGGGCGGCGCGGCCAATGGCGCGGGCTGGTTTGATTCAAAGGTGCATATAAAGCGGGTCCGCACGCGCCTCGCTCCCGAGAGCCGACCCGTCCGAGCTACGCCATGGCTCTGCGGCCCGAGGCCCTGGACGAGCTGCCCGCCGACTGCCTGTCGCCGTGCGGGCCGCCCAACCCGGCCGAGCTGTTCAGCGAGGCGCGGCGCCTGGCGCTGGAGGAGCTGCTGGCCGGCGGCCCCGACGCCTTCGCGGCCTTCCTGCGACGCGAGCACCTGGGCCGCTTCCTGAACCCCGACGAGGTGCGCGCCATCCTGAGCGCGGCCGAGCGGCCCGGCGGGGAGGGCGCGGCGGCGGCGGCCGAGGACTCCTTCGGCTCGTCGCACGACTGCTCGTCGGGCACCTACTTCCCGGAGCAGTCGGACCTGGAGCCGCCGCTGCTGGAGCTCGGCTGGCCGGCCTTCTACCGGGGTGCCTACCGCGGCGCCACGCGCGTCGAGGCGCACTTCCAGCCCCGCGGCGCGGGCGCCGGCGGCCCCTACGGCTGCAAGGACGCGCTGCGCCAGCAGCTCCGCTCGGCGAAAGAGGTGAGCGGCCCCGCCGGCCCCCGGTTGGACGGGACACCCTCTTCAAGAATGGGAAACTGAGGCCTGTTGCGAGCGCTGGCCGGGTGGTCCCGTGGTCCCCGACTCACCCCAATCTGCATGTCTCTCCTCGGAGCCCAGATCCCCGGGCCGCTCCTCGTGGCGGCGGGTAATGAGAGGAGCCTCGATCCCCAAGGATGCGAATTGTGCCAGGGTTCCAGCTCCTAACACATATATCTCCCTGGGGGAGGGACCAGGAAAATTCCTAGTTCCAAACTTCAGTTAAAATCAAACCAAATTGTCCATCTTCCCGCCTGTCAACCAACAGAAGAACCCACTTTCAGGAGCTTCGTAGGAGATGCATTACCAAAGAAGCACATTACCGAGGGAAAAGTTCCTGAAAGATGGACTCCATATAACTATGGGGTATTAGGGATGAATTATCATTGCTAATTACTTCCACACATTTTATGTTGTAGATGGCAGATAAATACAAGAGTGGCATAGTCTGGGTCTGTTCCAGTTTGCAGTGGCCTCCTGAAATGCAGATATGGCTGCATTAGGCCTGTCCATTCATAGTGGATTTTGGTCATATTGTCTGTCTCTTGGTGTGGCATGGTATTGGGGTGCAGTGGGAGGTCTTTTCTGCCTGCCAGCCAGGATGAAGCTGAAGCAGGGTTCTGGGGATCAGGGAGGAAGAATGCAGCACACCGGTTGGTGTGGTAGGTAGGGTGTGGTGGCAGACACCTTAGTCCAGACTCCAGGGCCATAGTCAGCTTACTTGCTGATTGGCAGTGCCCAGGGTCCTGGCTGTCTGCCTATGCCAGGGACATGGCAGGTTAAGCCCCAGGTCGTGGTAAGACTTGGTAGGGCAGGGACCTGAGTGTGTCTGCCTGTGTGTGAAGATATCTATGTATGAAGTCTAGTTGAAATACCCAAGTCCAGGAATAAGCCCCAGCTCTCACTGGTGTTCCTGATCTTGGTTGTGCTTCACCTGACCTGAGGGTTGCAGTGGTAGTGGATACAGTGACCTAATGCCTTGCTTTCGGGGAAGTGGGTATGGGGTGCAGCTAGGCTGGGGTCAGCCCTGGTGCTTTGGGTGGGCTGAGGGTCCTTTTGATGCAGCAGACATTTTACTTGTGGGTTCAGTGTGAGTAAAAAGATGGAAAAGGCAGAACTGTGGGGTGGTTGTGCATTCTTAAAGCTCACCTTCAGGAGGACTTGAGCACATGGAACTTGAGAAAAATAAGGATCAGGTCTCCATGAACGAGAGAGATGGATCGCACTAGTGGCTTGTTCAGCCCCAGACTTTAATGACAGTGAAGGGTCCAGAGTCCAGAGGGAAACTGTCTGTAAACTCACACTCTGATCTTGGAAGGGGTCGAGCCTGGAACTCGCACTATCCTCCATCCTGTGCACATTTTGTATTAGTGACATTTCTGGACAGAACCTCCTTCCCTCTTTCTTCTAGTGTAGCTACCTACTCTTCCCTCTGAGATTCTATATTTGGAACATGGGCAATTTTAACTGAGAAAGGTGGTGCCTTACCTTTAAATCCAGTTAGTATTTTCAGTGTATCTGGCATCTGCTGAATTACTTATTCAGTGCCTACCGTGTATCAGCTACTACCAGGAGCTGGGGCCACCGGGGAAGGCACGATCCTTGCCTGCACTTGGGAGTGGACAGTCTGCTGGTAGGAAGCATTGAGAAGGTTGCTGAAGAAAGTCTCATGAGTGGCAGTGACCTGGGAGCTAGGTGGGGCTTGCCAGCCCAGTGGGTTAGGACTGGCCTAGGGTTGTGAAAGGACCTGGCATGTTTGGGGGTAGCCACATTCCCCACAGCTGGAGCAGAGAGTGCATGAGGGTTAGAGGAGGCTGGAGGGGAAGACTGGAGCCAAGCTGTTGAGGGCTTTGGGCACTACCAAAGGAGCATTGGGGACCATTGGAGGAGGAGGAGGGGAGCGTGATCAGATTGCTGTTCGTGAGCACTAATTCTGGTAGGAGCATGAAGGAGGATGGGTTCGAGAGGGGGTGAGATATGTTGGGTTGGTGTAAGGGGGAGGCCTTAGGGAGCTATGTATGAGAAGAGGGTCTGCACTAAGCCAGTGCTGGCAGGGAAAGAATTTTAGGTGGAGTTGACAGGACTCAGTGATTGGATGGGCTGGAATGGCTGGGAGGGGCAAGAGAGCAGGCAAGGCTAGGAGAGGAAATATAGGAAGAGCGGAGGATTGAGATTGTTTTGTTGTTTGTGTGGGCAGTGATGCTACCAAACTGGAATACAGGAAGGAGAATGAGGCTGAGGGCAAGGGATGCTGAGATGAGTTGGGCTTGAGACCATGCTGAGTTTGAGGTCCTGGAGATCGTCTCTTTTGGTTAAAAACAACAAAAAGCCAGGTACTGTGGTGCATGCCTGTAGTCCATCTACTCAGGAGGGAGGCTGTGGCAGGAGGCTTGCTTGAACTTTGGAGTTCAAGGCTTTGGTGTGCCATGGTGTGAATAGCCACTGCACTTAGCCTGGGCAACATAGTAAGACTCTGTCTCTTACCAAAAAAAAAAAAAAAAGTGCTTTCTCCCTACCAGACATTGTTCTAAGTAATCTGGAAGTAGGTGTAAATATCATCCCGGTTTTACAGATGGTAGAACTGAGGCATAGAGAAGTCGTTACCCTGATGTCGTCAGCTAGGGAATGAAGGAGTCAGGATTGAAATTGAGGCACAGAGTCTCCGAACCACCGTTAGCCACCATGGTCTGGCATGTGCAGGGTCAGGAGCCTGTGGTCAGCTGGACAGAGGCATGCGTATGGGTGGAGAGAGGTAATAGAGAGCAGGTCTGGTGGCTGGCCAAGTGCTACCACTCTAAATTGTGTACACAGAAGTGGCTGCGTCACTCTGGCCACATCCTTTAAAATCCAGTACCTGTGACAGCAAGGACCCTGAAGGTGCGGGTCTCAGGTTGTTTTCAGGATGAAATGAGAAGCTGTGTTCTGATGGCAAAGGTCCCTAATGATGATATGATCGAGCACTTCCAGTGGGTCCGTTTCTGTGCTAAGCCCTCTACCTGAATTCTCTCTTTCAACACTCCCAACCCTGGGAGAAGGCCACAATTAAGAAGAGACTAGGGGCCGGGCGCGGTGGCTCACGCCTGTAATCCTAGCTCTCTGGGAGGCCGAGGCGGGTGGATTGCTCGAGGTCAGGAGTTCGAAACCAGCCTGAGCAAGAGCGAGACCCCGTCTCTACTATAAATAGAAAGAAATTAATTGGCCAACTAATACATATAGAAAAAATTAGCCCGGCATGGTGGCGCATGCCTGTAGTCCCAGCTACTTGGGAGGCTGAGGCAGGAGGATTGCTTGAGCCAGGAGTTTGAGGTTGCTGTGAGCTAGGCTGACGCCACGGCACTCACTCTAGCCTAGGCAACAAAGTGAGACTCTGTCTCAAAAAAAAAAAAAAAAAAAAAAAAAAGAAGAGACTAGGCACAGAGAAGTTAAGTAACTTGCCCAGTGTCATACAGTTAGTATGGGACAGGGCTGGGTCCAAGCCCAAGTCTACCCAGCTCCAGCTCTGGAGCCCCCCGCCCTCCAATCCCACTGCACACAGCCTCCCTGCTATGTGGAACGATAGCAGGTAGTTGGTAGTTTCAACAGGCTGAAGGTTTTTAACAGTTTGTGATTTGGACTCTTAATTTCTATGTTGCATATTGAATAAACAAGAAAATGATGATGACAGTACTAGATCTCTACCTTTCAGGAAGAAGACAGGGGTGGTCACTTTTTAGAGGAGGAGGTGTCAAGCTGGTGGAGACCCTCCTCAGCCTATCACACTGGGAAGGTTATTTATGATCCCAGGAGAATGTAGGTTCCTGGGGTTTACATTTTGTAAATTAGCATCCCCATCCTCCAGGAAAGATAGGCCCAGATATAGGTATTTCTGGTACCTGGAGCAGAGTAAGTACAGGGGACTCCTTTGGTGGGTGAATGAAGGAACTTTGAATTCCACATGAAAGGTCCCACATGATGACCCAGAGGTTGGTCCAGACTGCAGGGGAGCAGGGTCAGACCCAGGTGTGTGCCCTGTAGCTGTATTTGCCCTTGCTGAGGAGGTCTGAGGACCAACCTGGATCCTCAGGAGTGTCTCTGGAAGGAGCTAGGATATAAGGCTCCATGATGAGGGTACGGGCACAGGGGGCCAGGGTCACTTGGCAAATGGCAGGCCTAATCCTGGCTTTGCAGCCTGCATGGGTGGTTCTGGGGTAGGTGTCATCCAGCAGCTGTCTGACCACACAGAATCACCCGGGTGTCTGACACATAATAGGTGCTCAGTAAATACTGTAGAGGCCTATTGTCTGTACCTTTGCTCATTCAGCTACGCTTTTAAGGTGGAAATGGGGGGAGCAGAGAGAGGTAGGAAGAAAGAAAACAAAATATTTTGTATAGTTGAGGTGATTCTGTGTCTGACTTTCCAGTCGGCAAGTGTTTGTCCCGGGGCGGGGGTGGCTGGGGGTTGTGACTCTGCCAGCCCCTCTGTTGGCTCCACTTCTGTACGCCTTTCAAAGTGTGGACGTTCTGCCACTCTGAGTGAGGTGCAATGTTTAAGAGCACACAATTTGGCCGGGCGAGGTGGCTCACGCCTGTAATCCTAGCTCTCTGGGAGGCCGAGGTGGGCGGATCATTTGAGCTCAGGAGTTCGAAACCAGCCTGAGCAAGAGCGAGACCCCGTCTCTACTATAAATACAAAGAAATTAATTGGCCAACTAATATATATAGAGAAAAAATTAGCCGGCATGGTGGCGCATGCCTGTAGTCCCAGCTACTCGGGAGGCTGAGGCAGCAGGATTGCTTGAGCCCAGGAGTTTGAGGTTGCTGTGAGCTAGGCTGATGCCACGGCACTCACTCTAGCCTGGGCAACAAAGTGAGACTCTGTCTCAAAAAAAAAAAAAAAAACACACAGTTTATGTTTAGCGTGGCTTGAACACAGGCTTCCTGCTTCCTGCTGCTCAGCTGAGCTTCACCGAAGCTGGAGGAAATACTGCTTTGGACCTTTTGAGAGCCCACGTGCTTGCTTCCTAAGGGCTTTTTCAGATAATTTTGGACTATACAGGAGTTTTTCCTTACACACTTGCTGTAGATCCACCCCTACGCTACTCTTATCAGTTGATGACTCGTTCAGCTCCTTGCTATGTCAATCAGTGTCTGGCTGGGCTGTGACCTCCTTTGGCTGATGTACTTCTGATTTGGCCGTCTCGCTGGTCCTGGTTTGTGAAGGGGAGTTCAGAGACAAAGCTCACCCCACCAGGAGGTTCTGCACCCCTTAGAGCCATCACTCTCACCAGCTGCTTATTCCCTATGCTCTTGTGCTCCCCAGAGGGCACTTTTGCTATGACCTCACCCTTGGGCATCCTCTCGATAACCCAAGCATTAGTAATGGTGATCATTTCATTGCTGGATTGTCCTGCCAGAGGAGTAGCAGCTGTGGCATCTGGCGGAGGCCCTTGGTGTGTGTATGGATGCATCCGAATTAAGGCTCTCCCAGTCTTGCTCAGCTCTCCTGCGTTACAGTAGAAACTGTGCAGTGTGATCAGTTCCTGTTCCCGATGCTGGTATCAACCCAAAGCAGGGCTTCTCAACCTCGCCACCGTTGCCACTGGGGCTGAGTAATTCTTTTGTCCTGGGGGTGGGGGGAGGGCTGTCCTGTGCACTGTAGGATGTGTAGCAGCATCCATGGCCCCATCACTAGGTGCCAGTAGCATCCCCCCAAACCACCACAAGTAGTCATGACATTGAAAACGTCTCCAGAGATGGGAGTGGGGAGTGATTGCTTAATGGTCACATAGTTTCTGTTTGGGGTGATGAAAGAGTTTTGGAAATAGTGGTGATGGTTGTACAATATTATGAATGTAATTAATGCCTCTGACTTATACACTTAAAAATTATTAAGATGACAAATTTATGTTATGTATTATGTATTTTACCACAATAAAACAAATGTCTCCAGACATTGCCAAATGTCCTCTGGGGGCAAAATCCCCCCCCCTCCCCAGTTGTGAACATTGTGAAGTTCTCACTAGTGCATCATTATAGGATGTTACCCACCAGACTAAGCGGGGCTACTGTTTATTCCTTCCTTTTGATTTTGTATGTCAGGTTAAGAATTTTAGAATTTTTAGTTGTTTCTTTTTTAAAATTGTGGTAAAATATATATAACAAACTTTCCTGTCTAACCATTTTTAAGTGTACAGTTCAGTGGCATTAAGTACATTCACACTGTTATGTTGCTGTCACCACCAGCCAGCTCCAGAACTTTGTCACCTTTTCAAAGTGAAACTCGGTGCCCATTAAACACTAGTTCCCCATTCCCCCCTCCTCCCAGCCCCTGGCAACCACCATTCTGCTTTCTGTCTGCCATTTCTTTATTCTTCTTGCTTGGCATCCATCAGATGATTATTCTCTAACTCCTTTATGGATAAAAGATATGTTCTGTTAGGGGGGAAAAAAGCAAAAACCAAAAATATACTGGGGAATTCACTTTAGAAAAAAATCTTGATGCAAATGATATAACCTCTGGAGGGGACTTTGGCAATATGCACATTGACCTACCAATTCTACTTCTATATATCCATCACTACACTGGCAAAGATACACTGGCAAAAATACGAATAGACGTTTGCAATGGGCTATTTGTTGCAGCACTAATAATAGTAGCAAGTAATAGCAAGACTAGAGAGGGCTCAAATGTCCATCAATAGAGGATTGGCCAATAAACTGATCCATCTCTGCAATGGGGTACCCGGCAGCTCCCAGAAGGAATCAGACTAGCTCAGTATTCTGATGTGAAGTGTCTAGAATTGCACTGACCAATGCAGTAGCTGTTGGCCACATGCGGCTATTTAAATTTATATGAATTAAAATTAAATAAATTAAACGTTCAGTTCCTCTGTCATCTTAGAAAGTTCTTTTGGGCCATACTAATCTAGAACAATGTGTGTAATATGCTACTTCTTACCTATAGGGGAGATATGAACATACATACATATGTGTATACATAATACACATACCTAGTATACTTGTTTATATTTAAACAATGGAAGAGTAAACCAAAAACTAATTGAAAGTATCATCTTAATGAGGGGAGGGACAAGGATGGAAGTGGATATCTCTGAATATACTTTGTTTTGTAGATTGGTTTTAGAACCAGGCAAATGTTTTATGTAATTATGAAATACAAATAACTCAAAATGATAAGCCCTCCCTGCCTCCCAAAGTTCCTGACGCTTTTCCCTTCCTTTGGACAAGCCCGTCCACCTGTGTACTTCATGCTGCAGCAGCACACGGGTGGCGGAAGTGCAGCTATGTGTGGCCAGTCCCTCTGCAGGTAGGTGGAACACTGGCTTCTGCTGCCCCTGCCTTCCTGGAGAGGCAGTGCAGGCTGAGGCTCGGCCAGCACTTTCATCTGATACCAGTTGCTAGTGTGATAGTAACAGCCTGTGAGACCTAGGGAAAACAGTGTGCACAAACAAATTTGGGTTTTGCTGCAGAAATTTATGTACTTTTTTGTTTTTAAACCCTGAAGGTGATATCAAGACAGTTATTTAGGCTGGGTACAGTGGCTCACACCTGTAATCCTAGCACTCTGGGAGGCTGAGGCGGGAGGATCGCTCAAGGTCAGGAGTTCAAAACCAGCCTGAGCTAGAGCAAGACCCCCGTCTCTACTTAAAAAAAAAAAAAAAAAGAAAGGAAAAAGAAATTAATTGGCCAACTAAAAACTTATAGAAAAAATTAGCATGGTGGCACATGCCTGTAGTCCCAGCTACTTGGGAGGCTGAGGCAGAAGGATTGCTTGAGCCCAAGAGTTTGAGGTTGCTGTGAGCTAGGCTGACACCACGGCACTCTAGCCCGGGCAACAGAGTGAGACTCTTGTTGCAATAAAAGAAAACCAAAAAAAAAAAGGCAGTTATTTAAAGATTTTTACATTTCAAGGATCAACAAACATTGAGGAAAACTATTAATACAAAAGAAAGGGACCACATTCAAGAAATATTGTAATGTTTACATTGTAAACTTCTAAAAACTTAAGACAGCTATGAGGCAAAATAAAGACATTTTTATACAAAAAAAATAGAAATTTTTAAAGTGATCCCAAGGAGATCACTTCTGTTCTATTAAAACATGTAATGAATGGGGAGAAAATATATCTTGCTTTTTTTGGCAAGAGGGTCTCCAGGACAGTAAGGAGAAAGGATCAGCGGGTGCCGTGGGTCAGCACGGGGAGCTCAGCGGCCAGGCTGTTGCCGACCGCTGCACAGGACTTTGGTGGAATTCCAGGATTCCAGGCACCTTGCACACCTGACCTTGCTTTGTGACTCTGAGTGAGAAGGGAGGGAAACTGAGGTGCAGTGAGAAGGGGTGATCGGCACGAACTTCCTGCTTCGTGCCGAGGAAGAGCTGGAATGAGAACTGGAATGACTGGCCCCGAGTGGCCCCATGGGCCGCAGCGATGCCTGGTCAGGGCTCAGACCCGCCCACTGAGATTGCATGAATCACGGACTTCCCAGAGGGGCCTTGTTTGAGGACAGCAAGGCTCGGGTGGAATGGCTTGCCCAGGGATTGTGGCAGAATTGGGACTAAGAATATGAGTAGCTGCCACTTGAGGGCTTCTAGATGCCAGGAACTGCCAAGCATCTCTCATTGGCTGAACCAGCAAAAAGTAGAAGATAGGTGGTACTGATCAGCCTCCCTGGTGGGCTGGAGCCTGTGTACTTTATGAGATTTTCTGCTGATCCTCTTAGGATCTGTGCGAAGCTCCCAATCACATGATACTAATTTGGAATAATATTTAGTCTAGTACTTTTCTTATAGATGGCTCTAGAGTCACACAGACCTGGGTTGAAATTCCAGCACCTGCATTTGCTTAAGTGTGCCACTTCGAATAAGTTACCTAACCTCTCCAGGCTTTAGTTTTCTCATCTATAAATTGGGGATAACAGTTAATGGGGTTTTAAAATCTCTAGATAGATATCTCTTAAGAGCTTTTGTGCAAGGAGGCAAGTGGAAGAGATTCCAGTTTTACGTGACAGTCAGTCTGTGACCTTCCCAAAGACCTAGAATACCACAGTGATCTCTGCTCTTCAACTTCCTGGGTCCCTGAGTCCCTTGGTACAGCAGGGGATAGTTGGACTGAGAGGGGTGGGCTTGTGATTTGTCACCCAAGATGATGACGTGAGACGTGACATGGGCGAGGCTGCTCCAGATGAGGCTGGAGAAGTGCAGGGACAGTGGGTAGTGGGCCAGCTAGCAGGCTTCTGACCAGCTGGATGCTTCCTCCAAAGTCTCATGCCGTGACGGATTTGCACTGAGTTGCAGATGGGTGTTGACCCTAGCAGGGACTCTCAAAAGTCACCACGGGCACAGCTTTCCAGCTCTGAGAGAGTGGGTGGGCTCTGGGCAGCACAGGCTAGGAGAGGGCAGTGCCCACCATGACTGCAGGCACTTGATGGGCACGGGCTTTCTGCCTTCCAGACATGTCTTACCCTTGTCTGCCCTACATCTTGCCTTAGGGAGTGGGAACAGTGACCGATGTCTACACCATCTTTCAAGTTCAGGTGTTCTTCTGGGCCCAGCAGTTCGCAGCATGACACCTAGGAGCTGTGTCCTGCCTTGGAGACCAGGGCCTGGCTGGCTTGTGGATGAGTCCAGCGAGTTGCTCAGCTCCGTGAAGAGACTGTCCAGTCCAGCCCTGGATCTAGTTCAGCTGTGCAGGGCCTGGGCCCACGAAGGCTGAAGGGGGAGAAATAGGGGAGTGGAATGAGGTTTTAAAGGAAGGCCAATTGCTTCCACTAGTAGGACTGCTCCTCCTTAAAAGACAAGGACTTTTCTTTTCTTTTCTTTTCTTTTCTTTTCTTTTCTTTTCTTTTCTTTTCTTTTCTTTTCTTTTCTTTTCTTTTCTTTTCTTTTTTGCGACAGAGCTGAGCTCTGTTGCTGGCTAGAGTGCAGTGGTATCATTATAGCTCACTGAAATCTCAAACTCCTGGGCTCAAAGCGATCCTCTTCCCTCAGCCTCCTGAGCAGCTGGGACAACAGGTCTGGCTAATTTTTCTATTTTTAGTGGAGATGGGGTCTTGTTCTTGCTCAGGCTGGTCTCAAGCTCCTAACCTCAAGTGATCCTCCTACCTTAGCCTCCTAGAGTGCTAGGATTACAGGCATGAGCCACTGTGCCTGGCCCAAAAGACAAAAGCTTTTGAGAATCCCACTTTAGTAAGGAAGGAGGGGATGTTGGGTATCAGGGGTGTCAGAGGAAGAAAAAGCCTCCATCAAGCCTCTGAACACCATGAGGGTGTGAGGGACCAGTCTTCAAATCCAACACACAAGAAAGGTTGAGGCTTTAAAATCAAACAGTGAAAGGAATAGCAAATGAGGTATTGACTCACCATATAACAAAGATGTTGCTATATAATTGTTTTGTTAAGTGGTGAATCAAAATTCAGTTTGGCAGGTGCCTTGTGCTGTGGGCCCAGGTCCCTGTCCCCAGCAGCTCTGTAACCGGGCCAGCTGGGCAGGGCTTCTCTGGTCTCCGCTCCAGTAGCACCTGGGGGTGTGCGAGTTGGCCTGTCACACTGTGTTATCCCTGGCTCATCTCCTGCTCATTAGACTGGGTTCTCAGGGACAGAATTGGCCCTCAGTGCCCAAGATGTGCCTGGCTCAATCCGGCTCACACCGAATGTTTGGAAGAATGGGGAGTTGGAGAGGCAGGAAGGTGTGTCTATGTTTTCCTGTCTAGCTTTGCTTGTGAGCTCTGCTCATTCTCACACCTGCGTATTCAGATCCTCCTTGTGAAGGTTTCACCACTACCTCGAAATCAGTTTCGAAGCCTCTCTCTGAAGCTTGTTTCTTTTTCTGTGGACCTGAGCCTCCGTCTCCTGTCCTCTGGGCCCCTAGCCCGTGCAGTCCACCTGGGCTCTCCCACGGCCTCTTTCCCTCTGCAACCCTCATGCCTTCTTGCCGGGCCTGTCATGGAAACCTGCATGTCTGATTCTTCTTCTGTCTCTAGTCCTCCTACTGCCGTTGGTTAACCTAAGGAGCATCCACCCCCCGCTGCGCTGTGGGGCCCGTGTTGGAGAAGCTGGGGCCACGTCCCAGACCTCCCCCAAGCGCTTCCAGCATCCGTTTCTTCTGTCCTGTTGGATTATCACTTGGAACTCGTTGCTCTTATCCAGGCAATGTGAGGAAGGAGGTTTATTATTGATTCCTTGATTGACATTCAAGGCATTCTGTGATCTTGCTCATTCATCCACCTTCCCCAGTCACGTCCTGTGGCTCCCTTTCATGCATACTGCACGTTCCAGCCAAACGGGTCCCTACCCCGTCCGTCCCTACCCCTTCCTCTGTCGTCACGTGGCCTCCTGCCAGAGCGCGTCCATCACTGCAAGGGAAATGATTTCCTGCCTTCCCCCAAGGTGTACCCCTGATTTAATTGCCTCTTACGGAGGGTATAATTTTGCTTCCCTGTATCCTGTGTCCCCTCCTAGAGGGTGAATCAGGTCTGTGAAAAATTCTTCATCATCTAGTACAGTGCACAGCCCATAGCAGACTGCGAAGGGGTGCTGGCTGCATACCTGAGCACCTGTTCCATGCCTTGCCCCAGGCCAAGCCCCTTTTGTGCTTTGTCTCACTTAATCCTCACAATAGCCCTGTGACCTAGTACCATCATGCATATCTTCCAGAGGAGGAAACTGGCTCAGAAAGATTAAGCAACTTGCCCAGGGTCACACAGCTAGTAAGTGGCAGAGTGGGGTTCTATACCCAGGCCTTTCTGCCTTTTAACAACTGTGTTATGTAACCTGAGTGAATGGAATAGATCCAGTTCTCAAAATAGGACATTGTAAAAGCCACTGAAGAATATGTAAGTTTCTGAAGATGCCACCAGTTCAGAAAGAGCACTACTTTTAAAATCCCTCTGTCCGGTGGGCTTTAGCCCTTGCCAAGAGCAGCTCACAGCTGGGGCATCATCAGGATTGAGGAGGGGATGGGAAGGCAGGCAGAGGGATGGCTGGTCTCTGACTGCGCACAGCAATGACTGCCCAGAACGGTGTTTCAGAGTCCCGATGAGACTCCTGGGCCTGGAGTGCAGGAGAAAGATAGCAAAATTGCCTCTTTGCCTTTGCATTTCTTCTTTAATCCCCAGATCCTTAAGGGCTAATGATTGTCAGGTCTCCCGTCCTCTGAGTCCACAGAAATGAATCAGTCCCATTCAAGGGCCTCTGCTCCAGTGGAAGGGCGAGACCTATAAGGGACAATCTTACATGCAGAAGAAGCGCTGGTGTGATGCTGACAGACACAGGATTTTACCGTGGCAGTGGGAGTGAGGAGAAGGCCCTACAGCTCCAGACTGCAAAAGAGCTCCGGAACCTTGGCTTCCTAAGCTAACACCCTCAACCTCCAGTGTGGTTTGTAGGGACTTGTTTCTAAGCCTGGATGTTTTGAAACCACCCCCACCACGAGTTAGCTGAAGACCGCAGTTTTAAGCCTGCAAAGGGTGTGATTAGAGGCTTTGTGGCCAGAGCAGCCTCCCTTTAAAGAGCAAGGAAGGCTGGGAGGTGTCTCCCTGTGGTGGCTTGTCTGGGCAGCCCTGCACTGGACTGGCAGAGGGGATAAATGAGCAGATATAAGAGATCTTTCATGTCTTGCACTTTATGTGAGATAGTCATTTAGTTCTCTATACCACCCTAGTTTGCAGCTAGCGAAACAGACAGTTGAAACAGCTGTAATTTGCCCAAGCACACATGGTTAAGAGGTGGCTCTTAGCTGTAGTCTGATGCTGGGTGTGGCACATCAACTGGGAGGCATGAAAGGAGCCATGCTGGGGGGAAGAGGGGACTGGTCTGAGCTTGAGGGCAGAATCCTTAGGAAAGAAATGTCCCCCTGTTCTTGTTGTGGGCTTGCGCTGTGGATGGATACCAAAGAACTGCAGAGAGGAGAGGCTGGTGCTGTGGAAGCTGTTTGGTTAGAGCCCATGTAGCAGATGGCAGGAACGGCCTGGCTGGCGGAGGGAGTGGGATGCTGAGTCGTGTGCAGCACTAGGGGGACAAAAGGTGGGAGAATTGGCATGCCTAGTTTGATTGCTTTTAAGCCATCAGTTGGGGGCATATGGGATGTGCCTTTCTAGATCATACTAAGAGAGTCAGAGGTTGTGATCCATAGTCAGACAATAATTCAAATCATAGATTTTGAAGATGCTACCCCCAGAAAGGAATGCAGAGAGAACCTAAGGTTTTATTGACAGGAAACTAAAGCCTGGTGGAGAAAGCAACATGCCTAAGATGATGGTGTGTGAGCCACAGCATCCGGGCAGCCTGTTGGTCTGAACCAAGGCTGTGAGACACAGGGGTTTTAGTGAAGGAGCAGAAGTTGAATGGAGCAGGTTCGTGGGAGGGCAAGGCAGGGGATTAATCTGTATCTCTGGGAACTTTTCCAGCGTGGAGGAGAGTGGCTGGATGGCAGTAGGGAGTGTTAGCTGGGCCAAGTCAAGGTTTGTAGGATACAGGGCCTGAGTGTCTTTGGAGATGGAAAGAGTCCATGGCGAGGGGAAAACTGACACTGCAGGAGGTGAAGGAAGGAAGGATCACTGTAGGGTGGGGTCCTTTCCCAGCTCGAGATGGGCTCCAGGGGTCAGACAACGAGCTGTAAGGCTGTGTGTTCTTGTGAGCTGACAGCTTGCTCTTCCCTCTGCCTTACCCCACAGGTGATTGCAGTGGTAATGGACGTCTTCACAGACATCGACATCTTCAGAGACCTGCAGGAGATATGCAGGAAACAGGGAGTTGCCGTGTATATCCTTCTGGACCAGGCTCTACTCTCTCAATTTCTGGATATGTGCATGGATCTGAAAGTTCATCCGGAGCAGGAAAAGGTTTGTGGTACACTGTTTCCATCTTCACCACAATCAGCAAATGTAACTGAGCATCCATGATCTGCTAGGCACTTGGTGGTGGTTTCCCTGTTGACAAGTGAGCAAAGTCCCCTGCCTAAAGTCTCACAGGAAATGAACGATACATGTGACCTGGCAGTTCCACTCTTAGGTATCTACCTAAGACAAGTGAAGACATATGTTCACACAAAAACTTGTGTATGAATGTTTATAGTAGGCTTATGCCTAATAGCCAAAGGGTAGAAACAGTCCAATATCCATCAACTGATAAATGGATAAATAATATGTTGTCTGTTCATACAATAGGATATTATTCAGCCATGAAAAGGAATGAGGTGCTGAAACATGCTACGACATGGATGAACCTGCAAACATTGTGCTGAGTAAAGGGAGTCAAGCACAGAGGCCACAGGTTATGTGATTCCATTAAGTCCAGAGCTGGGAAATCTATAGAGACAGTAGATTAGTCCTAAGTAGACGCCTTAGGGCTGGGGTTGGTAGGAAGGATGGGGTGATTTCTAAAAAGTGCATACTTTTTTTTAAGGTGATGAGAATGTTCTAAAATTGACTTATGATGATGGTGACATATATCTATGAATAAACTAAAACCCCATAGAATTGTGCACTTTAAATAGTGAATTGTATGATGTGTGAATTATATCTCAATTAAACTGTTGAAAAGAAAAGACAGGATTCAATACCTCGGCATCTCCCCTGTACTGTGTTGCCTCTTAACAAAGCCTGGCCTAGCTCTCCTGTCCAGGGCCTGGAAGCCGCCCTGGAAGCTGCTACTTTTGACAGTAGCTCCAGGAGGCTCCACTTTTAATCATGGCGACCAGCATTTATTGATCTCCTACTCTGTCTTTGGTATCACTCTGTTCTCTTGATGGTACATAACTTAATCCTCGCTGCAGTCCTATCAGGTAAGTGGCATGATCCCTGTGTTTCAGGTCAAGAGCTGGTGACACAGAGAGCCCAAGTGTCCACAGCTACAAGTAGCAGGCCTTTGCCTTCATTGCCTGCCTCCAGCCCATGTTCATAATGACTGGCACGTGCTGCTGCTCATCTCTCATTATAAAATTAGACTCTATGTCCATGTCTCCAATCATGGAAATAGTTTAAGTGTTGAAATGTAAGGTTACACAACTCAGCTACCTAGATTTGTTTAGTGGAAAGAAGCAAGAAAATGGTCATGTTTATTACAGAACTTATGTCTTTAAATTAAGCAATTTAACCCATGAGCTTTGGAACTTAATTTGTTCATTATCTGTTTGAACACCTACTATGTGCCATGTGCTGTTTTAGGTACCAGAAATAAAGCAGTCAGCAAAATGAACAAAGAGTTTGGGCTTTGTTGCTTTAGGTTACTCTAATTTGCCATCTTGTTATTATCAAGCAGTTTGGTTTGCAAAAGTTTGGCTATTTAAATTCTCCCGCAGAGTTCTCGTTGGCTGTTTCCTCTATGAGAGAGAATGGAGGATTGGGTTTAACCTAAGTAGTTACCTGTCACTGATGTCACAAAGCAAATTCATGATGGAGGTAGGATTGGGGCTTAGAGACTGAATAAAACCAGACAGCTGTGTAACCCAACAGTAAATTAAAGAATGAAGTCAGGCAAACCGAAGGAAAATACATGTTGGCATAGAAAAGAGCATTATCATCTAACCAAATGTCCAGCCATGACTATTCTTATACAGAGCCAGGTGAAGAAATTGAAGGTGGTGTCAGTGTTTAATTTCAAGGTGCTCTTTCTATAATTAAGGATGTGTGCTAGCAGGAGAAAAATCAGAATAGTTCTGACTGCAACTTTGATGAAGTGATTGGCTCTGATTCATCTACTAGGCAGAAATCTAGGTCTATTTCCTAATTCAGTTGCCCAGTGTTGGCTGCTGCCTTAATGAGTGTCCAAATCCTCTGCAATAGGGTTTAAAGAATGTCTATACTTCTGGCCTCCCAAATTATTAAAAAATTTTAAGTTATTATGGGTATATAATAGTTGTATATTCTTTCCTCAATTTCGTAGTGTCTTACCTTTTTCATAGACAAGCACTGTCTTTACAGGTTGCTGCTTTAGCCTGGGTGTGTCTACTCTTGCTGTTTGGGGGCTGGCTTTCCCGAACGTGCCCTTACTCTGCAGCTGGTTCAGAACATTGGGTTGTCCTACCTGCAGGAACTTGGTCACACATGCGTGTGCAGGTGCTCAGACATGCTTTGGCCACAGTCACAGAGTGTGCACAACATTTGGATATGTGCCAAAGGGAAAGATACACAAAACCACACCTAAATCTGCCCATATGGTATTTTTTATGCTTTTTATTCTATGTTGATCCTTTAAGGCTCAGCTTAGGAGCCGTCACTTCCTCTAGGAAGCTCTCCTCCTGCCAATTCCATTTGTACCTCTATGAAATGTCCTAGTTTGTTTTTAAGTTTTCATTTTGAAATAATTTAAGATTTATAAAGGAGTTAAAAAATATTATAAGGAATTCCTAAATACTCTTTGCCCAAGTTTTCTACATGTTAACATCTTACAAACCTCAGTCACAAGTAACAAAATCAGGAAAATAAGTTTGATATAATACTATCTAATCTGTAGACCTTATAAATTTCACCAGTTGTTCCATTAATGCCCCTTTTCTGGTCCAAGGTCTGATCCGGAACCACACCTTGCGTTTAGCTGTCAAGTTTCCTTAGCTTCTTTTAATCTGGAACTTTTCCTCCATCTTTCTTTGTTTTTTGGGGACTTGATGCCTTTTTTTCTTTTTTTTAAGAGATGGGGGTCTTTCTATATTGCCCAGGCTGATCTTGAACTCCTGAGCTCAAGTGATCCTCCCACCTCAGCCTCCTGTGTAGCTGAGATTATAGGTGTGTGCCACCATGCCCAGCTGGGTCTTGACACTTTTGAAGAATGCTAGCCAGTTATTTGTAGAATTTCTTTCCTCAAGGTTAAATTCAGGGTTATGCGTTTTGATAAGAATACTACAGAAGCAGTATTATATCTTGCCATACTTTTTGTTTTGTCTTTTGTTTTTAACTTATTTTGAATAATGATAGTTCACAGAACTTGCAGAGATAGTATAGACAAGTTTCATTCATGTACCCTTTACTCAGTTTCCCCAGTGGTTACATCTTATGCAACTTCATAGGACACTATCAAAACCTGGTATTTGACTGGGTGCGGTGGCTCACGCATGTAATCCTAGGACTCTGGGAGGCCAGGGCGGGAGGATTGCTTGAGGCCTGGGGTTCAAGACTGGCTTGAGCAAGAGTGAAATCCTGTCTCTACAAAAAATAGAAAAATTAGCTGGCCATGATGGTGTGTGCCTATAGTCTCACCTACTCAGGAGGCTGAAGCTGGAGGATCATTTGAGCCCAGGAATTTGAGGTTGCAGCGAGTTATGATGGCACCACTGCACTCTAGCTGGAGCAACAGAGTAAGATTCTGTCGCAAAAAAAAAAAAGGAAAGAAAAAAACCCAGAAAACCTAGAAATTGACACTGGTACACTGTGTGTGTGTAGTTCTGTGCCATTTTCTCATCATATCATGTACATCAAGACACAGAACTAGTCTGTCACCATAATTCCTTTACGGCCCCGTCACTGTCCCCTCTGTGCCTCACTGCCACCATCTTTAACCACTAATTTGTTCTCTATTTCTATAATTTTGTCATTTAGAGTCTATTGGATAAATGGAATTGTATAGTATATGATCTTTTGAGACTGGCTTTTCCCACATCACAATGCCTTTGAAATCCACCCAAGTTGTAGTGTGTGTCCGTAGTTGGTTCCTTTTTACTTTTGGGTACTATCATGTGATATGGTTGTGCCACAGTTTAACCATTCACCCACTGAAGGACTTTGGGATAGTTTCCAGTTTTTGTCTATTGTGAATAAAGTTGCCATGAACCTTTGTGGTGAGGTCTTGGTGTGGACATAGGTGTTCATTGCTCTGGTATGTCTTACTATGACTTTTTAATTATTCAGTTAGTTTTCTCTCTCCTATTCTAGTCCTTGAAGGTAAGGAGCATGCCTTCTATCTCTGTTGTCTCACAGCTTGGCACAGTGTAGGGACTCCAGGTTTGTGGAATGAATGAAAGAACCAAACATCTTAAACATTTTATTTGAATGTATAGGATTTCTAACCATATAGAGCTCCAGAGAATGCAGATTATCTTAGTCTTTTGCATACCATTGTGTATACATTTACATGTGTCATTTGACAGGATATTATGTATATACATGTGCAGTATAGGGCCCCATGTAGTACCAGTGTTCCAATTTGGTAATTAGGTACTTGTAGATATGACATTGTGGATTAAGCCTCAGCATCCTACGTTAGAGAAGGCTTGTCCTGTGTTCTCTTCTCCATACCCATTATAGGGTGGGGGGATGAGAGGCTGTACTGTTAATCTGATGTGATGCCATAAACTAAAGAGTAGGAGAAAGATCAGCTTAGTTTCCTTCAGCTTTTGCTAAAATGTTATCTAGAATATTTTCTTTGATGATTTTATCCTCTACATTTTGCTTCAGAATCATTGCTTGGATTCTGTCGTTTAGTATCCCAAAAAGGTAAATAAATCTTTTAGAGCAAATGTACACATGAACTGAGGCTCTCACAAATAAATATAGGAAAAGGACATATGAGAAGATGGGCCGAGTGTAGGAGTGACATTACTGGAGTCCTGAGAACTATCTGGCTAGCATATCACGTGCGATGCCACTAAATGGTGACCCTAAGCCATGGATCTGCCAATAAATTTGTCAGGGAAGTGTAAACTAAGCCCTCTTGTCTTCATCATTTGCTCACCAGATGAGTGTTGCTGAAGTGTTCGTTTCTTTTTCTCCCACTCCCCTGCCAACAGCTGATGACAGTTCGTACTATTACGGGAAATATCTACTATGCAAGATCAGGAACGAAAATTGTTGGGAAGGTTCATGAAAAGTTCACGTTGATTGATGGCATTCGCGTGGCAACAGGCTCCTACAGGTAACTTTCTAACCTGTTCATTGCTTATTAATCTAAACTCTTTGGAAGAAACATGTCATATAAATGTAAAAGTTTCATTTTCCTCTCAATGAGAGCTTTTATGGCCATTCTGATACATGCAAGTGTGTATATATGTGCGTGTGTGTGTGTGTGTGTGTGTGTGTGTGTGTGTGTATGTATGTGTTGGTTAATCAAAGCCTTCTTCTGTTGGAGGTAATCAAGGTGGAGGTCACCTCCCCTGTCCCATGGTCCATAAGATTAAAATGTAGAAGTTAAACCTGCCTCAAGGTCACACAGTCAACAAGTCCTAGATTTAAGCCCTGGCCCAGGTGGATGAATTGGGGGTTAATGGTGACACACAATCTCGAGTCCTTGTTCTGGAGGGACCCCACTTGCCCTGCTCACTTGACAGTAAGGGCAATTGCAGGCTTCAGTATCAGTGTTGAAGGCAGAGCCAAGGCTGTCACCTGCAGACTTACGTCATTTACTTAGCTTCTAGCCTGTAATTCAGAGCTTTAGTCTAGAAAATACTGATCATGTTTCTGACCACACCTTTGAAGTTTCCCTTTGGCAGTGGTATCTTAAGGTAGAGAGCAGGGAGGTTGAATAGAGGGTGGGCATACTGAGTGGTGGGTACTAATCTCCACAAGTTGTGCCACTTACGTGGCTCCAGTGGTTGTGTGCTTTGCTACTTCTGCATTCAATTGGCTGATAGTGTGTAAGAGGTGCGATTGTAGAGTTTTAAAAAGAAAAACTCATTTTTGAAGAAATGTGTGTCCCTGAATGATAATTGCATGTCAGCCGTGGGTAAAGGTGGAAATGTGAAAAGTTCATGGAAGATGAGGCTGTAAGATTAAGAAATTCTTGATACTTTTCAAACAGTACCATCATTGCTCAGAACAAAATTCGAACTGTTTCTTGAGACTTGCTTTTTTGTAGGAAGTTTAAAAGGAATAGGAGGAAACTATATTTTTTTATACAAAGTAGGATTTATCTGTATCAGTGAAACTTAGCTACAAATGGTTTATGGCTGTTCTAAAATTTTTTTTAAAAGTGCCCTCTGCAAATGATATATGCTGCCATTGATGACGATGATAGCTTCCATTTGTTGAGGACAATTTATAACCTTGATGTTGGATAGGTGCTTTGTTTATATTATCTCATTTCAAAAGAATCTTCCTTCTCAGGTTTTGAAGGCAGTTCTCAGGTGGAATTTGCACTAGCTGAGATTCTTGGTGGCAAGAGACAGAGTTGACGCTATGTTTTATGATCTCATTTAAAACCTACTTCTGGTATACATTCTGTACCAGTGGGGTGATTGCAAGTGTAATAAAGCTAACTGAAACTACTTTATGCAGAATGAAACTTATCTACTTACAGAACTTGGAAGTGTAGGAAGGTACAGCTGCTTTTCAGCTCATTTTGACCTAGGAGCTGTACCTTGATTAGAATACTGTCCCCTGGCTCTGCCTCTCTCTAGTTGATCTACGTTCCCAGGCAGGCTCTCCCTTTGAAGGCAGAGATCCTGGCGTACTTACATGGCCTGTGTCTCCCAAAGAGTGAAACTCTCTTTCTCTCAGTACTGCTATCAATCCTGAAAAATTACTTGGCCCTGGTGGGGTCACATGTCCCCCTGGATGAATCCCAGCACCCCACGGAATAGGATCTCTGGCTCACCTGGTTCACATGCAGCCCCATTGTGATTGGAGAGCATGCAATAATAAAAGCTTTCTTGGGTAGGCGTGGGGTGTGAGTTCTGTTAGCAGAGGAAGGCAAAGGGATTCCTGCTGGACAGGTGAGGGCAAATGGCCACAAATCAGCTCTGACCATGTCTTGAGCAATGGTGGTCTGTGAAAATGGCAGTGGTATATGAGGTAGCAAGGGGCAGGGCGTTAGCAATTTGTACGGACTGGGTCTGACCTGGGGTCCCGCAGTAGCTCCCTGCTGTGACATCTCTAGCTGGTTTCCTTACCTCTAAAATGAGGGCGTTGGCCGAAATATTTCTAGTTTTTAAAAACTCTGAGGCGGAGGACTGTGTAGGTTTCAGCGTGTTGATTAAGCAGTTGTCCTTTTTACTTTTGTGTGAACACATATATATGTTAATACATATGTTAAGGCTAGTTGAACGCATGCTCTATGGTAGGTATGCTATCACTAAAGTTGTGAATCTTATGTGGCAGGATATCTAGGCTATATTATTCAGATTGACAATAAGTAACCTAAAATTGCTCATTCTTACCAGCTTCTGTTTGTTTTTAATCCTTCAGTTTTACATGGACAGATGGCAAATTAAATAGCAGTAACTTGGTGATTCTATCTGGCCAAGTGGTCGAACACTTTGACCTAGAGTTCCGAATCCTCTATGCCCAATCAGAGCCCATCAACCCCAAACTCCTGTCTAACTTCCGGATCAGCAACAAGTTCGACCATCTGGCTGACCTAAAACCACTGTCCAAGGAGCCCACGTTGGGCAACCTGCTGCGGATGCGGCTGGCCAGGCTCTCGAGCACTCCCAAGAAGAGTGACCTGGACTCAGAGGCGCCCAGGGAGGGCAAGGCAGGGCCCAAGCGCCGTGACTCTGAGTCGTCCACCATGAGTGAGGAAGACCACTTCACCAGCCACAGGGATGAGCTGCGGGGCAGAAAGGCTGCCGACGTGGCCACACAAACAGAGCCAGGGGAGGAGGTGCCCGCGGTGCACATGAACGAGGTGGGAACACAGGTCAGCGCCAGCACGGCGTGTGCCGGCACCCAAGCCGCGGTCTCCACCAGGGCAGCGAGCTCCCAAACCGTGGTTTGGTCCAGGTCGGCCACCACGCAGACTGATGTGGACGAGAACATTCTCTTTTCTCAGGGAACCCAGTCGAAAGAAGGGTCGCCCGTCTCCAGAATGTCTGTGTCGAGATCTTCCAGTTTAAAGTCTTCCTCCTCTCTGTCTTCCCAAGGCTCCGTGGCAAGCTCCACTGGCTCCCATGCTTCCCTCAGAGCCGCCGACATCCACAGTCCTGGATATGCCAAGTACCTGGGCACCCCCCACTTGGATCTGTACTTGAGAGACTCATTTAGAAACCTGAATAAAGAGCGGCAGTTTCACTTTGCTGGTATCAGGTCCCGGCTCAACCACATGCTGGCCATGCTCTCGAGGAGACCATTCCTTACCGAAAACTACCTTGGCTTTAATTCTGGAAATTTTAACAGAGCGTCAGTTAATTTGCTTGCTATCAGAGATCTAGCACTTTATCCTTCTTATCAATAAGAAGCCAGGCTTGACATCATCAAAGCTTCCTGCTTTAAAAAATATCACGTCCCTAATTGCCTTTCTTTCACCTGACTTGTAGTCACCTTGGCTGTCTTTGAATTCTATAAGCTACACATTCTTTTTATGTGCTTTTGTTTTATTTTTCCACGTATAAACCAGGTGTTGGTTTCATGGTTTAAACACTACAGGTACAGGTTTTTTGCACGATTTTAATACAGTCATGTACTACATAATGATTACATGGACCACATGTACGACGGTGGTCCCATAAGATTATAATACCATATTTTTCTATGTTTAGATACATAAATACCATTTTGTTACAGTTTCCTATAGTATTCAGTACAGTAATATGCTATACAGGTCTGTAGCCTAGGAGCAATAGGCTATATCATATAACCCAGGTGTGTAAGATGTCATACCATCTAGGTTTGTGTAAATACACTCCATGATGTTCATACAATGAAGAAATTGCCTTAAAGATGCATTTCTCAGAACATATCCCTGTCATTGAGTGACCTGTGACTGACTGATCGATATCTCTTAAAGAGAATGTTTGGGTGTTCTAAGGTCAATTCAGGTAAGAAATACGTTTCGCATTTTTCTTAATTTGTGTGTTCTTCTGTTTCAGAGGTTTGGATCACCACTGTTTTTGTGATCAAAATCCTGTTTAGAAAAACAAAACTGTTTCTTGTTTATCTCTTTAGAATATCTGTGTTCTTAGCATTAAATAAATATAAACAACTTTTGATTGCTTGGGTACTTTTATTCCCCCTCTCTCTGGCACTTTTTTCTTTAAATCTAGGAGTATGTCACAAATGAATGCACCTATTAGATACATATGCAATTATTCTTACATTGTCAGGGTGGGGAAGAAGTAGATGATCCAGATTGTAAAAGAAAGGGAGAATATATCCATTTAAAACTTAGGAGATATAAAGCTAGATTTAGCATTATACCTTCATTAGCTTTTTGAATATTAATGCTCCTCTATAGTTTGAGTGAGGAAAGTGGCCAGAAATAGCAGGCCTTCGCATGTGCTCTGGCTGTTCTTTTTTCAGAGGAGGAGCCTGAGCTACTTCCATTTGGATCTTGGTTTTCTGCTGCTCTGCCAAAGGAGGCTCTAGCGTACATTCCTGGATTCATCCCTGATATTAGCTCTCGTGGCCCCAAGGACCTCGTTTCATCAGATGGGTGTTTTGACAGTGACTTAGCAATCCGATATCCTGGAGTAGGGGCAAAAGAGGACACTGACAATTATCCTAGATTCCTGATCCAGTGGCAGGCAATGTAACTGGTTTCTACACCCTGCTAATCAAGGCTGTGCAATCCTGTTTTCGTCTCATTCACATGGACAGACAAAAGGAAGAGAGTTAAATGCTGGCTTCTTCCTTCTCTTGATTTGGCTAGAGAAAAAAAAAAAGATTTATAATAGGGGAGGGCATTGTCTGCCACCTAGAATGCTGATGCACCCGGTCCTGAGTGCTTCGGCACTCATGCATGTGCCAGGACTGTCTTAGGATGACCAGGTTATTTGCTGGGTTAGTGCTGTAATCTGGCCATGAAGCAAATGTAAGGAAACTGGTCCATATCTGGTTGTAAACAACTCTGAGCTAAGCCTTGAATAAATATATTGTTATTCGAAATCATTTTACAGATATAGGTCACTTTATTATTTTTCAGAGACACGGTCTTGCTCTGTCACCCATGTTAGAGTGCAGTGGTGCAATCTTAGCTTACAGTAACCTAAAACTCCTGGGCTCAAGCAATCCTCCTGCCTCAGCCTCCAAAGTAGCTCGGACTACAGGAGCACCACCACGCCTGGCTAATTTCTACATGTTTTGTAGAGACAGGGTTTTTTTTGTTTGCTATGTTGCCTAGGCTGGTGTTAAACTCCTGGCCTCAAGTGAGGCTCCCACCTTTCCCTCCCAAAGTGTTGGGATTACAGGCATGAGCCACTGTACCTGGCTAGGTTTAGGTCACTTCATGTGTGCCATCTTTGATCCTCACAATAATGTAGTAGAGAGCTACGTAGGTTAGACAGTTCTTATTTCCAATTTTCAGATGAAACTGGCTCAGATGAAGTAGCATATTGAAGAGCATATGGCTTATAAATGGTGACACAAGAATTTAAACACAGGTTTCCAGATTCTAAGTTCAGTACTGTTAAACACATGGAGTATGGAGGCATTGGAGAGTGTGCCTTGAGAAATGGCAGTCAGTGCAATGGTAACTGGGAAACAAAAACTTAGCCTCGGTAACAAAGCCCTCATCCATGATAGTGTATTTTAATTCTGTTTGAAATTTTAACTTGATGTTCGGAACTGTTAATAGGATTACACAGTAACGGTTCTGTGTTTAGTTTGGGAAATGCTGGACCAAATAAATTCAAACAGGGTTCTTTCCTGCAGGACTACTCAGGACTTTGAGGTAACGATCATAGTGACAGAGCAGGCAGGTATATGGCCTCGCAGAAACTTATCTGAGCACAAAGTCCTCTTTTTGTGGCGAAAGGCTCAAAACCATTATGCTCTGAAAGTGTTGCCAAAAATTAGAAATAAGAGCGAGAGATACATGGAATCCTAAGAAAATAGCTCTGTCTCTCAGAATAAGCCAAGTTTTTCTGAGCTCAAGAGTGTTACTATAGGGCAGAGTCTGCTACAGTGCTTGTTGGAAATGTTTATTTCTGGGCCCACTCCCAGGGGACAGGAGGGCAAGTGTGGCAGCCCATATGGTTTAAAAATATTTGTTACCCCTCCCTGGGAGAGCATTATATTCCTCTATCGTTCTGCTGTTTGATTTGGCCATTACAGACTTGGCTGTAGATATTTCAGGAGATATCTCTTAAAGGTAACTCACTTTTAGAAAACAACCCCAATATCACTAACACACCTAAATAACTTTGATAATTTCTTATTATTTCTCAATTTCTCAATATCAAATAAATATTCATTGTTCAAATTCAGTTGTCTCTTTTATTTTATTTTTTTCTCCCTGATGGTTTGCCTGAATTAGAGATCAATCCATGCAATTTTAAGGTTAACCCAATCCGACTGTAGGATTGACATTCTTTTGTAAAACTTAAGGAATCAACTGAAGAGATGGCCACCCCACCTCTGTAAGCAGTTGAGATGGGGAGTGTCTGTCTATCTTTAGTTACCTAGAGGACCTAAAATGATTAACAAGAAAACCTAAGGTACAAGGTTTGGTCAATTGAAAGTTACATGAAGGGAATCCAAGGGTGAGGGCTACAAAATGGAGTCAGGAATGAGGCTAAAAGTGCATGCCACGACATACACAAATACTTTGTGTAGGCTGTACATTTAACTAAGCTTTCCAGTAACCGAGACAGAAAGAAACTTGGTGAAATGTACCATTCACAATATCCTTAAGATGAAAGTTAATTCAGCTACAGAAAGAATAGTGATTCCTGGTACTAAGATAAGAATTTCTTACTAGGATCTTCTCATAAAAATGGGACTGTGGAGCATTCTGATAAGCAACGTCCTGATGATAATGACAGATACTGTGGGGTGTGCCCAGGCCGTAAACTGCACAAGGGCAGTTGTCTGAAGTATGAGTTTGTTAGCATGGAACATATACCTTGTGTTGAACACAGTTAAGCATTGTCAGGTTAGGCTTTCCTGGTGCCACACACGTAGATGAATGCCCCAGGTTGCCTGGCAAAGTTCCAGTTTATGTCTTTTATCCCCAGATCCCATCTGGTTAACACCTTTTATTCTCGTAAGTCCCATTTGAACAGTAAAGCACATGCTCATCCTACATGGAAAGCACTCTGCGGACCTGAGGAGGCCTTCCCCAATTTGACTGACTTCCTAGAATTGCATGTCCCTTAGGCCAGTGCGACAGAGGCACCACTGGCTGCTGAGTGCCTTTCTCAGTGATTCTCTCCACAACTCTGTACCCACATCTTTGAAGGTAAGCAAACACTTTTGTTTGTGTGAATACGTGTGTGAACGTGACGATCTCTGCACAAGCCAACAAACCAGACAGGTTTACATATGTCACAACAAGTACAGGGCTGCACCCTAGGCTCAGTGGGAAACCCCAGTGTAGTACAATTCAGTAAAGCAATTCTGCAAAGGACCACCTCTTTTGAGTTTGAAGGATAGCAGTTCTCTCTGGTCTGGCTTGATAGAGGCAACCCAAGTGGAGTTAAGATTTCTCTTAGGAGGCTAAGAGTCTAGCTAGCACATGGATACATGGATGGTTGTAATGGACATCTGTTATTTTTACTTCATTCATTCAATCATTCATCCTCTGATAATCTCACCCTCAGATTTCCCTCTGGGGAACCATTCTGTTCCCAATCCTCAGTCCATGTTGTTCTGGTGAAGCTGACCACACTCTACTCTAGGGATGGAACATGCGACCTAGGCCTAAGCCAATGAGTACATCATAGCCCCTGGCCTTTGCAATTGATTTAGGGATGGATACATGGCCAGACAGAGATACTTTTGCCAGAGAATTTTGGAAAGAGGTTTAATGCTTGGATGTGGTGGCTGGAGCTAATGTGGCCATCTTACCATGTTACACCTGAGTCAGTAGAAGGTAGGACATGATCAGAAGTTCTGATTATGTTGTTATGTATGCTGATGCAGCTATATCTCATGTCAGAACACTCTTAGGCTATTTAAGTGAACCATTTTTCTTAGGTGAGGTTGGGTTGAGTTTTCTATCACTTGTATCCGTAAATGCCTTAAGTGGTGCAAAAAGGGAAACCCCTAAATTCTTTGTCTCCTAAAAATCAGCAATATGCTTGGTCTGGAAATTTTTCAAAGCAGAAAGTACCATTTACCATAGGCACACAAAAACCTCTATGTTGTACCCATGTAACATGATTTTTGAAGAACATTATCTTTCTGGAAAACCTATGATCATTTGGAAGTTGCAAAATTCACCTCTATGTAACAAAATGATTAAGCTTTTATAAAATTGTTGACAATGAACTAAATAAATTCTGGATGCCATCTCAAGAAATAAGTTTTAATTTTAGGGGAGTTATTTTAGGCCATTCTGAAAATAGCTAATTAGGAAGACTAATAGTCTATTGAGATCATTTCTAGTTGTGACAATAAAACCACACCATCAACGCTTATTATTTAAGGTATTTAATAGAAGTCTGTCTAAGCAATAAAACCTATTGGGGACAGTTGGACTTTGAGAACTTTCTGAGGCAGATGAACTAATTCTCTTCTAGGAGAGCTAAGCTCTAATGGATTTAAATGGCCCATGTGGTTGAAAAAACACTGGCCTGGGACTTAGAAAGCCTGAGTTCTAGTTTCAGTTCTGATACTATTAATAAGTTAGTCCATTGATTCTGACCAAGTCCTTCTAACCTCTATGGACCTCAATTTTTTCTTCTATAAGACAAGGTATTTAGGTTAGATGTTGATGAAGGAAGGTCTCCTTTAGCTTTAAGATTATGATCCAATAATTTGGGAATGGCCAATCTATCTCTTTGTAAACAGGAAGATTTCTTAAGTCATGAGTAATACATAAAATATAGAAACAATTTTTTAAATGGTATTTATTTTATTTTTGCTTGTATTCATGTGTGAACCTTGTTTTCTGTACTTGGGCCTTTAGTGAGAATAAGAAAAGTAAAACAAGGAAGGATTAATGTAATGAAGAACTAAAACTAAGTATAAAGCATTGTGTTCCAGGGCTATAAATATGAATGTGACATGGTCTTTGTCTCCAAGAAGTTCCCAGTATAATAATAATAGTGAGGCAGATTATAGTTCAACTAAATAAGTGTTATCCCAAAAGTAAGCATACATGTTCTGAGTCTATACGAGGCATGCATTAAGTTGGAAAGCAAATTCAGAGCTGGCCCTTAAAGGATGAGGACATTTTAAAGGATGAGGACATTTTAAAGGATGGATAGAGAACTCTAGGCAGAAGGATTAACATGTGTATTGAACCCTCTTTTCATTATTATGGAAATAAATCCAAGGAGGTTATTTGTTAAATGAATTTATGCAGGTAAATTCAGATATTTCCCTCTGGTGGATTTGCTTTGTTTGAATTGAGGTACTGAGACCTGACATTGATTGCCTGCTACATGTTGGCATCCTGTTAGGTACTTTACATGTCATCTCTTTGAATACCTTTTTAAAACCTCATTTTACAACTAAGGTTAAACGTTAGCTAGGAGCTAGGAAATGGCAAAGTCAGCAGTCCGAGTCAGGGCTGCTTGTCTCCAGAGCCCCTACTTGTGTCAACAGAAAAGAAGCCAAACTCTAAAATAATTTAAATAGGTTTATTCTGAGCCAAATTTGAGAACCATGGCCCTGAGACACCGAAGCCTTGAGCAAGTGGATTCGCTGTGGCTGGGTTAGAGTTTGGTTTTTATACATTTCAGGGAGACAAGGATTACAGGTAAAAATCATAAATCAATACATGGAATGCTTACATTTGTTTGGCCCCAAAAGGCAGGACATCTCAAAGCAGGGGTTTACAAGTCACATGTGGATTTAGGGATTCTTTAGTTGACAACTGGCTGAAAGAGTTAGGTTTTGTCCAAAAGACCAGGCAGGCATCAGCAGAAAGCAATGCTTGAGTTAAAATAAGGGTCCTCTGACTTTCAGGTGATGGTGTACTGGAATCAGTTTTACTGAGATTTTACCATTTGTAGGTGTGACTCACCAGGCCCCCTTAAAAATGATTTGGGCAAAAGAAAAAGATCAGAGTTTAGTCATCACATGCCATAGCTGCCATGTCTCTTTAAGAATTCAGAATTTTCTTCATAACTTTAAAAATACAAAGATTCTTAAGTCTTTCACTTCCTTCCAATTAGTTGCCTGCCTATAAAGTACTTCCTCCCCTTGAGCTCATTTGCCCTCATTAACTCTCCTTTGAATGAGTAGAATCTTCCCAAGCTGTTGATATAAGAAATCTGGAAGCTTCTTAAAATGCAGGTTCCCAGGCCATGCCCCTGGAGATTGATTCGAGGTTGGATCCGAGCCTAGAATCTGTATTTTTAACAAGAATTTGATTTATGAGCATCCGACTGTCGGAAACGCCGAGTTAGTGCCCTGCCCTAACTGATCTGCCCATTTCTAGTCTCTTCTTCCAACCCCTGCTCCCATTTTTCGGCATTGCGCTCAAGGTCCTTGAAGGCTCCCATACCATTTCACATTGCTTTATTGGCTGATAACAGTAAACTCTGCTGTCTATCAAGCATTTATTCATTTACTATACACCCCCACTCCCAGCGTGGACGAAAGCTCCGCGAAGGGGCTGAAACCGCAGTACCTGGTTTCCCAGTAATTACTGAATCATCAAAATAACGACGTAGCCGGGCGCGGTGGCTCACGCCTGTAATCCTAGCTCTCTGGGAGGCCGAGGCGGGCGGATCGCTCGAGGTCGGGAGTTCGAAACCAGCCTGAGCAAGAGCGAGACCCCGTCTCTACTATAAATAGAAAGAAACTAATTGGCCAACTAATATATATAGAAAAAATTAGCCGGGCATGGTGGCTCATGCCTGTAGTCCCAGCTACTTGGGAGGCTGAGACAGAAGGATCGCTTGAGCCCAGGAGTTTGAGGTTGCTGTGAGCTAGGCTGACGCCACGGCACTCACTCTAGCCTAGGCAACAAAGCAAGACTCTGTCTCAAAAAAAAAAAAAAAAAAAAAAAAAATAACGACGTAGCTACTGTTATTGCCCGTCAATCTGAAAATGAGGAGACTAAAAGACAAGTAGCAAAGGTAGGATGGCCTGTAACTATATTTCGTAGTTAAGCCAAGTAGCACTGCCTCAATGCCCACTGCGTGTACGATGCCCCGCTGGCAGCGGCAAGACTCTCACGCCCACGGTGCTCTCCCAAAGGCCGCCCTTCCGCAAGCGTGTAGCCGCCACTACGGCGATTACACGCTCCCTAGGAGGCCCCCAGCCAACACAGACCCACAACGCTAAAGACACGCACAAAATCGCGCCCTTCGCGTCAATATGGTGGGGCGGGGTCACGTGGGCTTGGGGCGTGGCCAGAGCGCCCTCCAGGGACGCGTCGTAGGTCACGTGGTTCAGAGGGCGGAGACTATGGGGGCGTGGCCGCCACCCTGCCGGATCTGCCTAGGCAGAGGCTTCTCTCGGGCCACGCCCCCTGGGCCCCAGCGTGCTCGCGCGCGATTGCGGGGTGGAGCCTTCTTCGTGACCTTTCACCCCAGCATGGCTGCGCCCGTGGGACCCGTGAAGTTCTGGCGACCGGGTAAGGCCTTTGGCGGAACGCTGGGCAGATGCGGCGGCCTGACTTCGATCTTGGCGCAGCAGCCGGGGCCCTGGGGCCTGCGGACTTGCTGTCAGTCCTGACCTCGGCGAGCTAAGCACTGCAGTCTCTGTGCGGGTGGACTGTGCGTCTCAGGCCCCCACAGAGGTCCTGAGGGATTCGGGGACCCTTCTCTCGCCTCGGCGGAAACTCTGTGTGACCTTGCTCAAATCTCACAGCCTCCTCGGGCCTCGTTTATCTCGTTACTGATACTTGTCCTGCCCACTTTGCAAGATGGGGAATTCTAATGCCCTCACGTCTTGTTACCTCCCTGGGGCTGCACTGGGGCCCGACAGGTGATGCTGCTCAGGGCTTGGGAGCTCAAGCTGTGGAGTCAGACTACCGGGATTCGAATTTTCGTCTCCGTATTATAGTAGTAGGGTAACCTTGGGCAAGTCTCTTCACCTGTAAGGTGGGCAGAATAACAACATCTATCCTGTGGGCACAACGCGTTATCTGACTTAGAGTAAAGTGCTCATTAAAAAAGACAGAGTATTTTCTTTTAGAGTAATTCTTGTCCACCCCGAATATCTACCTGAAAGTGAACATTCTCCTTCATGTTACCTGCCACTCACTTCCTCTCTTGCAGACTAACATGAATCACAATCACAAAATGCTTTGCTTGTTTTGGTATTTTTATTCAATGAGTGTATGCCATACCACGCTAGATGCATTACTTCTTCCCCATCCATCAGTTTCTTGTTAGAAAACCAAGTTTCTTAACAGTTACCAGCTTGTTTTTTTCTCCACCACCTGCACCTCTGCAGGTCTGGATGTGCAAAGTATATTGCAGCAAAAATGATATGACACAGAGAAGGTAATATAAGGAAAGCTTTTAAAGGGTGTTTTAGAGTGGTTCCCTGAAATTCCCACCATGCATATGTGATGTGAGTGATAAACCCTAACAAGAGATGTACTTAATTTTTTAAAAAAAATCTGTAGTTTGTGACTTAGTAACAGTTTTATGATTCTGCATTTTAAGTCATTGGCCTGTTATCCATCCTGAGTTTTATTTGCAGCCCAAACTAAGATTTCATCAAGTAATGAGATATCTTTTATTTATTCAAGCCTTTAGTAACAGGTGAAAATGTTAAGTATACTAAAGGCCTGAATGAATTGTTGAAAATCAGACGTAGAGTACTGTTCTGGCTAAAGAGTGTGGAATTACTCGAAGAGTTCTATTCCAGATGACCAGGGATCTCCTCTCAGGGTGCTCTTTCTCTCTCAGTTCAATAAATGAGGCAGAATAAGGTGGTAAAGATTATGGGCTCTAGAGTCAGACTGTGGTCCCCATCTTGACTGCTACTTACTAAAAATCACAAAGTTGTTACTCCCTTAAACACAGAGCATATACTCTGAAGGAAAAACAAGCATAAGCAGCCAGAGTGGGCTGTGGGATATTTGTAGAGGGAAAGCAGCCCTGATGTTCTGGTTTGGCTGAATGAAATCTTTTGTAAAGAGAAGATATGCTCTTTATTGACTGACAGTAGCTCTTCTTGTAAAAGAGCTCATAATGGAATATGCTGAGATAGACTGGGCTATAGGTTAGAGACATGGGAGTGAGGGGGTAGTAAAGAAGACCCCCCTCCCCCAGCCACGGGTGGATTTTAACCCTGATGTGGAAGGAAATAAATGACCTTGTAGGAGCAGTGTTAAAATGTTCCAGAGAGAATGTGAAGGCTTACAGTGTGGTCTGGAAAGGAGGGCATTCAGGACAAAAACACAGCAGAAGAGGATAAAGTGTTTGCAATAGTTTTCTTGGGTAAAGATTACAAGAAATTAAGATGTAATGAGAGGCCAGGCGTGGTGGCTCACACCTGTAATCCTAGCACTCTGAGAGGCTGAGGTGGGAGGATCACTTGAACTCAGGAGTTTGCAAGAGCGAGACCCCGTCTCTACCAAAAATAGAAAAAATTAGCTGGGTGTGGTGGCATCCACCTGTAGTCCCAGCCACTTAGGAGGCTGAGGCAGGAAGATTGCTTGAGCTCAGCAGTTTGAGCTTGCATTCTACCCAGGGTGATGGAGTGAGACTCTGTCTCAAAAAAAAAAAAAAAAAAAAAAAGATGTAGTGATAATAAAGGAAGAAAGGAAAGGGAACCTGCTTCTTTGAGTACAGGCTTTGTTCCAGGTCCTGTTCTATCTTTTATCTTGTTGAAAGGAAGGTCAACATTTTGGCAAAAGCATTACAGCAGTGCCCCACTTACTGATTTTTGGCAATCTTGAACCTCTGGAACACAACTTTGTTCCTGGAAGTAAATGGAAAAGGGTCAGAGATCTAAAGCAGTGATGCTTAACTTAGCTCTAGGGAGTGCATGGACCCCCAGCATTTTATATTCTGGTATATTATATTCTGGTGCATTTTTGAGGAGAGGCAGTTCATAGCCTTTATCAGATTGTTGAAGGGATCTGGGACCCCTGAAAAAATGCAAAAATAAATCACAGAGCTGAATATTCTTGTCATAAAGCCCCAGTGCTTTCACAGATTCTGAGTTAAGAAGACTGGGGAGATGGTAGTTTTTGGTAATTATCCATGTAGTGCCCCCACTAGGAGGCTGTACAGCACATTATTGAACTTCTAGGGAGGATTTTTATTGATAAGGCAGCATAATCCAGTGTTGAACAGCTCTACCTTTTAGAAATATCTTCCTTATGTTGAGTTGATTCTGAACCTTGTGTCATTTGCTTTTTACTCCTAGTTCTGTCCTAGGACCATACAAACAAATCAGCATGAAAAGTCACGGAAGCTTATCCTAAATTTTGAACCCATTTTTCTCCTGAGACTTTTTCCTTTTCAGGCTAAAAGTCTATGGTACCTTCAACAGGTTTTCATGATGAGATAAGCCTTCCCTGTTCTTCACCATTCTGAGCACCAGTTTGTCATCCTTGTTAGCAAGAAGCTGTGGTGGTTATCTGTATTTAGTCTGCTCAGCAGGGCGGCTTCTGGGAATAGAATTTTCCATCGAACCACTCAGACTCTGTGGTTCCAGTGGGGCTGCCATTCACTGCGTCCCACTCTGCTGTCATGTTTGACTGGATCAGAGTGGACATTGGATCTAAGCTGGAGAAGAAGCCAGTCCCTGACTGTGCAGTATAAAAGAGCCTCCCCTACCCTCATACACAACACACACCTGGGACTCCTAGTCTCGCTTGCAGTTTCTTTATTTCTCTCCATAACATTTATGACCACTTCATGCACTGTTACATTCTACTAAGAGGTTTGAGCCAGTATCTGTATTGCTCACTGCTGTATTTCCAGCATTTAGAGTAGTGTCTGGCACAGAGTGGGTCCTCAGTCCATCTTTGCTGGGTGAGTTAATGAATGATTGGTAGAGGAGGTGTGAGCTTGAGCTCTGGCTCTGCCAGCAGCCTCATTTCCAGCTCCTATAGAGAAGCCAACCTAAGGGAGTGAAAGGAACCTGCAAGAGGTGTTAAGATGAGAGAAGGAGAAAGCCATGGCTGCTTTGAGTCCCCACGTGCTGTCGTCTCTGAGCCTTGTTGCCCTCCTACAGTAACAGGATTCATCCTTTTGCCTCAGCTAGTTCCTACTATGTTTCTTTCACTTCTGTTAAGAATTCAATAAGAATGTGGGCATAGAAACCAGAACTACAGACACTGTAATCTGTAATATACAGTTTTGGATGACCAATTTGGAGCCCAGTGAGACTGCCATCTCGTTTGTTCTTGACACTGCAGTGAAGCTTTTAGGGAAGAGTTTTGTGTTCTGATAGGTACTTTTCTAGATGCTTTCTTAAAGTTAAAGTTGAATATCTTTTAGTAGTTTGAGATTTAAAAAAAAACAGCATTGCTTCTTCGTCTTTGAAAATTTATAACCTTTACACCTCTTTCTGTTCACTGCATCAGAGAATCTGAAAAAACATTTCTGCTGCAGGTACAGAGGGGCCAGGTGTCAGCATCTCTGAAGAGAGACAAAGTATCACTGAAAACTCTGGGACCACCGTTGTTTACAACCCTTATGCTGCCCTTTCAATAGAGCAGCAGAGGCAGAAGCTGCCGGTGTTCAAGGTATGTTGAATAAGCATGTTCAGTCTGGGTGTGAATTGTGTGTCTCTAATAGCTTTGTGCTTGTCGCTGGGGGGATAATGTCATATTGCTCTCAATGATTTTTTTAGAGCACAGTGATTACAGAAAAACCCTTAATCCTAAGGGATTTCTTTTGAAAATATGTGTTTTAATCTTTTAAAATCTTGAAAGTTGTTAGATTATTTAGTTAGATCTTACATATTGGAAAATTGGAAGAATAGGAATGACATTCTTTTTTCCCTTCATTGCTTTCAATTATGGACAATTTCAAACATACAGAAAAGTAGAAAAAATAGCACAGTGAATGTTTTTATGTTTCCAGCTGCAACAAATTACCAGCATGACTAATTTTTGCTTTCTTTTAAAAGACATTCCTTTAAACAAGATTAATTGGGAATATAAAGTTGTTTCAGTTGAAGAGGTCAGTTAGTACTGTCACTTTTGCTGAGACAGTGACAGGATTTTGGTGTCATTACTGCGTGGCAAGGGCGTACATCCAGATACTCAATTTTATTAATGCTCTTGAAATGGATGTATGCATAGCTACAAGAGACCGAAGTATAAACTAGAATTCATTCAGAACATGTTTGATTGTGGTGAACCGTAGTTCTCCTGTACAGATGGACACAGTTGATGGACACACTTTCTCGCCATTGGCAAGTCCACGTGGGAAGCCAAATTAGGAAATGCAGAGCCAAAAGCAGATTAGATAAATTTGAAGGATATTCATTTCATACAGCCTCCTATGAGGGGTGATGAATAACTCCCTGCTGCACAAGATGTGTCTGGAATGACCCGAGTAGGTGTGGTCACCAGTACCTGCATCTCTTTCTCTTTCTCCTGGACAGTGCTGGGCAAAAGGTGCCAAGTTCTTTTTTTTTTTTTTTTTTGAGACAGAGTCTCGCTTTGTTGCCCAGGCTAGAGTGAGTGCCGTGGTGTCAGCCTAGTTCACAGCAACTCCAAACTCCTGGGCTCAAGCAATCCTCCTGCCTCAGCCTCCTGAGTAGCTGGGGCTACAGGCATGTGTCACCATGCCTGGCTAATTTTTTCTATATATATTAGTTGGCCAATTAATTTGTTTTTATTTATAGTAGAGACGGGGTCTCGAGCTTGCTCAGGCTGGTTTCGAACTCCTGACCTCTAGCAATCCTCCTGCCTCGGCCTCCCAGGGAGCTAGGATTATAGGCAGGAGCCACTGTGCCCAGCCAAGGGTGCCAAGTTTTTACATTCAGGGAGTTCCTTTGTCTAGACTCTGCTGATAATTCCTCTTCTATTAATATATTTTCTTGAAGTGGATATGAAACAGCAGTCTTCTTGATTTAGCCAAAGTGCCTTGATTGGAGTTTTATGTGGCTCCAAACATTGTAGTCACTTGAGGGTCTCTGGATTTCTTTCTCAAGTGACTAACCTCATTCATTATGTTAACGGTTTGACTCTCAGGAGATGAGGTGGTAGGTAGGTTCACTGTTGCTTCCTTACCACCGAGGGACGGTTTCAGCCATGATAAAGTGTCTGGACTCAGCTAGACTTCAAAGTTCAAACCTAAGTGTCACCATTTGCATGCTGTGTGACCTCACCTTATCATTCGGATTCCTTATCTATTAGATGGGACTAATAGCAGCTCCTACCTCACAGGATTGTTATAAGGACTGGATGAGGTAATTCGTGTAGAGCACTTAGTAAGATACCTGACATGTAGTAGATGCTCAAGTACAAGAGAAATTATTGTTTACCTGAATATTTAAATTTTGGCCTTTTTTGACTATTCTTTGTTGTCCAGCTTTGCTTATAAGATAGAATAAATGAAATGGCTAATGAAAAAAAAAGGAAAAGAAAACAGGAAGTTGAGAAACATTGATGAAATTAAAATGGTAAGAAGAAGAGTATAAGTTATTGATATAAAGCAAAACAGAGTTTAAGTATGGTTGAGTTAGAAATACATTTCGATATTCTTTTTAAAATTTACTTTCTTCTGGAAACGGCTCATTTTGCAATGTTTGTATATATTTGTTTAGGTCTTTTGAGACAATATATGGCTGTTTACAGTGTATGGTTATTCTTTTTCAGCTTAGGAATCATATTTTATACTTGATAGAAAACTATCAGACAGTGGTGATTGTTGGAGAAACGGGATGTGGGAAAAGCACGCAGATTCCTCAAGTGAGTACATATTTAATCTGTGTCTTTACACTTAGACTTGGTTGGATAGAGTTTGTAATTTGAGAATTGTCTTTACTATCATTTGCATTTTTAAAGTCTCCTCTCTGGAAATATTCACCTCAACTAGATATTTTTTATTAAACTTTTGAGCCTTACAGTTGTTTGATTAGTACTAGAGTAACAGTTTGTCCTTAGCTTATTATAATTCCAAAATAACCGTCCTCTGTAAGGAACAGTGGGGACTCATTCAAAGATATGTAATTTGTAGTTTTTGTCCAAATAATGACAATCGAAGAGGTAGGGCAAAATGTACCATTTTCTTTTCTTCTTTCTCTTTTGAGACAGAGTCTCACTTTGTTCCCCGGGCTAGCGTGACATGGCGTCAGTCTAGCTCACAGCAACCTCAAACTCCTGGGTTCAAGTGATCCTACTGTCTCAACCTCTTGAGTAGCTGGGACTACAGGCATGCACCACCATACCTGGCTAACTTTTTCTATATATACTTTTAGTTGTCCAGCTAATTTCTTCCTATTTTTTTAGTAGAGACAGAATCTCGCTCTTGCTCAGGCTGGTATCCAACTCCTGAGCTCAAACGATACACCCACCCTGGCCTTCCAGAGTGCTAGGATTACAGGCATGATCCACCACGCCCAGCCAAAATGAACCATTAATAGTTGTAAATAAAAATAGGCTTTTATAGAATTATGCAATGCTGTGCAAGAACCCTCTTTTATCAGAAAAATCATATGTGGATAGGAGTGGAAAGAAGGGTGAGGAGAGACCTTGGAAAGTTAATGGCATTTGAAATCAACCTTGAATGATTGATTAGTGGGAGCTGACTGGGAAGGTGTTTCAAGCCAGTGAATATTATGGTTAGAAATACTGGGGTGGAGAAGTGTAGGGTAAGTTCAGACTGTGTCTTAAGAACCTTGACTTGAAGAGTGAAGATTGATAATTAAGTGACCAGGGTTGAGAGACATTGGAGATTTTTCTTTCCTTTTTAATGTTAATTTTTATTAAAGTGTAAAGTACGTGCAAGAAAAGTGCCTATGTTATAATTGCACATCTTGATACATTTTTCACAAGTGAATACACCTGTGTTACCAGCACACAGTTCAAGAAACAGAACAAGCCCAGAATCCCGGAAGCCCTCTCGTGTTTCCTTCTAGTCTCTAACTGCCCTCTCTCTCCATCCCCACAGACATAAGCACAAAGGCAACTCTTATTTTGGCTTCTGACAGCATAGGTTAGTTTTGCCTATTTTTGAACTTTATAAAGGAATAATATAGCTTCTTTTGTTCAATGTTATGTGTGAGAGTTTTCTCTGTTGTTGAGTATAGCTGTGGTTTTGTTCATTCTCATTGCTGTGTAGCAGGGGACAGCAGGTTACAGCTCTTGGCCCAAATCCAGCTCTCTGCCTGTTTCGACAAAGAAAACCTCGCTGGCACACAGCCAGATTTGCTTATTGACATATTGCCCACAGCTGCTTTCATGCTATAACACAGACTTGGGCAGTGCAACAGAGACCCTAAGGCCTTCAGAGCTTAAAAATTTACTATCTGGCTCTTAAACAAAAGTGTTTGCCAATCCTTGCTATGTAGTATTCAACTGTATTGGTAGTCCATGGTTTATTTATCCTTCCTAGTGTTGATTGACATTTGAGTTCTTTCCAGTTTTTAGTTATGAATAGTGTTGCTATGAACATTCTTGTTGCTTGTCTTTGGTGAACACATGTACATATTCCTGCTGGGCTGTACCTAAGAGTAGCATTGCTGGATCCTATGTTCAACTTCAGTAAATAATGTCTATTATCAGAGTGGTTGTATCCTTGTAGGGTTTCTGAGCATGTAAACAGCATCATGAGCTGAGTTTTAGGGAAGTTTTTAAATTCAAATACAAGGTGACTTAGCAACTGCAGGAGGCAGGCCATAGGAGGCTATTGCAGTGGTCTAGGGAAGAGTGGTATAATTGGGTCCTTGATTAAGAGGTGATAGTGGGGTAATCTGGAGAGGATAGGAATGAGAGCAATTTTAGAGTTTGGGTCTATAGAAATTAGAAACTGGTTGGATATTTACGATGACAAAGGTAAAGGGATGTTGCCTTGGAGAATAGTGGTAGTGCTAAATATGATAGAAAAGTAAAGATTTTTTTTTTTGAAATTAATGTGTTTGATTTTTAAATAGACTTATTTTTTTCCTATATCATTGATGGTCTTTAATGACATCATTACTAATATGAAAATTGTATTGGGAGTTTGAAACTTGGCAGAGGTCACATGTAGAGGATATGGACATGGGATTGTCCACGTGTTGATGGTACAACATCTTGATACATGCAGGAGTGAGAGGGAACAGAAAGATATGAGAAGAGAACAAAAGACAAAGCCCTGGGGGCATCAACATTTAGGTGTCAGGAGCAGAAAAGAAATAGACTGGCAGCCAGGGAAATGGTAGAAGAACCACGAGACTGTCCATGGTCAGAGAAAGCAAAAGAGGAGTGAGGTTTCTGGAGAGGTGGGTAGGTGGCAGTGGGTGGGGAACAGGAGCCGTGATTCAGTCCTGGGTTGTTGGTCTTGGAGAGAGCAAGTCCAGTGGTAGGGTTTTACGGTGAGAGATTCCCAGGGGAAGGTGATGAAATCCCTTTGCATTTTTGAACATATTAATGATATATTATTGACTGCCTGGTCCAGACTTGTGGCTATGACAACATCTCTGTGTGATTCTCAGTTCCTTTGGCTGCTCCCCCCTTCTTATTCTGAATAATGAGTTTAGGTTGGGACGCAGACATAGGCATTTTTAAAAAGTCACCCCAGGTGATCTAATGTGCAGTTAGGGAAGGGTAGGCAGAAGGGAATGACCTAGCAGAGAAATGCATTTTGAAATGCAGACAGTGGAGGAAGTGGTGGCCTGCAGGAAAAAGGTATCTGAGTGTGCAGAGAGCATCAAGAGCCCAGCAAGTTACTTGAGTCTTACAGAGAGACACAGGAGAAGGGCCAGTGATTATTATTTGGAGAGTAATATAATAATCATAGTAACAAGTAATTATAATAATAGTAATAAGTAATTATAATATAATAACAGTGATAAGTGCTATATAAAGTGAGCACTTTACATGTGTTGATCTATGATCTGTCACATCTGTCAGATCCTCAAAGACCGTATGAGGTAGGTACTATTATTACAGTTTACAGGTGAGGACACTGCAGAGTAGTCAGGTTAGGAATGTAGAACAGAGGTAAAAGGCCGTGTGATAGTCCATAATTTTAGTTTGTTTTGGAATTCGTTTGTGGTTGTTTAGTTAGCCTAGGATAAACTGTGTCTGGTAACAAAGATCCTGAAAATCTCAGTGGCTTAAAAACACAAAGGTTTATTTCTTGCTCATATTATGTGGTCATCTTGGGTTGGCTTTGAGGCTACTCCGTGTCATCATCGGGACTGAGGCTGATGGTGCAGCTTTCATGTGGGACTTGTTGATCTTGTGGTACATGGCAGAATCTTGAGATGGTGCCTAAAACGTGTGACCCAAAGTGGCCCTTCTGCTCATATAGCATTGACCAAAGCAAGTTACATGGCCAGGCTAGATAGCACAGGGTAACAATGTATAAATCCTCCCACAGGGATGGGTAGCACACATTTGGAACAATGCTAATTATATCACAACAGTCTGGATGTTTACCCCAGTGAGGCATAGCTACCAGGGAACAAGCAGAGCCTGCTGGGGGCTGAGTTTGGGGAAAGATGGTGAGGAGAAAACAGAGTAGGGGCTGAGTTTCCTAGTTGGGTAATACGGCAGCAAATGAAGGAAGGGTTTTCTTTTGTTTGTTTTCAAGTCTTTTGCCCATTTTTAAATTAGATTATTTTTTGCTATTGAGTTGCTTGAGTTCCTTATATAACATATTCTGGTTTTTAGTTTGCATATATTTTCTTCCATTCTGTACATTATCTCTTCACTCTGTTGATTGTTTTCTCTGCTGTGCAGAAGCTTTTTAGTTTGATATGATCCCATTTGTCTATTTTTGCTTTTTGTTGCCTATGCTTTTTTTTTGAGAGACAGAGTCTCACTTTGTTGCCCAGGCTAGAGTGAGTGCTGTAGTGTCAGCCTAGCTCACAGCAACCTCAAACTCCTGGGCTCAAGTGATCCTCCTGCCTCAGCCTCCCGAGTAGCTGGAACTACAGGCATGCACCACCATGCCCAGCTAATTTTATATATATATATATTAGTTGGCCAATTAATTTCTTTTTATTCATAGTAGAAACGGGGTCTCTCTTTTGCTCAGGCTGGTTTTGAACTCCTGACCTTGAGCAATCCACCCACCTCTGCCTCCCAGAGTGCTAGGATTACAGGCATGAGCCGCCGCACCTGGCCTGTTGCCTATGCTTTTGAAGTCTTATCCAGAGAATCCTTGCTCAGATCAATGTTGTGAAGCATTTCCCCTGTTTTTTTCTAGTAGTTTCATAGTTTTGAGCACCTTACATTTATGTCTTTAATTCATTTTGATTTTTGTATAGGGTAAGAGATAGGGATTTAGTTTTATTTTTCTGCATGTGGATATCCAGTTTTCCCAGCACCATTTATTACAGAAACTGTCCTTTTTTCAATGTGCAGTTGGCTGTACATGCATGGATTTATTTCTGGGTTCTCTTTTTTGTTCCACTGGTCTATGTGTCTGTTTTTATGCCAATACCATGCTATTTGGTTACTATACCTTTGTTGTATATTTTGAAAATCAGGTAGTGTGATGCCTCCACACCTTGTCTTTTTTTTTTTTTTTTTTTTTTTTACATAATGCATCAGTATCATTCTTTATTCAGTTCCAAAGGTTCCAGTATGTGTACATAGTTTATTTTACCAATTCTCAGTGGTGGACATTTAGGTTGTTTCCACTTTTGTATTGTCATGATGATGCAGTGAGTCAGTTTGCAGATATATTAGCTTGTACGCATGTAGGTGTATTTATAGAATAAATGTAGTTATGGAATTACTGGCTCAAAGCACATGTGCATTTGAATTTAATTATTTTATGGAATTGTATTTTATTATAAGCACTTTTTTTGAATAGGAAATGTATTTGTTAATACGTGGTATAAAATTTAAAAAGAACAAAGGAATGAATGGTGGAGAGTGAATCTCCTAAGCTTTGCTGTTGACAATGACTAGATCACCGTGATAGATTGTATTAGTGGCCCAAATATTTGCTACCCCTCCTGTGGAGGATTATTCCCTTTTCTCCTGGCCATTCCATTTCCCTTCTCTGGGACAGTCACTGTTTCCAGCTTACTGTGAAGCTAAATTTGAGTTATGGCCTAGGAAGATTGGAAAGGCTGAGAACTGAAGGTTACAGCAAGTATATGAAGCAGGTTTTTCTCAGTAAACTATTTTGCTGGATTTATAGAGTATCTTTCCTTGGAAAAGTACAGCATGCTAAAGCACCAAAGACTTACTAGTTTTAAAATTCCACAAACTGTATGTGGAACCTAGATGATATTTTTTACTCTGTCAAAAAAATGGGCTATAAGAACAAGCTCTTCTTAACTACAGTTTTTATCAGTACTGTTATTGATTATTGGTGGAGTTCTTCCTAATTCTATCTTTTAGCTAGAAAGATCAGATTTTTTAGGTCCTTGAAGAGTGGAGAACTGAGGTGGAATTTAGCCCACGGTTTAGTGATCTTCCTCCATGACACCCCTGTGCTGTTTTTTGTTTTGTTTTTTTTTTGACAGTTCAGCTCTGTTGCCCGGGCTACAGTGCCATGGTGTCAGCCTAGCTTATAGCAACCTCAAACTCTTGGGATCAATCAATCCTCCTGCCTCAGCCTCCCAAGTAGCTGGGACTACAGGTGCTTGCTACAGGCCCAGCTAATTTTTGTTTCTATTTTTAGTTCCTGGCTAATTTTTTCTATTTTTGGTAGAGACGGAGTCTTGCTCTTGTTGAAGCTGGTCTTGAACTCCTGACCTCAAGCAATCCTCCTGCCTCGGCCTCCCAGAGTGCTAGGATTATAGGCATGAGCCACTGTGCCCAGCTCCCTCTCTGCCTCTTGACATGAGCACAACACCTGCTTTTTCAGTATCTTTAAATTTCCACCCCTCTGCAATCATCAGCTTGCAGTAGAAGTCTGACTCACAGTGTATTGAGGTAGTTAGTTTCATGGATAGGTTGTTTATTTTTATGAAAATTATTTTTCTTTCACTTAACACTATTACTGAGACATTAACTATGCATGTTTGAATTTGGATGATAGATTGTGTCCCAGTTATGTGTCATGGCTTTGGTTTACTGAGCTTGAATTCTAGCACTTAGATTTTTATCCATTTCCATGGACAAGTTATGTGACCTCTTTGTTCTCTCATGTATGTATTATTGGTAATGATGTATGTTGCCTTCCTTATAAGATTTGTGAGGATTAAATGGGGCAATGGGGCTGGGTGCAGTGGCTCACGACTATAATCCTAGCACTCTAGGAGGCTGAGGCGGGAGGAGTGCTTCAGGTCAGGAGTTCAAGACCAGCCTGAGCAAGAGTCAGACCGCCATCTCTACCAAAAAATAGGAAATATTAGCCAGCTGTGGTGGCATGTGCCTGTAGTTCCAGCTATTGAGGAGGCTGAGGCAGGAGCAGGAGTTTGAGGTTGCAGTGAGCTGTGATGATGCCACTGCACTCTAGCCCAGGTGACAGAATGAGACCTTGTCTCAGAAATAAATAAATAAAAATAAAATAAATGGGGCAGTGCCTGTAAGGTACTCAGCATAGTTTCTGGAACTTAGTAAGGTACTTGTGAATCTTAGCTATTTTCCTTGTAGTTCTGTTTTTGTATTTGCATTGATGGGGTAGTTGGTGATATTTTATGTGTATGTTTAATACAAGAGCCACTTTATAGTTTTTATAGCGAAAAACATTTTCTAAAACAATTCTTCAGTCATTTTTAAACTTTATTTTTAACTATTTTTAGACTAATAGAAAAGTTGCAAAAAAAAAAATTAGAGAATTCCCTTATACCTTCACCCCACTTCTTCTAGTATAGTAATCAAAAGCAGGACGTTAACATGGGTATAAGACTAGACTACAGATCTTACGTAAATCTCATTGGTTTTCCTGCTAATGTTCATTTTTAGTTCGAGATCCTACTCTACGTTTAGTTATTTCTCCCTTGTCTCCTCCAGTTTGTGAGAGTTACTCAATCTTTCATCATCTTTCAGGATCTTGACATTTTTAAAGATTAATGGGTGTTTATTTTGTAGAATGTCCCTAAATTTGGGTTTATGTCATGTTTTCTTATGATTAGAAGGAGCTTATGCATTTTTGGCAAGAATACCACAGAGATGATATTGTGTCTTTACTGCATCTTATCAAGGGGTTTGTGATGTTGATGTATCTTGCACTGGTGATGTTAACCTTGGTCACATGGTTAAGGTGCCAGGTTTTCCTCCAAAGCTATTGTCTTTCCTTTTCAGTTGATATATATCATGAGGGAAATACTTTCAGTCTGCAAATAATCTGTTTTTCTTCAAACTTTCACCTACTAATTTAGCATCTTGTCTGCAGCAGTGATGGTTTTCTTTTTTCCTCTTTCCCACTCCCTTTATTCAATAGACTCTTCTGTCAAGAAGAACTGTCCTTTCTTCCCTATTTGTTTATTTGTTAGATTGTTTGTGAATGTCAATATGGATTCATAGATACTTATTTTTTACTATGGGTTAAAATTCAATATTATCATTTTTTTGTTGTTGTTCCTCAAATCATTCATCTTTGATCATTAGGAGCTCCTTTGTTTTAGCTTCTGTTTTCTTATAAAAAAAAAAAAAAGCCTCCATCCTTTTTTTGACTACTTCCATACTTTCTAGCACCACAAGCTGTTTCAGGGTCCTCTTTTCCCGGAACAAGCACTGGCTCCTTTTATCGGAAAACAGTGTTTAGGAATCAAGATCTGGATCCCAGCATGCTCATTGCTACTGAGATATCACTGCCATGAGTCTCAGTGAGCAGGCTTGGGAAATATATGTATGAATATTAACCCATACATATGAAAGCATCTATAAATCTGTGTTTGCCTCTCTCTATATTAAACATCAGGTGATTATACTGATACTTCTGATTCCAATCCAATACCACAGGGCTCGTTTTAGCTTTTCCTTATTTATAACTTTTCATCAACAGTGAGAAACTCAGTCCTCATTATCTACAATATATTTGCAAGTTCATTTAATTCTAGTATGCACATAAAATAGTTTCAGAATTGCAAACTCATACCCCTATTTGGGTATTCACTAAGATTTACTAACTAGATTACAGCATTTATGTACAGTTCTTTTTATCTGTAGCCTTAAAGCATGCAGTCAGGATACTGTGTCCCATCATTACTCAGATTAGTTCTTTTCTTCTCCGCTGGCTTTAGTGTGAGTTTGGTTATGTTAGTCATTTGTAATACAGAAAGGCTGATTTGTTAATGTTTTATTTCCTCTTGGTTTCTCTCCACATTCTGGTTGGTTTTATTTGTCTTTTGGATATTTAAAGAGTATGGGAAACATGACTATGATTCTAAGTCAGAGCTACATGAAAAGATCTGTTTGGAGCATTCCACTCCTTCTTCATCTCTGTCACCCTGTTTCCATTTCCCTTTCTTTCTGCCCCTTTCCCACCCATTCCCTGTAGACAACAGTTTTCTTTAGTTTCTGTATTATCCTTCCTTTATTTCTTTTGAACAAATGAGCAGATACATGCAGTAGCTTTTAAAATCTTTTTTCTATTAACGAAATAGTGTATAGTCATTGTAAAACAATTAGACATTTAGAAAAATATGTAACTCTGATAACTACTTTTATTCATATTGGATTTTAAGTGCATATAATTGAATAAATAAATGTATATCAAATAAGTAATAAATCAAATAAATACATTTACTAAAATTAGATATATGTCAATATAATCTAATGGCATATATTCATATATATAGAATCTAACTTTTTATTTAATTTGACTAAAATATATTATATAATTGATATTTACATTGTGCTATCTCTGCATGTACTTTAAGATTGTTTGTTCTGCAGATTTAGCACTATTCTGAGTGGCCCATGTATAATTTTTTGTTCTGTGAGGCATCTGTAATACATGGAAATTTTGTGGAACGGGGGTTCATAATGCTAAATTTGTGCCTTGGTTCTTCTGTTGATCAGCATTGATGTGAACTTAAGTAAACTACCTAACATTTCCAAGCCTCAGATCCTTCATCTGTATAACAGTTTTCAAAATTTTACTTGGACAAGAACTTTGCTATTTCCTTTTTCAGTGATTTTAATACAGTGCTGGGGCACCTTGGGGGAGATTGTTTCTGGAGAAATGGTATCAGATGTATACTTAGATGTGATTTTGTTTGTAGTACCTTGCAGAAGCTGGCTGGACCGCGGAAGGAAGAGTAGTGGGAGTGACCCAGCCTCGGAGAGTGGCTGCTGTTACAGTGAGTTTCTTTTTGTATTGCAAACATTCTGTCTATATCTTCTATTTCCGTGACTTTTTCCATTTCCTAAAAGCTCCAAATAGATAGAAGTTGCTCTTTAAGAATTTAATTATTCAGTTTAAAAAGAACTATGATTTGAATGTTTTTGTAAAACTGATACCTGCACATTGTGAACATTTTAAGTAATAGTGCTGAGGAAGTAAAAACAAATTTAAAAAAATCCAAAATTTCATCATCCAGCAAAAACATCATGAATATTTGTGAACATCATTCCAAGCTTCTCTTAAAGGTAAAGATGAATGGTTGGCTGGCTGGACATAAATAATTTTATTAATAAAAATGGGGTCATAACCATATATTTGTTTTTGTCGAATTTAACACAATAGGAAACTGAAGTGAAGCAAGAGTAGTTACCAAACTTTAGACAAGTGTTTGTTCACCACAAGAGAATTTACTGAAGCTTGAAAAGTAAGAAAAAAGATTACAAAAAACCCCAGGGTGTTACATGTCTTTCAAACTACATGGTATAGTTTCTTGTTATGAAAGAAGAAGAAATTAGCATACATATTCTTCTTTCTACTCTTCCTCCATTTGTAGATATACTACTGTTATTTTCATTTCAAGATTTTAAGATACATGTTTGTAAGCATAATCCCCACAGTTGTTTAACCTTAATTACTGTATAAATGGATTGAATGCTTATCACTAATTATTTTCCATGGTTTGGCCAACCTGAATTACACATTTCATTTTATTTCTTGATTGGCTGAATTTTATCATTCAGTATTTTTTTTTAACATGCTTGAGTATGTTTGATTGTGGTTTTGTTGATTTAAAATTCTTGATTTACACACTCTTTCCCTGGGAACTGTGCAGACTTTGCCTCACTGCCTTTCAGCATTGAGGATCACTGTATGGAAGTCTATGGTTCAGCGGGGCTTCTTCCCCACCTTCTTACCTTACTTTTTCTAGTTGAATACTTATAAGATTGCTTTTTCACCAGGGTATGTCTTGATGCTGATTGTTTTGTCTCAGATTTTTTCTAAATATGGAAAAACACTTAATCTTCAGGTTCAAATCGATCTTTATATTGGGCAGGTTTTCCTCTGTTATATCTTAGCATATATTTCTGTTCTGTTTATTTTATTCTCCTTTCTAAGAGCATCAGTTAAGTGTATGTTTGCTCTCCTTTGTCTGTTTTTAGTATTTATCACCATCTCTGGATCATCTGCTCCTCTCCAGTTTGTGGGGTTTCTTCAAACCTATCCAAAATGTTCATGGTTGTTTTTAGTAAAATTTATTCTATTTTTGTTCCTTTACATCTGTACCCGAGTCTCTCAATCCTGTCTTTGAATGATTTTTTTCTTTTTTTTTTTAATAGAGAAGTGTGTATTTAGAATGAGAAGAGGTATTACAGTACATTTCAAATTTTAAAAGATGATAATGCCACAAACATGAAAAAAATCCAGAAAAAACAACAGTATTTTTATCAATTAACTGCCTAACATTTCTGTGAACCTTATTTCTCTGAAATTTGTGGATGCATTCCTTGATCACCTTGTCACATGACAGTGATTTTCTATTATTTTCCTGTAGTGACAGTAGAGTTACATTTTACTCTTTCCTCTAGTATGGTTAATTCACTTTTTATTATTGACGGTGTAGAGAAGTTCCTTTAGCTTTGTGACTTGTTATTTGTAGCAATGTGTAAATTTGGGGGATTGTTGTGAAATTTGGGAAAAACTTTCCTCTAGCTTCTTTCATATCTAAGCTCTGAGATTTGGAGGACTTCCCCAGGCTGTCTTCTGCCTTGTTTATTTGAGATCTTGTTTCTCCTTCATTCTGCTTTGACTTTGTATCTCTTCCCTTAACCTCTTTTTAGCTTAACTTTTTGATTTCTTTGAAACAGGATTTCTTTGGCTGAATTCTACTTCTGTTTCTTTGGATAATACTTCTAGTTTCTTTTAAATTGTTCTTTTGTTCATGTTCCTTTCCTCTTTTTATTCCTTCTTTCTTGCCCAGCTTTCATGCAATGGGCTTGTGTTAATACTTTTGTGATAATTACTCATCTTTGAATGGGGCCACTGGCCCCTGCAAGATTGTGAGGTTGTGCTAGTTTGGATAATGCATGGCTCCCCAATGCTCTTTTCGTCCTTCGTTGAGTGGGGTATGAGGGTGAGGATCTGGTGGTGCACTCTGTAGTGATATGAGGGGTCTTTATGGTTCAGGATAAAATTCTTCTGGCACTTTGACTTGGAATTTGATACTTGCTGCCTGCCTGCCTGCCTTCTTCTAATCCTCTCCCCTATGATTCTTTGCTATCAAGGTGGGCCACTGTTCTGACATTTCCTATGTCTCCTTGACCTGAACACACTGTTGTTTCTTGTCTTTTTAATACAAGGATTGTGGCCCTGCGTTTTAGGGTGGTGACACTTATATTAAGGTAGCCAGTAGTCTGCACTTGTTGTGAGGAGGCCTGGGCCTCTTTCCTTCTAGATTCAGACCTCACAGTGTTTGGCCGCTGTGCTTTCTGGTGTATTATTTGGGCTTGTGTCTGTCTCCTTTCATTGAAGATGAAGTTTATTGTTGATAATATGTTTAAATTCTTTTGTTGGTTTTAAATTAGCTTTGAGAGAAGGAAGTGGGGGCAAAAGTACTCTTATTTTGCCATCTTTACCTGGACAAGAAATTAATTCTGTTTTTATTTTGTATGGAGGGTTTTTTTTTTACTTTTTAACTTGTCTGTATTTGTTACAAGTTTTAAGTGGATTGTGACTCGGGCACTACATTTCTATTCACAAGCCTCACTTTTCAAAACAGTTTCACAACACATATGGGTAGGGCTTATAATTTTGCTCCTCTAAAGAATACTTTTTCTTTGGAAAACAAACCCTGTGTAGAGTTTCAAGTTGCTTTACTTTAAACATACTTATTTCTAGAGGACTAGTAGTACATGTAGCTGTGTGGAGTTTTAATTATCGTGTAATCCTTTTTCCTGAAGTCCATTTTAGAATGGTGTTGAAGTTAGAAATTATTGATAAACATTTACAAGGTCTGTCTGTGTGTGCCACGCTGTGTGTATGAAAATGGGGTAACAGTTTGGAAACTATGTTGCAATGCTAGAGTTAACCTTTTATGTCACTGAAAGGTGACTCAGTTACCTAAAAATTAGAGCAATTTTTCCTGTTTGTGGTTTGGAATCCCACCTCTTAATCAGTTTGCATTTTAGCTTCAAATTTGTAGCCATGGATAACTTCCATGAAACCACAAGCTTTCTCTTGAAAGAACAGTGTATAAATTAACCATGTAATATTAATAGAGCTGCCAAGTTTGAAATGCTGCATCTCAGAAAGTACTTTGTGTGCAGACTACACTCTGAGAACAATCTCAGAGCCTAAAAACAGGTTGCATAAGCGATTGCTTGATCATTGTGAAGAAGCAGTTAGTCATGAGTATGTTTGTCGGACTCATGGTCTAGGTTTGGCTTCAAGACCAGGCCCTTCTTGACCTGTGATTCAGAACAAGCTCTAATGCCTGTCTTATTTCAGTTTCCTCATTTGTAAATGTGGGGATGTCTTACCTATCTCATGGGCTGTGTGTATATTTAATAAGCTACAATTTGTGAAAGCTTAGAGCACAGTACTTGCCAGGAGTAGGTGCTCAGTGACTGGCTGTCAAAAAGATAATGTTTGTCCAGCCAAATTGATGAGGTTATTAGTGAGGAGCAGAATTTAAACAATAGAGATAAAAATCTATTAAAAAGCCAAATAGATTCTGAGAAACCTCTAGCAACGGGGGGGAAAAAAAGCCAATAGAATATGACCTAGTGTGCTTATAAATGATACAATTTTTAAAAAGTTTGAAAATAAACATATATACTTTATATAGAAAATGTATACAAATATCGAAGGAATAAGAATAAACAAGGCCGGGCATGGTGGCTCACACCTGTAATCCTAGCACTTTGGGTGTCTGAGGCAGGAGGATGGCTTGACACCAGGAGTTTGTCACCAGCCTGAGCAAGACTGAGGCCCTGTCTCTACAAAAAATAGAAAAATTAGCTGGATGTGGTGGTGCCTACCTGTAGTCTCAGCTACTTTGGAGGCCGAGGCAAGAGGATCGCTTGAGCGCAGTAGTTTGAGGTTGCCGTGAGCTATGATGACATCATTGTACTGTAGTCCTAGTCACAGAACAAGATCCTGTCTCATAAAGAGAGGGAAAAAAAAAGAATAAACAGGTTTGGCTTTTACTTTATAGACCCATAAAATGATTATATTTTTATGGAGAGGATTCGTTTATTTATGTTCAGTCTTATAAGCCTATTTTTTCTGTAAGTTCCCAGTATCTTTATGCACACATTCTCTATTTGTACCATTTTCCAAGATTTATAACATAGTGTATAGAGTTGAAATTGAAACAATAACAAAACTGTCCTGGTGAAATGCTGGTTTTTGGGGTTGAGGATGAATTTCTGGTTTCGTAAGATATTTTGAAAGACTGTGTGGTATATACCAGCCAGTGGATGATTGATTCTGTTTTGGCCTTCCAGATCTGTGATTTCAAGTTATTAGGCAGAGCCACTTCTGATCCTCATCTGCTCTTCAGTGTCTTAAACGCTGATAGGAGATAATGCCTGGTTGTAGTTGGTCAGAAGCTGAGTGCAGGGAGCCTCTGCGTTCCCGAGCCTGGAGCTGCTGGGGTGGAATGGCTAGATCAGTAAGCTCTGCCTCAGGATACCTCCTGTGCCAGCCACATTCCAAACTCAGGACTCTGGAAGTGGGTGGGTTAGGGGAGAGGCAGTCGCCTCACCTGGAAAAGAGAGAGACTGAACTCCTTCCTTCCATGAGGGTTGGTGTGCCAGGTCCCTGGGAAACCTCTATTAATATTGTTTCCCTTCGTTTTTTTTTTTTTCCAGTTAGGTAGTTTATGTAGTGAATGTTAAACTCTGTTTTCTTTTAAATTAAACTAAATGATAAGCATTATTATTCTTCCACTTTTATGCTTATTTATTATTTCAAGTATTTTCTTTTCTTTCTTTCTTTTTTTTTTTTTTTTGAGACTGAGTCTGGCTCTGTCATCCTGGGTAGAGTGTAATGGCATGATCTTAGCTCACTGCAACCTCAAACTCCTGGGCTCAAGGGGATGATCCTCCTGCCTCATCCTCATGAATAGCTGGAACTGCAGACATGTGCTACAACACTCAGCTAATTTTTTCTATTTTTGGTAGAGACAGGGTCTTATTCTTGTTCAGGTTGGTCTTAAACTCTTGACCTCTAGCAATCCTCCTGCCTTGGCCTCTCAGAGTGCTAGGATTATAGGCATGAGCCACTACGTCTGGCCTCAAATGTTTTCTATTAATAAGTTAATACCCTTTGATTGGCCCTTTTGGAGGAGTGCAGGGATTCTGTCATTGGATTCTTTTCTCTTTCCTACACTCACATTTAATTTGTCATATATTGGTGGGTGAAATTCTATCTGTGGATAGAATTTATGGTCTTCATAATATATTATTGATGTTGTCTTCTACTTTTACTTTATTATGTTAGCTTGGATCCTTTATTAATCTTCTCATGCACTCATCTGCCCCTTTTTTCCAAGCAAGTCTTTACTTCCCCTTTTAGTGGTTTTGGTAGCTGGGACACTGGTGTGAATTGTTTTAAGTGTCTGGCTCTTGAAGCATTATCCTTTTGTCTCCAAAGAGAAAATAAACTTGGCCCAGTGTTGAATTTGATCATTCCTGTTCTCTTGCTTTCGTGGTCCAGTGTAGTAGGCTTTGTTTTAAGGCATGGAGATGAAAAGTTGTTGCTGGTTGGTGTGCTCTTTCTTGAAGAACAGGGTGAATTTTATTTTTTTTACTTGCCTTTTTGCTTTCGCCACCAAATTTAGAGCTGAACTTGTGGCTGAACTTTAATAACTTTGGCATATCTATGTTTTTAAATTTTCCTTATTGGCCTTGATATTTTATTTATAATTTCTTTAATCTTTATCTGTAACATCTTTAAGTGATTTCTTTTTTATTATGTATGTTCTTATATGTTGCTCCAAGACTATTATAGAATGAACTGCAATACATAAATGTATGAGTTATTAACAAAACTTATATCATGCTTTTTCTCTTATAACCTGCCCCTTCTCGTTTTTTACTATGTTCACAAACTACTGTATTTAAAAAGTAAATGACCTTTAGATTTTCCATAGTGTGTGCTCTGTGCAGTAATTTCTATGTCTCTATTTTCAGCATGATCTTTCTTCCCAAAGGTTGCAGGGAGAGTGGCTGAGGAAAGGGGTGCAGTGCTGGGCCATGAGGTGGGCTACTGCATTCGCTTTGATGACTGCACCGACCTGCTGGCTACAAGAATTAAGGTGAAGTTCTCAAGCTGCTTTTCCGAGTGTAAATACAGAAGATTATTTTGGGGGAATTTAAAATACCTCTCACTGTTATACAAGATACTGGTACCATGACAGAAAGTGTACCAGAAATCATCCTGGTTCTCAGGGGAGTTAGTCTCCTGGGAGATACAGAACTCTTTCAGAGAGTCTATGAATCTTCACCCAGAAAGGAACTTGGAAGAAGGTTTAGCACTTGGTTCTACAGATGAAGAGGTTGAAAGCCTGGGAGGTTGAATGACTTGCCTAATGTTATATGCCCATTGGTGATCAAATGATGACTCAAAGCTGTCTTTTCTTACGTGTGTTTTATTGTTTTTGCACTAACTCAGATAGCTATCTCACTATAGAAACAAGCCTGTAAAAGACTTACGAACAGGAAAATAGTAGTATATGTTGATAAAGCATAGAACTCCTAAATATCGTTTTCATTACTTAGAACTTTCCATTTTTATGTGATAAAAGATTTTATAGATGTGTTTTTGACCTAGTTGCTAATATTAAAATATTAGTATTAACCCTAATCAGTGTATAATCAACTCAACAGGGTGTCTACCACATACCATTATGCCAGAATCAAAGTCTAATCATATAGTGCAATAAAACAGTAAATGAAAATGCTTTGATGAAATGAAAATTGGTTATTAGAATCTCATTTACTTCTCAATTTGCAACGGGAAAATTAAAAATAATCAGATGAGCTAAGTGATGATTTATGTAATGAATCAATGTATGATTGATTGATAATGAATCATTACATAAATCAGTGTAATGATTTATGAAAATATGGACCCTGTTTTCCAAATTTCTGTATTTTGTTACCTTTGACATTAATTTTACAAGGTAAAGGGAATATTCTTCTGTACCATCTAATATATATGAACTAGATAATTTTCAGTAGATTATATAACTTTGTGGTTCTTTTTGAGTCTTTCATAAAAGGTTTATATATTCCATTTGGTTATAATTTTTTTTTTTTGGCATGGAGTCTCACTTTGTTGCCTGGGCTAGAGTGCTGTGGTATCAGCCCAGTTCACAGCAACCTCAAACTCCTCGGCTCAGGCGATCCTTCTGCCTCAGCCTCCTGAGTAGCTGGGACTACAGGCATGCGCCACCATGCCTGGCTAATTTTTTCTCTATATATTTTTAGTTGTCCTGCTAATTTCTTTCTATTTTTAGTAGAAATGGTGTCTCACTCTTGCTCAGGCTGGTCTCGAACTCCTAAGCTCAAAGGATCCACCTGCCTCGGTCTCCCGAAGTGCTAGTATTACAGACGTGAGCCACTGCGCCCAGCCTTATTTGGTTATAATTTTAAGGCACTTAGTTCTTGACCGGTGCTTTGTCATTGGTGGCAAGTTCTCACTTTTACTCCTATGTGTACTCCACTGTATGTGGCAGTTAGTACCAAGTCCAAGAAAAACATGGAAATCTATTCCATTCTTAAAAACAAAAAATTAAAAACACTTAAGATACAGCACGCAAGGGAGATGTTTAGCCTTGTTAACATACTATATTTGGGCCAGGCGTGGTGGCTCATGCCTGTAATCCTAGCACTCTGGAAGGCCGAGGCAGGCGGATCGCTCAAGGTCAGGAGTTTGAAACTAGTTTGAGCAAGAGCGAGTTTGACCCATCTCTCCTAAAAAAAAATAGAAAGAAATTAATTGGCCAACTAAAAATATAAAAAAATTAGCCGGGCATGGTGGCGTGCACCTGTAGTCCCAGCTACTAGGGAGGCAGAGGCAGTAGGATCATTTTAGCCCGGGACTTTGAGGTTGCTGTGAGCTAGGTTGATGCCACGGCACTCTAGCCCAGGCAACAGAGTGAGACTCTGACTTAAAAAAATAAACAAAAAACCAAAACATATTGTATTTGTTTGTAGGTGTAACAACACCCAAAACCAAATTCAGTATGTTCTTTGAAGAACAGTTATCTAAGGCTCATGATATGCCTTTGGGTAGACACAGGTTTGTCTTCATTGCCTGTTTTACAGTATCGGTGGTGCAGGCCCAGAGGAAATGGGGCTTAGCTGATGTTCATGTAATAAACGCAGGTGAAATTCTGCCAAAAGATTTGTAACCCTACCTGAGGCTCCTGTGTTTGAAGTCTTTTGTAAATAATTCCATTGCTTGATAATGGGGCATTTTCTCATAGTCCTTTGTGGGAATTGACTTATACACATGCTGGTGAAGAGGTTGTACTTGAACAATACAAAGTTGTATTTGAACTTAAAAAATTTATTAATATACAATATAAATAATTTCTAAAACTTTGTGTTTTTATTTTTTAGTTTCTTACTGATGGAATGCTGGTCAGGGAAATGATGGTTGATCCATTGTTAACAAAATATAGGTAAATGTGTTTTTTTTTGCTATGATAACTTTCCTAAAGTTTCCACAGTCCACAGATTGAGAAGCAGTTGTGTTAGTTGCTGGGATTCATGTCTGTTCGGCTGCTCCAAAGTGTTTTTCTTGACCTTGGCTTTTGGGACCCTTGATGTTTGTCTCTGAATTTAGGTAGGATAGTCTCTTACAGACAGTCAAAAATGTACACATTAAAATCCCAGTCATTATTTAAAGTCTGTTGACTTGTCCTTTTTGTCTTGCCCATCACATTCCAGGATTGAAGGTGACTGTGGAGAACTAACTGGCCAGTGTTTTGTTGAATATAATATGCGGAGTCCAAATAATTATTTATCACTTTCTCCCTCCTCGTGTGTCTTTGTCCATCACTGTAGCATTAAAGCCGTCCCACCCAGACTCTGGTATTCTGGGAGAGGATGTCACATTTGACTTTCTAATACACATACATCACAGCTGTGATCACCTGCCTTTTTGACTGTCTCTAAAGCTTAACAGTCTTCTGGTGGTTGAGCCTTGTTCTGATTTTTATGTGATAGGTTATGTTGTCATTTAAAATCAGGTACTAAATCCTATTGGAATTCAATGTGGATGGTAAAACTCTTTAAAGATAGCAATAATATACCATTTTTTAAATTAAGGTATATTAATGTCACTGTTTTATTAGCTTAAGAATTACCTGATTGTCAAAGAGGAGTGATTTGGGTTTACTTTTGATACAAGGTGGTTGCATGAGGTCTAAATACCCAGAAGTCCCTTTGATGGTCTAGATGATGTTACGTGGGGTTGTTTGTTTAGGTGCTCACGGAGAGCTTTCCTCTGATTCTTAGCGCCATCATGCTGGACGAAGCTCATGAGAGGACCTTGTACACTGACATAGCCATTGGCTTGCTAAAAAAGGTATGTCTTCACTGCCAACTTTTCGTGTGTGTGTTTTTGTTTTGTTGCCTAATTAAGAAAGTAATTGTAGCAATTTGGAAAATCTAACAAAATACCAAGGAAAAAATTAAAATCATCAATAATCCTACCCATTCAGAAAAAATCACTGGTAGAATGTTTGTATGTTTTGTTTTCTTTTCTGTGTTATGTGTCTGTGTATATATGTGCATCCGTTTTGACATAATAGGGATTGTATTATATGTGTGAATTTGTATACTGCATATTTTGCTTAACATTATATCAAGATCATTTCCCTGTGTCATTAAATGTTTTTGAAGACTTTTTTTTTTTTTTTTTTTGAGACAGAGTCTCACTTTGTTGCCCTGGCTAGAGTAAGTGCCGTGGTGTCAGCCTAGCTCACAGCAACCTCAAACTCCTGGGCTCAAGCAATCCTTCTGCCTCAGCCTCCCGAGTAGCTGGGACTACAGGCATGCGCCACCATGCCCGGCTAATTTTTTTCTATATATATTAGTTGGCCAATTAATTTCTTTCTATTTATAGTAGAGACAGGGTCTCACTCTTGCTCAGGCTGGTTTTGAACTCCTGACCTCGAGCAATCCACCCGCCTTGGCCTCCCAGAGTGCTAGGATTACAGGCATGAGCCACCGTGCCCAGCCTAAAGACATTATTTTTAATGGGTATATAATCACATATCTACCATAAAAGTATTTAACTCTTCCTCTACTGTTAGCCATTTATATGGCTTCCAGATTTTAAATATTTTAAATACTATTGCAGTGAGCACCTCTGTAATTAAATCTGTTCCATTTTGGTTTTCTCTCTTTTTTTTTTAACTTTTTTTTTTAAATTTCAGCATATTATGGGGATACAAATTTTAAGGTTTTGAATAATGCCCTTGTCCCCCCTCCCCCCACAAGTCTGAGCTTCAATTTAACTTTTTATTATAAAGGTTTCAAACATACCTCAGACTAGAGGGAAAGGTATAATGACCCCCAAGTACCCATCATGTGGTTTCATCAATTACAACTCATGGCCAATCTTCTCCACCTTAAAGGCCCCCCTTACTGTATCTTCTTGTTGTTTGTTTTGACAAATTCCCAATCACAAAACTCTAGAAAGAAGTGGTAGAACACGGGGATAAAGAGCACGGGCTCTGGATTAGACTGCCTGGGTTCAAATTCCGAATGCTGAGTTTATGCATCTCTAAAATGAGGTTAATAGTAGTTTCTGTATCTGTAGCTATGTCTATTTAGATTTAAGTTGAATAAAATTTTAAAATTCAGTTTCTCAGTCACACTTCCTGTATTTCAAGGGCTCTGTAGCCACATGTGGCTAGTGGCTTTTGCATTTCACAGTGCAGATAAGGAGCCTCTTCATCACTGAAAAGCATTCTACTGGGCAGAGCTGCTCTGTATCATTTGTTCTAAGGCTTAAATAAGATAATGTAAAATCTTAGGATGGTGCCAGGCATAGGATCACAACTAGACTATGAGGTGCAAAATAGAAAAAGATGTCCCGTCTATCTGTAGCTAGGTGAGGGGGGAGGGGTGGGCTGGATTTCAGATGCCCCTAGCATCTTCAGAGGGGCATCTCTGTGCAGAGTGTTCACTCTATAGCTGTATGCAAGGACTCTGGAATAGCACATAACTCAGTCTTGTTAGCTGTCACTGTTATTATTGTCATTATTATTTTATTCCTTGGCCAAATATTTAGAACTTTTTGTTACTTAGGAGGAAATATCCCACCAAGTTATTACCTTTTCGAGGAACAACATAATAAGAGGGCTTATGTCACCGAATATTTGCCAACACTGAGTATTAGCTTTAAAAAAAATAAATCCTTGCCAATGTGATAGAGTAAAAAAAAACTTGTTATATATTTTTGCTATAGCTTAATTTGATCATTTCTCCTATGCTTGTTGATTATCTGTTTCTTTGAGTAACTGTTAATATCTTTTGTCCATATTTCTGTCTTGGTGCTATCATTCATTGTTTGGTTTTGATATACATTTTTGTATTTTAATTGTATATACACAGATTCAAACTATCCCAAAACCCAACTATCAGAAAAAAATGGTTTTATTCTCTGTAAATTCAAATTTGGATTTTAAAGCTCCTTTATACTTTCTATGATTTTTTTTTTCTTGTTACTGGACCTTCAGATCTATGACTTTTTTTAAAAAGTTTTTTATTTTGGAAAATTCCATGCATTTACAAAATTAGAAAGATTAATATAATGAACTCCTTTTCAACTGTGATTTTAACAGTTACTAATTTGTGGTTAGTCTTGTTTCATTTATAAGTTCCCCCCCTCACCAGCAAAAAAAAAAAATACACTTGCTGGATTGTTTTGAAGTAAATTCAGATATCAAATTATTTTATCCATAAGTATTGCACTGTTATCATTGTTCCTAATGCCTTCTTTTTTTAGATTCAGAAAAAGCGTGGAGATCTTCGATTGATTGTGGCTTCGGCTACTCTGGATGCAGAGGTGAGAGCAGCCGCCCACTCCCCTGCCCCTGCAACTCCCACAAACACTGGAATTGTTGGACATACCTTTGCAAAGTTACCTGTAGCAAGAGCTTATCTTTGGCAGGATGGCCTACCTTCCTTTTGGGACCATCTGATGTCCTAGATTTCATATAATGAGAGGCTACTCCATTTCAGCTTGTGGGTGGAAATTAGTCTGTAATTAATTGAGTTCATAATTACCTACTTGTCTTATTTCTCAACATATCAACTATCTCCATACATGAGTTTCTTTTCTTTTGTTTTTTTTAGTATGAGGCTATGTTTCTTGAATTTATTTATGATTATAGCATATATATTTAGATTTTTCTGTATAATTGAAATTTCCCCTGTATATAGGTAATAATTTCCATGTTAAAATTTTTTATGGCTAAATTCACATTATTTTTCTCTCTTGATGACTAATATCTTAGTTCAAGTAGCAGTTCACCTCAATAAATATTTTTGGCCACTTGCTATATATGTATGCTAAGCACCATGCTAGCTACAGGTGATTTGTACACTCCCTGACTCATTGTGGGAGGTGGACACCTACATAGATGTTTACAGTTCAGTGTGTTCAGGGTACTGAGGTTGGCCATCCTTAACTCCAGCCAGCTGAGGGTGCTCAGAACCTTTCTTAGAGGAGATGACATCCTAGCTGGGCTTGAAAGATGCATAGCAGTTTTCTAGATGTGCAGAAGTGGAGATGGACCTTAGGCATGTACAGAACCACAGGGGCATGAAATCATCTGTTCTAGGAGCTTCAAGTCTTACCTTCCCTGCCAGGCTCATGTGGGTGATCTGTCCCCAAGCTACTTCTCTGACTTCATCTCCTTCCACTTTCTCCAGTGCTCCCTATGCTTCAGCCCCGCTGGTCCCCTTGCTGTTCCTCAAAATAACCCAAGCATGCTTTTGCTCTGGGGGGACCTTTTTTCTAGACCATTCTTCCCCTAGGCATTCTCTTGGCTCTCCCTTCATGTCAGGTTTGATCATTTGTCATCTCCTTTGAGACCATTCCTAATGACCCTATCTAAAACACCCCTATTGCTCTCTGTCCTGCTACTCTGATCATTTTGCTTCTGTTTAGCACTCATCACTACCTGACATTATATGCATATTTAAGTGTTTATTGTGTGTCTCCCATCTCTAAATTGAAAGCTCCATGAAGATTGGACTTTGACTGTCTTGCTCATTATTTTATCCCTTCCACCTAAAGCAGTGTCTGGCACAGAGCAGGTGCTTGGGCCGAATGAATTTTGATTGAATGAGAAGCAGTGGGAGATTAAGATGGAGGGGTTGGCAGGGATCAGATGATGGAAGGCCTTATAGGCTAAGTGAAGGAGGGTAGACTCCATCTTGTGTCTGGTTGGGAGCCTTGGGAAGATGTGAGATAGAGTAATGGTGCGATCATATTTGGGTTCTAGAAAGATTATTCTGGGTGCTGTGTTGAAGAGACCAGAGGAGGTGTGGAGATGCCAGTAAGGAGGCCAATCCTGTAATCTGGGTGAGGTGTGAAAAGGGCTTGGCCCCTGGCTCCTGTCTCTTGGTTTCAGGGGTACAGAACAACTTGGAGAGAGAACAAGTTCTGCATGGCTAAGACAGATGTCTGTGTGTACCCAGACTGGTTTCTCAGATCTTTTCATTGGCTGTAGGAGTCTGTTGTCTTAGGTCTGCTGACGATAACTTTTGGGTTAAATTTTCTTTGTTGCCATCTTTAATTAATTCTTATTTCCTTCACCTTTGACATCTGCTGGAATGCTGTTTTTTTTTTTTTTTTTTTTTTTTTGGAGACAGAGTCTCACTTTGTTGCCCCAGGCTAGAGTGAGTGCCGTGGTGTCAGCCTGGCTCACAGCAACCTCAATCTCCTGGGCTCAGCGATCCTACTGCCTCAGCCTCCCGAGTGGCTGGGACTACAGGCATGTGCCACCATGCCCGGCTAATTTTTTTTGTATATATATTTTTAGTTGGTCAATTAATTTCTTTCTATTTTTGGTAGAGACGGGGTCTCGCTCAGGCTGGTTTCGAACTCCTGACCTTGAGCAATCCGCCCGCCTCGGCCTCCCAAAGTGCTAGGATTACAGGCGTGAGCCACCGCGCCCGCTGGAATGCTGTTTTGAGGACTAAACCTGACCTCACCTCCAGTTACCTCCTCCATTGCCAAGTTGCACAGCGCCATCTCTATTTTCTTACCTTTTCCATCTCCCTCTCTCTCTTAAAAATTGTCAATTAAATTTAAAAAGTATTCTAAAGGGTTTTTGTTGTGTTGAAAACTGTAATGTCCAAGTCTTTTCTTAGATTCATTATTAATGCATACTTATTAATTGCTCACAATTGCCTGTCATTGTTTTTTGGTGTGGCATAGAGATTAAAAAATAGCATGTTTCATTTCTGCCTACAGCAGTTATAGTTGATAGAGATGACTTTCTAGAAGTAATTTTTTTTTTGAGACAGGGTCTTGCTCTGTCACCTGCACTTGCATCATTATAGCTCACTGCAACCTCAAACTCCTGGGCTCAAGCGATCCTCCTGCCTCAGCCTATGTAGTAGCTGGGACTACTGGCACGTACCACCATACCCAGCTAATTTTTCTATTTTTTGTAGAGATGAGGTCTTGCTCTTGCTCAGGCTGGTTTTGAACTACTGGACTCAACCATTCCTCCCATGTGAGCCTCCCAGAGTGCTAGGATTACAGTCGTGAGCCACTGCTCCCGATCTGGAAGTAAATTTTTAAGTGGGTAGAAAGTAGGAAATTTGTCATACCTTGCTGGGATGCAGAGCATGCTGGGACTTAAGCAACATTCAGTGGGGCCCCTGGGGAGCTGGGGCCATTTCTCCCCTCATCCTGTCCTGTTGTTCATTCTGTGCCTTCCCTGCGAGGCGAGTGGTGAGATCTGTGTCTGGGGCTTGTACATACCCCAAGAGAGGATCTTTGCTGTTATTTCCTTCCCCACTCTGTCTGGGTCTTATCACAGGCTGCTGTTCTGTTGGTCAAGTGCCATTGAATTTGATGTGGTCACTTGCTCAGCAGAAACTGCCAATAGCTACTTCTCCCAAGAGGGAGATGTGGGAGTGTTGTGGACGTGTACAATTGATGCCTCCCCCATACAGACTGTTGCGCTTACTCCTGTAGGGCATGTGAAGATGGAGAAGACACTGTCCCTGCCATCAAGTGGCCTAAAACCAGTAACAGTGGGGCCTACTGTTCACAGAAGTAAAAGTTTCCTTTATAAACTGATAACTATATGAGCACATCTGTGCTTTCCACTTAGAGCTACACATCAGCCTGATTTAACTTGTATCAAACTTGAATCACACCTTTCTTTCCATGAATTACTATGAACCCTTTTTCTGAGAGAAATGAAGAATTGATTTTTATTTTTTACTTTTTTTTTTTTTTTAGAAATTTCGGGATTTCTTTAATCAAAATGAAACCAGTGACCCAACCAGGGATACGTGTGTGATCCTTACAGTGGAAGGGCGAACATTCCCGGTGGATATATTTTATCTGCAAAGGTTTGATGATGCTTGAATTCTTAATGGTGGTGATTCGAAAACTCTGCCTGTAATATGGGTTGACAGGGAACTGCATCTGCTCGCAACTCTCTAAGGCGCTGAGGAGGAGCATGTTTTGTGTCTCCTGTCATTGATCTAGAATGTTCAGAAACCCTGCTCAGCATCACTGCTGAATTTAGTTTTAACTCTTGACACTGATGTGCACGTTTCCCTCAATCTGTGGCCAGTAGCTCAGCTGGAGAGAGCGAAATAGTGAAAGGTTGTAGGTGAGGAGCTTGGTAGGTCTCAGAACTGGAATTTACAAGGGGGGCCTGTCAGTGGGAGCAGTGCTGGTGATTTGATGATTTGGTTCTCAGCTCTACATCCTTGATGAGAAGGCCTGGTTGGGCTTTATTGGGAGGAGCCCCCATGGACAGGGGAAGAGGCCCCATGGGCAGGAAAGGAGCCATCCTAATTCCTGTACACAGTCACCGCACAAGCAAAGACCAGGAGTCTGGTCCAATGGCTGATAAATCAGAGAGTTGTGGATTGACTTCTGAGTTGTTCTGGCTAGAGAGCACACCCACCAGCTCCGTCCACCGACTCATACCTGCTGCCAGTGATTGGGAGGGAAAACAGGCCGGAAGAGTGTGGGATTCAGCACCAGGACCACAGTCCCTGATTTTTCAGGGGCCCTGTGTCTTTGCATGTTAAAGATAGCACATCTACTTGCATGGGTTTATCATTTTTATTTCTTTGTACATAAAGCTGAGAATCATAGTTTATATATAATTATGGATTATTCCTGAATGCTGCATTTTAACAAAGAAAAAAAAGTAAATATTTGTTTTATTTATCCATGTACTAATTACCTGCTGAGCAGGCCCAAACTAGCTTTCTGGATGCTTTGGTGCCAGATTATTAGGGTAATTGATCTGTAATTAATGAGAATATTCTACTGATGAATTCATCCCATGTCTTTTCAGTCCTGTTCCAGATTACATCAAATCGACTGTGGAAACGGTGGTGAAAATTCACCAGACAGAGGGCGATGGAGACATACTAGCATTTCTTACTGGCCAGGTAATTCCACTGGACCTCTCTGTGATGGGGCATGTTAAAGCAGCACCAAAAATAACACAGGCCCTGCTAATTTACTCAGTCATTTATTTCACATTTTATTGTATTTTGTGGTTACTTAATTGCGTAAACACTTGTTTGGCTTGATGTCATTCGTCTACCAACTGGGTTGTTAGGGAGTCCTTATCTTCTGCCTGTTCTATCTGCAAAGGATTAAATGTATTTCAACTTTATTAGCTGATTCCAAAATAAATTAGGTAGTTGTGTCAGTGGGCTGTATTGTTTGCCAGAATGGAATATTGCATCAGGTACATTTTGCTGCATGCATGTTGCTGCTGCATGCACACCTCTTTTCCCAGTGACACCTTTACAGCTCATCCTAGAGGTGACAAGTGGCCACGTAACAGGAAAAACAACTGAGCAAGCCCAACTGTGCGCTCAAGGTGGTAGCGCTGTTCATAGCTACCTTCCAGCTGTAATCTTTTCTTTCCACTGCCAAACATTTCTACTGTGCTGTAATCTTTTCTGGGGAAAGCATGTAACAATTTTATCTGCTACAACTTGTCCATGTGCATGAAATGCTTGTTTGACACACACATGTAAGTTGAGTAAAATAGTCATTGTTTTTGTTTATTGGGAACTCTACTATTCCTTGCAGATAGTATAGATTTTTAGTAATTAATATTAGTTACAAAGTTTTACCCCACTTTGCATCATTGTTCAGTAGCATTTGATTAAATACCATCCCAGAGTGGAACATGATAACATTGAAATTCTTGAATCTGACCAAAATGAAAATCCTGATCCCAACTTTCATTTTCTTTCAGTATGATGAAATGATAGTCAAATTAATCTGTTTCTTTGGTTCCTGGTTCACTGTCTTTAGGAAGAGGTAGAAACTGTTGTATCTATGCTGATCGAGCAGGCTCGAGCATTAGCTCGCACTGGGATGAAGAGACACCTCCGAGTCCTCCCCATGTATGCGGGACTGCCTTCCTTTGAGCAAATGAAAGTGTTTGAAAGGGTGTCACGCAGTGTCAGAAAGGTGAGACTCCTGAGGACCATGAGTATTTGCAACCATTTGTAATCACATCAGTGCCCCTTTGGTATCCTTCCCATGTGTTGGAAAGATTTTTGTTTTTAATTGACGTGAAACTTGCTAAACAGGAATGTTTCTTTCAGAGTTTTAGGTTCATGTTTCTGTGTAGTAGATCTAAAAGCATATGATAAATAATGTGTGGTAAAGATTTCTAAACCCGCCCCACAGAAGGGTTACTCTGACAGTAATTATCAGAGCAGGTGACTTCTCTTTGTTTCTCTTCTGCCTACCCAATATTTCCCATGACACAATATTGCCGTGGCTCACCGGACTGTTTTGGTGGATTGTGGTCAGTCAGGAACAATAGATAAGTTACTAGGAATGGTCTAAATCATTTAAGTATCAGTTTGCCTATAGAGCCAAGTTTAAATCAATTAATTCAAGGTGTGGCGTGGAAATCTTTAGCCTTGAACTTGGGGTAGGGAAGGGTGTGGTGGAAAGCGTCAGTTTGAAGGAGCCAGCAGGCAGCCAGTCCTCTTACTGCTCATTGTACCCCTGGGCCTGACTCTGCTGTTCCTTCCATTACATGAGGACTGCATAGAACCAGCCTGATGTCAGCTTATATTGTAGCTGTTTATCAACAGGTGGCAGAGAATAAAGTAGATGAGGGATGGTCTGCGGGTCCACTTCTAGTTTCAGACCACTTGAAAGAAGGTGCTCAGCCTCTTGGCCATTGGGATGGAGCAGCTCGAGTCTGCCCAGTAAAAACACTAATTGCAGCCAACCAGTCAGGAGTCCTGAATTCCACCCTGGAGTTGGCTGTGTGCCCTGGCATGAGTTATTTAATTTCTAGTCTCAGTTTTTGTAGTTGTTGAATGTAAATAATAACTTTTAGATAATTTTATAGCATAAAATCTTAACTCTCTACTACATAAAAATACTAGGAAGATTTTTATAAAATGATCGTTTATAAAATGACTTTTATGAGATGATTTATAAAATGTAAAGTGCCTGAGAAAATTTCTAAGTGCCATAAATACATGTCCTTTGTTGCTTAAAACCCTTGGGGGCAGTTCCCAGTACACTTGGAATAAAATGCAAACATCTCACAGTGGCCCAGAGACCACACATGATCTGGTCTCTGCCTCCCTCCCCAACCTCATCTGGTACTTACTCTGTACTCTAGCTGCTCTGCTGTCCTTCCTTTGAATTGTTTTTTCTGCTTAGATCTCTGTAGGGTTTGCTGCTTCCTGTTATTCAGGTCTCCATTCAAAGTCGTCTTTCAGAGAGGCTTTCCCTGGCCAACCAAATGTACTGTTACTATGCCCTTTTATTACAATATTATAATATATATTATATATATTGTATGCTGCATCATATTACCTGGTCGAATTTTCTTTATAATATTTGTCACTGTCTGAAATTAAATTCTTGTTTATGTTTAGCACATTGCCACCCCAAACATGCCAGAGTAAATTCTGGGAGAGCTGGGACCTTATCTGTCTTGTCTATCATATATCTCCAGCACCTTGAGCAGTGGGTGGCAAAGCTCACACCTTCTGAAAATAGTTAGAATATGAATGAATAAATGAAGATGGTGATTACTTTGGTTATGCAAAAGAGAAAAACTAACATTGTTGAATATTTACTGTGTGCCAAGTAGTAGACTCTGATCAATTTATGTATATGTCTTATTTAATCCCTTCAGCAACCCTGGGGGAGGTGGTAAATACTATTATGTAGGTGAGGAAAATGATGCTCAGGAGGTTGAGTAACTTGTGCAGGGAGACCTCACATGATTAGGGAGACTCCAAACCCAGGTTACCCTGGCTCTGAAACTCATCCTCTTTCTAATATACCAGACTGCCTCTCACAGATTGTACAATGTTGCAAATATTGTTAGATCTTTTAGCATTTTTAAGAGTTTATTAAAAGTAAATGAATAGAATGACTTCTTTCTCTTCTTTCCACGGAAACTTAGGTGATAGTGGCCACCAATGTGGCAGAAACCTCCATTACAATCAGCGGTGTCGTGTATGTGATCGACTGTGGCTTTGTGAAACTCCGAGCCTACAATCCCAGGACGGCTATCGAATGCTTGGTGGTGGTGCCAGTGTCCCAGGCTTCAGCCAACCAACGAGCAGGACGTGGTGGTCGTAGCCGCTCGGGAAAATGCTATCGCCTTTATACAGGTTAGCGTGGCTTTCCTTAAGGGTTTTGACATTCTTATAGTCAGCTTGGGTGTTGGAGAATACAGCAAATATTTACCCCAATGGCAGAACGTGACATAAAATCCTGACCTCCTCACAGGGCCCTGTGTAATCGGACCCCACTGCCTTCCTCTCTCCAAACACGGCATTTCTTCACTACTGCTCCCTGTCGGCTAGAGCTGGCCATGGGTCACCACCTATTTGCCATCCCTGTTCCAACCTAAATAATGTCTGGGCGCAGGCCTCTTTGTAACCACGTGCCCCTGGAGTATGGGCTCTGTCTCAGGTCCTGTCTTTCTTACCTTTCTCCTGGCTTAGTGGGTATTTTTCTGTTCTGAGAGCTCTGAATCCCGTGGGGCCTCACATTGGGTTCTACTTTTACCTCTGATTCCGAACATCTTTGCTGGGCTAACGTGGAGAGTCTGTCCTGACGGTCTTTCATAGAAAACAAACAGCTGGTAAACTCCTCTGCGCCATGCACCATACTGGGCTCTGGGGGCAGAATGAAATTCTGATACACACTCTCCGAGCCCTTAGGAACTTTCTTTGCAGCTTGAAGACAGCCTTCCCTACAGGTGATGATGTGCCCAGAGCTGCTGTTTCCTCTGCACTTCTCTTTTGTGGGGAGTGATACCGAGGTTTTCCCCAGTTGTCCAGATTCAATTTCTAAGTCATTGCTGGGGAATCCTCCTCTCTCCAGTATCCATCTGCACTCACTCACCAGGTCCAGGGTAGTTTCCTTTTGTTTTGTTTTGTTTCTGTTGCTATAGCTACCTCTGAAAAAGGTTCAGGGGTTTTAGCTCTGCCTTTTATCTCTTATTTTCCCTTCTGATTACTATTGTCCTTATTCAGTCTTTGACGTTTTTCTTTCTTTAACACATGTTTACAGAGCACCTGCTTTGTGCTGGGTGTAGTGCTAGAGCTTGGAAATTTGGGGCTAGGTAAACCATGGTCTGTGGCCACGTGGCTGACACTGGTAACAGAGGCAAACCCACAAATAGATCATCATACTGTGGTGTGGTAGGGCTGCCATAAAGAATAGGGAGACTTGGAAGCAGAGAACAGGCCCAGTGTTCCCCTTCAGGGGAGCTCGGGAGCATTTCATGTCCAAGGAGGTGTTTGAGCCTGACTTTATTGGCAGCTAAGTAGTTATCCAGGTGAAGGGATGGCAGGGGAGATCAATTTCAGCACTCTAGGCAGAGGGCTGGAGTGTGCATGTACTTGGAGGGAAGGAAGGGGGTGTGGAGCATTCATGGCAGGGAGGGAATAGGCAGAACTCAAGGCCAGAGAAGTAAGGGCAACCACTGAAGATGCTAAGAAGGAAGGGCTAGGGTGGGAAAAGGAGAGCCAGGACTAAGACATTCTGAAATGCAGAGGAAGAGAAAGTTTCCAGGTGCTTTTCTTTTTAAAAGTAATTTGAGGTGAAATTTACATAACAAAATTATACATTTTAAAATGAACAATATAGTGGCATTTATTGTATTCACAATGTTGTATAGCCACCACCTCTATATAGTTTCAAAACATTTCCATCACTCCAAAGTAAAACTTCTTACTCATGAAGCAGTATTCTTCCCATTACTCCCAGCTCCTGGCAATCAGCAATCTGTGTCCTTCTCCATGGATTTATCTCTTTTGGATATTTTCTATAAATAGTATCATATAGTAAGTGACCTTTTGTGTTTGGCTTTTTTTACTTAGCATTTTCATGGTTCATCTATATTGTGGCATGTACTGCATCCCTTTTTATGACTGAAGAGTATTCCATTGTATAGATAAACCACTGTTTGTTTATTCATTCATCTATTATTGGGCTGTTTTCATCTTTTGGCTATCTTGAATACAGCTGCTATGAATGAGCATGTATGTGTATTTGAGTACCCGCTTTTAATCCATTTGGGTCTTGCCGGGTCCTATGACAATTCCGTGTTTAACTTTTTTTTTTTTGAGACAGAGTCTCGCTTTGTTGCCCAAGCTAGAGTGAGTGCCATGGCGTCAGCCTAGCTCACAGCAACCTCAAACTTCTGACCTCAAGCAATCCTACTGCCTCAGCCTCCCCAGTGGCTGGGACTACAGGCATGTGCCACCATGCCCAGCTAATTTTTTCTATATATATTAGTTGGCCAATTAATTTCTTTAGTTTTTAGTAGAGATGGGGTCTCGCTCTTGCCCAGGCTGGTTTTGAACTCCTGACCTCGAGCAATCCGCCCGCCTCAGCCTCCCAGAGTGCTAGGATTACAGGCGTGAGCCACCGCGCCTGGCCCCGTGTTTAACTTTTAAGGAGCTCAAGTTACTTTTTAAGAGTAAATGGCCAGCACCATCTCATGAACCACAGAAATCATGTACTAGAATGTGGGCTAAAGATAGGCATGTAGATTTGGGTGAAAGGTCACTGACTCCTGTAGCAGGGACAGTTTTAGTGGAAGTAGGTTTGGGGAGGTGCCACCTGGCAGTAACGAGTGCATTAGTGTCCAGCCTCTGGCTTCTAGAGAGTGCAGCTCTGAGCAGGGTGCACCTGCTCAGGTGCGCCACCTCTATCTAGGCTCTACTGCTTCCCAGTTGAATTATACTTTTTGGGGGGTGCCCTCTGCTGTCTTACTTGGATAACTTTTGCTTGGGCTGTTTCCTGTGTGCCCAATAGTTCTGCCTTATCCTTTAAATCCTCTCAAATGGCCACTCCCTTTTGAAGCTGCCCTAGGTGGCTTTTGGTGGCCATGCTGTCCTCCTTCCCTGAGCCTCCATTTCCCTTTGGGAGGACCACTCACTGGGACCTGGCCTGTTCCTCCTCCCGTCTGGTCTCTTCACGTCACTGAAGCTTTGCAAGGGGATTGCCTGCGGCTCCTGGCCCAATGCCTCAGACGCTTCCATCCTCAGGAGAGTTTGGGTGTCACTGGACTTGCAGGAAACACCTACTTCCTGTGAGCATCTTCTTGGCAGGGTGGTTCTCTTGTCTGTTAACTTCCCTTCTCCCTTGGTCAGCACAGTGCTTGGGAAGTGTGGTTATCCTACCAAAAAGCTGTACCTCAAATGGTCTTGAAACTGAAGGGAATATCCCATTTGGAACTTCCTCCTGTTGCCTGTCATCAGAATCTTCCAGTTAGACCCATGCATTTGGCAATTTTTATCAGTCAGTCCATAGGACATTGGTTGTCTGTTTTCTCAGAGCAAACCTTTTTCATGTTCTTCAGTAACAGTGCTATTTCTTCATGACACTTTTTTTTGGTTTGTTTTTTAATTTTCTAGTTCACTAAAGCTTTGTGATCTGAACAGAAGTTGGGCCACCCTCGTGTTGTTTAAGAAGGGTGCGCATCAGCTCAAACGTTGACTGATGTGAGAGGATTTTGTGGGTGGAGCATTCTCTATGTAATCTGTAAGCTTTCTGAATATATACAAACATGATTTAATCTCTTCCTTCCTCTTTTTCTCCCCACCCTTTTGGCCTAGGATTTATAAAGAAGCTCCTGAGGTCTCTTCCTCTCCTCACCCCCTTTTCTTCCCCTTCCGTCTTGGGATCTCTGTGTCTTGTGACATGCTTTCTTGTTTAAGGTCACCTTTTGTCCTTGATGGGATATGTAAACATTCATTAATCTGTTTGGGGCAGCATCTGATTCTGGATGTGATGTTGAATGAATGGTTCATTTGATTTAAAAAGTTAGATTTGGACAATTTTTGCTCTTTATAAGATTTCATCATTTGTTGTATTTTGGTTGCTATTTTAGTGAGCTATTTTGAAGTTGCTCTTAGCTTATGTGTGCAGTTCCTACCTTCTTAACTTCTCTACCCCAAGCAAACATGCTGGTAACTGGGCACTAATGCCGAGTCAATAAACACTTGTTGTTTTGGTTTAATGTTTTGCTGACAAAAAGCACTTGAGAAACAGCATTCTAAATAAAAAGACAAACTTTGTAAAGATGTATTGTTCAACTATATTTATCAAAAGTAATTTTTTTTTTTTTTTTTTTTTTTTTGAGACAGAGTCTCACTTTGTTGTCCAGGCTAGAGTGAGTGCCGTGGCGTCAGCCTAGCTCACAGCAACCTCAAACTCCTGGGCTCAAGCAATCCTGCTGTCTCAGCCTCCCGAGTAGCTGGGACTACAGGCATGCGCCACTATGCCCGGCTAATTTTTTATATATATATATCAGTTGGCCAATTAATTTCTTTCTGTTTATAGTAGAGACGGGGTCTCGCTCTTGCTCAGGCTGGTTTTGAACTCCTGACCTTGAGCAATCCGCCCGCCTCGGCCTCCCAAGAGCTAGGATTACAGGCGTGAGCCACAGCGCCCGGCCTTATCAAAAGTAATTTTTAAATAGAATGGTCTTTCTTAAATATAAAAACAACATTATAATATCATATGTATCTGCTCCTAGAATCCTAGAGCTCTTGTTCAAGGTACAGAAGAAAAACTGTCCCTTTGGCACAATGATTGCATTTGATTGTGACGTTTGATCCCAAACAGTTCTGATTTCCTATCCTCAGAGGAAGCCTTTGACAAGCTGCCTGAATCTACTGTTCCTGAGATGCAGCGTAGCAATTTGGCACCTGTCATCCTGCAGCTGAAAGCACTGGGAATTGACAATGTCCTCAGGTTCCACTTCATGTCGGTAAGACCTGTCTGCCGTCTGGGACCACAGAGAGGCAGGAGAGTGCACGGGGGATATCAAGACATTGTCGTAGGACATGCCATCTTTCCTTTTCTTTTCCCGTTCAGGTCATGTGTTATGTGTACTTTGCAGGGCATGGGGGAAAACAGCCAGATAAGGCAGCCACAGTTCCTATTCTTGTCTAGTTCCTGTTTTTGCCTGCTGGGGGATAGAGACAAGTAAGTGGGTAATTACAGAGCAGTGTGCCCAGTGCTCCGAGAGGAAGAGCCCCCAGTGTCATTGGTCATGTGTGAGGTGAAACCTGAAATCCAAGTAGGATTTCACCACGTCAGGAGGGGTGGAGAGTTCAGGATAGCAAGTCTGTGTGTAGGCCTAGATGCAAGAGGGCCTAGATGCACAACAACTGAGGGAGCCCTGGGGGTTTTGGTAGAGCTGTAGAAAGACCCTAGGGCTGACTGCAAGACTGCTTCTTTCCTAAGGCAGCTTTCTGTGAGTGGGATTATTGCGTCAAAGGGCTATAGTCCTGTTGTCATAGCTCTTGATACTTGGCCAGATTGCTATACTGTGTCAGCTCCAGCAGTATTGTACTGCGTGAATGCCCAGGTCATGGTATCCTGTCATGCTGTGTTTGTTTCTTTTAGCTTTGCTAATTTGACTGCCCAGAGAGGGAGTGGATGTTATCTTTATCTCTCTTTTTTTTTTTTTTGATTTCTCATAAGGTAAAATTTTAATCTGCCATTTTTAATTCTTCTGAATTGTTAAGCCATTTATCTGTTAGGATTAGTGTTTGTTAGTAACTTTCCAAGAGTCCTTTAAATATTAAAGACATTAACCTTTGTAATATTTTTTGCTATTTTTTTGTTATTTGTATTTTATTGGCTTTTTGTTTTTTAATGTGCACACATTCTAAACATATCTATGGTAAAATCTTTCTGTCTTTGCCTTTATGCTATTCTTGTGCTTCTGAAGCACTCCTTTTTCCTTTTTTTTTTTTAATTTATTTGAGATGTGGTCTCGCTGTGTTGCCCAGGCTAGTCTCAAACTTCTGGGCTCAAGCAGTCCTTCCACTTCAGTCTCCCGAGTAGCTGGGATTACAGGTGCATGCCACTGTGCCTGACTATGAAGCACTTCTTTTATCTATGTCAGTTAATACATATTCACTCATATTTCTTTTTTTTTTTTATTTTTATTTATCTTTCTTCTTATAAGGACAACAGTTTCCTAATTCACTCATATTTCTTTCTAGAATTTTTATGATTTGATAAGTTGCATTTTAACTCTTTGTTCTATCCCAGCTGTATTGGTATGGTGTGACAGGTGTGGATTCTTGGACAATAAGGTCCCTAATGTCATATGTCATGGAAACCAGGTGAATGAAAGAACAGAATGTATAAATACCAACCCCTCCAAAGAAAACAGTTGTGTGCTTACCCTAAGTATAGAGAAAATATACCCTTTGATTTTTGGTATGCAGTAGGAGATATTGTAAAGAAAAGATGAACAGTATATGCAAATTAAAAGCTTATGAGTGTGTCATTTATGTAACATTAAAGAAAAAAAAAAAAGCTTATGAGAAGCCTCACATGTAAGATTAAAGGAAAACATATAATGGCAGAAATGACAGATAAATATCTATCTCAAAAAGTACAAAGAGTTTTCATACATACACCATTTAGAGTAAATCAAACATCCACTAAGACAAAACTAAGGAAAGGAAACAGCACAAATTATAAACTGACTTTAGGACACGTTGAGCTTCTCTAGGAGAGAGGTGAGTGCACTCTAAGATAGTGGTAGAGAATGCCTTTGCACTAGTTAGATGATCAGCCATAAAGAAGAATGATGAAATCCAAAGCTGACACAGTTTGTGAAAGTAAATTTTTCCTGTATTGCTGGTGGTTTTATACTCTGTTTCTGTCCTCATGCAGGACTTTGTGATAATATTTAACGAGCCATAGACATGCCTGCTATTTTTTCTCATAGAAATTTCTCTTGAAAAAAACAATTAAAAAGAAAAGAGCTTTCATATATAATAATGCTTATAGCATTATTTTATATTAAATTTATAAATATCAAAACTTTTGGACAATTGAAAAGAAAAACATGCAAGTTCATCTTCATATAGTCCCTTCTGTGTATTTTCTCCTGAAATTGTATTTTTTATAGTTGAAATCCCAGGGTACATATGCTTTTATATGTTTAGCAGTGTTATTCACAGTTGTGAAAAACTGGAAGCAACTCAATTGCCTAGGAATAAGAAAATTGACTTCTTTGTGGAGTGACTATGATAGAGTGTTACGCTGCTACCCCAAGTAATTGTTGTGAGGCTTCTTTGGGTGCAAGCGACAATGAAAACAGAAAAACATACAGCAAAAAGAACAAACTAAAATTACGCATGCACAATAATTCCAAATATGTTAAAGCAATGTTTATATGATCCCAAGTCAGCTGAGTTCATAGAGAAATACTGGTGTGTGTTTAGGTGAAAATACTATGGATATGATTTTGGAGTGGGGTGGGTTGTAAATTTTTTTGATTGGTGATTATTGACTGGAAATAGGGCCAGGGATTTAAAGGAGTCAAAGAGGACCTTGTTAGTTTTGTTCTGTAATTGTTATAAACTAATTCATAGCTTTACTATTCCTGTTATCTCGTATAATGAGAGATCTCCAGAGGGTTTAAGCTCCTCCATTAGGTGCTGTACATTTTGGCTGTATGTAAAGAAAGATTTTGTGGCATTGAGGAGAGGCTTGTGGATCACTTACATGATTTGCTCAACAGTGATTTGTTGAGTACTCTCTGTGTAATGAATCAGATAGGTTTAGTTTTTGCCTTCGTAAGTGTGTGTACCTGTGTGTGCCATCATTACAACTTTAAAAGTTCTATTGTGTTCCGTGGCAAACAAAGTGGGGGAGGTAGAATGGAAAAAAAAGTGGAGTTCAGCTTCTGATTTTGCCGTCACCTGCATATATGAGCTTGTTCAAATGTCTTTTATTTACTTTTATTCACTTTCCTTATCTGTAAAAATTGAGCTGAAACAGTGCAATGCTTTAAGTACATTGGTTATGTGAATGCATTTAGAAAAAATGTTATGCAGTTTGAAAAAGTACTATAATTTACCTGGCTTATAGAAACCAAATAACTTAGAAGAAAATAATAATGCCTGGCACTTAGTAGGTGCTCAGTAAAGATTTGTGGAAAGAAAGAAGGAGGTGTGGATCCAGAGAATCAGACTGAAGGTCATAGCATCAGCTTTGCTTAACTTTAGGTTCTCTATCATCCTCTGTTATTTTCAGCAATTCAAATTCAATGTATGCTATTCACCTACCATAGGCAAGGCCTGGCGTGGGGCTCTGGGTGATGCAAAGATAAATCCTCCCCAGTCCTGTAGTATCCTGGGGCTCCCAGTGTGGTAGAAAGTTGAACCTATGAAAGGAAAGTTAGAAATGTCAAAAGAGAGTTTAGGGGAAGTGAGGACAGAGTTAGAGGTAGGGACCCATTGCTTCTGACGGAGGGGAGGCTGAGGGAGGGCTTCAAGGGGAAGTGTTTAATCAAGCTGAGCCTATAGGCTGCGTCATACTAAAGGTGCTAAGAATGCTGGGAAGTAGGGGGCATGTTAGAGAAGAGAGTGGATTTGAGCAGGAAATGGTTACATTTTTATGTCTATTGCCCAAACAAATTGATTTAGGAGGATTTTTGTTTTATTTACAGCCCCCTCCAGCACAGTCGATGGTTCAAGCTTTGGAGTTACTCTATGCTCTGGGAGGTATGCCAATTTCTCTTTTATTACATGTTCTCCTATGTGATATTAGGTTGTATTCACTTTAGGGCTCCTGGTGTCTTTAGGAATAGGGTTGGTTCTCCCCGTATATATAATCCTCTTAACGATACTCTATTGAAATAAGAAGTTGGGGCTCTTATTAGATTCAGAACATGATGGACAATTATGACTGAGTTTATAACAGCATGCCAGTTCATCAAAAGCTATTAATAACCATCATAGTGCCAAACTCCTAAGAGGCAGCCAGAGATTGCGATTCCCTACCAGTATTTCAGATGTTACCTCCTTGGACTTTTTTCTCCATCCCCCACACCACATTTGAACCTGTGGCTCAGTGTTTCTCTCCCTAACTCCATTTCATTCCTGGAGTTGTCTGTGGAGAACTGGGTACATTACCAGCTCGTGTTATTGTTTGGGCAAGGAAACATTGTGTTATCAGGGAACCTCTATTTTCCTGTGTTTGAAAATGTAGCATTTATCATACGATAGAGAAAATTGTAGCCTGAATCCACCTCTTTAGGAAGTACTGTCTCTTCTGCGAATGGTGCCCCAACTGAATTTAATATTCACTTTGGTATTAAGTTTTAGTGGAGGTTTTGTTCTTTGAGATTTATTCTGAGTGCTACTCTTTTTAAAACAGCTTTATTAAAGTATAATTTATATATACTATACAGTTTACTCATTTGTGATGTATAATTCAGTGGCTTTTAGTATATTCACAGGGTTGTGCAGCTATCACCACAATCTAATTTTAGAACACATTTATCACCCAAAAAAGAAATGCCTTACCCATTAGCACTCACTCCCCATTCCCTGTACTCCACCCTCCACCCTCGGCAACCACTAATCTGGTTCTATCTCTGTAGACATTTTCTATCTCTGTAGATTTGCCTCTTCTGGACATTTCATATAAATGGGATTGTATAATATGTGGTCTTTTTTTTTTTAATTGGCTTCTGTCTTAGTCCACTTTGTGTTGTAATAACACAATACCTGAGGCTAGATAATTTATAAAGAAAAGACGTTTATTTGGTTCATGGTTCTGGTGGCTGAAAAGCCCAAGATTGGGCAGCTGTATCTGTTGAAGGCCTCATGCTGCCTCTAGTCATGGCAGAAATTGGAAGGGGGCATGGACACATGCAGAGATCACACGGTGAGAGAGGAAGCAAGAAAGAGCCAGACTCTCTTTTTAATAACCCACTTTTATGGGAACTCATCCTTTACCCCTGAGGAGGGCATTCATCTATTCGTGAGGGATCTGCCCTCGTGACTCAGACACCTCCCATTAGGCCTCACCAGTACTGCCACATTGGGGATCAGATTTCAACATGAATTTTGGTGGGGACAAACCACATCCAGACTATAGCCACTTCTTACATTTAGCATGGTGTTTCCAAGGTTCCTCCATGTTGTAGTATGTATTGGTAGTTTATTCCTTTTTATTGCTCAATAATATTCTGTTGTATGAATATATCACGTTATTTTTATCTGTTCATTAGTTGATGGGTATTTGGATTGTTTCCACTCTGTGGCTATATACATAATGCTACTATGAATATGATTAGCATACAGGTTTTTGGTGGGCATTCCCATTAGCAACCTATGAGAGTTCCAGTTTCTCCACATTGTTGCCAATGTTTGTTATTATCTGTCTTGTGTGTTTTAGCTATCCTAGAGAATATGAAATGGTCTCTTGTGGTTTTGATGTGCATTTTCTTGGTGACTCATGATGTTGTACACCTTTTCATATGCTTATTGGCCATTTGCCTATCTTCTTTGGAGAAAAGTCTGTTCAAATTCTTTGCCCATTTTTATTTGTATTATTGTCCTTTTTTTGTTGAGTTGGAGTTTATTATATATTCTGATGCAAATTCTTATCAGATATGTGATTTATAAATATTTCTCCCATTTCTGCAGGTTGGCTTTTTACTTACTTGATAGTATTGTTTGTGGTACAGAAGTTTTAGGTTTTTGTATAGCTCAGTTTATCTGTTTTTTCTTTTGTCATTTCTGCTTTTGGTGTCATTTCTAAGAAACCATTGCCTAATCCATGGTCATATGGTCATTAAGATTTACTCCTAGGTTTTCTTTAAAGAATGTTATAGTTTTGGCCCTTACAGTAGGTTTGTGATCCATTTCGAGTTAATATTGTGGTGTGAGGTGAAGTAGAGGTCCTTCTTCATTCATTATATTTATGATACTTCTCTATGAAGGAATAGCCAATTACTGATTTAAAAGATCTCCAGTGATTTAAAAGGCCTTTTGCTGGGTCAACATAAGATTAGCCCAGAGTGAGTGTGTGTTAGAATAGGGTTCTGTTCCCTGTTCTTGAGCAAGCAATAGGCACTTGAAAGCAAGGTTTGCTGGGATAATCTGAAATGAGGATGAGAAAACATTGGCTTCATAGGAATTTTTCGTTAAGCTGATTTTTCTTCAATCAAACAGAATGAATTTCAAAATATCTCCTATTTCTTCACTGCCCTAGTAAGCTGGAAAAGGTAGCAGGAAACCCCCAACTTAATTTAGTTTCAAGCTGAATTATCACCTTTAAAGAGATGATTATATTGGAACAGAAGAGAACTGACCTTTTCTGTCTTACTCTGAACTTTTGCAGCATTCATTTTAGTTAGGAAAACTATAGTCAACATTTCAGGGGTCTTGGAGTCCAATACCTGGATGTTGGCAGGTCGTAGAGAGGCAAGGAGGGAAGGTGGGGAATTGGAGGAGTCAGCCCAGTTTGTGACTGTCCAGGAGGCAGGTGGGTAGACAGGTCTGGTGTTGACTCCAGAGTGACCTGGGCTAGCAAACGTTTAGGTTCCAAGTTGCTGGCCTTATACTTGCTCATGTTGCATGAGAAGAGCACAGAGGTGGGATACCATCCTGGCACATCTGTGGCCTGTCGGGTCATGGACGTGGGAAATGATCCAGGTGGTGACTGAGGGGGGACAGCAAGGAAGATGGCAGAGAACCAGGAGAGTATAGGGGGTCACGGGAGCCATGGTCGCAGAGTCAGGTGCTGCTGGAGACCAGAAGGAAGATGGCCTTTGTTTTTGGCACTGCCTAGTTGTTGGGCCCTTGGAAAGAGCATTCTCTGTGGAGCAGTGAGAACGAAGTGAGGCTGTTGTGGGTTGAGGAGTGTGGGAGCGAGGGAAGGCTGCAGGGCTGTTTCCTTCTAATTAAATCCTTGAAAAGTCATTAGAAGTATCAGTTTTTTAAAATTAAATATTCAGAGCTGAGATCTTTTCTTCTTTTAATGTAACAGCACTCTGGTATCAGACTGAGTTTGCTAGTGCATGAATCATCTTTTGGATACCTTCATTTGAGCATACATCATCTTTTATTCTCTTAACAACTGTACATCTTCCAGCACAATGGTATGTGCCTTCTGATTTCTTTTGTTGTTCTTATGGCAGGTCTGGACAAAGACTGTCGCCTAACCGAACCACTTGGCATGAGAATAGCAGAGTTTCCTTTGAATCCCATGTTTGCCAAAATGCTGCTTGAATCAGGTGGGTGGAGACTGAGAGCTCGAGTTGATTTCATTTGGATTATCAGAGGAGTTATTTCCCTGAATTCTGAGCACCCTGGGGAACAGGGCACAATTGCAATTAAAAAAAAAAAAACTAACATAAAATTTACCATTTTTAAGTATGTAATTCTGTGACATTTAGTACATTCACATTGTTGTGCAATAGCAGTACCATCCATTTCTAGGACTTTTTCCATCTGCCCCACTGAAACTCTGTACTCATTAAACACTAACCCTCCACTCCCAGCCCCTGGCAACCATCATTCTGCTTTCCGTCTCTAGGAATTTGACTACTCTTGGAACCTTATATAAGTGGAGTCATAACTTTGTGAGTGGCTTATTTCACTTAACATAATGTTTTCAAGGTTCATTCATGTCATGATGTGTATCAAAATTTCTTTTACTTTTAAGGCTGAATAATATTCCGCTGCCTTTGTATAATACCACATTATGTTTATCCATTCATTGGTGGATGGACACTTAGGTTGCCTTTTGGCCATTATGAATAATGCTGTTATGAACAGCGGTATACAAATCTCTTTGAGTCCTGGCTTTCATTTCTTTTGAGTATACACCCAGAAGTGGAATTACTAAATCATATGGTAATTCTTTGTTTAAATTTTTAAAAATTTGTGGGTTTTTAAACATTTTTATTTATTTATTTTTTCAGACAGAGTCTCATTCTATTGCCCTGGCTAGAATGCAGAGCGTCATCCTAGCTCACTGCAACCTCAAACTCATAGACTCAAGTTGATCCTCCTGCCTCAGCCTCCTAGTAGCCGGGACTACTGGTGAGGTTGCCACCTCATCTTACTAATTGTTTTTCAATTTTTTGTAGAGATGGTGTCTTGCTCGTGCTTAGGCTGATCTCAAACTCCTGGCCTTAAGCCATCCTCCTGTCTCAGCCTCCCAGAGTGCTTAAAAATTTATTTTCAACTGACAAATAATAATGATGGTACAGTGTGATCTTTTGATCTATATATACATGATAGATTCAATCAGGCCAATTAACATAGCTACCACTTTACCAACTTACCATTTTTTTGTGGTGGAACATTAAAAATCTATTCTTTTAGCAATTTGGAAATTGTAATAATATATTATTAACTGTAGTCATCATGCCGTGTAATAAATCACTAAAAGTTATTCTTCCAGTCTAACTGAAATTTTATACCTTCTGATGAACATCTTCTTTTCCCCATCCTTTCCATCCTTCCCCTGTTTCTGTAAGATCAACATTTTAGATTCCACATATAAGTGAGATCATACAGTGTTTGTCTTTCTGTGACTGGCTTATTTCACTTAGTATAATGTCCTCTAGTTCCATCTATGTTGTTGAGAATGCTAGAAATTTCTTCTTTTTAAAGGCTGTGTAGTATCTCATTGTGTATATATACACACAGTACATTTTCTTTATTCATTTATCCACTGTGGACACTTAGGTTGCTTCCATATTTTGGCTATTGTGAGTAATGCTGAAATGAATATGGAAGTGTAGATATCTCTTTGACATATCAATTTCAATTCTTTTCGATATATACCACGAAGTAGGATTGCTATATCATAAGGTAATTCTATTTTTAGCTTTTCAAGGAACCTCCATGTTCTTTTGCAAAATGGCTATACTAACTTTGTTTAATTTTTTTGAGGAATCACCATACTATTTTCCACAGTGGCTGTACCATTTTGCACTCCGACCAGCAATGCACAAGGCTTCCAATTTCTCTGACCCCTTCAGATTTTATGAGGATATGAGTTTTAGGATAAAAGTATATAACCTAGAGATCTTTTCATAATTAGAAATCACAATCATCTAGACAGTCTAGTTTGTCTTCCCTCCTACCCCAGGAAAGGTAATATTAATATTTTCTTGCTTTTGTCTAACTTTTATATCAACTGGCAATTTATAAAGATGTATTTCAGACCCAGCATGGTCTTCACCATGGTCTTCATAGTTTTGTTTTGGAGCAACCAAATGCCCTTAGCCTTACACTGAGAAACAGGACTCTAAGTGTGGGGTTGGGGGAGCACATTCTTTGTGAACAGGAGGCTGTGGGGAGACGGGACAGGCGGTGCAGTTTGCTGAATGCCCCGATGTTGAATGCTGCTGAGTCTGTTCCCAGGTGCTAGCGACAGCCCACATAATGCTGTCCTGGTCTGGTTGTGCCTCGGGCTTCCCAGCTGAGATGAGCCCTTTTGAGAGGGAGACCACTTCATAGAAGAGTCCGGGAGCAGCAAAACAACAGAAGGGACATAACCTACATATTCCCTGTCCCCCTTTTTTCTCAGGCTTACTGCCTGGACGTCCACACGACAGTAGGGAGCAGTGTGGAGGTGACTTGCCCTTTGTGACGGGGCCAGTCTGGACGCCACCTGGGCTTATAGCAAAGAGTCCTTTGGTTTTACAGCCGCAGAGTGGAATAGCAGCTCCTTTCTCAGAGTCCTGCAAAGCTACTGTTCATCTGGGTCACATATAGGACATTCCACTTGGCATAGTGAAATATTTATATATTATAAGCTTAAAAATGAAACTATATAAAATATATGATCTTAGTTTACAGTATGGTGGAAGGAAAATATGGGAAAATGTCTTTTCACTCCTTGTTGACAGACACATTGTATGTTTGAAATAAAACATGCTTTTTGTTTTATAGGAAATTTTGGCTGTTCTCAGGAAATTTTAAGCATCGCGGCCATGATGCAGATCCAGAATATCTTTGTGGTCCCCTCAAACCAGAAGTCTCAGGCAGTAAGTCCAGCTTTATCCCAAGCTGCTCATACCAGTCAGTCTCTTCCACTTCGAGCTTTCCTTGTTAAAACTCTACCCAGGAACCAGTGAAGATGAAGCTGTGCCAAAGATACCAGCTCACATCTGAGTGTTTACTGTATGCCTGACATTGTGCCAAGCATTTTACAGGCATCATTTCATTTTTGTCTTCACCATAAACCTGGGAGGTAGATACTGTTACCATATTTTAAAGATGGAGGCAAAGAAAGATTAGGTAACTCATTCATGGTTGCACGGCCAAAATTGGTGAAGTTGGCTTTCAGAGTCCAAAGTCCCAGGCCTTAACCATTGAACTACTGACCTCCGGTTTTCCATATGGGAAGTTGTCATCAGGCTGCTCATCAGGCTGCTCTGGTAGAAACCTTGGTGAGGATGTTAGTGACATAAGAAGTTAGGGGCCTGGGCACCGCAGGGTGATTCTGGGCATGACACCACGTCATGGTGGTGTTGCAGGTGGGGCATTTTGAGCTTAAGAGATGCCAATACCCTGCCTAAAGCATAGGCATCAGCAATGACTAAAAGAGAGAATGCTGGAAAGGCAGTGAAGGAAAAGTCATGATGCTAAAGAGACTGTCAGAGTGGGGTAGTGATTGAGGTAGGGCACAGGTGAGTTCAAAGTCGATTCCTGTTGGAAGAGCTGAGGAGCAGGCAGCAGCCTTGTGCATGGAGGGGCTGCATTTGGACGTGTGGCAAGGAGGAGAGAGACTTTCTTACGGCTTGTTGAGCTCTCCCCTCACCGTGTATAACTATAGTTACAAAGTTTGGGCCTGGATGCTTCTGTCCATTTTCTCTTTTTTTAAAAAAATTATTTTTAATAATCCTGCCTCAGAGCAAGCAAACTAACTTTAAAGATGAGAAAACAGAAGTTCTGACCACTATGTCTCAAATTGCAATATAGCCCCCTCTTCCCGTCTCCATTCCCCGGTTTATTTTTCTCTTTAGTGCTTCTTACCAGCTGATATGCTTACAACAGTGCCTGGTCTGTAGGGGGTGCTTGGTGAATATCTGTGAATGAGTGTGTGAAAGGGAAGAAGGGAGGAAGAGTATGTGGTATTTGGTTCAAGGATAAAATTCCACAGTTAATATATAGTCATGTGCTGCATAACAACATTTTGGTCACCAACGGACCCATATATGATGGTGGTCCCATGAGATTGTATTAATAATACTGTGTTTTTACTGTGCCTTTTCTGTGTTTAGATATGTTTAGATACACAGATACTTACCTTTGTGTTACCATTGCCTATAGTATTCAGTACAGTAACATGCTCTGGAGGTTTGAAGCCTAGGAGCAGTACCATATAGCCTAGGTGTGTAGGGGTTTGTGTAGGTACACTCTGGTGTTCGCCCAACAACGAAATTGCCTAACAATGCATTTCTTGGAATGAATCCCTGTCATTAAGCAATGGCTGTATTTGTGTACTTGTGTGTATGTTGTATATGCTGCTCCTTTAACCCGTGGAAGCATATGGCATTGCTCAGCATTTTATAGAAAGAGAAATTCAAGGATGGGGTCTGACAGGATTGTGCAGCTATTGGTAGCCTAGAATTATCCAGTGTCTCCCATGTGCCAGAGTCGGCTGCCGCCCTTCTGGAGCCTGCGTTCCTTCAGGGGCTGGGAGGAGTTCACATGAAAGAGATGATACCAACTGGATCAAGGAGGAGAGAGACAAAAGAGCATTTATCAGATTTCTGTGCCAAGTACTTAGTAGTAAATTATCTTAATCCACAGCAATCTTGACAGAGAGGTTTAATTTCCTAATTTTACAGATAAGGAAATAGAGGTCAAAGTCCAGAAAGAATAAATAACCAATCTGAGGGCTTGCAAGGTACCACAGAGCTAGAATGGTGCAAACCAGATCTTTCTGAATTCACAACCCATGTGTTATTCATCATGCAGTGTTATCTCCTGGTAAACAAAACCATAGGAGTCAACTTCTAAACGTTGTTTTATTCTTTCCAGATTCGAGTGCACCGTAAATTTGCCGTGGAGGAGGGCGATCACCTCACTATGCTTAACGTGTACGAAGCATTTATCAAAGTAAGCACAGCTACTGCTCAAAGGGCTCCCTCAGCGCACCTACCCACTGGAGGTGATCTAGGAGTGAGGATCCCAGAAGTTCAGTTCATAAAGGAATGGCCAAGAGACCCCTTAATTTTCCTATTAGACTTATTGCCAGTACTTCTAGTTGGTGGGTGGAGCTTTCTGACTGGCTTTCTGGTGCCGTATTGCTGGAAAGAACACAGGAGTTGCTTATTGCTTTCCCATGCCTGGAGCTATGGTACGCTGGCAGCAGGCTCTGGGCTCCGCCTCAAAATACCTCACATCCACTGTTTATTAGACAGAAAAGCAACATTTGAGTAGAAAATTCTGTTATATTTTTCTGCTAGGTAAATGAGGCTGAGAGCAACTTATAGTTTTGAGTTGAATCTTCAAGGCTATCCCAGCTGCCATGAGAAGACATTTGGGTGAGGATTTGTGTGTATTCACATCTCCTGCCTATATGTAACTATGAGCAATGTTAATTTTTATTCTTTATATTCTATAAAACTAAGAGCAAATAAAACAGCTTAAAGTTCTCACTATGAATTGTTAAAAAGAGAGATCTAAAGCTGATGAAAATGAGGAAAAAAGAAACCTCTCCTATACAGGAAAGAATATGATATTTCAGATTTCCAGTGTTCATTTCTTAAATATATTTTTAGAAGTGGGAAGTACTAAATTTTTATTTTATCAGAGATTTGAGGAAGATTATTCAGTTAATGAAGAGTTTTTAGAAAATCTTGTCTTATTGATTCAATCAGTTAAAATTCATTTGTAGAAGCACAATATATCATCTGCAGTCTGAATCTTTCTTTACCAGTAGAATGTAGGTGTAGGTCTACATTGTATTATTCTGTAGTTGCCTTCTTGGAAAATCTTATATTTAAAACAGTTTCCTCCCTGCTTTAGAATATAATTTCAGAGGTATATTCTCACAGAGATAATTTCATCCAAATATTATGATCATACTTAAGAAGGTAGGAAAAATTAAACACTGTTGAGAGAAAAATAATACTTTGGAGAAAAAATAATTTGCAAATTATTTCTACATTGGCAGGTGTCATATTGCTTGCCTAGAGTATAATAAAGTGGTAAATTCAAACATACCAAAGAAGAAAAGTTGATTTATAAAGAACCACAGGGAAGTGATTCTTTGTAATGGTTCACGTCTCATGTAGGTGTTTAAGATTGAAAATGACTCTGCTTGTCATTAAGTTCTCATTTGCCCTTTAGAGAAGAGAGGGAGGTTGCAGTGTAATCAGACATGTGCACGGTGGTTAACAACTGTTTTGAGATATTGAGCATCTGAAGATCTCATCCCATTGGATAGAAAAATGGGGAAAGAGAAAAGTTGTCTTCACAATATAGCCTTAGTCAAGAACATTCTGTGTTTTTCTAACTCTCTCTGTCCGGGTTGTTCTGTAGCACAATAAGAACTCTCAGTGGTGTCAGGAACATTTCCTGAATTACAAGGGCCTTGTCAGAGCTGCAACTGTACGAGAACAATTGAAAAAGCTTCTTGTCAAGTTTCAAGTACCCAAGAAGTCTAGTGAAGGTGAGAATAAGCTGCTATAGCTGGGGACTTCCCTTCTTTGCTGTTTGGTTGCATCCTTAAAGTTCTTATGCCGGGCTGGTGCAAGGCAGCACAGTGTGCTCTGTACCTACACCAAGTTTCACATTTTGAATTGCCCTGAATCAGCTGAAAGCTGAATGTAAAGTTGCATATTTTTTCCAAGGAAGTTCATTTTTATTTCTGAGGGATATTCTTACTAAAGGAATTTCATAGCCCATGACAACACTTAAGAATTATTAACATTCACATCATTGCACATCATACAAATGACTTTCCCATGTAGGCTTTGCAAGAAAAATGACTTAAGTAGCTGATATTTATGGCTATTAAATAAATATTACATTATTTTCAAATACAAGTATTATTAAAGCATGTGCTGTGTGTTTAGCCTAGGCAGTTAGTATGGGTGAGGCAGAGAAGTACTGTGTAAGACACAGTCTCTGGCCTCCAGCACTAACCATTCATAGAGGACACAGTAGATTTCACTGTGGCAGGGGTTCTATAGGTACTCTCTCCCTGATCTCCTGTTCTGTGAAGGGTAGGTGATACTATCCTTATTTTATGGATGAGTCATGAAGTCCTTGGGAGAAGTTAAATTAAGTTCAGGACAACTCAGCTGGGAATGAGCAGAGCCAGATCTGTGCAGCTCAGAAGACCACACTTCTGAGGAAGGGACACATTTCATTTTTTGAGCAATTGGCTTGAATATCTCCTGTGTGCCAGATACTCAATACCCCTAGTGCTTGTTAACATTTCTTGAGTGCTTATATGGCTAGGCAGCATTCTTGAATGTTTCATATGTAATTCATTTAATGCTTGTGACAACCTGTGAAATTTGTGCTGCTATTATCTCCATTCTACATATAAGATAAATGAGGCTCAGAGGCAAGAAATTAAATGAGAGAAATTAAATGCTAGGGACTATGATTTTGTAAGGTGGGGTTGAGCTTCGGAGGGCCCCAGACCATTATGCTATCTAAGGCTTCCCTCCTACCTCTGCCCTCAAGAACTGATTTTCATCCTTTGGAAGCAATATGGCCTCTGATAATGCATGTTTTATGTGGAAATTTCTAGAGGAAGGACTGAATCTTGGATCAGATCATAATTAGAAATGTAGATTTGGGATTTATCAGTTCTTTGCTTAGGAACAATAGAGAAAATCATGGAGATTAAATCACATACAAATTTAGAACATCTAGATGTTAAAAAATGAGAAAGCAAACAGTAAAAGATATTTTCAGCAGTCATGAGATAAACAATAAAGATTTAAAACTTTATTATGGAATGGTTTTATTTAACTTATTTAGAAAAATACATTAGTTTTCAAGGTGATATATGATCAAAGAATTGGAACAAAAAGTTCACAAAAGAAGAAATACATAGATAGTAATCAAATAAATGTAAAATAAAAGAAAGTAGCCCTTTTTGCCAAAGCATTGCTGGTCAGAATTCAGTGAGACTGACATTTTTATATATTGTTGATGGCTTTGTAAATAGTATCACCTTTAGGGAATGAACTTACCAACATACTATATTTCTTTGGATCTAAGACACCATCATGTATAAGATACATCATTATTTTATGTATCACTAAGGAAGAAAAAATGTTGCCCGTTATAACTGTAAAATGCTATCCTAATTTCAGTGAGTTAAAATTTAAAAAAGGCAGTGAGTCTTAAAATTGATGAAATCTGGTTATGTCGTAAGCCATAAAAATGGCATTATCGTTTTGCACAGTAATTTGGAATGTATCCTACAGATATTCTGTAAGAAATGGGGAAGCTTTATTCTTGGACAATGTTTACTATAGCAGTAGAAACACCAATTAAAATGGAACGTTTGAAACATTGCTTCAGTTTTCAAACACAGTAGCTTATAACCACAGAAATAACATTGTAGTGTAGTATGCCAGTTTGTGTCTTAGGGAAAGATCATCACTCCCACAAGATGCTCTCTTAAGAAGGAGTTCTGAGGTCCCTGGGCAACCTATGGCGTAGCTTTTGTAGGTTCTGGTGCCCAGCTTTGGTCCAGTCATCTGTGGCAGAGGGGGGTTGGAGGGTCCCCAAGTTTAAGGAGCAGTCCAGCATTGTTCTCCTCAGCAGCCATTCTGGAAGGTGGGAACGGCCTCAGATGCATCCAGCACTGGGAAGTGCAGGGCTGGAGCTGGTTCACGAGAGGGTTTCTAGGTAGCTTGAAGCAGCCTAGGGTGGGGCTAGGACTGGACCCCGCGCATCCCGGCACTGGCCTGAGCACACAGGGCGCAGGACAGGCGAGGGTCTCTCTCATCCTTATCTCTCTGTTCCTTGTGTAGGTGATCCAGATCCGGTTCTGAGGTGCATTGTTTCAGGATTCTTTGCAAATGCTGCGAGGTTTCATTCTACAGGAGCTTACAGGTAATAGGATACTTTGTGAAATCATTTGTTAAAGAGAAATCTTTTTTTTTTTTTTTTGAGACTGGGCCTTGCCCTGTCACTCAGGCTGGAGTACAGTGGTGTGATCATAGCTCACTGCTGCCTTGAACTCCTAGGCCCAGTGGAACCTCCTGCCTCAGCTTCCCCACTGGCTACAACTGGCACCACCACACCCACCTAATTTTGAAAATTTTTTTAGAGACGGATCTTGGTATTATTAGCTGGTCTGAAACCCCTCAAGTGATCCTCCTGCCTCAGCCTCCTAAGTAGCTAGGGTTATAGCCTTGAGCCACTGTGCCCAGCTGAGAAATCTTAAAAATGACCCAAACCCCACAGAAAGCTGATATGTAGAAATAGTAGAGAAATTAGATTAAATAATTATTTTTAATTTATATCACACCTCCTTCCAGAACTGAGTTGAGGTTAGCTATATAGCTTTAAGCAAAATATTTTCATTTTCTGGAAATGGTTCTCAAATATTCAGCCCATCTACATGTTGTAATGCATGTTTTAGAGGGATGACAATTACATACCTGGAGGCTGGTGGTAATGTTTCAATTCTAATAATAGAATAATATGAATAGAAGAAACCATTAAAGATGATCTTTCCAAGGGAAGTTACTTTTACAAAAGATTGGGTAGTTCATTATGTGTTTAGAGATCTGCAGGACTGACATCACTGGTACATTGTGGCCATATTTGGTGTCTTTGGAAGTTGGCAAGTGTTTATTCAATGAGCTGGGTGTAACTCCAGCTGTAGTCTGCAACCTGTTTCTTCCAGTTCCATTTTCTAGGCATAGAAAATCATTGATGCCTTCCTTAGGAACCTTTAATATATTAAAATACTGTAAAAACTAAAGCCCAGCTTAGCCTTTTTTTCTCCACACTAAATCATTCCAGTTCTTTAAATTGTTATTTTTAGTCCATCTTTTCTGTCCCGTGGCTCATTGTAGTTTCTTTTTTTTTTTTTTTTTTTTTTTTTTTTTTTTGAGACAGAGTCTCACTTTGTTGCCTAGGCTAGAGTGAGTGCCGTGGTGTCAGCCTAGCTCACAGCAACCTCAGACTCCTGGGCTCAAGCGATCCTTCTGTCTCAGCCTCCCGAGTAGCTGGGACTACAGGCATGTGCCACCATGCCCGGCTAATTTTTTTCTATATATATTAGTTGGCCAATTAGTTTCTTTCTATTTATAGTAGAGACGGGGTCTCGCTCTTGCTCAGGCTGGTTTTGAACTCCCGACCTCGAGCAATCCACCCGCCTCGGCCTCCCAGAGAGCTAGGATTACAGGCGTGAGCCACCGCGCCCGGCCTTCATTGTAGTTTCTTAACTCCACCGTAGCCTGTTTAAAGTGTAGTTCTTACCACATGTACTCACCAGCAAATTGGTATTAACGGATCAACACCTAAGTGGACATATAGGAGTAACATTTATCAGGTATCAGGAGGGTGGGAGGGGGGAGGAGGGGATGGGTATATACAACCACAACGAGTAAGATGTGCAACGTTTGGGGGATGGACACTCTTGAAGCTCTTACTCGAGGGTGGAGGGGGCGTGGGCAATATATGTAACCTTAACACTTGTACCCCCATAATATGCTAAAATAAAATAAAAACAAAATAAAGTGTGGTTCTTGTTTTCTGTTCTTTAAAAAGGAACAATCAAAAGAATTTCTCCCCAACTCTTTGGATTTCTTCCACATATTATTTTGTTGTTAATGTTTTTCCCTCAAAAGCTATTACAATCCTGTTATCTTGAGGCCAGCCAAGGTCCCTTGTCCTGGACACTGGGCTTCTGTTAATGAGTCCAGAGTTGCATTGAGTGTTTTTGTATTTTGGCAGCAAGGTCTGCTCCATCTCATATACCAGGAGCTGACTTGGCACGGAAGTGTAGCACTTTACATTTATTTCCAGTATGTTCTGTTTATTACTCCAGGCCAAGTGTCCCAGCCTGTCAGTATCATGGTTCTGTTGCCCATCATATGAGCTCCCCCTCCCCACATTGAGTTTTGTCCAAGTTTGAGGCACTTGTTGCTAGGTGGAGGTGAGCCCCCTCTGGAGAGGCCCGAGGTCACCCAACTTGTCATCTGGATTGCCCCCTCTCTCTTGAAGAGGAGTATTAATTAGCAATTTTCATTAGCATTTTAGAACTTCTTTTATCAGTGATATTGACAAAATATGCGCCACCTAAGAGGTTCCAGAGCTGCTCACCACCACCTGGTGGGATAGCGGGACCCTAGGACCTGTTGTTATCAGTGCTAGCAAGGAGCTCGCTTAAGGCCCTTGAAGCACTTCTCCCCCCCCCCCCACAACAGACCCCTGGCACCCACAGGAACGCTGCTTTAATGTGGTTTGGGCAGCAACATCCTAATCTGTTAATGTTCTCTTGTGATCTGATCTTACTGATAGTTGTGCGTCTAGTAAATATTTTTTTTTGAATTAAGTTGAATCAAATTGGAGTTGGAATTGGAAATATAGTATTTCTGAGAAATTAATAGTCCAATATTGAGCTTTTTTTCCCCCCACTATTATTACCTCTCCCTATGGTCTTTATCCTTAGTATTTAACTTGTTTAATAGAAAAGCTTATAGAAGAAACCATATACATTATTTCTGTCCTGAAGGAAATTGTTTTGAAAGAATACCTGCAGTTGATAAACATAAACATAGGTAGAGCATTATATTTCTGAAGGTTTTTTTCCAAGTGTCTACATGTTGTTTTTCTTCTCTTCCTTTTGCACATGATTTATTCTTGACTTCTGGGGTGGCAGCAGGTGGTAGTATGGGGGCCAAGAAAGGGCACAAGAGAGGATGGAGAGAATTGTTTTATTTGTGAGAAGTTCAATCTGCATGCACTTTTTTTTTTTGGCAATATTAAAAACGTCTGTGGGAAAGTCTTGCTATAAGTATTTAGAATGTACTTCTATTTTTGCAAGGACTATCCGTGATGATCATGAACTGCACATCCACCCTGCGTCAGTCCTCTACGCAGAGAAGCCGCCTCGCTGGTAAGTCCCCCTCCTGCTGCAAAGCCCCCTTGCGACTGCTTTGAAGGTAGGGCCGAGTTCTTGTTCATCTCTGGGTCCCCAGTGCCTGGCACAGGGCCTGGAATACAGCTGTTGCATACACATTGTTGACTTTGTTACGCTGAGTTTTCTATAGAATATCTGCTCTATCAAAGATCTCCTTGAGCAAATGGTGATATTTGTCACTCATCCACTCAGCAAACATTTGTTTTTACCCACTGGCTAGCTGCTAAATCCTGCCCTGGGCACAGTGTGCAGAGATGAATTGAGTGGGGTCCACAGTCCTGTCGTAGCGACAGACACAGATTCCAGCATCTCAGGAGAAGGGCTTTGGTGGAGGGATGGATAGAGTGCCGGGGTTGGTACCTCATGTGCCAGGGAGAGTTAGGGCTGGCTTCATGGAGATGACTTCTGTTCTGAGGTGGAAATGAGAGTCATCAGGGCGAAAAGGACGGGAATGAGCCTCCTGTCTTTGGGCGGTGGGGAATCATTGGTTTACCTGGCCCACAGGCTGGGGGGTGAAATGGTGCCACTCTTAACACTGCCCGGGAAGGAAGTGATAAGTATGGAAGTTGAAAGTAGATATTTAGGCATCTTTATAGCATTTTGACAAGTTAAGTTTATCTTTGCCCAATTTAATAATAAAAATTGGGTGCTTGTATTTTGTATGTCTTTTTTTAAATTTCATTTTTCTAGTAATTCATTTATATTTTATTTTACCAAAATATTGATCAACCATGGATGGGAAATTTTAAAGATAATGACATCTGGTCCTTCATCAGTTGGGAGATGGAGAAGCCCTGGGCATGTGTGGAGACAGGGAGGGAAGATTGTAGTAGATAAAGGTAGAGGCAAAGAGGTCTGTGGTAAGATACTCTGTATCCTACACCAGGGGTTTCCAAAGTGTGTTCTCCATCCCAGCATCAGCAGCATCTGGAGATGTGTTAGAAATGCAGGTTCTCAGGCCCTGCCCAGCTCTGCTGCGTCAGAAACTGCAGCGGGGCCCAGCACTCTAGTTTAACAAGCCCTCCAGGTGTTTCTGATGCGTGCTGAAGTTTGAGCTCTGTTCCCCTACCAAGGCATTAGACTTTATCTGCAACCAGTGCAGACTTAGAAGCTTCTTAGTAGAGAGTGACTTGGTCAGTTCTGGGTTTAGAAATGTTACCCAATGGCCATTTGTGTACAGGATTATTTGAAGAGGGAAGGCAAACCTCTCAATTCTGGATCCTTTTTTGAGGGTTTGCTGACTTAGGGGTGATTAAATTTGGGAGTTGCTTAAAAGAGACAGAAAAGCCTTTGCTTCATTCTCAAGGAGCTCTGAAGGGTGAAGAAAGGATGGGGAATGGAGCCAGCCTGAAGCAGACCCACACAGAAAGTGCCCCTCCTCGCTGCCTCTTTGCAGAGGCCTCACCCTTTTGCTTTTCATCAGCTGCGATTCATTTACTGGCTTTTGAGGGGCAGGCAGCCACAGTGTGGCTGTGGTGTTTACAGGCATTGGGAGAAGCCCTGAATCAGCACTTCAGATAGCTCAGAAACTCTTGTCTATTAATTCACACTCCTAAAGTCTGGGGACTTGATGTTCTTGCCTCTTTGGTTGCCTATTACCTGAGCCTCAGATAAGTCTTTTTTTTTTCTTAAATAAAGGTATAATTTATATTAATATGTAATGAAAGATCAGTTTTGGTCAATGTGTATACCAATGTAACCCACACTCCAAATAAGATATAAAATGTTTTTGATCATTCTAGAAAGTTCCTTCATGTTTCTTTACAGTTAATTCCCAGCCTATTTCAGAATCAGGCATGCCTTTAAGTCATTAGGCTCGGTTCAGAGTTCTGTAAATGCAGATTAAGGATCCAGGAAAGACCTTTGCAGATAATTGAGATGTCCTAGAATTCATGTAGGCTTAAGTGAGCGAATAAATGCGTGTGTATAGTACAGTTCCTGGAATAGAATAGATAGATACCTGTTAAAGGTTAAGGGAAAAAGCATGACATCTCTCATTGGTTTCTGACTATCATCATTAGCTATGGGAAATTAGCTCATGTTTCTTTCTTGTTTCAGGGTTATCTACAATGAAGTTATACAAACCTCCAAGTATTATATGAGAGATGTGACTGCCATTGAATCTGCCTGGCTGTTGGAGCTGGCTCCACACTTTTATCAACAAGGAACGGTAGGAATGAACAGAACCTGTAACCCAAACCACTTGTTAGCAGCCTCTTCATATCTTTAAATGTGCATTTATTCTCCAATTTAATGCCCTAAATTTGTACTCCTTGCCTCCAATAGTGCATAGGTTGAGAAGGCCATTACCGTATCCCATTAAGTCCTTCCAACTTGGTAAGGAAAAGAAAAAAAAGTATCTTCAGCTCTTTCTCTCCCCGTTTGCTCTTCTAAACCATTTCTAAAGAAATTATATCACACTTTGGATCCGTGTTCATTCACAAAGAGTGACATAAATGTTCTCTGAAGTGGATTGCCTAATAAAGACTGTAAACAGTGGTGTAGGCTTAAACATGAGGTGGTTTAAACCCACTGGTGGGTGATGTTGAACGGCTACATCACTGTGTGCACTCTTCTCCCATGGCAGGCCCACACGCAGGAGAGCGGGGCAGTGCGCACTGCAGAGCAGATTCATAGTTTTATTTTTGTCTTCATTTCTGCAAGAAATGATTGTCAATTGCAAAAAAAAAAAGTATATATTCTTCTAACAAGATTGTAAATTAGGAGATATAGTTTGGAAGGCTGGCTGGAAGATCAGAGTTCAAAACTTTCTGGCTAAATTCAGCCCATAGACTCATTTTGTTTGGTCTGCACTGATTTTTCATTGGAAAGTAAGTAAATTTAGTCCAGTTATTTAATGTCATTATTGATATGGTTAGGTTTAAGTCTACCACCTTGCTATTTGTTTCCTGTTTGCCCAATTTAGTCTTTGCTTTTTTCCCTCCATGCCTTTTATATTGCCTGCTTTTAAATTCATCAGTTATTTCAAAAGTAGCTTTTTTTTTTTATCTCTTCTAATGGCTTTTTTTTTTTAATTTTTTTTATTTTTTTTATTTATTTTTTTTGAGACAGAGTCTCACTTTGTTGCCCAGGCTAGAGTGAGTGCCGTGGCGTCAGCCTGGCTCACAGCAACCTCAGTCTCTGGGGCTCAGCGATCCTCCTGCCTCAGCCTCCCGAGTAGCTGGGACTACAGGCATGCGCCACCATGCCCGGCTAATTTTTTGTATATATATATTTTAGTTGGCCAATTAATTTATTTCTATTTTTGGTAGAGACGGGGTCTCGCTCAGGCTGGTTTCGAACTCCTGACCTCGAGCAATCCGCCCACCTCGGCCTCCCAAAGTGCTAGGATTACGGGCGTGAGCCACCACGCCCGGCCTCTAATGGCTTTTTAATACCTCTTGGGTTTTTTTGATGGTTTCTCTAAGGATTATAATATTCATCCTTAACTCATCGCAGTGGATTTTGATTTAGTATAGCCAGGTTTCTATCTGGTATCTCTTCCCTTTAGCCTGAAGAACTTCCTTTAATACATCTTTTAGTGTATGTCTGTTGGTGAAATATTCTCTCAGCATTTATTTATTTGAAAATATTTATTTTTGAAAGATATTTTTTGCTATATTGAATTCTATATTGAAAGTTTTTCTTTTCCTTTTTAGTACTTTACAGAATTAATTTTATTGTAGTCTGATTTGTTCTGTGAAAAGCCAGCAGTCATTTTCATGGTTGTTCCTCTGTGTGTAATGTGGCCTGCTTTCAGATTTTTTTTTTTCTTTAATTTTCAGCAGTTTGACCTATGATTTTCCTTGTGTTCATCCTGCTTGGCATTCATTGAGCTTTTTGGATCTTTGGACTGATTTTTTAAAATTATATATGGGAAATTTGGGACCATTATTCCTTAAAATATTTTTTCTGCTCTAAAATCTCTCTCTCTGCTCTCCTTCTGGAACTCCAGTTACATATATGTTAGAGCATGTGCTGTTGTCCCACTTGTCACAGAGGCTGTTATCTTTTTTTTTCTGTGGTTCAATTTGGATAATTCCTCTTGACCTGTCTTCAAGTTTACCAATCGTTTCTTCTGTAGTGTCCAGTCTCCTGTTAAACCCATCCAGAAATATTTCATTTCTGGTATTGTATTTTTCCATTCTGGTGTTTTCATTTGGTTCTTTAGTTTATTTCCACATTTAGATTCCTCATGTGTTGTTTACTCATTACACCCATCTTTTTCTTTAAATCTTTTAACATTTTTACAATAGCTACTAATTCAACACCTCTGTTGCTTCTGGTCTGCTCTGTTTTTGGACTGTTTTTCTTCTTCATTATGGGTCACATTTTCCTGCTTCTGTTGTCTAGTAATTTTTTGTTGTATATGGGATGTTACAGATGCTATGTTGTGGAATGTCTGGATTTTTTTTTTCTTATAGAATGTTGTGTTTTTTTCCTGGTAGTCAGTTAATTTACTGGCACATCAGTTTAATTCTGATGAGCCTTGATTTTAATCTTTAATAGGGCAGGTTTAGAGTGGCCATATGCTTAAGACATGGCTTTTTTTTTTTTCTTTTAAATTACACATGGCCTTTGTGATGTCTCAGCTGAATGCCTAGGATACTCAGGGAGGTCTTTGCACTCAGACAGGTCAGAGCTCCAGTGTCCCTAGCACTGTACCAACCTCCAGAGTCTCCTTCTCAGCTTACACCTCTCCAGTAACTATTCTCTGTTAGAATTCTCTCCCTTATCAAATCTTGGGCTGCATATGTGTATCTTAGTATTCAGCCAAAGACTTAAGGGTAGCCCTGTGTAGATTTCTGTAGCTCCGACTTTTCTATGCCCTGCCTGCAGATTCCAGCTGTCTCTGCAGCCCTCAACTCTCATCTCTGTTTCCTCTGTCTGGACATACTTTTGTTCTCTGTTTAGGATTTACTTCCCTGTGCTAATAAGGCTTGGAGATACAGGAAGAGACCTGGGATGAATATGGAGCTCACCATGTGTGGGTTTCTGTTTTTTCAAGGATTACAGCCTTGTGCTGTTTGTTGTTCAGTGCCTGAAAACAGTTGCTTTAGATATTTTTGTCCAAGTTTGCTGTTGTTTATAGCAGAAGGGAAATTCTGAGACCTATTACTTACATCAGGGCTAGAACTGGACTGCACGGTGTTTTCAAACTTAAAATTCGAATTGATTGCCACATGTAAACATTGGGAGATTTCACATTAAATGTGTCTTTCTGGTTTCTCTTGAAAGAAATGTTAAATCCAATGACACTGGACCTGAGTTCCTGCTTAGTGGCAATCAGCAGGGCTAAAGAGTAGCTGCCCGCTGTTGGTGACACTTTCCAGTGCCACCATCCTGCTTTACTAAACTCTTGGAGACACTTGAGTTTGTGACTTTGTAAAGGGAAGGGTCTTCTCATCCCCCCTCCCTGGCAACGTCAAAGGAAATTGCCCTTTTAAAATTATCTTATAATTTAATTCTCATCCAATCAAAAAAAAACCATTTCAAACCTTTATAGTTCTTCACACATCTCAATACAGACATTTCAGCTGGAAACCTGATCAGCTGTTGCAGGGACTGATAAAATTGTGAAGTGTATTGTCTCTGCTGTATTGGGTGGATAAGAAAAAACTTGTGGTGAAGGAAAATCTTTTCTTTCAAAATCTCTCAGGTGGAAAGCAGCAGACTTCAGGAATCCAAGAGAAGTGATCAGAAATGCAAACTGGAAGTTGAGAGAATGGCACAGTTGTAAAAGTGCTTGTTAAAGGAATAAGATGCAAGCAGTTAGGGATAAACCTGAAATTGTCTTGGATTCATTTAGACTCTTGGAGGAACAGAATTAGCCTAGAAGCTGAGTCATTTTCCCTTCCTGGCTCAAAATTACAGTTTCTTTAGGTCAAACCCAGAAAGTGAAAGAGCAAATAGTTTTAGAAGCTTGAAGAAAATGACAAGCCCAAATTTCTACATTCTCTCCAAAAGCCTGTTTTTCAGCCTATCACCTCCACTGTGATCAGAGTATTTTTAGAGAGGCTGGGACATTAGGAATCACCTAGTGCAATAACCTCATTGTACAGTGAGGGTCTTAAAACCCCAGAGAAACTTGTTCCCTTCTCGACTACATAGTCCAAAGACGCTTCTATTATTAACTTGTCCAAAACAGATTGATTTCTTAAAGAACTCTCCAGATCTCTGGTAGCTGCCCATCTACAGTAGACGTTTTTTTGTTGAACACAGTGCAGCACCTCGCAACCATCCACGGCCCACAGACCATCCTCGGCTCTGTTCCTGGCACCTTTGGTGACTTTCCATCATCATTGTTTTTCAGAGTGTCGTTCTCACCCTATAAAGAAGCCTAAAATGGTTCAGAGTTAGCTTTGTTTATACTCAACATTCTTCCCAGAAACAAGTACCAAAAATGGCCCCATGGGCACGATGGCGTCACCTCTCATTCCCAAGCTAAGGCTATGATGTCTAACATTAGCTGTAGGGGTCACATTAGGTGACGTGCAGAGAGGAGATAATTCAGGGAAATTCAGCAAGACCCACGGCTGGACAGGGGAAGAACAGGGTGACCTGTTCAGAGATTTGCCTTCTAGTCCTTAAATTTTTTTTCCCTTATTCTCAGAGACAACTTTGTTATCTAGGGGAAAACCCTGTTAGCCTGGCCTTTGCAAGAACCTGTACTGGTCCTTTCTCAGATGTGAGTGGATAGAAAGTCTGACCTGGGTCCTGTCATCTCACATGTCATAGCTGGTGGGTGGTGTGCCATGCTTCCTTTCATACCCTGCGTTCTTTCAGGGCCTGCTCTTCTCTCTGTGGCTGACGGGGCTTGCTGTCGTGAGGCCACATGGGTGTACTAAGAAACGGGCAGACCAGCACGCAGCAGTCAGGGGGATGGGGATTCCTCCTGTGAGGATCTTAGCACGTGTTACGGCAGCATGCCCGAGCTACCTCTTGGTTATCTATTTATGATTATTAATGAGGTATCAAGTATGCCTCAGTTGGTGAGCAGAGGTCCTTGATTAAAAACTTACGTATACACACTCTGCTTCAAATGCATATTTTAGGATTTCTAGCACTTTTGGCTTTACTTTAGAATGTAAAGAATATTTTTAGCCCTCAATCCTATTAACTGATGCCTATGATTATGATATGCTGCATGTTATTTATACTAGTAGAAAGTGACATTTCTGGGAGGAGAAGAGAGTTTCACTTGGAGGTATCCTTTTCCTGTCTGTCTTCCCAACAAGCTTCTACCCTACATGAGGGCAGAGGCCACGTCTTTATCTCCATCCTTGAGCACAGGGACCTGGCATGTTGAGATACTTGCTATATTGATTGATTTCTTTGTCCCTAAGGAGAGAGTACTTGTCAGAAACTTCTTGGGAACTTGAGGTCATCTCCAGCCTAAATCCAGTCTTCTGAGCCCAGGTGTTTGGCTGCAGAGCTGTCCTTGGGGGCTGGGCCAGGAGGAGAGCTGTGTCTAAAAAAGAGAACCTTTTATTGACAGCTTCTGCAGAGCCCTACTAACCAGGTCCAGCCATGGGCTAGGCTCCGGGCTATTGTCGGCTTACTGAAGTCTATTTCCTTTATTGGTAACTTGGGCATTTCCCCTCTAGACTATTTCCTGAGGGACACAGCAGTTATTGAGACGGTGTGGACCATCTGGAAGATTCGATTTGATCATTCATATGGGAATTATGTTGGAGTCTGGCTTCTTTGTCTACCCAACCCCAACTGTGGTGTCTTCTCTTCTCTTACAGCACCTGTCTCTGAAAGCCAAAAGGGCCAAGGTCCAGGACCAGTGAGCAGAGCTCAGCTGTGGCTTCAGGGGCTGCTTGGTGTCCTCTCCATGCTGCTGCCCCTTGCCCCAGGCAGGGTGAGCTGGCAGCAGCTCCTGTGGAACCTGCAGCTGCTCTGAAGTGGGCTGCAGCCCGTTCGTTAGCCCCTTTCTTCCCACCGTCCTCAGCATTTGCATTCCTTGCTGGGATCCCAGAGGACTCTGTGCATGGGAGGCATCCCGCCGCGCTGCACCCGGCAGAGCGGGAGTTGGCTCACTCGGCACGCTCACTAACCCCGCATGCCACGTCCAGCAGGCACACGGGCCTGGCCCAGCTTTCTGGGGACTGAAGAGGGGAAAGTTGATGGACAGAGGGTTTACTTTCCTTGCCGGGGCCACTGTGACGTCCTCTGCCAAGTGTGAACAAGCACGTGTCTACAAAGGAATGAGACCTCAGAAACGCTGGGGATCTCTGCTGCAGTCACCGAGGGGCGTGTCTGGTGGGCACTAGGCTTCCCAGACAAGCAAGCAGCTTCTGTTTGTTCTCTGCCCTTGTCCCTGTTTATCTGCGGCCGGGAGACTTGCAGGGGATTGGTGATGGACACAGGGGACTCGTGCACTGTGTTAGTCAAGGATTTCTATTTCACAAGTGGGCTTAGCTTCCTCTCAGAGTACAATACCACATCCTGGTGCCACTGGCTGAGCACTAGTGGAAAGTTTATCAGCCCACAGGGGCTCCTCTTTAGCAGAAATTCACAACAGTTTAGACGCTCTAAACTTCTGTAGCTCAGGAACATCATAACTACCATATATTTGTTTTTTGTTTGCTTGGATTCTTGCAAGAGCACATGGGGGCGGCTCTGCCAGCAGGCACTGGCTTTAGCGTTGCCCAGGGCTGCTTTGCTGTGATGATGTCTGCATTTCCACACATGACTGATACAGATTCCCCCCCCCCCTTACGATTTCAATGACATTTATTTTAAAAACACGTAGCTTGAAAATTTATTTTTGTACTGATATTAGTTTGGATATGCCACTTTTGGCACCAAACATGTATGTCATTTTTATTTCTGTTTTATAAACATGTAAATAATAGTGATAACTTGTTAATAATAGTAAACCTTTATACCTAAAGTAAATGTATTCCCTCCCACACACATGGCTCTCGTGGTCTGTATTTTAAGGTGGTTCAGTTAATTGTTCCAAGTGAGGGCCTGACATTAGCTAAGAAGCTGATGCTATGGCAACATTTGGGGTCACATGGACACGGGAAGCCCCGTAAAGCGAGATCATCTGATCGAGTGCCCTCAAGACCTTGTTTCAGAGTAAAGCACGAGGCTTTACAGGAAGTTCCAACAAGGTGTTCATTTGTGCCAGTTTCTAGTTGGGACCTTTCTGTAGAGAGGTCAGAATCATTATTTTTAAAGTCCTGCCTTAGACCTGGGGCCGATCCTTGTAAGCTCATGTCATAGTGGAAGAGGAAAAGGTACAGGAGCCGCAGCTCCAGGTTTGGGGCTGGAGATCCAAGGTGGGGGCCAGTGGTCTTGGGGAGCGGACTGAGTCAGGCCCATCTTCACTTGCCACCGCTCAGAGGACAGCCCTCACCAGCGCGGACCTGCCACGTTTGTCCTGTGTTCCGTCCCAGCCCCCGGGGGCGTGGAGATGGCTGTGGATTGTCAGAGGCAGCTGCAAAACCCCATGACCATGGCTGAGGGCCCCTTGGTACATACCTGAAGACCCACATGGCTTTGTCAGGGAGTAGTCCCAGCCCAGGTGCTTTTGACTTTGTCTCTTGCAGGTCTTGCGTCCCGGACCCCACTTGCCAGTCCTCAGCCATGACAGTAGAGCCTGCCTGGCTAGCAGCTCACAAGACTTTTGTCCCCCAGTAGTGCTACAGAATCAGTCCCCTCAGGCTCCACACGGGTCTTCAAGCATCATTAGAGATATTTTCTACAGCGTTGCTGTGTCTTCCCTCTGGAGTGAGGTGAGAGGGTGGAGGGAATTTGTGCTGGAAAACGTGCCCAGGGAGAGGTGGTGTGTCCTGGAGGCCCGGAGATGTGTTGGTGGCTTGCAAAGACCCCTCCGCTCTCTCCCATAGCAGGTTTCCCTGTGGGTTGGACACTGCCATCACTAGGAGCCCCTGGTTCAGTCAGAGCTCCTGCTGGTCACTCAGTCCTGTCAGCAAATATTGAGCCGTTGGGCCACATGCATGGCACAGGGGTGGCGGTGGAGATGCTTGATGGATAAGTGCACCAAGGCTGAGATGAGATGCTGAGGACGGCAGGAGATTGCAGTGGCCAGCAGGGTGGCTGGAGGCCAGGGCAGTGTCCAAAGAGGCTTCCCCATGACAGGACGCTTTCCTGGTGAAAGTACAGCCTGTTCTCGAGTTCTGCTGCCCTGGCTCTCCCCTCACTGCTGAGCTTTTCACATTGGCCACGAACTTGCAGAGTTGCTCAGTCCCCCAGCTCCATGTGCCTATCTCTACTGTTTTGTCCCAGTGTCAGCACAGCCTGCTACCTTTGTGGACCAGGCCCTGCCATTCGGTCCCTGGTTATCCCCAGCATCCCAGCCCAGCCCTTCAGCTTCACCTTCTAGGACTCAGCGCTAACAGCTAAGGGCTGTCATTTCGTAGCCTGAGCCAGGACGTCTGCTGCTGACCAGATGGAGGGTTGGGTGGGGGGCACAGGCCGTGGTGCCTGAATTTGGATGACCATGAGACCCTGTCCTGGGGCCCTGGACCAGATGTCTGACAGTGAGATCTATGAAGCCGTAAGTTTAAAAGGCTCGTGGTTCTGATGAAGGGGGGGGGGACCCACAGGTGCAGGGGACTGGGGATGGAGATAGGAGCATGTGCAGCCCAGGGGGAAGGGAACCCCTAGATGGGAGGTTGGGACGTTAGGTTTGAGAGAAACGTGATAAATTTGTTTTTGCACAGCTTGGTTGTACCCTCACATGTGCTTAGACCCCGGCTCCAGCCCACTTGCCTGTGCCCCCAAAGCACTGATCAGCACACTTGGGATTCGACTCTAGGCAGGTTGTGGGTTTTTGTGACTTTCCTGCAAAATGTGTAATAATGAGCATTTTGTAAAGCTTAAACTTTTCATATATATGTGTGTACATATCTATATAAAAGGGGTAGGGTCTTGCTCTATCGCCCGGGCTGGAATGCAGTGACATCATTGTAGCTCATTGTAACTGTGAACTCCTAGGCTCGAGTGATCCTCCTGCCTCAGCCTCCCAAGGAGCTGGGGCTATAGCTGCACACCACCATGCCCCGCTATTTTTTTCTATTTTTTGTAGAGTTGAGGTCTCGCCATGTTGCCCAGGCTGGTCTTGAACTCCTGGGCTCAAGCAATCCTCCTGCCTTAGCTTTCCAAAGTGCTGGGATTACTTGGCCAGTGTGCCCGGCCAAGCTTAACTTTGCATAAAAGACCATCCTGTAGTCTTTTCTTGGTGCTAAAATGTTTTAGGAAATGATGGTGATATTAGATGGTAGTTTTTAAATGTTTTCCTTGGAAAAATAAAATGCCAACAATCCTACATCAGTCACCCAATTGAAAACCAATTTGAAACGAAAACAAAAGTGGGTTGATGAAACCCCTGTGTCCAGGCACCCCTGGGCTGGGGGCTGAGTGTGCTGGGGGCCAGTGGCAGCATCGGCGCCAGCCTCAGCATCGGTGCCAGCCTCACAGCTCTGGGGAGATGGGTCTGAGCTGCCAGGCAGCTGAGTCCCAGGCGAACTTCGGAGCAGCTGGGGGGCTTGTTTTTCCGCCTCACTGGAAGGGTTTGAGGTGGCAGCTCTCAGCCCCCACATCCCTTCTTCACCTCAAGGTAAGATCAGATATTTTCCACTTTCCAGTGACTCATCTGGATTTTTCCTGAGCCTTCCAACTTGTGACGGAACAGGATGATGGAATTCTTATCAGATTCATCTGCTTTTTTTCTGAGTCATTGGGACTGCAAATAGGCAATCAGGTCATTTGACAAACAGCTGATCATGCTGGGTGACTAGCTAGTTAGCATGGCAGGTGGTCTGGGGAGGGCTTGCGGTCCCTGAGCCCTCCTGGTCATTGCTCCCTCTAGCAAGCAAGGATGACACGGTGACACCTCTGGTGGATCGTGGAACTGTTACCTTGTGCGCTCTGGGTGGTACTGAACTTGTTAGAGCAGGCTATCTCCTGGCCTGCTTAAGCAGGGCCAAAGAGATTCCCAGCACAGCGTTCCCTGGGGCCCTCTGGCACATGGCGCCTCCACGCCCACGTGTGGGTTCTCCTGTAGGCAGCAAGCAAGGCTGGGAGGTCACGTGGGTGTGGGTGTGCGGGGTGCAGTGGTTAATGCCCCAGAACCTCCACAGCCAGGCCGGGGCTCAGCACCGGCTACTGCCTGTGTCTTCTCAGTCCTTGTCCAGTGGCCATGGCCTGGCCAGAGGCTCTGAATACAAAGGTCCTAGCCAGGCCCTTCGCTGGTCTCAGCCTGATGTGTGAACCCAGGTGTGACCCAGAGGTTACCTAGGCTCCTTCCTGCCTCCTGGCCACTGCTGCTGGCCTCTGCTGGGGATGTCCCAGGCCCCCTTCAGTTTGTGTATTTCAGCCTTTTTCTCTTGGTGGTTTTTCTCCTGGTTTAGGTTTATTCTGTTTTTATGTTCAGTCTTAGGTTTGCTTAGTGTCTGCTGTCACTATGTTTTCTCTCAACCATTCTTTGGTGTTTTGGTTTTACTCGTGGGCATGCTCTGCCCCTTTAGTCTCTGCCTTTCTGACCTCTGCTTTATTCCCTTTTTACTGTGAAGGTCTATAAAGAATACAGATGCGATTTTCTTTACGCTCTTCAAAAGTAATTTTTCCCCCTTAACATTTATTTTAACTTCTTGGTCTTTTTTACACTCTACTTGTTTGTTTCTAACTTTTTTTTTTTTTTTTTTTTTTTTTTTTTGAGACAGAGTCTCACTTTTGTTGCCCAGGCTAGAGTGAGTGCCGTGGCGTCAGCCTAGCTCACAGCAACCTCAAACTCCTGGGCTCAAGTGATCCTCCTGTCTCAGCCTCCCGAGTAGCTGGGACTACAGGCATGCACCACCATGCCCGGCTAATTTTTTGTATATATACTTTTAGTTGGTCAATTAATTTCTTTCTATTTTTAGTAGAGACGGGGTCTCGCTCAGGCTGGTTTCGAACTCCCGACCTCGAGCAATCCGCCCGCCTCGGCCTCCCAGAGTGCTAGGATTACAGGCGTGAGCCACCGCGCCCGGCCTGTTTGTTTCTAACTTTTATTTTGTACATTTAGCTACAAAAAAATCTGATTTAGTTTTGCCATGGTTCTGTAAATATATTTTGTAATTTTCTTTCTTTCTTTTTTTTTTTTTGAGACAGAGTCTCACTCTGTTGGCCGGGCTAGAGTGCCATGGGGTCAGCCTAGCTCAAAGCAACCTCAAACTCCTGGGCTCAGGCAATCATCCTGCCTCAGCCTCCCAAGTAGCTGGGACTACAGGCATGGACCACCATGCCTGGCTAATTTTTTCTATGTATATTTTTAGTTGGCCAATTAATTTCTTTCCATTTTTAGTAGAGACAGGGTCTCGCTCTTGCTCAGGCTGGTCTCGGATCCGCCTGCCTTGGCCTCCCAGAGTGCTAGGATTACAGGCGTGAGCCACTGCGCCCAGCCTATTTTATAATTTTCATCTTGCATTTTATGTATTAGTTTTAAACTCAAGAATTTACCTATGTTATTTTACTTCCATTACTCCCTCTGTCTTCTCTCCTATCTTGCGCTTACTTTAGGGGCTGGCAGAGGGCCTACCTGTAGGTGTGGGAGCTGGGAGAAGGTGTTTGCAATGGTTGATACCAACAAAGGATTCAATGTCAAGAATACATAAGGATCTCCTATAAATCACCAATAAAAAGACAACCCCAATAGAAAAAAATGGGCCAGGGGAACGCAAGGCAATTTATAGAAGCAGACCCGAAAGTCTACCAAGCCAATAAAGAGGTGCTCGAACTCAGTCATTGGGAAAACACAGACCAAAGCTACAATGAGCTATGAGTTTGCACCCGTTAGATCAGTAATGGAAGTGCTGTTGAGATGGAGAGGCTTCTACGCACGGCTGCCGCGGCCGCCTCCCACTCCTCATCAAATGAAGTTTGTTCATGCCCCACGACTCCGAAATTCTGCTTTAGGATGTGTGTTCCCAAGAAAAGTCTCATCCAGGTCCGTAGGAGACATGTATACGGACGCCCACCCAGTGTGGTGGGGAGTAATGTCGCCCATCGTGTGTGCAGGGACAATGTAGCATGTGACACCATGGAGTGCCACAGAGCAGTTTCAAGCCACAGACAACTTATAACAAGGACCTTAACGATAGCTGAGTGAAAAAAGAAACTGATGTGACACTACTGTTCATAGAAACTAGAAATACATGCACGTAAAACAAATACAATTGCAAAAACCTGTATAAACAAGATGCATATTAAAAGTGTTACCTATATGGGGTGGGAGTAGGATTTGAGGAATGCAATAAAAGAAAATTAAAAATGAAATATTAAAAACCAAGATGGGACCAAAGGAGCCTCAAGTGTTCGTCGGGAAGAGACCTGAATTTTAGGACACTTATCCCTTCTTGTCCCAGGCTTTCGACATGCTCACCAGTGGCCCCGGCAGTGAGGAGGTCGTGGAGCTGGCCTCCGGGGGCTGCTGCCAACCCGCCCGCTCACATCCTTGCAGGAACTTCGCTTCTACCCGGAGTGGAGCAGCATGGTGAACAGCACAGGATGTCTTGATGCTTATGTTCCCTGTCACAGCGCGTTTTTATTCAGATAGATGATCTCTTTGTGACACCCTTTTAACTTCTATTTATTCTACAGGCCCCATGGTAGAGTTAGCTTTCCCCGGCTGTGTGAGAGCCAGCCACCGCAGCAGGCCGTCTGGTCCCCGAGGACGGGGAGGTGTGCAGCCCTGCAGCCCCTTTCAGTAGGGGCGAATGAGCTCACGGGAAACTCCCCAGTTTATGAGTGCATGGGCTGCTGGGATGGATGGGAGCCCGTGGGGTTTATCTGGGCAGAGGTCCTCCGTGTTTCCAAGACAGGAACCAGTAGGACACATTATGTCACTAAGTCCTTCCTGCTGATCAGCAGCCTTGATGGAATTTATGCTGTCAACCTACAGGGACTCTAACTCTTGGCACTGGGCTTCTAGAGCCTTTTGCCTTCAGAGCTGGGCTGGATGGTTATGAGGCTAAAGGGAATTGGATGTGCCAAAGCTCTAAAAATCCCTTGCGTTTTTATCTTCCGAGGAGCCGGTGAATTTCAGCTGTGTTTGCTGCCCCCAGATGTGGCTTCCTCTCTCTGTGTCATTGGCTTGCTAGCTACTGAGAACCAGCTGAGTGAGCACTGGTGTCTGGTTTTCCAAGGATTGCCTGGTAGCGGGCAGAAATCTGGGCCAGGTTAGTGAGGCAACATGCAGACTGGAAGAGGCCATCAGGGAACTTATTAAATTTAAGTCTAACTCTAAACTTCATTGCTTGGAGAAGGGTATTCTAGATCATCCTGGGTGTTCCTGACTTCAGCTGCAGGCTCAGAAGGAGGGCAGAGTCTGGGACAGTAACCTGTCCCAGTGGTGAGTGGGGTCATGGAAACCCAGCTTCAAGGGAAACAGGGCAGGTTTTCTGTTCCCAGATTAGTAAACCAAGGTCAGCTCTCCTGAACTGTGACAATGGCCGGCCCAGTTCTGAATGGGCCTCGATACAGTGAATTTTTACGTGTGATTTTTGCCAATTGATTGGTCTGTTGGCCCAGCCAGAATTAGGACTAAAGGGCCTCGCATCCCTCCAACCTCTATTTTTTTTTAATTTTTAAAAAATTTTTGTGGAGATGGGGTCTTACTATGTTCCCCAGGCTGGCCTTGATCTCCTGGCCTCAGGGGATCCTCCCACTAAAACCTTCCTGAGTGCTGGGACTATAGGTGTGAACCCTGGCACCCGGCCCCTGCAACCTCTCTGGATCGATCGGGTTTGTACTCAGATGGAATTCCAGCACTCTTTGGGTGTGAGAATAACTCTTGCCACCAGACCCAGATCAGTGACACCACGACTGGATGTCACCTGAGTGGTGTGGACAAGAGAATTGAAATCTGAGGCCGAAGACCTGTATTAATAATAATAAAAACTCTTTAGTGAGGTATAATTTGCATATAATAAATGCAATTTAATTGGATAGTCAATGACTTTTGACAGATCAACATGCCACAGTGACAACCAAAATAAAATACGAATATTTTCATTGGAAAAGTTCCCTCATGATCTTTTGTGGTCAACAGCCCCCCAGATGGCCCCTGGCCTCAGGCGTCACTATTCTGCTTTCTGTCACTATGGCTTAGTGCCTTTTCTGGAATTTCATATAGATGAAATCGTTGAGGAGAGTGATTCCATGTGTCCGGAGAAAACGTGGACTTAAACCCCATTCCCACAATTAGATAACTTTGTGACCCTTGGCAAAACAATTTCTGTCTTCCTGTTAGTTTCCATATTGATAGAATGGGGATATATTAATAAATACAGCCATTCTGCCTTCCTCCTCCTGCCCCCCTCCCTTCTTGCCTTCTTCCTTCCTCCCTCCCATCTTTCCATGAGCACTGGTGCAGGAGTGAGCTCCATCGTGGAGCTCCAGAAAGGTGCTGGGCCAGGGGTTACTGAGTAAACAGAAGCCTCTGTTCCCTCCAAGTCCAACTGTCACAGAAGGCTCCCTGCTGCCCCTCACTCCACACCTGCCCTAGCCTTCCTGGGGCCATGGTCTGCAGCTCCCCACACCTCCTTCAAGGAGCACTCCTTTTATTTAAGGGAGATGGGATGAACAGCCCAGGAAAGAACAGCCTCCAGTGATGAGGGCTTCCCAGACGGGCTGAGGCTAGAGGTAGCCAGGGCCTGAGCAGAGGGGAGTAGTATATCTGGGAGGGGTGTACCGAGGCCTTCCTGGCCCTGGGGCTTGGGACATTGGGTTTTTGAGGGAGTGAGTGTTGAGCGGACAACGAGTGGGGCTGCTGGACGCTCCCAGCGAGTGGTGGCTTCAGGACAGACCTGTGCTTGGACCCTACACGATCAGATGGACACACACCCAGAAGCACTTGCAGATCAGAGACAATTGCATACACACACACACACACACACACACACCTAGGTGCCTAGGTGTGCAGATTCCAGCTGCTTACCCCAACGTTCAAATAGGTATCGAGTGTCTTCTGCATACTAGGCCTGGGAGATGTGACAGCCAACACAACGAACTCCCTGCTGCCCGGAGCTCACCTACTACAACACGACCCCACACACAGGCTGCAGCCCACCCTGCCTTAGCCTGTGTCTAGCAGGTTCCATCCCCTGGAGTCAGTCCGCCCAGAGCTGCGCTGTGCTGCCCTCTGCTGGCCACATGGATGCAGTGACTCCCCAAACTGCCATCCCCACCTGGCAATGAGGGGCTAAGGGGAGGGGAACATGTTTCTGGTCCCTTGCTCTTAGCAACCGGGCAGAGCAGATATGGAGGGGCAGAGGCAGGTGAAGAACGCTTCCCTCAGTGCCCTGATCTCCCCGTCATTCCCTGCATGCTCCAACCTCCCTTCCGCATAAATATCTGATTTAGGAAGTGGCAGTTGAGTCAAATATGTCACTTTTTCAGCTATCTCCTGTGGCACCCTCTTTCCACCGCACCATCCTCATGACCCCCAGGGGTTGCATCGGGTTCAGGGAATCCCTTCTTGGTTATTTCACCCTGCAGGGATGGAGGGGCCAAGCCTGAGTTTCAGGAGGAACACCTGAGTTTGGAGGTGGAGCATGGGAGACGACTTACCCAGGTGACACCTTACTTAGGCCACAAAACTGGAATCAATAGATGGGCTGGTGCCTAGGTGTGCAGATTCCAGCTGCGGATTCCCCGACGCTCCTTCCTTTAAGAGATGGGGTCTGTGTCCCCTCCTCTTGAATCTAAGCGGGCTGGTGACTGCTTTGACGAATAGAGTGGTGTGAAGTGTTTGATACTGTGTGACTTCCGGGGCCATACAGCTCCCACCTAGCTTGCTGGAACACTGGCACTGCCAGCTAAGCAGGCCAGCTGCCTGAGACCAGGAGGCCGGAGGGGCCATTCCTAGGTTCTGGTCACTGGTCGCATCCCAGGAGCTAGGATGCTGTCTTGGATATGGGCCTTGCAGCCCGACTCTTCCAGGTTCTATCATTTTGAATCACCCTCTGCTGAGGCCTAGACATCCAGGAGCACTGACGAGCCATCCCTGCTGTGCCCTGTACAAATTCCGGACAGTCTGTGAACATAGTAAAGCGGTGGCCATTTTGTGCCAGGCGGTTTTGGGGCACATTGCTAGGCAGCAATAGTCTGGGAGCGTTGGGCCAGTGGAGGACGTGAGACCCCGGCAGTAACAGGCTAACCGGCCTCTGAGGTCTGACCTGGGGTACGGACCCCCTCCTGGCTAGCCCGCCTGGAGCTCCAGGGGCCTCCTTCCCCCGTGATTCCTAGGGAGTTGGTGGCGCTGAGCGGGGCAGCTCCTCGTTCCTGGATCCCGGTCTCGGGTCCGCGCCAGTTGCAATGTGAAGGCAATGTTCACGGCAGCCGTCACCTCTGCGGAGCGGCACGCTGGGGCTCGGAGTTGCGGAAGGTGTCGCGCGCGTGGGGCGGGGGACCTTGAGGGCGAGGACTGTCCACAGGGAAGGCCGGGCATGGTCGGGACGAGGTCAGGGACACGGTGGGTGGGAGTGGGACCCCTTCGTCCCCTGCAAGGAGTAACTGAGGCTCAAACGGCCACAGCCTCGCCCAGGGCGGATGCAGCCCGGGCGGGGTCCGCACCCAGGGCCCGCGCGGGGCACGGCCGGAGCCCCCACCCGAGTCCGGCGGGCGCTGCGGGAGCCCGGGTCCCGCGGGTCCCACGCTCACGCCGAGGCGGCGACACCTCCGGCCGGTGCTGCCCGCGGTGACCGGCAGGCGGCGCTGGCGCTCCGCGTGTGCGCGGCCGGTTCGCTGCCGCCCGCCCCGCCCCCGCCCGGTGCTGCTCGGGGTCCCGCGGGCGAAGGGGGCTCAGAGCCGGCTCAGACCCGTGTCCCGGTCTGCCTTCCCGCCCGGGCAGGCCCCCAGCTGCTCTGGCCCCGGCCTGCGCGCCTCGGAGGGAAAGGAGCCGCCACCTCCCGTGTCAAGTCCCCTTCTCCGTCCGCTTTGCCCAAAGCTGCACTTTATCCACCAGGCCCTTAATTAAAGCTTGACCACCTCCCCGAGGAAGGCATGTATCTCCCACGTTCCAGGTCCAGTTCATGATAGCAACAAGCGACAAGAAAAACCAAATTGCAACGCCAGCACAGCTTTGCGGAGTTCTAATCGTCATCCTGGCCTGCCGGCGTCCTGCGGAGTGGAGTTGGGGTGGGCACGGGAGAGGGGTGTAAGGCCAGGCCCGGGCAGGTGGTCCCCGGCACAGCCCCCTGCTCCACCATCAGGGTCTTTGCAGACCTGAGGACCCGCGAGGAGGAGCAGAGGGGCCTCTGTAAATCTCAGGGGCCAGTGGGCGGTCCAAGCCACCCAGGCTACCCCATTTCTGCACTTCTGCTCCTTGCTGGCATTTCTCCTGCAGCCTGGAGTGGCCCAGCGAACAGGAGACCTGGCAAGTACCAGGAGCATTGCCCAAGGGCATGAGTGTTGGGAGCTACAGCCTGGTCCCAGAGATGTGCCCATCTGTGCCAGGGCCATTAGGCTGTGGGACCCCAAGAGCTCTTGAACCCTGGCCCCATCCCCTCCAGGCTCTGGTCATTGTAGACCAGCCAGTGAATAGCCCTGCCCTGGGGGCAGCCCTGGGTGAGGCAGAGTGGCAGGGAAGTTAAGGGCTTGGTCTTTGGAGCCATAGTACCTGGGTTCAAGTCCTACTGCCACCACCTAGCAACTGTGTGACCTCAGGATGACACTCTGCTTCCTGCATCGCTTTCCTCATTTGCGAATGCAGGTAATAGCATACACTTCTGTGTTAATCATGTTGGATTTTGTGTTTTATGATGCTTCAACATCTTGGGGCTTGGTGGGCCCAGGGAGGGGGTGCCTAGCTCACTAGCACATTCCTAGAGCTAGTGAACCCCTGAGGGCAAGCACGCATTTCATATGCAAACCAGCCGAACCAAGCCTGTACTCCCTCGCCACCCTTTATAAAACTCTCAAACACCAAGTCAATTTCCCCCTGCCCTAAATCGCCCCAGGGCCACGCACCAGACGATTAGGGACAACCCCTACAGCCTGGATGTAAACTACGATTATTAAAGCTAGCTGGTCCTAAGGTGATCACCTTGCCTCGCCCATTCCTTCCCCGTGAACTCCACAGCAGACGCGTCTGTCTACGCTTTTGCTGCGTTCCTTCTGCCTCCTGACTTGCCCTTGTGCTTCCCTTGTGTCCCTGAGTGGCGTCCCTTCCTCTTGGGAGCTGTAAGTAATAGACTCTCCTTCTGAGGCAGTTGTCTCTGTCTCTGCCGTCCTACCTACCATGCCTGATGACAACAAAATCATCCTAGGTACGTTTTTAAAACAACCTCCTAAGATTGTTGCAGGGATCACATGACTTAACTTTTCTAAAGTGCTTACAAAATGGTGCCTGAGACCAGGTGAAAGCTGAATGGGGAGTAGCTATGGTGACATGTCCCCCTCCAGCCTCTTCCCTCTGGGCGCCGGGTGCCTCCCTCTGGGCAGCTCTGAGCACACACACGTCATGAGGTGCAGCCCGTGCCAGGTGCCTGGGCAAAGGCCAGGCATGTGCTCATGTCCCTTGTCATGGCGCTGAACACCCCAAGCTGACAGTGAGTGCCAGGGGAGGAGCCTGCCAAGAGCCAGCAGAGGGATCCCGCCTTTGTGCCATTTGGCTGCAAGGAATAGATCCCTTATCGGGGACAACCTTCTCAAACCCACACCCCTGAACCTCCCAGCTCAACTGGTGGATCACTCTAACTCTCAAAGACAGTCACTCTGAATCATAGCAATAATTTACTGAATGCTTGTGGTGAGCCAGGCCCTGTTCTAGCATCTTGTGCCAGCAATTCTCAAACTTTTCGGTCTCAGGAACTCTTTATACTCTTAAAATAAATCATCGAGGCTCTCAAAGAGCTCTAGTTAATGTGGCTTGTGTCTGTCACTATTGACTCTATTTTAGGAGTCAAAACTGAGAAATTTTAATAACATTTGTTTACATTTTATTTGAAATAGCAATAAAAACACACTACATGTTAGCATAAATAACACATTTCTATGAAAAATTACTATATCCTCCAACACAAATACATAGGGAGAAAGACGCAAGGCATTGTTTTACATTTTTGGAAATCTCTATGATGTCAGGGTTAATAGAAGACAGCCAGAGTTCATACCTGTTTCTGCATTCAGATTTTTTTTTTTTTCAAAGACAGAGTCTCACTTGGTCACCCAGGCCGGAGTGTCATGGCATGATTATAGCTCACTGCAACCTTGAACTCCTGAGCTCAAGGGATGATCCTCCCATCTCAGCCTTCCAAGTAGCTGGGACTACAAGCATGTAGCTCCACACCTGGTTAATTTTAAAATGTTTTTGCAGAGACAGGGTCTCGCTATGTTGCCCAGGCTGGTCTTGAACTCCTATCCTCAAGTGGTCCTCCCACCTTGGCCTCCCAAAGTGCTAGGATTACAGGTGCGAGCATTCACGTTTATGAGCCATCACATGACATGTGACCCCCAGAATATTCCACTGAGAGTTAAAACAAACAAACTTTCCTTGAGAGCAAAAAACGAAAACAAAACAAATAACATCTTAGTATCATTAGGAACATAGTTTCACTTTTATGGGCCTTCTAGAAGGGACTTAGGGACCCCCAGACATACCCAGAACACACAGTGGAAACTCCTGCCTTACGTACATGATGGGTGGATTCTCATACTGCCCCAGTTATACTTATGAGGAAACCGAGGCACAAGGAGATGAAGTGACTTGTCCAAGTTCACCAGCTGGGCTTCAAAGCCAGGCCCCCTGGGGGAGGGGCGTGGGGTGGGCTGGGCTGGGCTGGGGGGAGAACTTGATTTTGTCGTCCATGGCCCTAGCACTCAGCCCTGAGAGAGGCGGCAGGGATTAGGCACAGACAAAGCCAGAGGGCAGGTCAGGCTAGTGGGGGGGGGGGGGTTGGGAGGGGCTGGGGGATCAGTTAGTCACCAAGTGGTCCCGGTGACAGGGCTGGAGATGGCGCTGGCGGCGATGCAGCCTCGGGCTGGAAAATCAATAGGTGATCAGCGGTCCAGGGGCACGCTGTCCATCAGGTGCGGCAGAGAGGCAGGGGCAGGGGCGGGGGGGCCGGGAGGAAATATCACTGACCCCCGGCAGGATTGATCAAACAGCCAGACACCCAAGGCCAAACTCACTAATAAAGTGAGACGTTCAGCTCAGCCCCGCGGCTGCTGCTGAAGGTCTTAAAAAAACCGCTTAGCTGGGGAGTTCTTGCTAAACTGTCTTTGTTTCTTGAGGCGAGCGGGAGGGAGGATGGACTGGGGGAGGCCCGGCGTGGCTGCTGTTTGGCCTGGGGCTCACATGGCCCGTGTGTGTGCTGGTGTGTGCTTGCGCTACAGCACACGCCATTTATACGAGGCACATTATATGTGCACTCTACATCACATATGCATACAAACATGCCTGTTCATGCCTTTGGATGTACGTGCACATGCTACAGCATACAGCATTTATTCATGGCATGTGCACACACACGTGCCTGTTCATGCCTTTGCATGTACATGCACATGCTACAGCATACAGCATTTATACATGGCATGTACACACACATATAGATGTGCTATAGCACAAATGTGCACAAATATGCCTTGTTTGTGTGCATACATGTACATGTACCATAGCACGCAGCATTTACAAATGGTGTGTGTGCACCAATGTGTCTTGCATGTGTGCATACATGTGCATCTGCCGTAGTACACAACATCTGTTTTTGAGGGGTGATCGTGTGTGCTTGTGAGTTCAACTGTCTCTTCTTTGTTTTTCAGTGATATCACCACTTTCTCTGCCTGTAGCCCTGAAGATGCAACATTTATAATGACAGTCGTGGTAACTATGGGGTTGGTTGGGGGATGGACAGAAAAGTGGGGACTAGAAAATTGTACCTACAAGGCTAAGCTGTACAATAGAGAGAAGCAGACGTGGACAGGAGTGAGGAGGAGGAGGAGGAGGAAGAGTGAAGGGCTGGTATGGCAGGGGTTAAAGAAGGTTGAGGCCAGGAGATGAGAGGAAATTGGAGGGGGTGCCTGGATGGCTGTGGGAGGAGAAAAGTAAAGAACAAAGGATGTGCAAATGGAATTTTAAGAAGTGGTGTGATGGGTAATGAATTTGACATCTTTTGCTATTCTTTGAGGAATCCAAGCAAAGAGTAGAGTCACTTCCAGTAACTTTCTGACTTTTGGGATGTGTTTTGTTAAATGTGCCAACCTTACTGAGACTGGGAGACTGGGATTGTGGGTACATGGAATTTATTTGCATTAAATAATATCACTCAGATTGAGAATTACATTTTATGGAATGCCTTTGTGGACGAGAGATTATACTAAGAGGTTTCCATGTGCCAGCTACTCACCTTAAGGTAAAGGTATTATTTTTATTTCCATGTCTTAGATGAATTCATTGAAGCTCAGAGGCTTAATCGCTTCTTAAGTCATGTGGCTAATAAGGAGTGGGGCTGGGATTTGAACCTAGACTTCCAACTCCAGAGCCCAGGCCTGCCTTGGCTGCTATTTCAGAGCACAGTGTGGGTGCTGAGGGACCAGGTAGGCAGACAGAGCTTGCATTTGGGGGAGCATTTCCCATCACTGTACCTTGCCCCTTGGGGTGAGAGGTGGAGCATTTGGCTTGTGTACCATTCAGACCCTTCACCCACCAGCACTTGTAGCTGCCTGTCCCCCACACTCCTCATCCCAGAGCCCCTGGCTGGGCACCATCTTGCTCTCTATTGCTGAAGGGCTCTTGGAGGTGTGGGAAGGGGCTGGGAGGATCTGCCAGACTTTGGCAGCTGACTCCAAGATGTGTAGATCTTGAACCCCAAAGCCTTTGGGATTTTATAAAAGCATAGAACAGATTCACTGAGGATGATTGAGGATCTAAACCATCGGAGAAATATAAAACCTGCATCAGAATTACCGGTGGCATGTGAAAATAGATTCCTGGGTAACTCCCAGATTTAGTAAACCAGAATATCTGAGGTTGCGACCAAGGGATCTGTATTTTAAAAATGTCTTGAGTAATTCTCCTGCACATTCTAATCTGATCCCTTGTGCTTGCTGTTCCCTGTGTCAGGCATGCTCTCCCTGCAGAACCTCCTTTGGCTCACACTTTCACTCCTTTAGGCTTCTGTTAAAATGTTCCCTCCTCAGAGAGGTCTTTCCTGCTATTTCACCTAGAATAACACCCTTTTCATTCTCATTTCCTTTGCTCTGCTTTATTGTTATTTTACTACATGGATGCTAACTATACATATTTAAAACCCAGTATTATATACTGTATTATGTATGTAAAATAAATAAAATACAGTGTGCACTATCTATAACAAAGCACAATACAGACATATGATCTGTATTATGCATCACTGTGCTTACTTGCTCTTTTCCGTGGGCTCCACTGGGGGAGGGGCTCCTGGAGGGCAGGGCTTGCCTGCCTCCCTCACTGCTGCCCCCAGTGGCCAGAACTCGGCCTAGGAGAGGTTGGGGTGGGGACGGCGATAGATAAGGTGTGCAGAGTCCAGTGGGTGCCTTGCGGATGCCCAATGATAGGATGGCCTTGCTAATAAATCATCCAACAGAGAAAAATAAACGAGCAGAAAGAAAGAGGAATAAACTCACAGCACCCAATTGCCCCTTTGAAGGGAAAGATCACAGCACAACTGCCCCTTTGTTTGGTCAACTGCCTGTAGCTTAAATTGTTTTATTTGAGAGTTTATTTTAACGGCCTTGAGGAGCCCTGAGCAGATAGCAGGGATACGATCTTCCTGCCTCAGTTCCTGTGAGCCCACGTTCCAAGGACTCCGATAAGCCAGCCTCACAGAGAAGAGAAAGAAAAGAAAAGAAAAACAGATGCAGCCGTTTCACAGTCATCTTCTGCTACCAGCTAGCAACAGTCACTTGTTTTTCCCATGAAAACTCCCAGCACCTTAGCCTCAGGCCGGCACTTCTCTTTTCTGTCCTTCCTCCAGAGCCCTTCCCACCTTTGGGAAGTAAATAGACTTTCCCTCTTTAAAACTGTCCTAATCTTTGTGTCGAGAATTCTTTCTCATCCCAGGCTATGAGTCCCCACCCTCACACTCAACACGCCCATCACCTAAGCACAGTGTTACCATGGAAACAGAAGGCCATAGCCCCTGTGTTCTGGTAGTCATTTCCCACACTCCCCCCCTGAGGGCCAGTGAAACTGCCGGGAGGGGACGGAGAAGAAATGTGTCCTCTGGTCCTCTCCTTTGTTTTAATTCTGCACCCAGCAGACCACCCTGGGGTCCCTCGTTTTGCTGCCCTGCCTCCTTCCTTAAGGAGTGTCCGCCATGACGATCCCGGTGACTATAGCCAGCGGCTGATGTGTTAATTTCACAGTGCAAGACCGTGACTCCTTAACTTGCTGCTGCTCTCGCCCTCCCTCAATTTTGGGAAAATCTGTCTGGGAGGCGGGTGATCATGTTGGCTGGCCAAGGACCAATGGAGTGCCCCTCTGGAGGATTAGGCGACACAGACACACGGGTCACTGTGCTTGCACTGCAGGTGGACCACAGACGGGTTGCAGAGATGCTGAGACGCAGATCTCTTCTCTCCTCGCAGAGCCTGGGGAGGCCTGGCACCGGTGACGCCCCCAGGCTGGGGCCTTTGGGCCAGGATAGCCCCACTTGTTTACCTAGTGAGCTTGGGGGCTAGACCACGTTCTGTGTGTGTCCCTGGGTGAAGAATGCTGGCAGGTGTTGGTGAAGGGACTGAGACAAAGGCAGCTGCCTTGGGCGGTGGGGCCCTCTGTGCCTTGTTCGCTGGTCTTGGACCAGCCCGTTTGTGAGCCTGAACTTGCCTGGGCCTGCTGCCTCAGTTGGCAGCACCGTCACCAGAACACGGCAGCAACGGTAGCCCAGGAAGCCGCTGAGGGCTTTGAAAGGGTGGAGGCAATGAGATGGGGAGGAAATGGGAATTCTGTGAACCGGGAAGGACATGGCTGAGAAGAATCCAAAGCCAAAGAGGGTGGAAGAGATTCCTAGAGAGCCTGAGCATTGCTGTAGGAGGCGGAGATTATTATCCCCATTTTTCAGACAAGGAAACTGAGGCTTGGAGTGGCTCAAAACCTCACTCCAGTCAATGGCAGAGCTCAGTGACTCCACACTGAGCACTTTCTCTTCCCAAGGCTGCTCCTTGTAGCTCAAGGAAATTTGATAAAGAGTGTTTTGAAACTGCAATGGCATTTGGCAAGTGTTTGTATGACATTTTGGTGGAAAAGATGGAACAATGTCTACTGGTATTTGGAGCAATTAGGTGCACTGCCCTAGTAACAATTGGGAATAGAATGGACTTGCCATCTAAGGAATAGCACAAAGACTGAGGCCATTCTGTTGATAGAATAAAAAAATTTAGAGGGTGTAACATGTACTCACCAGGAAATTGGTATTAACAATCAACACCTAAGTGGACATATAGGAATAACATTTATTGGGTGTCGGGAGGGTGGGAGGGGGCAGGAAGGGACAGGTATATACAACCACAACGAGTAAGATGTGCAACATTTGGGGGATGGACACGCTTGAAGCTCTTACTCGAGGGGGGGCATGGGCAATATATGTAACCTTAACACTTGTACCCCCATAATACACTAAAATGAAAAAAAAAATAAAAATAGATTCCTAAAAGGAAAAATAAATTTAGAGGGTGTATTGAGTTGAATGACAGTACCCCAAAAGATATGTCCACTTAGAACTTGCGAATGTGGCCTTATTTGGAAAAAAAGAGTCTTTTCAGATCTAATTAGCTTGAGATCCTAGTTAGCTAAGGATCTCAAGATGAGATCATTCTGGATTATCTGTTTGAGCCCTAAATCCAATGACAAGTGTCCTGTAAGGAGAGGAGAAGACATGGACCCAGAGGAGGAGAAACTCAGAGGAGAAGCTGATAGGAAGACAGAGGCAGAAGTTGGAGTGATGCAGCCACAAGCCAAGGACAGCCAGGGGTTGCCCATAGCAACAGAAGCTCAGAGAGGGGCGCAGAACAAATTCTCCCTGGAACCCTTCAGAAGGAACCAACCTCGCCGACACCTCGGTTTTGGACTGGCCTTTGGAACTGCGTGGGAATAAGTTTCTGCTGTTTCAAACCACCAAGTTTGTGGCCACTTGTAGCAGCCCTGGGAAACTAACACCAGTGATTGGATGCCATGATGGACGAAGTGAGGGTCGTCATGTAGAAGGGGGATTCCGCTGACTCCGTGTGTCCCTGGAGGATGCCCAGCTCCCAGCTCCTCGGGAAAAGGACTTCCTACACTCAAGGGGGTCAAGGGTGGGGTGGGCTGTGTTGGGGAGGGTGAGGACCCGTCACTGACCCGGCCGTAGGGGAGCATAGCGTCTGCTGTGTGGTTGACCTTGAACGCTCGTGTGGCCTCCTGCAGCCCTGGGAATCCACGCACACATCGGTGCAAAGAGAGAGGAGGAGAGTTGACAGAGGACTTGGATGCCTGGGTGGTGTCCAGGGACCTGACAGATGGTGACGGTGGTTGGTAGAGAAATGGTTCTGCAGGAGAGGAAGAAGAGGATGAGGAGGAGGGGGAGGGGAAGGAGGAAAAAAAGGAGGGGGAGGAGGAGGAGAGTTTGGCTGCAGGGCAGGCAGTGGCCTCTCCTGGGCGCTGGGGGCCCCGGCACTGGGACTCTGTCCCCCGAGAGCCTCGCAGACCACCCCACAGCGTCCCCTCCCTGCTTTCTTCTGACAAAGTCATTTCCATTTGGATGTTGCCTCGAACATGATGTTCGCAGCCCCCAGAGGAACAACATCCCTCAATAAGGCACAATATTTCCCCAGCCAAGAACTTGCTGTTCCAAATTCATTAAAATTGCTGTGATATTCTCTTCCCATTTCTATGCCAAGAGCTGCTGTGGACAGAATTCATAATATCACGGAGCGGTGGCTGTTACCGATTGTTCAGTGGGAAAGAAGCGAACTTAATTTTTTTTTTTCTTAAAAAAATGCGTACCTATCAGATTGGCAGTGAACATCGGCGTGGGTGTGGGGCGATGGCACACTTATGTGCGTATTAGGGGAGAACAAATCGGTGCAGCCTTTGTGCAGAGCAATTTGGAAATGACACGAGATATGAAATGTGCCCGGTGGTTTGGGGTCGCTTAGTCCCCAGAATTCAGGTGGGCAAGAAATGTAAGATTTTGTTATTCTGTGGTTGAATTTGGTTTCTGTCTCAATACCTCTCCTCCCTCCCAATACACATCCCCTTCCATTAGACGGCAGAAAATTAATGCTAGTTGAGGTTGGGTGTGGCGGTTCAAGCCTGTAGATCTAGCTACTTGGAAGGCTGAGGCTGTGGGATCCTTTGAGGCCAGGCTGGGCAACACAGTGAGACCCCATCTCTTAAAAAGTTTCAAAACAAAAGAAAATGAGTTCTAGTTAATTTAAGATAAACTGGCCACTGAGAGGGTCCCCAATTAAAATTTCTTCTCTCAATGCCCCTCTTCCTGGGAGGGCACGGTGTTTGGGGATGGCAGGTGCTTACGCGGTACGTTCTTGCCAGGCCGTGGCCCCTCAACTCTGGCGTCCCTGAAGGTGCCCATGGGCCCACGCTGAGCTCACCTGCGGCGTTTGCTCAGAGCCGTGCAGCACTGTGACCCTACCGGCGTGGTGTCTCGGCTCGCTTTTCTGGTCTTCTCAAGACGCACAGAACCTTTCAGCTCTCCCTCCGAGCTGCTTTGGGGCTGTGAGAATGCCCTGGGACTGCCTGCGGCTGTGCGTCTCCCCCGCCATCTCTGCCAGCAGGACCGAGGGGCGCAGATGGGAAACGGGGCCACGTCGCCACCACTTTCAGGTCCCCAAATGCATCCAAGGCATGGTCTCCTCCATCTTGTACTTGGCGCTGACCCTGAGCAGGGTGGTGACAAACGCGTGGCCCTCCCCTCGAGACATGCATCAGCTCCCCGCCCCCCATTCTCCAACCCTTGTTCGCCTTCTAGCTTAGAACATTTCCCTTGTTCTAATATCCTCTCTCCCCGTTGAAGGAAGAAAAACTCGCTCAACACGCATCTTCCACATCTCACCTCTTCCCCTCTTAGCTCCCCTGTTCTGCTCCAGTCCCCTACCTCCGCCAGGCCGGGGCCTGAATGGGAGACAGTCTGGGGCGGGGGGGTAAAACCCAACAGGGCTCATGCCACACTTGTCCTTTTGTGCTCCCCTTATGTGAGATATCTGGACCAGTCGAATCTATGAAGACAGCGAGCAGAATAGAGGTTACCAGGGCCGTGGGGGGAGGGGGGCGTGGGAGTTATTGCCTCGCGGGCCCAGAGTTTTGTTTGGGGTGATAGAAGGTTTTCGAGATGGGTAATGGTGGTGGTTGCCCAGCACTGAGCATGTACTTAATGTCGTTGAATGAACAATACACTAACACATGGTCACCATGGCCAATGCTCTGTTACATATATTCTATCATAATAAAAATTAGTAAAAATACATAGCAGCAGGGAAGAAAAAGAATTCCACATTAATTAATCCTTGACAACAGCCTTCTGCCCCTGACGGGGTGTTCCATTCGGGGGTTCGAGTCTTTGGAGATCCTGGCTGAGGTGTGCTGGGATCATGAGTGAGGAGACTTGTCGCAGCCTTGTGTGTCATTGAGAGACACTGGAGACCCCCGAGTGCCTGTCCGTGGGGAGCCAATTGCATAAATGATGGTGGAGCCGCACAACGGGACTCCGACAGCAGGGTGAAGAATGAGCCCTGCCCCGTGTGTGCGCTGATGTGGACGATGCCCATGGCGTATCATCCGGGGAGTGGAATAACGTGCGTGGTAGCATCCTCTTTGAGTAAGAGCGCCCGTGTGTATGGGATGGAACTCACCAAGCATTTGAGGTAAAGGAAATGTCACCTGCCTCCCCCTCTCCTTCCTGTCCACCTTCTCTCTTTATCAGACAAAGGGACCATGTGACTCCCTGTCCCCTCTTTCCTCTTGACACCTGTGTTTCTAGTCCACATGTTTGCCATGCCTAATAATAATTTTTGTCTTTTTGTTAACATTTAAAAAATCGTGGCCGGGTGCGGAGGCTCACGCCTGTAATCCTCGCACTCTGGGAGGCCAAGGTGGGCGGATCGTTCAAGGTCAGGAGTTCAAGACCAGCCTGAGCAAGAGTGAGACCCCGTCTCTACTAAAAATAGAAAGAAATTAATTGGCCAACTAAAAATATATAGAAAAAATTAGCTGGGCATGGTGGCACATGCCTGTAGTCCCAGCTACTCGGGAGGCTGAGGCAGAAGGATAGCTTGAGCCCAGGAGTTCGAGGTTGCTGTGAGCTAGGCTGATGCCACAGCACTCACTCTAGCCTGGGCAACAGAGTGAGACTCTGTCTCAAAAAAAAAAAAAATGTGAGAAATAACTAATATCCAGGCAAGTGCATAAAACAGAGATGCCCAGTGAAATGTAAATTTATAAAGCAACCCACTGATCCTGCATCCCAGGCCAAGACGTAGAACAGCCATGCACCCCCGTGCACCTCTGCCCAATCAACTCCTCCAACTATTCTTGTATAGTAATTGTCATTGCTTTTTAAAAAAATTATTTTATTTTGAAATAATTTTTAGGTTGACAAAAGAGTTGCAAAAATAGTAAAAGCAGTTCCCATATGCGCTTTGTATACCCGTGTACCCTTCACCCAGCTTCCCCCAGCTGGAGACACCTCACATAACCACCGTGTGTTCACCAAAACTAAGAGATTCTCACTGGCCCAGTGCTATTCACCGAACTGCAGACTTTATTCCAATTTCCCCAGTTTTTCTGCAAATGTTCTTTTTCTGAACAGAACATTTGGACCCAGATTGCATTTACTTATCGCATCTCCAGTTGCCTCTAGTCTGTGATCGTTTCTCAGTCTTTTTCTTGTTTTTTTTCATGACCTTGACACTTTAAAAGAGTGCTGGTCAGAAATTTTTTAGGATCCTTGCATTTCTTCATAATTTTCTTCTCCTAAGTATGGATCCCTGAACAATACGGTTTAGTCTTGCCTGTTTTGAATTGTACATAAATGGAATAATTCCCTATGTATTCTTTTGTGTCTTACCTTTTTTATTTCATATTATGTTTTCATGGGGAATTCATTCATGTTTTTGTGTGTAACAAAGGTTCATTTTCCCTGCTGAATATTATCTCATTGTATGACTACAATATATAACAATAGTAATACTATGTAATAGTGGAACCATCTTACATTTGACAGATTGCGGATGGTTTCCAGTTTTTCCGCTATTGCAAACGATGCTATCGGGAGCGATCTTATTCCATGTTTCTGAACTACGCGGATCCACGTCTCTCCTGGACGGATATCTAGCACAGGAAACTGTAGCTCCAGAATCCACACACCTTCGCCTGCACTAGATACCGGCAGACTGTTTTCCAAAGTGGTTGTACCAATCCACAGCTATGCCTGCCGTGCCTGGGAACTCTCAATGTGCCATATCATTGTTTTCTGAAGTCAGAATGAATCGGTCAGGGTTCCGGCAGGAAAGAGATGGACATAAAATGCTTAGAACAATGCTAGGGTTCTATTTCAGAGAATTCAATGAAGAGACTATTTACAGAAGGGTGGGCAGGATTAAAGGAACCAGTTAGGGATGTCGAGGTACCCAGGCAGGGCAACAGCAGGAAGCTATCACTGCCTCTGGGTCTGAAGGGGTGGGGGGAGAGGGGGGGAAAGTGGGGGTCCCTGCAGGGTCTATGGCACAGGGCCATGTTTCCTCATGGCCCCCTGTTGTGGGTTGATCTGTGTCACCCCCCCAAAATATGTTCAAGTCCTCAACTCCAGTACTGGTGAAGGTGACCTTGTTTGGAAACAGGATCTTGGCAGATGTGATCGAGCTAAGATGAGTCTGTGTCAGCTTGGGCTGCTCTATCACAGTCCCACAGATGGGGTGGCTTAAACCACAGACATTCATTTCTTACAGATCTGCGGGCTGGGAAGTCCCAGATCAAAGTGCTGGGAGATTTGGTGTCTGGTGAGGGCCTGATTGCTGGGGTGTAGACAGACACTTTGTCACCGTGGGGTCCTGTGGCCCTTACCCCAAAGGCTCTACCTCCTAGTAAGTACCTCATGCCGGGATAGGGCTTCAACATGTGGATTTTGGTGGGACGAATTCAGTCCGTAACAGAGTCGTACTGGATCGGGGGCCCCTCTGAGGCCTGGCATCCGCATAGAAGAGGGAAGTTTGGACGCAGAGGCACAGGGGAGGAGGCCATGTGGTGATGGAAGCAGGGGTTGGAGTGATGCTGCCACAAGCCCAGCGACACCCAGGACTGACTTTGGCAGAAGCGGGGCACTCCAGACCCCTGACTCCTGACTGCTGGCTTCCAGGACCGTTGAGAGCAGACGCTTCTGTTGTTTTGAGCCGGCCTCTTGGTGGCGCTTTCTTCTGGCCGCCCTGGGAAACTAGCACAGCCCTTCCCAGCAAGGAGCCTTCTGAGACATTTTCCCCCCCTAACTGTCCCCTTCTTGCCGCCATGAAATTGCAGTCCACAGATATACTGCCTATCTGTTTTTGTGCTGTGGCCCGCTGGAGGTCACAAACTATTGTGATACGTGAGGTTATTGCTCCCAGGAACCAGGGGCGCCTGTGGGGGTGACGTTGCTCCTGTTGAGGCTTCATGGATTAGAGGGGAATGGCAGGGATGAGGGGACACAGGGAAGGCCCCGGAGAAGAGACCCTCGTCCCTGCTCTCCACCCACCCCTCAGTGGCGCCCGCTGGCCCGGCTCAGCCAGGAGCTGAGGGTGAGGGGCTCAGGGATGCTGTCCTCTGAGGTCGGTCCCCCTGGGCAGAGCAGAACCGAGAGGGGCAGAGAATGGGGGGGTTCCAAGCCCTGCCGGTCCTCAGGGCACCGTCCTTCCTCCCGGGAATGCATGAGACCCCCGAGGCTGACGTGGCCCAGTGAGATGGGAAGAGAGGCTGATTTTCCATCCAGATGGCCCCTTTCCCTGTCCTGAGCCACGTGACCTATCTAAACCCAGGCTCCTGAGCCCCCCTGTGCCTGGCCAGGATGTGGGTCTCTTCACGAGGCTCTGAAGTTTTGTGGGGCAGCACTGGCAACCCGGGCACCCCGTGGCCCTCTGGGTCCCTCTCCCTCTTCCCCGCCCCCTCCTCTCTAACAAGCCTGGGAGCCCTTCCCCTCCTCAATGCCCCAGCTCTATCAGCAGGAGGAATCAAGTGTTCTGTAAAGAAAGGCATGAAACAAGAAGGAAATTCACCTCTTAGGGATGATAATAGGCAGTAGGTAAGAGTTTGGGTCTTGGGCCCGGCTGCCTGAGTTTGGATCCTGGTTTGGCTGTGGAATGCTGGGTAAGTTACCTAACCTCTCTGTGCCTTGGCTTTTCTATCCCCAAAATGATATATGGTAGCGTTTACCTTATAAAGTTTTTATGACTGTTAGATGAGCTAATGGACAGAAAGCACTTAGAACAGTGGTTGGCGCATAGTAAGTGCTGTGTAAGAATAGGTCTATTAGTACCTTGCTGGGTGTGTCTCTATTTGTATGTGCCTTAGAAAGTTCTAGATATGGCTAATGGCACCATCTCAGGGGAGTAGAGCCGGAGCCTACAGGAGAGGAACTTTCGTTTTCTATTTTATATACTTTTATATCATCCAAAATTTTTAAACCAGAGCTTAGTATTAAATAGTATTTAGTAAATAGTATTTAGAAATAAAATATCTGTCCTAGAAATTTCAACTCTTCAGAAGTAAAAGATAAGTTTTTGCAAAAATGTGGTAAGCTCTGCACCATTTAATGTAGAACATAGGACTTGACATATTGTCATTAATCTCCCTTTCCCCACATGTGTGCTTTTAAAGCAAAATTTATGAGTGTTCCTAGGATTGGGGTTGGACTTGCCTGGTCCTCTAGATCCCGGGTTCCTTAAACTTCTCTTGCGGGACTTGGAGGAGGGGCTGAGCCCTGGGCTGCAGTTCTCCCCACCCACCCCTAGTGGGCCCCCCAGGACCACCTGCCTCCCCGCACCTGCCCTGGTTGCCAGGGAAACGGCCCTTTATTGAGTGGAGCCATCCCCAACTCAGCGCAGTGATTTGTCCTTGTCTAATTATTATTTCTCTTTGCATTTCCCCTTTGGATGAGTAATGGGGGAGGGTCGGGGGTGGGAGGTGCAGGAGCCGGGGAGCAGTGATTTGTGGGGTCGGCAGCTCATCTCTGAGAGGAGGACATTTATCTTTCTGGAAGCAGAAAACAGCTCAGTGGAGACGAATTCAACAGTTCCCGTGTGGGTCTGTTTGCAGGTTCGCACTCTGATCCCGAGTCACCCACCTGGAATGTGAGTGCACATGGATTCGAGGTGGGGGGACGTGGTAGGCAGACCACTAAGAGCAGCTGTGTCCAGAGCCGTGGTGCTGTGGGTATTTCTGTGGGTATCATGTGATCATGGTGTACAGCTCCTACAACTGTGCACAAATCTGCGTGTGTCTGAATGTCAACACTTTTGATTGGGCTATCTAACCTAGGTGTGCCCGCTTGCGTGCACTTGTGTGGTTACATGTGGGCGTGCACACTGTAGACAAAGCAAGGAAAATCTGGGTGTGTGCACACATTGAATACATGGCTATCGAATATGTTTGCGTCTCGTGTCTCTGTGTGTACATGGACTACATTCTATTTGCAAGCAGCGAGCTTGTGCTCTTGAGTCTTAGTGCCTGCACACACATGTAGCCAACTTCTGAACTCGTGTGCATGTGAACAGTGCATATTGCTACGAAAACCAACGAACAGACCTTAAACACAGAGTGTTGACTTGAGTCAGAGACACTGGCGATGAAGACATAGGGGTTGCAGAGACAGAGACATCCAGCTAAGGGGAGGGTGCACACCACACATTTTGGTAGCTGGGATAGATTGCAAAAATGTCCTCATTCCTTCACTCCTGCCAGAATCCGCGCTCTTTGAATGTGACTTTGCAGTTTCTCCTCATAAAAGATAAAGTCTATTTCCCTTCCCCTTGACCTGAGCTTCCCTTGACACTTGCCTTGGACAATAGAATGAGGTGGAAGGGACATTGAGCCAGTTGTGGGCCTCGGCCTCAAGGTGCCTTGCAACTTCCACTAGCTCTCTTGCAACTCTGCCCAGATGCACATGAGTAATCCTGAGCTAGAGGGTGAGGTGCCATTAGAGACCAGGTGGAGGGCAGCCCAGTTATCCCAGCCAAGGCATCCTAGACCATCCTGTAGCCAACTGACCTGCAGACACATGACTGAGTCCAGCCAAGATCAGCAGAGCTTCTATGGCTGGCCCTCAGTTGACCATAGACACATGAGTGAACCCTGCCAACTCACAGGCCTGGCAGCAGTGATAGCTGTTTTAAGTCTATGAGTATTAGAGTTATTTGTTATGCAGCATTATTGTGGCAATGCTAACTGATAGCACGTAAACACCAGGTGTGCACTCAGGCACACACACAGTGAAAGCATCTACCACAGATACACACATAGGATTGATAGCTCTGTGTACGAGGAGTATTAGTTATCTATTGCTGCAGAACGAATTATCCCCAAATTTAGAAGCCTAACACAACAAACACTATCTCACAGTTTTTGTGGGTCAGGAATTAAGGCAGGGCTTAGCTGGATGCCTCTGGCTCAAGGTCTCTCCTGAGATTGCTGTCATACTCTTGGGGCTGCAGTCTCATCTGAGGACCCAACCGAGGGAGATCCATGTCCCTTTGCACTCAGGTGGTTGGCAGGATTCAGTTCCTGCTGGTTACTGGTGGTGGTGGTGGTGTCACCCTCAGTTCCTTGCTATGTGGGCTTTTCCATAGGACAGCTTGTGCATGGCAGAGAGAGAGAGAGAGAGAGAGAGAGAGAGAGAGAGAGAGAGAGAGAGAGAGAGAAGCACTCACAGATGCAATGGTCTTTTTATAACCTCATAGCAGAAGTGACATCCTATCATTTTTGCCTATCATTTGTTAGAAACTAGTCACTAGGTCCAGCCCACACTGAAGGGGAGGGGATAAACGAGGTGTGAACACAAGGAGGTCAGGATCATTGGTGACCATCTCAGAGGCTGCCAGCCACATGGGGTGTGCACATACACAGGCTCCCACTCAGCAGGGCTAACTGTATAAGATCAACCTTTTTTTTTCATGGATTTTGCTCAGCCCAAGAAATCAGGTGTCAGAGAAAGTGGGTTCTTGCAAGTTCCAAAGACCCAGGTGTTCCATTCTCTGGGTTCTGGCTTTGGAGCCAAGGTTATTTTGCCTGGGAAGGTGCTCTCTCTGCTGTGGGATGGGGCAGGAACCCTTCACCCCAGGCCCTACGAGCAGGGCTCCAGATGGTACATCCTGAAGCTCGAGGAGGGCCAGGAATCCTTAGGTTCCCAGAGAGAAGGAACATTTACCTAGTGTGCAGCTGGGACATGAGCCCCCAACGCCCCCAGGAGCGGCAGGTGCTGAGAGCTCTTTTCTTCTGGGGCCTCTGACCTGGAGAAATGTCCTGGGGGGAGTCTGGTTCTCCTCCCCAGAATGAGGTGCCCCTGTGGTCCCAGGGCTGGGCTGTCCACGCACAGACCCAGCCTTTTGCTCCCGGAATAAAGTCTGAGTATCACCACGGGCAGGTGCTCCGCCCTGTGAACCAGCCTCGTGCTGGCACCTTCTGTTTGCAGAACACAGGCAGCATCCTCCCAGGGTCTGCGTGGAGCTCCAGCCAAGTGCAGCGTGACCCCTCCTTCTGCTGGGAGCCGCTGCCCCACGGGTACCCACTCCACGCTGCTGGGAGCTGCTCACTGCACTGCCCAGGGGACCTGCGTGTGCACCCCCCAGGACCAACCTGGGCCAAGACTGAAGTCAGGTTTCCCAGCTCAGAGATGTTGAACTGGAGCCCCTGTGTGGGCTGCAGCCCCTTTTCTTTGAGTGAGCTTGTAAGCGAGGCTCTTGACATGGTCTCGGGGGAGACTATGGGGGAGAGGCAACGGGGATGGACTGCAGTGCAGGGGGGTTTGACAGGCATTTAGGCAGCTGAGCTGGCAAAGCTCGGGAGACTTAGAGGGGGTGGCTGGGCGCGGAGCGGGTGCAGGAGGAGTCGAGAGGGAGGGGCACGAGGAGGAATGACACAGGTGTTTCCTGCAAAGGTCACTGGTGGTAAGGAGTGCTCCTGGCATTTGACTAATGAATGTAGCAGCTTTGATCTCTGGTCTGGGCTTGACCCCAAGGTGTTAATATCTGCAAACCAAACTTCCAGAAGGGCAGGCAGAAACATAGCCACAGAGAGGCGGCTTTCTGGGAAGAGTGGCAGAGAGAACCCTGCGTGCTGTCTCTCTCTAGGAAGTGGGGTGTTGGGCACCCTGAGACTCTTCGGGGACAAGCCAGGTCCCACCCCTTCCCTCCAAGGCCCTCCCTGCTTAAGATCACCTCTTAACACTGACCACCCACTCCCCTTCACCTCTCACTCCTACCCTTTGCTTCAGTGTAGCCCTGTTTCTGTTTTTGTTCTCTCACCTCTGGACTCTATATTTGTCAGGACTTTCTTGACTTGTGTGCTTGAGACATCTAGAGATAATCTGCCTTCAGGAAGAGCTGGATCCAGGAGACTGGCCAGTGTTGTCAGGAGCCGGCTCTGCATTATCTTTCAATGAGCCTTTCTGAGTTATTAATTCTCAGTCAAAACAGCTGCTGCAGCCCTGGATTTACATCTTCATGCTGAGCAATCCCAGCTCAGAAGACTTGCTAAGGAGACTTTTAAAAAGATATTTTTTTTGAGACAGGGTCTCACTCTGCTGCCCAGGCTGGAGTGCAGTGGTGCAATCATAGCTCACTGTAGCCTTGAACTCCTGGGCACAAGCGACACTCCCACCTCAGCCTCCTGAGTAGCTGTGACTCCAGGCGCTCACCACCATGCCTAGCTATTTTTTAAAATTTTTTGTAGAAATGGGGTCTATGTTGCCCAGGCTGGTCTTGGACTTCTGGCCTCAAGCAATCCTCCTGCCTCAGCCTCCCAGAGTGCTGGGATTACAGGCGTCAGCCACTGCACCTGGCCTGAAGACTTTTCTTTTAAGTATAGTTCCAGCAAAAGTCTCAGGACTGGCTCTCTCTGGTGTGAACCAGTCACTGGTCTGGCAGAGCATGGCATTTTGCCTGGCCAGGCACGTATCAGTGCTCACCCCAAGGGTTGGCTCAATCCAGCTCAAACCACATAGCCTGGGATTGAGAGAGGGCTGGTTCCCAGGCTGAGATTGGGGTCCTGCGATAGGAGCAGAGAGGAAAGGAAGCTGGGAAGGGAGGACCACAGATGTGTATCACAGACCCTACCTCGTCCCTGCCTCCTTGCTGGCGCTCTTGACTTCCGGTATTGGAAATTCATACTCAAGCATCCAGCATTCATACTCAAGCATTCAAACTCATGCATGCATCCAGCCTCAGGTTGGCCCCGATGCCTTGCTTTGGTTGCCTGGAGTAGACACTTTTGCTCTTGTCTCAACAAATCCTGCTCCCCTTGCAGTCACCGAAGAAGGAGCACTGTGTTGGTCGGGGCCCTCCAGAGAAAGGGGACCATGAGGATGTGCATGTGCCCATAGAAACAGATTGATTGTAAGGACTTGGCTGACAAACCCCAATACCTACAGGTGAGCTGCCGGCTGGGCACCCGGAGAGCCCGTGGGGCAGGTCCACTCTGAATGCAGGGAGGCTTGAGACCCAGGAACAGCTGATGCTTCAGTTCAAGTACGAAGGCAGGAAAAAAAAAGCGCCAATGTTCCAGTTCAAAAGCAGTCAGGTAGGAGGACAGTCTCTCTAACTCAGGGCAGGGGCGGCCTTTGTGTGCTATTCAGGCCTTCAACTGATGAGACGAGGCCCACCTGCATTAGGGAGGACAGTTGCTTTACTCCATCTACCAATTTACATGTTAATTTCATCCAAAAACACCCTCATAGACACACCCAGAATAATGTTTGACCAAATATCTGGGCACCCCATGGCCCAATCAAATGGACACATAAAATTAATCATCACAGGCACCAAATGGGTCATCTCTGGCTGAGTCCTATGTCTGGTAGGACGCCCCCTTGATCTTTGTGTCTACCTGTGAGTGGGTGGTGTGGTTCTCCTGCCTGAACCCCTCCCCCAAAATACTGTCTTCATTCGTTCTCCATCAGAGCTGAAGTGGACAGCTGGGGGCCCAGGGAAGGCCTGTTCTGAGTTCCCTCCAGACTCCATCAGGCCTGTGCTCCCCACCCCACCCCATTGCCACCCTGTTCTGTGCCCCAGTGGGACTGACCCCCATGGCTGTGTCTTCTGGACCCCTAGAGGGATTGGAGGAAGGGAGGAGGGCGACTGGGGGTCCGGTCCCCTGCTCCTTCCTGCAGCTGGGCCCCTCCTCCCTGGAGGCAGGCTCAGGGACACGGCCCCTCCCCCTCCCACCCCTCAGATGGAGAACTGACTGCTTGTGCTGGCCGAGTTCCGGGGTGCCTCCCCTCCCCTGTTGGCGCTCTCAATCCTGCCCACACCTCTGTGCCCAGCCCTGTCATCGCGTGTCTTCAGAATCCCAGCCGCTGTGCTGAGTGAGAGCTGTCTTCTTGCAGGAGCCGACTCTCGGGGAGCCCAGCCCTGGGGGCCTGTGTGGCGGGCCACCCTCCCCTGCCAGCACTGGCAAGTCTGTGTTCCGAGAAGGCTCACGTCAGCCAGCAGGGGGCGTCCTAAACTATTCCTACCCTCTCTTTCTTTGGCATGATGAATTTGGGCAGTTTCCTGAGCCTGGGTCACTTTCTCTCCCAGCCTCTCATTCGTTATGCAACCTGGAGCAAGTCAAGGGACCTTTCTAAACCTCAACGGTCTCATCTGTAAAGTGGGTATAACAAGACCTTCCCAGAGGCCACTCAGAGTGCTTCATCCCTAACAGTGGACTCTGTCTTTGGGGAGAACGAGGTTGGGCCTCTCATTCATTCATTCATACATGCATTCATACATTCATTCATACATTGATTCATACATTCAGGGACTGCCTTCTGGGCTTCCCAAGGTGCCATACTCTGTGCCTGACCCATTATCCATCAGGTCAGAAGCAACTGCCTTCCCTTTTCTCCTTCCCTCCCAAGTAAGGATAATGACATAAAATAAAATGCATACATTTTAGGTCTATAGATCAACCACTTTTGACACATGTGTGCCTGTGTACACTCCAGTCGAGATATTTCCATACTCTGGAAAGTTCCTTCTGGTTTCCTTGAAGTCATCACCACCCCCCACCACCACCACCATCAAGCAACCTCTGATCTGATTTCCATCACTTCTCTCGCTTTGTCTCTATTTTCATTTTTCCTGGCGTATCCTTTATTCTTTAGAGCGTACATCTCCTCAGTAAAACCACACATTTGCCTACCTCCTATCATACCTTCTTTAACCATTGCTGGTAAGGAACACACACACGGACACACACACGTGTGTGTACCACACACACGCAACCCTCCCCCACACACTCATGCACACACACACATGCATTGCACAAACACAGAAATGCACACACATATATTATGGGTTAAGCAAACTTTTTCAAGGCTCAAAAAGACAAAGGCCAACAGGAGCCAGACCCAGTGTTGCTTTCACCAAAGCCCTTCCTGCTGGTGCACACGTGAGCACACACACACACACACACACACACACACACATGCAGCCCCCCGAGCTGAGAGCCATCGACTATCACCTCCCGCTGCCCTGTCAGAGTCGGCGCGAGGAGAGAAAAATCGGAATTCTTGCCCTGTCTCAAAAGTAAAAGGGACAAATTAGTTTCTTGTCAGTGCACTGCAATAAATACATTGTCATTTTTATCCTCCAGTGAATCATAGTCTCCATTTCTCCCGTAACTATTATACAGTCTGCTGGCACTATATCATTTTTTGGTAATTTTATTTTCACCAATTGTTTTATGAAATTTTTGAGTTTTATGGACACTAAAACAAATCTAGCCTGCGAGTGTTATAGCCCTTTAAATCATCGGCAGGAAGTCTCAAGGTTCCTCCAGACTGTGGTGGAAGGAGGCTTAGGGAAGAAAGATTGCCCCTAGCTTATAAACTGAGCAAAAACCCAGAGATAAGTTTGTAAAAGGGACATAGATCATGGCGGGTGAAGACTGGGTGTAAAACATCTCCCTGCTCAGCTCCTATAAGAATAAAAATGGACTTTTATTTAGCAGAAACACTGAAGCCGTTGGGGGAAGAAACACACAGTCTTATCCCCACTTTCTTCGCTGCAAGAGCCCGTGTTTCCCCTGGGGTCGGGGCAAGTCTGCTCACGCCAGGCAGCTTCCCAGGTGAGGGCCCCTCTTCCGGGATGCTGGGCAGCCCCGTGACGTCTGCCCCAAACACAACCCCCCATGAACATCCAAGTCACACATCTGCGATGTCGGTGAACAAAGGGAAGAAACTGATTCGGAAGCACACGTGGGAGAAAACAAAACCAAAACCAAAAAATGCCAACAGGAGGAGCATAGCTCAACTGATCTGAGAAAAGGCTCACCTCGCCAGGTATTAAAATGCATTATAAAGCTACAATAATAAAACCAGCATGTTGCCGGCGTAAGACTAGACAGACAGATCAATGGAATGGAATAGTCCTGAACCTAGTCCATGAAAAATGAAGGATCACATAGCAATGGAAGAAGGATGGATTATTCCGTAAATGTTATCTGTAAATCTGGTTGTTTAGAAAATAGTCCATTTAGATCTTCATCTCATTCTAGAGTTCAAAAAGTAAAAGCTAGAAACAATAGAAAGTTTAAAAAAAAAAAAACCCAACACAATAAAGGGCTAGAAGAAAGGCTACATAAAGCATTGGATCTCTGGATGAGGAGGGCTTTAGCCGTGACCTTGGCTTCCGGTGTGTTTACTTGCCTATATCTCAAGACATATCTCCCAACTAAAGGCCAGAAGTCAAACTGATCAAACCTTTTTGACAGGTTGATAAAGGAAATCACTAGGACTTAATAGAATGGGCAAAGGATAAAACCCTACCGATCACTGAACGATAACTATGAGTATCTCCTAACATAGGAAAACATTTCCAACCACACTAGTTATGGTGGTTAATTTTATGTGTCAACTTGACCAGAGAATGGGGCTTCCAGACTTGTGGTCAGACATTATTCTGGGTGTGTCTCTTTTTTTTTTTGAGACAGAGTCTCACTTTGTTGCCCAGGCTAGAGTGAGTGCCGTGGCGTCAGCCTCGCTCACAGCAACCTCAATCTCCTGGGCTCAGCGATCCTCCTGCCTCAGCCTCCCGAGTAGCTGGGACTACAGGCATGTGCCACCATGCCCGGCTGATTTTTTGTATAAATACTTTTAGTTGGCCAATTAATTTCTTTCTATTTTTAGTAGAGACAGGATCTCACTCTTGCTCAGGCTGCGGCTAATTTTTTGTATATATATTTTTAGTTGGCCAATTAATTTCTATTTTTAGTAGAGACAGGGTCTCGCTCTTGCTCAGGCTGGTTTCAAACTCCTGACCTCGAGTGATCCGCCCGCCTCGGCCTCCCAGAGTGCTGGGATTACAGGCGTGAACCATGTGTCTGTTTCTCGATGTGAATGACATCTGAACTGGTAGGCTGGGGAAAGCACCTGGCCCTCCCTGGTGCAGGTGGCCTCATCCAATCCGCTGGATGAGCCGAGGGATGACTCCTGCCCGATGTCTTCACCCTGGGACTTCAGTCTTTTGCTTTCCCACCTCGGGGCTCACACGGAACCACTGGCTCTTCTCGGGTCTCCAGCCTGTTGGCTTTAGGACTGCAATGACGCCATCAGCTTTTCTGGGTCTCTGGCTGCCGACTGCAGGTTTGGGGGCTCAGCCTCTATGACGGTATAAGCCACTTCCCTCCACGAAATCTCTTTATCTGTCGACCTATATCTGTATCTCTCCTATTGGTTCTGCTTCTCTGGAGAACTCTAAGACAGCAGCCATCAAGGAAACAGAAATTAAAATCCCGCCGACAGGCTAGTTCTTCTTGCACCTCTTGTTTTGCGAGGATTCTCTTGGATTTTCCCCATCAGCACCTAGACGTTGTCAAGACCCTCCAACTGAAAAAAACGATCTCTCTTTATTCCCACAGCCCCGTCAAACGGCTCGCTCCCTGAGAGGGATCTCACAGCCTGGTTTCTTTAAACTGCCCTCGTGACATGTCTCTACCTCCTCTGCCAGCCAGCCGTCAAGCCCGTCGAAGTGGCTTCCCATCTGCCCGACGTCCTGGCCAGGGGCCCCCTGGTCACCGCTCAGGGGGTGCGATGTGCAGGGACTTCCACGTGCAGCAAATCCCTGGGGCCTTGCAGCCCTCTCCTTAGCGGAGCCTTTGGGCGCATCTGCCCTGAGGCAGGACGCAGGTGGCATTTCTAGGGAGAGAAGAGAAGAGGACATTCAACAGGGTCTCCAACCAGCATCTCTGCCTTTCTCTTTGCAGGTAAATGCGTGCATGGCCAGCTATTTCCTGGCTGTCTGTCTCAGTTAGGAAAAACAGGCCCTGGAGGATCAGCCTTTTCACTTTTATTTAACTTTGTGTTTAAAAAATGTAACAGATATGCAGTTAACCCTTTGAAAACCTGAACGAGTCTTACTAGTTGCCCCTACCCCTCCGCTTGCCTCATTGCTCAGGTGCAAATCACAGCACCTGGCACACAGGAACGGGGTGCGGGACCTGCCATTTGAACCCAGGTCGCCTGGCTTCAAAATTTGTCATTTCTCGCCTGGACCTTGGTTGCCTCTAGCCCGTTCTCTCTCAGCAGCCAAAAGGAGCTTTCTAGGACTAAAACCCCACTGCTCCCCCGATTTAGAGGCCTTGGATGGCTTCCGTTTGTATATGTGATAAAATTCCGACCCCTTGCCAGGCTGTCTCTCCAAACTTTCTTTCCCCGCCTGCTCCCTGGCTCACTCTGGTGCAGCCACACTGGCCTCATTTATGTTTCTAGAACACTCAGTAGGGACCTCTGCCCAAGCCGAACTGTGCCTTCTCCTGGATGGCTCCTCCCTGCTGTGCTTCCCGGGGGTGGGGGTGGGGTAGTTCCCTCTCCTGGTTAGGCTTCAGATTGACACCCCCTCATCAGAGAGGCCGCCCCTGCCCCCCACTGTCTAAGGAGGCTGTGAGGGCCCCTTCTGCTCCTTAACCCAGCCGTTTATTGGTTTCCTCTTCATCACTTATCACGACTTGCAATTTTTAAAAAGTTGATGTGGTTACTTGCTTGTGTCTTGTCCATTAGAAGCTGAGCTCCGAGAGGACAGAAGCTGTCTGTCCTGTGCGTGGTGGCACGCCCACACCCTAGCACAATGCTTGGGACATAGAAGACACCCAATATAAATTTGTTGACACCCTGGCCGAGAATGAATGCATGGGATGAAATCGTTAGAAAACACTGTGGCTTATGAAACGCCTCCCTGAACAACCCATCCTCAAACACCACCATTTCCAGGAGAGAGAGCATGAGGGCGACAGCTGGGGAACTTGACCTGGCAGGGACCCGTAGCAGCTCAAGATTTGCGGAGAAGGGGCAGACTGTTTGCACGGACTTACTTTTGGTCCTAGAATGATACTTGGGGAGCTTGTGAAATGCAGGTTCTGATGCAGCGGTTCGTGCATAGGGCCTGGGAGTCAGCATTTCTGACCAGCTGCTCACAGGTGATGCTGATGTGGTCAGCTGCGTTAAGGGGCCGCACACAGCACCGACGGCCCGGAGACTACTGGTCTGTGAACTCGGCTGCACATTGGAACCGCCTGGGGAGCGTTAACTAACTTTAACTACGTAGAAATTCTCATGCAATTGGTCTGGAGTGTGGCCTGGGTGTAGTTTTATTTTTTTAAAAGTGCCCACGAGTGCAGCCAGGTTTGAGGACCCTGCTCTGCACAGTGTTTTACTTTATACATAATTGTGAAAAAATAAAGACATTTGGCTTATCAGAATTCTTTTCAAAAAGAACACTGCACTGTTATGCCAAGTGAAAGTTTTCGTACAAGCTTGCCTGAGTCAGGGCAGGCCCTGAGAGAGGGGGGAGCCCTTCTGCAAGGACAAGGTGGAGGCGGGAGAGGGAGAGCGGGGATGGAGGGCGGCCTCCTGCTCCTTCCCTTCCAATCTTCAGAAAATTAATAACGTAGCGGAATGCTTGAAGAGTTTGGGGTTTATTTTAAAAGACGCCAGAGAAGGCAGTAGCAGTTCCCACGCTTATCTGCGCATATCGAATCACTTGTGGGATCTTAAAAAATTCCAAATAAAATCACAGTCTCGAGGTGGGACACAGGCTCCAGAACTTTCTGAAGCTCCAGGGGGCGGGGGGGGGGCGGGGTTCCAACAGGTGGGCATGTTTGGGAACCGCTGGGTTCAGGTGATGAGCCTCTAGCAGCCCAGGTGGGCGAAACTGGGCACAAAGGCAGAGAGAAGCCTGTGAGGTCAGCTGTGGGGATTCTCCCCTTGCAGGGAATGTTCTGGACTCTGAGTCTGTGGAACTAGAACGCCAAGCCAGGAAGGCTCCGGCCAACACCACCAGGGAGGCTCTGGGCTTGAGAGGAGAGCTGCTTCTGCGAGCCTCGGTTTTCTCCTCTGTAAAGTGGGAATAATAATACCTGCCTAAGAAATGTGTGGGGGAACAAAGGAGAAGATGTGGGTGGATGCGCTCCGGAGCGTCCTGCATAGAGAGGGAGCACCGCACAGTTCTTTGAACGTGGCCTGCCTTTTCCAGCGCACAGCTTTTCACGGAAAGGCGTCGTGGCGAAGGATGCGGCCGCGTGGGAAAGCGAGGCCCTGACCCGCGCGCCACCTTGTGGTAGAAACATGAATTGTAGGGGTAGGAGCCAGAGGGTTTTTTGATAGACGAATGCAAGCGTTTATATATTATAGCTTCAATCCCAGCGGAGTTTCTCAGGCTCTGCACTACAGATATTTTGGACTAGATAATTCTTTGTTGGGGGATGTTGTTTGGCACATAGGAGGAATTTTAGCAGCTTCCACCGCCTGTACCCACTTCTAGCACCCCTCTTGTCCAAGCTATGACAACAAAAAATGTCCCCAGACTTTGCCAAATACCCCTCCGGGGGCAGAACTGCCCCTGGCTGAAAACCACTGAGCTGCAGCAAACCTCAAACAAACAATGACAATAATATCTGCTAACAGTTTTTGAGAGCTTAGTATTTCTAGCACTTTGCCTAAACATGCTGACCACAGTCACACCTGTCGGTTAATCCTCACAGCATCTCCACAAGGAGGGAATGATGGCTCCACGTTAGAAATGGGGAAACTGAGGCCTGGAGCGGTCACGTTTTCCCCAGATCACACTCCCTGGCTGACGGAAGTTGAGTGAGCTTAGTTTGGAACAGAGGGTGTCTGGAGACCAAAATCTGCATTGGTTTCCTAATGTTGCTTTAACAAAAGCATCACAAACGTGGTGACTTAAAACAACACCAGTGTGCTATCTCACAGTCTGGAGGCCGGAAGTCCAAAATGGGTGTGCCGAGCTAACATCAAGGTGTCGGCAGGGCTGTGTTCCTCCTGAAGGCGCCAGGGGAGGACGTTTCCTTGTCTCCCCCAGTGTCTAGAGCACCTTCACCCAGGGCCCCTCTGTCCATCTTCAAGGCACCTGCCTCCAGCCTCTGCTTCTGCCGGCACCGCCCCTGCAGACCCGCGTGGGGGCTCTGGAGAGCTTTGCTGAGAATAATTTGAGGAACTTACGGGGCACAGATGTTGGCTGATGTTAGGAAGAGATGTCTAAGAAGCATCCCAGTCCAGGTCTGGGCTGGTTGTGCAGGGTTTGGCCGTGGGAGGGACTGGCCGAGAGGGCATGCAGGCGGAGGTCCCTGGAAGGGAGGCAGGTGCAAGATGACTGCCCTGGGGCTATGCCAGCTCTTGGGGGAACTGGGGGCCGAGCCAGGGGCAAAAGTTTTCAGTGTGTGAGGGGTCTCGGCCAGGTGGTTGGAGGCTGGGAGAGACAAGGCGGGAAGGATGGTCGACAGGGCCAGGCTCATGGACGTGCAACCAGGGCAGGCCCACAGGGGAATGCGTGTGTCTTCTAAGTGGCGTCTCTGGGACAACGGAGTGTGCATTGTGGGCTTGGACCAGTCCTGCCTCCCACCCTCCCTGCCTCCCAGGACAGGTCCGTGGGCAGCCCCCCTCCACCCCCTGCTGCCCGGGTCCCGGCCCAATGCACAGTTTCCAACTGGGCAATGCAGAGCAGTTTAATGAAGGGACAATACACACACGTGTGGACATGGGAGGGAGCCACAAGGGACGGTGCAGTGTCCCGGGGAGTGACTGTAGGGGCATTTAGCATCTCCAGACAAAGGGCAGGGTGGTTACCAGCACCCAGAGGGGACGCTCTATGAAGAGAGCTCTCAGGTGGAGAGACACAGCCAGCCACCCACGGGTACCCACAGGGACCCTGCAGGGCTGGCACCGGGTGGCAAATACCCAGTCTCTCTCCTCCCTCCTCAATGCCCTGCCAGTGCCTCCCATTTTAGCCAGCAGCTGATGGCAATCGGTCCTTATGGTGGCCATCCTCCCTGTCACCTAGCAGCAGGGAGGGGGATCTCAGGGGACCAGGAGAGGCCAGGGGGCTACTGGCAGAGGTGAAAACTCCGGAGAAGAGTCAGGCTCGGGGGATGTGTCCAGTTTGGGTCTGGCCTGGTGACCTGAGGCAGTTGGAGACGCTGGGAAGAGCTGGATTCGGATGGGAGGGCCTTCAGCGTCTTGGTCAGGCCCTGAGGCCTTGCACACCGGTTGGAGCAGACGTGGCTGTGGAGGGGGCTTGGCAGCCTTTGCAAGCCTGTCCTGTGGAACTCAGTTTCCATTTTGCCCCAGAAACACGATGCCTTGCTGGAGGTGGGGGGGGGCTGCCCTGAGCCCTGCCGCCCACCCCCTCCTCGAGGTCAGGGCTCTGGGCTTAGCTCCAGCCAGGGGGCGGGGCAGTTTCAGCTTTTCCTTGGCCCCAGGCTGGCCTGGCCAGCAACAGCTCTGTCTCCTGCTGTCAGGGCCGCCAGAATGTGACAAGCAGCAGATGGGCCTCTGATCAATGGACCCCGTCCCCAAGCAAGGACGGTGGGGCTGGGGGCAGGATGGGGGAGCGGCTGCTAACGGATGGGCCCAGGAACAGTGATGGATGGGCAGGAAGAAGCTGCCATTTGTCTTGGGAAAGTGAGTGACTCCAGGGAGGAGGAGAAGGGAGGGTGGCCTGCGGGCTGGGAGGGTGGACAGAAAGCAGCTGGAGCCCGAGCACAACAGGGCTGGGGAGACGGTGGTGAGGGTGCCCTGGCTGGGGTGGGCTCGGGAGGAAGTTCTTCCCCACCTGTAACCAGAGCTCCCCAGCCCTGGCCGACAGGGTCCGGACACGTCAGTGGGAGATCGAGAGGCACCTGCAAAGATGGAAATCAGACCATGCCCTTACCTCACTCGTTCAGGGCCAAGTCCACGAATGATTTTCCTTTAAGACCCTCCATGATCTTCCTCACCGCCTCCTCTTCCTCTCTGATCTTGAATCCCATCATTGTCCCCTGCTCATGCCACTCAAGCCAGCTCTGTCTCCTTCTTGCTCTTCCTCAAAGGCCTCCAGGCCTGTGCCCGGCGGTACCCCCCACTGAATGCCCTTTCCCCGGGTATCTACACATCCTGTGTAGGCGGTTGTCAGAGCGGACGTCCCTGGGTCCTCCTGATGAAACGCCAGCGTCCCTGCCCCGTGCCCCACCTCCATCTGGAACACACTGTCACCCTTACTCTGCCTGATCACTTTGTATTTGTTTTGGACCAGCCATCATCTGACACATCATTTATTTGTTTATGGGCTAAGGTCTGTCTCCCCCACTGGACCTTGGACCCCATGGGGACAGACGGTTGTCTCTTCTGTTTGCTGCCGTATTCCCGGTGCGTAGAATACACTCAGGTTGGGCTCAGCAAACATGAGTTGTGTGCATGGATAAAAGGGTTCAAGCTCCAGCTCTGACACTCCCTGGCTTTGTGAGTTCAGACCATCTCCCTGCCTCAGTGTCCTCACCTGCAAGACAAGGAAGGTTGTCCTTCTTCCCAGAGCCCCTGCGAGGATTGTACAAGACAGTGTGCACCAGCTCAGGGCCTGGTAACAGCCGGCGCCCATAGTTTAGAGAACTATAGAAGGCCTAGGATTTGGCCTTCTATAGTTAGTCATAACTATAGAAAATAAAATAAAATAAAATAATCTCTTATCTCTAGTCACTCAGCCAGTAATCAATTTTCAAAGTGAGATGAGACCTGGGGCTAAAGATCAAATCAAGGATGTTGCTGTAAGCCCCCTTGTTGAAACCTCTGAAAGATTTAAGGTGGTACTAGAAGACCCCTCAGCTAGATGAAATGGCTTTTAAGAATCTTAAAGTTTCAATAGGAAGGAAGGAAAGGGCTTGGGGAAGTTAATTCAAATGAACCTCAATCAGATGCATAGAAAATCCATATAGTTTCCAAGAGAATTGTATCAGTGAAAGCTTCAAGCTTGGGCTAAAAGTGAATGCAAGTGTTCAAAATGAAAACAGGCCTCTGGGTCCCCAGGGTTCTATGAGCAGGAGGAAGCAGGCTGAGAAAACTATGCATCTGTAAATATTGGACATTTCTTATTAAAAAAGGAAAAGGATGATTAAGAGGAGGGAACCAATAGTCCAGATAGGAGAGGTAAGAGCCATGGAGAACAAGTGACCAGGGGATCTTTGGTATGCTTTCTATAGAATCACACGTATGGACTGGAATTCTTATTTTTAGTGACTTTAAATTTTAGTGAAAACTTAAGAAGCAGGAAATCATGAATTGTCTGTCATAAAACACTTGTAGTAAAACAGGTTACTATAAAATTATAGCCATTCACTTAGCCAAACTTATAATTAAAAGATTTTAAAAAGCAAAAATCGTATTCTTTGATACAGAGGAGACTCAGTTTTCTAAACAATCATAAGACCTAATATAGACAAACTGAAATATAAGTCAAAAGGTGAACAAAAATCTTGTTATTCCTATTAATACATATGAAAACTTGTTCAAAAGAAAAAACCAAATCTTACCTTTGTATTAGTATATTAATGATAAAGCTAATTTTAATAAAATCTTATAAATAAATTCATCCAATTTTAATCAGTTTGACTATAAGTTAAGATTTTATAAACCTTTTATAACCTTAATTTTTTTTTTATTTTGGCATTTTATGGGGGTACAGATTTTAAGGTTTCAATAAATGCCCTTCCCCCCCTCGGCCCCACAAGTCTGAGTTTCCAGCATGACCATCCCCTAGATGGTGCACATCTTACTCATTATGTATGTATATACCCGCCCCCCTTCCCCCTCCCCCCTCCCCCCTGCCCAATACCCTATTACTGTAGTACCTATGTGTCCACTTAGGTGCTACTCAGTTAATACCAGTTTGCTGGAGAATATATGTGGTGCTTGTTTTTCCATTCTTGGGATACTTCACTTAGTAGTATGGGTTCCAGCTCTAACCAAGAAAATATAAGATGTGCTATATCACCATTGTTTCTTAGAGCTGAATAGTACTACATGGTATACATATACCACATTTTATTAATCCATTCTTAGATTGATGGGCACTTGGGCTGTTTCCACAGCCTTGAAATTATGAATTGTGCTGCTGTAAACATTCGAGTGCAGGTGTCTTTTTTGTAGAGTGTCATTGGATCTTTTGGGTGGATGCCCAGCAATGGGATTGCTGGATAAAATGGTAGATTCACTTGTATCGCTTTAAGTTATCTCCATATTGCTTTCCACAGAGGATATAACCTCAATTTTTTAAACCTTTATATCCATTTAGTTTTAATCACATTTTCTTATTTAATTTAAAAGTTTTTAAGCCCGTAAATTAGACAAAATTATCTTTTTTTAAAAAAACTGCATTTCCTTATCTTATAACCTTTTTATTTAAAAAAATCTTATTTTTTAAATACAGAATTGTTTCTCTTTTATCTAGTAGATTCAATCACATGTATTAATCCTAATGCCAACTCTTAGAAAAAGCTAGGATGTTAAAGTAACTTTGAACTGTTATCAGTCCCCAATTTTTATTAGTACACCTAAATATATTTAGTTTTCTATGTCATAAAAATAAGATGTCAAGGTATATACATTTAACAATTAATGTTTTAGTATTATTAGTATTTTATCTTATAAATGACTCAGATTTTTTATGATTATCTTCTTTAACTTAACATGACTTTAAGGTTTTAAGTTACTGAAAAGAATTTTGAAACCACAACATAGGGACCATCTCTAAGGTCTTTCATGGGCCTCCTAGGTCTCACGTAGCCATGTGGCATCAAAGATGGCTACAAAGGACAGGGCCCATCTGTGCCCTCAATTCGATTACCAGGTGTAGCTTTCAGGACAGAAAACAGGATGTCTGGAGGATCCAATTCTTCCTAGAATAGCCAGGGGGCGGGGGGCTGGGGGGAAGGGGCCTACTGGGCTAGATTGTGCCTGTAGCTGCCGGTCTAGACACTGAGGACCTGTCCCCAGTCCCCAGCATGGCCACCTATCCAGACCTTAGAATCCAGAGGCTTAAAACCAAAAACATAAGCTCCCAGTCAAATCCAGAAAATATTAAAAATATTACGGAAGCAGCAGTTTTATGACCTTAAAACATCTAGACTTTAATAACAATTTTAAAACTAGTTTTATTTGTCAGAGACTACCAAAGTCACATGGACTAATAGGCATTTGCGTTCTTTCCTGTTTTCCTGATAAAATATTTGATTTAAATGCTTACTTTTTATAAAGCTAATTAATTAGAGCTCTTTACATATTTTGATAATGAAATATCACATGCAGATGACATGTATAGACACACAAACATACAGACATACGGACAGAAGCAGAATTTTTACTTGCTGGTGTTTAAATCTATATATACATATTTATTCATACTATCAATCTTTTACTTACCTATTTTATTGCCCAAAGCAATTGTTAGCTAGGCAACAATTTGCCTTCTAAAAAGATGACTCCTAGGTGGAACACAACAGAAAATGTATATTTTGAAAGCATAGAGCTAGGACTTTAGGCCTAAATATTGTACCATCATTTGCTCATACCCTAAAAAAAAAGGTTGTATGCAAAGTCCCATTTAAGACAAGATGGCCAGGAAAAGTACCCTAAACAAAGGTGAGACTTGTCATGTAAATTTAGAACAATGGTAAGAGTTTCTAGCGATTTAGTCCTCCCTCTCAGACACTCTTAGAAACAGAAATTTCCTTTTCTATGGTTCTCCACTCCAGGAGAACTGAGCAGCCGCTAGGGCATGTCTCTAAGTCCGCCCCACCGCAAGAGGCTGCAGAGCCACGGGGCGTGTGCCACAAGGGTTGTCGGGGACAAGTCCCCATTGTGTCACTGCCCAGCCAGGTCCGCTGCCGCTGCCCAATAGGAAGCCAACACACTGGCAGCGGTTACAGCAGGGAAAGGTTGAATTCTCTATAGTGCTAAGTGGGGAGATGGGAGGAATTTCTCCAATCCGCCTCCCTGAAAATTTGGGAGAAAGGGATTTTAAAGACAGGTTGGCAGACAAAACGTAGACAATTAGGTCTGCTAATTGGCTGGGCTTGGGGCCGAACCACAGGGGTGTAGAAATTGTCTTCTTTGCCGACCAGGTTCTTGGGTGGGGGTCCCAAGCCCAGCTGAGCCAGTTCCTCTGCGTGGGCCGCTGGTCCGGCTGGGTCAGCTGTCCCACTGGAATGCGGGACATGGAAGATGTCTTGAAAACTGCCCCTAGGTTTTGGAAAGGTGATGTGATCTACGCAGAAAGCTGAGAATCTTTATGACCACCAGCTGTTGGCTCCCGGGTAGCAGTTCCAGGGGGACGGTGACTAATCATTATCGTCATTATCGAGCACACGAGGGGGCAGTGGCTGATTATGATTATGAATTTTAGCTAGGCCTGTGCCTTCACGGAGTTTTGGGCCCTCACCCCAGTTCCCGCCACCTTGCGCCCTTTGTTGATTGGTAAGGGCGGTTTCAGCCTCTCTGCTCCGAGCAGCCAAGATCCTAGACCTTCATCCCAAACTGTCATTGCCCTTTGCCGTGGGCTGTCCTTGGTGAGACTCTCCCTCCATTCTCTCTAGGAGGTTTTTCATCTTCCTCGCTAAGCCAGCAGCGCATGGAGAGTTCCCAGGGACCCTCCTTGCCTGCAGAGTAATAAGAACCACCCTTTGAACGTTATGATGTGCCAGGGCACTGTGCACCTATTATCTCCTTTGCTCTCACACCAGTATCATGATTCCCATTTTACAAAGGAAGAAATGGAGGCACAGGAAGCTTGATTAAAGTGCCACAGCCACACAGTTGGTTAGTGGCTGGGTTTGAATAAACACTGCCTGCCATTCTGAGGGTGATCTGCAATAATATGACTGAATCAGAGTTGGGAAGAGTGGGGATGGGGTAAGGACAAAGTAGAGAAGTCCAGAGACTGGGTAGAGAGTATATGAGTCTGGAGGTGGAACCCTGGTATCCCTGTCCTTAGCCCTATTTTAAGAAGGTCCCCCTATGCCCAGGGGGAGACAGAATGGGACGGAGAAGAGAATTTTTGGAATTTCTTAATTATTTTGGTCCCAAGACACTATCTGAGAAGTCCACTGTGAACAGTTGCACAGGTTGTGGACTGCACAACTCTAGAAGGCATCAGTCCACACTGTAGTCCATGAGAATGGCGCTCTGTAGGGATAGGCATTTCACAACCTATGTTGCAAGAGGACTTTGCAGCAGCTGGCTATGATGCCATGGGGACAGGAAGAGTTGCTCTCACCTTAGAACAGGGACCCTCAGCTCCTGCAGTGGACAGAGATGAGAATGGGACAGCCCACAATAGGCCATTAAGTCTCCCAAGAAGAGTGAGGTGCAGGTGTGAGTCCTGTCTCCCCCAGCAAGTTCTTCCGGGTCTCTCCTTCACCACGGTGCCTTACTTACAAGCACCTGGTGGCCTCACCCTCTGCTGCCCCCGTGCTCCAGGCTGAGGTCCCTGCACACCTAGCTCTGGAACTCTGGGAGTGGGAGCTCAGCCTCCCTGCAGGGACGCTGGCTTTCAGGACCTGGCCAGCCCAGTGCTGTGGGTGGCCTCTCTCTGCCAGCTCTCCTGCCCGGCTTCTGAGCTTCCTCTGCTTCTTTTAGGGACAGCTGGGTGCCTGTAATTTGCCCCTTTCCCTAGAATCCTTCCAGTAGCAAACCTTGGGGTGAGGGAGGCCCAGGGTGGTTAGAGGTTAATACCGGCCCAGCCATTTATCTTCTTTGAATTGAATTAGTCCTGAGGGCTTGCCTCTTAAAATGCAGGAGAGTCTTAGAGCCCCCCGGGGTCTGGCTCCTGGCCCATCCCCCTGTGCAAATCCCCAGTGCCCCTCCCCCTCCTTGTCGGGGACCCATTCAGCCCACAATGGCGATGGTTTATTACAGCTCACTTCCTGCTGTGAGTAAATAAGTTTGTCTCCTTTAAATTCCCTGGGCAATTAGGAGAATGAAAGACTGAGCTTTGCGTTAGCATTTATTTCCTCCCAACGTTTATATGAGGCCATTTTCCCACTGACAAATCGTGGGGCAAATTGTTCTCGAGAAAGTCTGTCTGCGGCAAAGGTGCTATGATTAAACTGCCGGTGTAAATTTGGGACCATAAATCCTTTCCCTGAGTTAACGGGATTTATTCACAGCAACTGCCATTACGGGCTCAAAGAAATAATAATAAACGAGGTTGATTTTGCACCTGTTTCTGGGTAATTAATATGCACACTAAAGGGAAAAGGAGTTTTTACAAACCGCCTGACTCCGTGGCCTGAAATTCACAGCCATTCTGGGGTTGTCAGGTCAGCGGCCTGCCTGTTGCAGGACGGAGGGCTGGGAGCTCTTGGGGAGGGGCTTGTGGCAGGGAGGGGCGGTCTAGGGTCTGGCTGGAAGCTCTTGTGTCGCAGGTAACAGAAGCCCCTCAAGCCAGCTTGAGTCGTGGGGGTTTGATCTAAGGGAAAGGGGTGAGTAGGACCTTCATGAAGCTCAAGTGGGGTGTGCTGGACAGAACTCACTGGTTGCAAGCGACAGAAACCCGAGACAACCGAGCTCCCAGGGCGGAGGGAAAGGCTGCAGGACCTCCAGGTCTCTCTCTCTGTCTCTCTCCTCATCTCTGCTCCTCTCTGCTTCCTCAGAGGTGGCCGTACTAAGAAGCTTTCCTGGAGGAAGCCAAAATTCTCCTACATGGAAGGTCAATGTGCAAAGCCCACCTGCTTTCTCCTCCGCCGTCCTCCCCACACAGGGGTGGGGGTGGGGGGTGATGGTTGTTCCCGAGGCATCCTGGAAGGGCTCAGCCTTTCCAGACCGCATCTCCAGCTCATCCTGGTCAGGAGAGGTCTGTGGGCCCTCAGGGAATCTGCCCATCGTGCACCACCCGCACCTGGCACCCCTGCCCACCACTCTGCCCCCACTCCCTGATGACCTTATGCTCAGACCTTGTCCAGCTCTCCAGCCTGGAACCCCTGCCCAGCCCTGGTCAGACCCCTCCCTGGGAGATCTGACCCTGTAACTCCAGCCACTGCCTGAGTTATTTCTCCCCATGGACTCCCCCAAATCCTGTGATCTAAGCACACCTGGGTGGGGACTTCTTTGGAGGGGAGTTTGCACTTCTGGTTGGGAGCGAGATTTGCTCTGCTTGCCTCTGCCTGTTCTTGTCTGGTCTCCTGCTGTCCTCCCCTCCTGGGCCCTGGCCTCCAGGGCCTGGCCAGTGGAGGTCCTGGGGACCCCTCACTGGACCCCGGTAGGAAAGCAGCTGGAGCAATCTGTCCCAGCACAAATTCCATCCCAGCACTTGCCCGAGAGGCAGCGTAAGAGCGGCCATGCGAGCTGGGCCCTGGAGCTGGCCTGCCTGGGCTTGGACACCTGCCACCACTCCCCCGCTGTTGGTCCTGGCCGAGTCCTTTCACCTCCTGGGGGCTTGGTTTCTGCTCTGCGAAATGAAGATGACAGCAGAGCCCGGCTTGCCTGTTTGTTCTTTTCTCTTTTCAGAGTGTAAACGGGATGGGCTTTATGCCTATGCCCGGGAAGGAGAAGGGAACGGTGAAGGAGCGGACGTGGGGAGTGTCTCTGATCCTTGAAGCCTTGCTGGAAAGACAGAACAGCAGGGTAACTTGAGCTCAGCCCTTCCTTCTTGAAGCTCCTTAGGAAGTCTGGAGAGTGACTCAGCCTGGGGCAGCCAGAGAAGTATTCATGGAAGCGAGGACATAGAAGATGGGGTGTTGTGGGTGAATAGGAGTTCTTCAGGTGGAGCCAGGGAGAAAGGACATTATTCCAGGCAGAGAGAACAGCTCATGTGAAGTAGGAAAGCACTAACAGCATGTTCAGGGAATGACGAGGAGCCAGGGCCCCAGAGGGACATGGTGTTTCAGATGTGAAAAGAAATACCCAATGAGGTCTCTTCTTGAAATCAATTGAATCAGACTAATCCCTGCTCCCTGGGCCCCAGAACTAGCAGGGGATTCAATTTCAGCCAGTCCCAGGGTCCTGCCCTCTCTGGGGTCTTATCGGGATCCAGGCGGCCCAGGTGGCACCTGACCACTGGGGACAATCCTCTAATCTGCCCTCCACGCGGCTCCCGAGGCTGACGTCCTCCTTGTCCGAGCCCACAGAGCTTCCCGAAGCCCCACGACTCTCCCACATGGGGTCCCATGTCTGTGTCCAGGCTGGACTCACGGGGCCTGGGGTCTTGCTCAGTGGCCCTGCGAGTCTCGGGAGGGCCACGGGCTGTGACCAGGCCTCGCCCCGTCTTGTCTGTGACGCCTGGGACACGTCACGCCAGAGACGCTGCCTCCTGCTGGGTCAGGGAGCTCTTCTCCCGCCCCTCCCACTCTCAGTCACCTCTCCAAGTCTCCTCCGCGGCTCTGAGCTCCTATACAAGCCAGAAAGCCAACGGGCAGGTCCCATCTTTTGTTCTACAAAATCCCAGGGGCAAGGGTGTGCAAAAGGCTGTGAGTATTGGCTTAACATGCAGAGAAAGAAAAGGGGGAAAAATGGAAAGAATGAAAAAAGAAGGAACATAGACAACATTAATTTCTAAAAAATCATGCTACTACGGTCTGAATGGGCCCCAGAAACCCCAGTTCCTATCTGAGTTCTCATGAGTGGGATCGGTGCCCTTACAAAACGGAGCCCAGAGAGGGGCCGGATGCCTCCCGCCATGGGAGGGAGGAGACAGCCAGGAGGCGCCTTCACCTGGTCTGTGAATGAGGAAAGGCCTTCACCTGACACCGAATTTCTCGGATACATTTCTGTCGCTGATAAGTCACCCAGTCTGTGCTATTTTGTTACAGCAGCCCCAAGTGGCTAAGCCAGTGGGTGGAGGAGGTGGGCTGGGCATGGGGCCAAAGCCTAAATCTGCAGGCGTTTCGAAGTCAGACCTACCCCACGCGGCCAGAGGAGGACCACTTCCCCACCCAAGGGGTGTTATAGCCCTTGGGACTCTTTTGACCTTGGGGGCAAAGTGTTAAGGTCAAAGCTCTTGACCCTAAATCCCAAGTCCCTCTGTCCCCCTTTCAGGACCGTCCTGGGAGACAGCTGGGCTAACAGCAGGGAACACCAGGTGCCACTCTCGCTGACACGTGCCTGTGACATTGTCAGTGTCTCAAACCTCCTGTGTCAGTTTGCCAGGGCTGCTCTAACAGAGCGCCCCAGACTGGGTGGCCCAAACAGCAGAACTTTATTGGGTCACTTTCCTGGAGTCCAAACTCAAGGTGTCAGGAAGGTTGGTTCCTTGTGAGGGCCAGGAGGGAAGGATCCGCTCCAGGGCTCTCTCTTCGGCTGGTAGATGGCTGGCTCCTCTGTATGTCTCTGCTCATGTCTTCCTTCTATGTGCTAGAGTGTGTGTGTCCACATGTCCTCTTCTTCTAAGGACACCAGTCATATTGGATTAGGGGGCACCATGATGACCTCTTTTTAACTTGGTTGCCTCTGTCAAGATTCTATTTTTTTTTTTTTTTTTTTTGAGACAAAAATCTCAGTCTGTTGCCCCGGCTAGAGTGTTGTGGCATCAGCCTAGCTCACAGCAACCTCAAACTCCTGGGCTCAGGCGACCCTCCTGCCTCAGCCTCCTGAGTAGCTGGGACTACAGGTGCGAACCACAACGCCCAGCTAATTTTTCTATTTTTAGTAGAGACGTGGTCTCGATCTTGCTCAGGCTGGTCTCGAACTCCTGACCTCAAGCGATCCTCCTGCCTTGGCCTCCCAGAGTGCTAGGATTACAGGCGTGAGCCACTGCGCCAGGCTGGTTTAGGATTTCAACATATGAGTTTTAGCAGAGACACAATTAAACCCCTAACATCTCCTAAGGAGCCCACAAAAGGTAGAAGTGATCACCATTTTACAATTGAGGAGTTGCAGGTTGAGAGAGGACAGGCACCGTGCTCAGGGTTGCAGAGCCAGCTGGGGATAGATGAGGCTTAAGGCCATCCGCTGAGCTGTGCTACAGCCAGGTCCCAGGGGCCTTGTGAAAGCAGAGCTGGGCTCCTGCTGAAGCCGCACCCTGCCCGGCCCCTCCCCTGGGCTTGTGAGAGGTCAGGCTCCCTACAGGGCTGGAAGGAGCAGGGAGGGTAGAGGAGAGATTGCATTCTGACTGTCACTTTGCTGGGCCTTTTGTCTCTCTGTTCATTGCCCACAATGTGCCTGCATCTTATTACTCAAGCTAGGTAGATTTTTGCTTGGCTGAGCTGAGATCAAAAAGTAATTTTTCTTTTTGCAACAGCCAATTAGAAATTCATTTATTTTCACATTACGGACATTTGGCAAAAATTTCTTTGGCAATTTAGCTCCATTTATATAGTCTGCATAAAGGGAGACAGTGAGGCTAGGAGAAAAAAAAAGGCAAGGCCCCGGGCAAAAATTAAATGCAGAATCATGTATTAGAAATGAGATGTATTTACTATTGTTTTTGAAAATTAATGGTGCATTTTTAGCTTTTATAATGTAATTTAATGATGCAATTCATCTAATAAAAAAAAGAACACATTTTAACTCAGTCACGCAGACCTACTGGGGCACAGGGCGGAACACCTTTTCCATGGAAAGGGTTTGGAATGGAATGCTTGGGGCCTTTCTCTGTAAGACAAAAAAGGAAAAATGGTCTGTGTGTGTGTGTGTGTGTGTGTGTGTGTTCCCATCTGGCTATCAGCAGGAATCTAATAAAAAGGACATTTTTCTTTCTCCATATTGGTGTTTGTGCCGTGTTATCGCAGATTCTGGAATGTTTGAGGGTTTTGGTTACCCCAGCCCGCTGGGCCCTAATGCTAGATCCTGGCGAGGGGGGAGGGAAAAATGGGCTTGGAGCAGGGTCAGGGTTTGTCCTTGTGGGACTCCGAGGCGGGTGGGCGGCTGTGGTCTGAAGTCGGCTACACTTGCTGGGTGTGCGATCCAACACATTTCTCTCGCTGGCATGTCAAAGAGCCCAGTTCCACTTGCCACTGCTCCCGATTGTGGGTTAAGGCCACGAAGACAGGAGACTTGGGAGATGAACGGGGAGGGCAGGGTGAGTCAGGCACCTGGGGGCTGTTCTGTTGCACCTCCCTGCCCCTTTTCCCTAGAACAGAAGCTCCTTGAGGGCAGGGTGCATGTCTGTCCCGTTCCTGCCGATCCTAGAGCCCCACAGTGTGCCGTAGACACTCACTAGATAATTTTTGACAGGCTGATAAGCCCTGGGCTAGACACATCCCATGAGCAGCGTTTAACTCTCCTCCGATTCGGTGAGGAGGGGGGTGCCTTTACTACCCTGTTTTGTAGGAGGAAGCACACTGGCTCAGAGAGGTTAGGGAATTTTCTCAAATCCACCCAGCTAGTAAGTGGCAGAGCAGGGACCTGAGCCATGACTGTCTCACTCCTAAGCACTTGCTCTTAACCATACCAATGTACGCAGTGAATGAATGAATAAATGAATGAATGAATGAATGAATGAATGACAGGAGAGGTGGCCTTTGCCAAGATCACCTAACCGAGCGGCTGGGATCTGACCCCAGGTAGTCTGATTCCAGTTTGAGAACTTCTTTCTGCTGCCCTGTCTACCCGCAGCGGGAGGGAGGAAACTGCAAATAGAAAAGGGGGTTTGGGGCTCAGCTGCGGGCATGGGGCAGGGAGGAGAAGTGGGTCATTTGTGCAGAGGAGGCCCAGGGGCACACAGGCCCAGCTGACAGGGCACGGCTGGCCCGGGAGGGGGCACAGAGTTGTGCCGGGGTCGAAGCCAATGCCCAGGCCATTTTTGTTCATTCATTCGGCAGCTGCTTACCGAACATCTTTCAGGTTCCTAGAACTCACCTGACCTCTAGGAATCTCAGTTCCCTCACCTGTAAAGCGAGGCAACGTCTCCAAGTGTTTCTCGGCAGGGCGCACTGTTGGGGTCTCGAGAGGGACAGTCTAGTCTCACTCCTTTCCCGGTAGTGCTTTCCCTCCCTCCCTCCCACGCCGGTGGTGTTCTGTGATCGATCATGGTGAGGTCCCCGAATGCTCCCCAACGTGCTCCTTGAATGGAAAGCAGCGGCTTTGCAGGGCTGCTGGGAGGACACGGTGACTCAGTGAGCCAAGCGGCAGGCAGGCAGGTGCACAGCCTGGGGACAGTCGCCCGTCACAGCTTCCTTTGCTGTCTCCTCTCCCCTCGCCTGTCACCCCTCCTTCCTTCCTCCAGCCCCGCAAATCCGCTCTGAGCATCATTTTGAGCGCTTGACCCTGCTGCTGCCCGGCCCCGGCTGCCAGTCGGCTCTCTCCGCATCCCCGCAGGCCTGCATCGGCCACAGCAGCAGCTGCCACGCGTGGACACTCTGCCCTGCCCCCGCTGGCCCCAGCACCGGCCAGGCCTTGTCCGGCTGCTGCAGCCGTGGCAGGAAGGGCCTCCTTCGGTGCCTGCCCTCGTGCTGCACCGACCCCACACACTGGAATTTGGCACCTGGGGGCTGCCTAGAGAAGTTTCCAGGTGGGCATGGCAAGCAGGCCGCTGGTGTGGGAAGTCTAGGGCCACACTGTCCAGTGTGGCAGCCACTAGATGCGTGTGGCTGCCGAGCACTTGCCATGGGAGTCGAGGTGTCCCGGAAGCATAGGGCACACGCCTGATTTGGGAGACCCAGTGCTCCTGGGTGCCAGCAGCTGACTGTCACACCACTTTACTTTCGTGGATTGAATTTCAAGTGGCTAGGAAACCATCATCAGCTCTGTAGGACAATCTCTTCGCCTCTCCAGGCCACGTAAATCCATAAACTCATTCACGTCCTCACCAGGCTCCCAGAGTCGGGATTCTGGTCTCTAGCCCTGCCGCACCGGAGCCTACCCACCTCCAAGGACCAGAGGGGGCTTTGATGGGGAATATGCCAGCCTCCTTCTTCTTCCTAGGCCCCCAGGATTTCTCCGGAAACCCTCTTCATTCCCTGATGTCCTGCTGGAGAGCCAGTGATAGGGACTGAGGGCTTCTTCCGTGGGATCTCAGAGCACTTGACACACCCCACATGTTTCATTCCAGACTCTTTGCCCACCATGCTCTTCTTGGCCTAAGCTCCCGGATGGCTGCACGCTGCCCCAGGCACCTTTGTACCCCCACAGGGCCGGGCACGAGGCCCACACCCAGCGGTGTGGTTCAGAGTGAACTGAGGCTGTCAGTTGCAAAGAGGCATTTTTGCAAAGGCCCTCCATAGAAGTGCCAGGCACGACACTGACTTAAATCACATCCTGGAGCTCAAGCAGGTAAGAGCTGGTAACAGAGGTTTCCATTTCTCAGTGTGGGGCTGCTGCCTCGACACATATGCTGAAGGCCCCGATGTCATGGTTCAAGCGGACTGAGAGATCAGTGTGCTCTGTGCTGTCCTCTCGATAGCTCTATTTAGCAAGGCTACAATTATCCCCATTTTGCAGATGAGGAGTTGAGTCCCAGAGAGGTTATGAAAACTGCCCAAAGTCACACAGCTCGCAAGAGGCAAAACTCACGTGGGTCCTCAGGTTGTGACCCTAGAACCCAGGTTCTTAACAACATGGCAATTCTGCCTCTCATAGGCAAACATGCACAGACCCAAAGACACACAGGTATACATATATGAACATGCATGTAAAAACACAGAGATACATGTAGCTATGTGGACAGACATATGATATGGACACACGCATATGCCCATGGCTACTTACCCACCCATGCACCCGCACCCATACCCATGTGTATACCTACGTACACCTATGAATACATCTGCAACTGCACGTATGCAGACGCCGACATACACACAGTTACTCAGACACACAGGAACACACACAGATGCACTCACTGCACGTATTTGCACATGGACATGCCGACATATCTGTAGAGTTGGAAGCTTTTCCTCCTGCCACACGCCTTTAAGCATATAGAGAAGCTTGCACACCCAGACCAACACTTACACTCACAGAAAAACACAAGCACACACACCTATCTTGACACACTCCTAAGGACGCCCACCCCCAGGTATCCAGGACACCCCCTCCCCCGGTACTCCCTCCCAGACACTCACTCAAGCCCAGTGATCCAATTTAAACTGAAAAGGGAAAAGCAAGTGGAACATTAGAGGAGAAAAAAAGTCCTTCAGAAAGTATAAAGCTAATAAGCTGGAAGTGGTGAGCCTGCTGCCTTCACGATATCAATAACTCAGTATTGGGTTTCCAAAAAGACATCACATAATTTTTCAATGAGAAATCCATGAGCCCTGGAGATGCTGTTATGGTGTGAATTACAATGCGCACGCTTGTCAGCCGTCCCCGTCAGCACTTTCTCGAGCGCCTTCACGGGAGGGAAACGCTGGGGCTGCAGCGGGGATGGTTATTGTTGTTATTATTTCTTCCTTTTGGAGCCTCAAATTAAGGACCCGGGAAGCCAGCAGGTCCCTTCCTCCCGCCTCCCCTGCCATCTGCACCCCCCAGCCCCGCTCCTCCTCCGATTGTACCCAAATCAAGAAGTTTCTTTCTCGGCTTGATATATTCTCGAGTGTGGCTTCTCGGGTCTCAGCTTCCCCTCCCCTGTCCTGGATCCCTGATTCCGAGACAGACTGGCTCTTGGGGCTTGGGAACCAGGGTCAGGAGACGTGGGTGGGGCCACCCCCCTACAGAGCTTGGGCACTTGGGAAACGTCCTTGAGTGCTGTGGAAATGAGGAAAACTGTGTTTTCCTATTTTTGTCAATTGGACCCTTGGATTTTGTGGAGCAGAACTGGCCCATTGGGGACTGCTTTCGCCTGAGGTTGTGTTCAGGGCAGGACTTTAGTTCGGGAAGACGGGCAGGGGTCCACGGGAGGGACAGTCAGGGATGATCTGGGGGAGGGCACAGGACATCTTTACCAAGCATATGTAGGAGGACTTCGGGTGGCCAAGAGAATCTGAGTAGGCCACCTATGTGCCATCCAGGGGGGTCTCGGGCTCTGGAGGCTTGGTCAGGATGGATTGTGGCAATTGCATTATTTGGCTCAACCCTCTTGGGCTTTTTCTATTTGCTGTGAAAAGAGGATCCTTCAGTTCATCACTGGTCCCAGAGCCATGTGGAACAGACCTGAACACGGCCTGCAGGCAGGAGCAGAGCCAGCCCCGTGGACCACAGATCTAGGACTGGTGGTGTAGACCGTGGAGCCACTGGGGCTGTTTGCTATGCAGCACTATGAGCAGAAACATGATGAACACAGAGACTCTCCTCTGTATTTTCATGACGTCCTGTGCTCAGCCCATTGTGGCACTGTTGTAATGGTGGCTTAGAGCCTGGGACAGCCTCTGTCACTAGCCAGTATGAGGTTTAGGGCTTAAGAGTGGGACCCCCAGTGTCTGGGTTCAAATGCTGGTTTTTCCACTTGCTGACTATAGTCTTGGGTAAGTAATTTAATCCTGTTTGGCTTCAGTTCCCATTTCGTAGGTTCGACCCTCGTTCCTCCACACTTCACTCAGGTGGTCACCAGAGGCACCTGGCCTGGGAGTGAGGAAAAGCCCAGCTTCTGCCCTGGGAGCCATTCCCAGCCTGCCCAGAGCCCGACTCTAGTTCCATGTGCTTCTTCATACCTCTGGGCCATCGCTCAGGCTGTTCCCTTCCTGGAGCTTCCTTCTCATTCTGACAGCTTCTACAGGTCCCTTAAGCCTGGGTTCAATGTCACCTCTTTTTTCTGAGCATCCTGAAGCAGGTGCCAGTTCCCTGGATACCTCTGTGTCACTCCTGGACTGTGCTGTGCCATGGTTACTTGTTTGTTGCCTTCAGGCCTGGGATGGGCTGGGAATGACCAGTTGGCCCTTCTGGCTTCTTGCAGAGTTTTTAGCAGGAGACACAGAATCCTGCAGCCTCTATCTTTTCCTCCCATACTTAGAGTCAGTGTGCAGCTCACCAAGGGAAGGTGAACTGATTCTGCCTGCTGAGCTACTCAGTGCGCATACACACCTGTCATGGCCTGGGGCTTCTTGGGGTAACCATCCCAGCCCTGGTTTCCGAGGTGAGTGTGTGGGTGGAGGAAGGGAAGGAGTGCTGGGTCCTTGCCCTGTGGGAGGGCAGAGGAGGGCCTGGTCAGGATGCAGTGAGACCCTGGGGAGGAGGGGCAGAGGTCACCTGCAGGCTGAACAGGCCTGGGATTTCCTGGAAGCTTGGGTTCCTCAGAAACAGCGAGGGACATGGCAGGTGCATGGAGACCTCAGTTCTGGACCACTTCTGCCAAGGATTCACTTCTTGTCTGGCTTGAAGACTATATTCAAATGTTGTTTCCTGTCTCTGAGCATCCCAAACAGGTCTCAGCCCCGCATCTGAGGTCCCCCAGTTCCCAGTTCCCTACACACCTCCGTGATACTCATGTACCACACTCTGGGATGGGAGACAACAAAAGACACCAGAGCTTTGGTTTCCAGACTTCTGAATTCCACAGACCAGTAAAATAAAACAGACAGAACACCCAGGGGAGACTGGCACAGGGGAGGCCATGTCTTTTCTAAGTGATGACATTATAGAATGGCCACCCCATTTTACCATTATCATTTCATAAAAAGAAATAATATTTTAATAGCAAAAACTGGGGGAAGGATATGATCTCAGAATTAAGCAGAGTCCTCCCAAGAAAGGACAGATAGCAACAGTACACGAATGTATCTTCTATATTGTGCAAAACATGTTAGAGGAAAAGGGAAATTGGTAAACTATTCAATAGAGCAATATTAAGTGCACTAAAATAGAGTATATGGAATGGAGGAAGAAATTTTCAATGTGTGCAGAAACAATGATGATGCTGCTGATAAAAATGAGGATGATGAAGATGGAGAAGGTCTTGACTACAATGATGGTGATGGTACTGGTGATGGTGATAGTATTGGTGATGGTGATGGTGATGGTGATGGTGATGGCCATGATTGTGGTGGTGATGGTGATGGTGGTGATGGTGATGACCATGATGATGGTGGTGATGGCAGCAATAGTGATGGTGATGGTGATGGTGGTGATGGTGATGGTGATGGTGGTGGTGGTGATGGTGGTGATGGTGACGGTGATGGTGGTGATGGTGGTGATGGTGATGATGGTGATGGTGATGGTGGTGATGGCAGCAACAGTGATGGTGATGGTGATGGTGATGGTGGTGATGGTGATGGTGGTGATGGCAGCAACAGTGATGGTGATGGTGATGGTGATGATGGTGATGGTGATGGTGGTGATGGTGATGGTGGTGATGGTAATAACGGTGATGGTGGTGATGGCAGCAATGGTGATGGTGATCACTTCTGACCTTCATTGAGCTCTTACTGGGTAGTAGGGGCTGTTCTCAGGGATTTCCATAGATTGTCTCATTTAAGACTTATCCTCATGTATTATATTCCTGAGGCTGCTGCAACACATTTCCACAAACTGGCTGACTTAAATAACAGAAATGTATTCTCTCACAGTTCTGGAGGGCAGAAAAGTGAAATCAAGTCAAGCCGCACACCTTCTTTGAGCCTCTAGTGGTCGTCAACATTCCTTAGCTTCCTTGGTTTGTGGTCACATCACTCCAGTCTCTGTCTTCCTTCATACCACCTCTCCTTTGTGCGTCTCCTCTTCTGACTCACCTGAGGACTCATGTCTTTGGATTTAGAGCCCGTTCAAGTAGTCCATGATAATCTCATCTCAAGATCCTTCACTTAATTTCATCGGCAAAGATCTTTTTTTTCCAAATAAGAAAACATCCCCTGGTCCCACAGATTTGGACAAGGACATATCTTTTTGGGGGCTAATGTTCAGCCTCCTGTATTCCATTTTGCAGAAAAGAAAGCTGGATCTTTTAAGCAAAAGTACTTATGATTATAAAAACAGAAAGCTGGATCTCAGAGAGGTTTTTTAAACTAGTTAAAAGTGGCATAAAGAGTAAATGGCAGAGAAAGAATGTGAATCTGGTCCTAGAGCCCGGGGACTTCATCCTTATGGAGACAGGCAAGGCAGAGATGCCACGTGAAACATTGAGCCCTGTCTGCATGTGGGGGTGGTGGTGGTGCTGCAAGGCTACTTGAAGATCTTTGGGACCAGGGCTGGCCTTGGTCTCAGGTAACAGCTCTTAGGCTTGGAGCCAGCGGGTCACAGGCAGACAAGTAGGGGTTCTAGGGACTTGTTAAAGGGAAGGGGACTAGAGGAAGGGCAGATCTGTGATTCTGGGGACTTCTCTTGGGGAGCAGAATTTCGGAGTCTTATTATGTCAACAGAGCCAGATGAGAAATAGCCTGAAGGAGAACTATGTTATAGAAATAAAGAGAGATAGGAAGAGGGAGGGGGATAAAAACATGCCAATGGGGTCTAAAAGCAATTGACAAAGAATCCATAGTGTGTGAGGAAGTAAGTAGATATCTATCCACATGTCATTTGCAAATCCTTTCTATAACAGAGCACCTGCCTGGATCACATGAAACGGTGCTGAAACTGACAGAAGCCAGCAGGGAAGCATTTTTAGTAAGGAGCAGTGGATTTAATGTTCCACTGCTCTGTGGGCATTGCCCTTCATTTGCAGTGGCTTCCCACGAAGGCTTGCCTGCCTCCTCTAAGATCCAATGGAGCAGGATGGGCGGATTGGACTTGGACATGCTGAGGGAAGTCCAGGCATGTGCCCTCTGGGGCTGGAGACCCCAGCTTGGGATAGAAAGGAGAAGGCTGGGTTCATAAAGCCTGGGGTGGTCCAAGAAGGAGTTCATACTTCCTGTCTTGTTCCCAGGGCAGGTGTGGTCTCTCCTTGGTCTCTCGCAGGTGCAATTTCTCTGAGCCACCTGCCTCTTTGGAGACTCAACTCAGTCTGGGGAGAAATACGATGCTGTTGTCAGCACCATGGGGCATAAGCACCCTGTCCTCCTTGCCTTCAGGGTTCCTATGTCCACCAGAGCAGGCTTTGCAGACTACCCCACTTCAGTGGAAGCAGCTCCACCTTTCTCATTTCACATAAGATTTTATTTGAGGAAAGTGTTGAACAAAATTGCCAGAGTACTGCACCATGGTGATCTGTCTGGGAGCATTTATTTGCCCTGCCCGATCCCAGGCAACCTGGAGCCTGTCCAGGGTGGCTGTGTAGAGTCACATCAGCCATGCCCTACAGAAGCCCAGGGCGTCCACTTCATGTGGTGGGTGATGTGAACCACACCCCCAAGATATGTCAACCGAGCTGGTCCTGGGTCTGCCTCCTGCTCTGATGGTGAACCCAGCTCCTGGTCTTGGTGCTCCCTCCAGTGGGGGCTTAGCTGTGGTCTGCAAGCTCTTGACTTTGTCACTCCATCAGGAGCTCCAGAACTGGGAGCAAGTGTGAAGCCCGCATCCCTGGGCTGAGTTTGGAGCGTTCATGCATTCATTCATTCGGTAAATAATTACTGAACACCTTACTCTGTGCCAGGTGTTATGCTCCCAGTCTCCCAAGAGAGACAGACCATGAGGAAGAAGTCTCATAAAGGTGCGATCAGGATTGAGAGCAGTGGTGTGAAGAAAACAGACAGGGTCCTGACATGGAGATGAGGGCTAGGGTGCCAACAGAGACAGGAGGTGAGGGGAGGCCTCTCCGAGGAGGTGACATTGAGCTGAGACCTGAGGGATGAGATGACAATGAGAAGAATTTGGCTAAGTGTGTCCTGAGCAGAAGAAACATTGAGTGCAAAGGTCCTGGGGCAGGAAAGAGCATTTCGTGTCCAAGGAGTCACAGAAATGCCATTGTGGTTGGAATGTCGTGGGTAGGAGGGGCCTGAAGCTTCAGGAAACAGCCAGATGGGACTGCAGTGAGGCGGGTGCAGGTGTCCAGACAAGCACTCGTGCTCTGTCCCTCAACCCCCGTCAATGAGCCAACCATGGGGAGTTAGGAGTTAGCAGAGTGTTAGATCTAGCCTGGAAGGGGAGGGTCATACACTTCCAAGGAATGACCAAATATCTCCTGCTGAGCTGATGACATTCTGGCCAGTCTCCAGAGGCATATTCCAGAAGGGAATTCTAGCTCCTGTAGCACAGAACTCCACCAAATCTCCATCACTTAATATCCTAGAAGTCTGATTCCCACATGAAGCCCACCTGTGTGCTGGGCAGGCAGCTTCCACGTGGGGGTGCAGGAACCCCAGCGCCCTCCGCCTTGTAGCTCTGCCCTCTCTCGGGATCTTGGGAAAAGAGAGTGCAGAGCTTTGCGCAGGAGGTTTTCATGGCCGGGCTCAGGTGTGTATACGACTTCCACTCGCATTCCATTGGCTCCAGTTGGCCACACCCAATGGCAAGGGAGACTGGGAAATACAAGCCCACCCGGATGCCCTCCAGGTAGAGGAACTGGGCTCTGCTGAACATCAGTCATCGCTGCCCCAGGCCTCCTTACTTGGAGTGATGACAGCAGTGTGGAGCAGAGGCTCTCTGTGGTGGCTTCACATTTGAGCCACTTGAGCAGCTGCCAGGTTCCCGTCCAGGCTAATTAAATCAGAATCTCTGGGAATGGGGCCTGGGCACCCGCATTACGGAAAGCACTCCAGGGGGCTGCAGCATGCAACTGAGGTTGGGGACCACCGGTGTGGAAAGAGGACCTTCTGGGACAGGTGTCGTAGCTGGGCCCACCCTTTCACACGCTCAACGACAATTATGATTTGTTGTGTTCTTACCAGGTGACAGCTAGAGTAGCAAGAAGGAAAAGAAAAGAAGTTATTTAGAAACAAAGTGGCTGCACTTCTGCGTTCTAGGGAAGGGGCTGCCTTCTCCCCAAGGGTGGGAGGCTCTCTGGCTGTGGACAACTTTAGTGGCTCCTCTTGGTTGAAGCAGGTAAAGACCTTACCTGGGTAGGTCTGGATGGGCACACTGCTTGGCTTGGGTAGAATTATGCGGTTCCCGGGAAACAATGTAAGAGAAGGCAGAGGTTCCATGGAGTAGAAGGAAGATGTGAGTGGTGAGTGGGATGGGAGGGGGAGAGAGATGCATGTAGACTGGGTCAGCAGTCACAGCCCACGGAGAGGGTGTGGACAATGAGAAATTCCTCATGGCAAGAAATGGCCAATATACTCTCAGGAACCATCATGTCCAGCATTACATTTGAAGTTGTTCTCTGTTCTATAATTGTTCTCCTACCCATAAACCTTTCATAAGACTCTTGCGTACAACAGCCTTTTATTAATGGCGTCTTGAAGGACTGAAGGAAGGAAGAAGTGTGCAAGTGAAAATTCTCATTTAGCTTCAGGCAGGGAAAAATGGATTTCAACTAATTTATACAGCAAAGGTATTTATTAAGGGAATATTGGGTAAGCCAGTGACACTATGACACAGGGGCTCATAGAAATCACCTTTCAACCACTGGGTGGACGTGACTGGCCTTTAGATAACCTCATACTCAAGCTCTTCAAAGTGTCCCTTTCCTTCCATCCTTCTGATAAGATGATGGGCAAAAGCGGATTGAGGCAGGGATGGGAAGTGCATAGCCCCTATACTTTACCCATGGCAGAGCAGACATCACTAACTGATTTCCGTGCACATTTTCATGGAGCCCAGAGGCAGGTCCCTGTTCTAGGCAGTCATTACCAGTAGATCACAGATGCACATAAATTAAATTTATTTCTGTTCCAGGGTCAATAGGACATCCCCCTCCCAGACAGTGTGTGCCCAGTTTAAATGAGACTATCATTGTCTTAGCCCAAAGCAGCTGAGGATTTCGTGCCCTGGGGGAGAAGGGCTGCACATTCTTGGGGGCCCACAGCTACGGATGGGGGAAACTTAGGGGTGTCATTCATTGTGGGACACTACAATTTTGGGGAGGGGTGTGGTGGCCATTGGTTCTTGGGTGGTCTACCCAAGGAAATCTGAGATGACAGCTCTCCATGGGTGTCACCCTACTCCCCCTACTCCCATCCTCGCATTCCTTGGGGGGACCAAGCCTGCCTCCCTCGTCTCCCCACAGTCTGTGGCTCTGCTTTGCTCTGACCTCATAGGCTCCAAAGGCCGCTAGTTGCTAGCTTTGGGCCCACCCCTTGTGTCCAACCAGGCCCACGGCGATGAGAATCACTGGGCTGCTAGGTTTGGCCAGGCTGGAGTGGGGACAAGTCAGATGCACCTAGAGGCAGAGCCATGCCAGCCTGCTAGCCCCTATGTGGAGTTAATTGGTGTCCCTTCCCACCTGGTTCCCGCACAGCCTTCCTTTCCTAATTACCACTAAGCCTTTGTCCCTGAACTGATCTCTGGCTGTCCCCGCCAATAGACTTTTTCCAGAGAACAAGAAAAAAAGACAAGAAGCATCCAGAGTTAGGGCATGGGCTGGGTTTATACCCCGAGTTGCCCCTTACTCCCTGTGACCTTGGGCCCTGTTGCTTCTCTGAATTGTCCTCTGTAAAATGAGGGTAGCAGCTTCCTGCTGGGATTTTGGGAGGATTAAATGATTTGAGCGCTTAGCTCAGTAGCTCATGGTACGTGCTAAACCCTATGTGAATACCGTCTGGGCTTCTTGTTACTCTCATTCTTGCCGGTTTGGGGCGAGGTTTGAGGGTCAGGCTTTGAGGTGCCGGCTGGGGACTGGCACATTCCCTTTCCTTCCCCCAGAGCCGCTGGAGCTAAGCTCTCCCCCAGCTCTTCAAGGAAGATTTGACACCAACTTTGTTTTAGCAGAAACAAAGCCCACATAAATCACCCGCAGAGGGACCTGCCGGCTAATAGAATGTCCTTAAAAGGGGCATTTTGTTTTGTCACATTGCTGTGGGGCTGCTGAACTTGGGCTGGAGGGCTGTTTGTGGGTGTTCAGAGGAAGGGCTGCCCTGACACTTTGTCCCAGGGAGGGGACCGTTGGCTTCTCCCCTGTGCACTTTGCTTCAGCTGGGCCGCCGCCCGGCCAGCACCCACGCCTGCAGGGGGAGAGCAGGGCGAGGGGGGTGCGGGGGAAGGGGCCCATGGGAGAAGACCCTCCCCCAGAGTCGTCTGTGCAGGGCCCCATAGCGAAACCCAAGACGCGCCCCTCCCTACCTGAGGGAGGCGGCAGGGCCCATCCCCACCCCGGCACCGTCCAAGCTCGCTTCCTGCCTTCCCATTTTCCGAAAGAAAAGCGGTGTGTCAGCACAGGAGTGGCAGGTGTGCTAGCTCCCCCAGCCTGCGCCTGTGCCCCAGCTCGGGAAGAAAAATGCAGACTCGTGGAGAACCAGAGTCAGGCGCGTGCGGCCTGGGGGCAGGAGAGAGCTGGTGGGAAGGAAGCCTGGGACAGGGCCAGGTGGCTGGAACCAGTGCTGCGCGCCTGCTCTGCCAGGGAAAGGACCCCCATAGGAAACTGAGAAGTGGGGCGCTGTCTCCCTTCCTCCCTCCCTTCCCCTCGTCTTCCTCCCACCCTCTCTTGCCTCCCATCCTTCCTTTCTTCTTTATTTCCTCATTACTCCCCTCTACCGCTCCCTATTTTCCTCTTCCTCCTGTTCTCTCTCCCTTATTTTCTCCCTCCCCCTTCCTTCCTCTTTTCCTCATTTGTGCCCCACCTTCCGCTCTGCTCTTCCTCTTTCCCCGCTTCCTTTCCCTCCCCCTCCCCCGTCACTGAGGGGCCCTGTGCTCCTCAGTGCTCCAAGCGGACCCAGTTGCAGGGAGGGGGACTCTGCCGGCTCCCAGGAGCCCTCTGCCTATTTGGGAGCCAGGCAGGCAGGCAGGTGCCGACCCTGCCCCTCATCCACGTCACCCCTGCGCTGATGAAGGTCTGGGCCGGTCTCCCCGGGCCCTCGCTGTGCCTGGAGGGTGGAGAAAGCCTTCAAAGAGCAGGGGACACCTGGCCTGGGTCTGCTGGCTCCTCAGGCTGAGTGGAGTCAAGAGGGAAGGGCATTCAGGGCAGAGGGAGGAGCTGTACAACAGCGGGAGACAGGACAGCACGTGGGGTATTTGGGGAAGCTGCGAGGTGCAGGGTGGCTTGAGCAAACGGTGGCCTTCGGACTCTCTCACCCAGCCCTTGCCCAGCAAACTTGGTGTCCCAGGCGGCTCCATGCTGACCTGGCCGATCATTCAGCAGATATTTATCGAGCCCTTGCCGCTTGTCAATCACTGTGCCAAGTGCAGTCTCCGCCTTGACCCAGCGTGCAGGCTGTGGGGGAGACAGCCAGTGAACACTCATTCAGACTTGGAAATCGAGCAGATCTAGGGTTGAGTCACAGCTCTGCCCCTTACCTTGTGTGACCTCCGGCCTTTCTGAGCCTCAGTTTTCTCACCCGTAAAATGGGAGATGCTAGCACTCATGATTCCCTGGTGTGTTTTGGGAATAGAATTAGCTCCTGTGTGCAAAAGTGTCCAGTGTTTTGCCTTCATGAGAACTGCAATATGTCCATTTTACAGACCTGGAGATGGTGGCTCAGGGGAGGTGAGCCATGTGTCCGGGTCCACACAGCCAGGGAGGGTGTGGCGTGGAGATATAATACCAATTTAGGCAGCCTGATCCCCAAGGCTGAGTGTTTAGTAACAACTTCCCAGAACTCAGCGTTCAGACTTGGAATAAAGCAAGTACACCAGGGGCCTCACCTATAGAACGGGGTTGCACAAGCCTGGCAGGATCATGGGGACCAATGCAGGGTGATAACTCTGCACAGCTGCCAGGGGCCACGGAGGATGGTTTTGTGAACTTAAAGGCGTTTCAAGGTCCCATCAACTGTGTTCTCCCAGCCTGCGTCTGGTTGCTGAAGATGAAGGAGGAGAGGAGGGGGGAAAGGGAAGGAGGGGAAAGGGAGACGTTTTCTGACCTCCCCTCCTCCTCCTTCCCCCAGAATCTGGCTCTCTCCCTCTCTCCAATCCCCAGCGCCAAAGTGTTGGGAATCCAGTTCTCCAGCGGGGTTTCCGTCCTTGTAGCTGTGCTTGGCTGTCCACACTGGCTTCTCTCTCCTGACAGTCTTTCTTCCAGGAGCTTCTGGACTTGTCAGAAAGACTAGCGTCTGCCTATGAGGCCTCGCAGACTGCCTCGGGTACCCTTTCCTTCCCCTTGCCCTGGCCTCTGCTTTCAGTCTCTCCTTTCTGCTCTCCCTCTGTTCCCGTGCCTCCAAGAGGGTGAATCATGGGACTTCTGATGTCTATGAAGGGGTTGGGCACAACTTTATTCCCTGGGTGAGGGTCAGGGACTTTGGTAACCAAGACAAGGTGGATGATCACGGGATAGGGACCCTCTGGTCATTACACAGACTGGCCACACGATGGCGCCCTGGGACTGTTAAGCACCTGCCCGGGCTCTGGTCGCCCCAGTAGCTGTGCTTGTCCTTAGATGTTACTGGCTGCTCTTCCTAGGCTCTGTACTCGGGCAGGCAACTTCTGGTTCTCCTGCTCACCCTGGGCAGACGGACCCCAGCCGCTGGGGTTGCATTAGAGAGGAGGGCTGTGGGGAGAAGAGCAGGAAGGGAGAGGAAAGGGGAGAAGTAAGGGGCTTGCCAGGGGACTGGCGGCTGAGCAGCTGTAAGGAGGGGATGTCTGGAGTGCTTGACCCAGGCACTGAAAAATGAGGCTCACTTTTATGAAAAAACAAAACAAAACAAAACACAAACCACACTCAGGTGAAGTGAGTTTGACACATACTTAGAGAGCAGTGGCAAATTAGAATTAAAACAATAACAATGGCGGTGAATGGCAATATCAAAACCCATTTTTTCTGAGGACTTACTATGTGCCGAGCACTGCTTTTTTTTTTTTTTCTTCTACATGGATTATTTTGTTTACATGGATTACCCCTGTAGCATAGGTCATAGAAGAGGGTTTATAATGAAAGTCAAGCCTGGAAAGAGATGTATTCTGTTTCAGCACAGGAAGTTCCAGGTTATCTGCGGCTGCAGGTTTGCTTCCCCATGTGCTCTGTCTGATTGTAGGCATGGAGGGAAGAACCCCTCCTGCTCGCTCGTGGGGTACCCTGGGACCTGCCGTGACAGCCTTTCCCATTTCCAACCATTTTCTTCCTATTGGAAGGAATATTCCACAGCTTAAGTTAGATCCTGATTTAATAAGGCAATAACCAGAGAAATGCATTTCAATTGATTATTAAGCATTTGTTTATTAGGGCTCAGTAGCTCTGACCCAAATAGCTGCTAAGCAGTCATTAAACATCAAAGAAGATGTTTCTGTTTATATATTTTGTTTATTTACCGTCATGAACAAACATTATTGCATCAATTAAATGTCGATTAGGGGTCCATCATGTGAATTAGATTATACACATAGTGTCAAATCATTTTCGTGTCTCTTTCCAAGATATAATCTATTTCTGTTTTACTATTAAAGAAGATTCCCTCTAAGTGTTAGATGCTGTGGCCGGTGGGGGTGACAGGGTGGCTTCTGTGCACTTCTAGATCTGATGTTTCCTTTTTTGGGGTTTGCAGTCTGGAACCGTGTGACGGTGACATCCATTCATCACTGATCATTCACGGAGTGGCCATTTCTCCCTTGTGATTCTTTGCTTTTCGGGGGGTTAATTTCTTGGAGAACAAAACAAAACAACAGAATCTCTAATCTCCGTCACAGACCCTTTAGATACTTATCTCTAGAGTTGCTGAACTGATTTGCAGAAATGAAACTAAGTTCTTCAAAATCAGCAGCATCAAAATCAAAGAAAGATGCGCTTGAAAGAGTATATGGTTTCCTAGTCATAGTCTAGAGGCATTGATAACATATTTTAATATATTTTAAAAGAATGATTCAGAGGAAAATTTGGAGAATTTTCTAATTAAATGTGAAAAATAAATATAGTATAATATGTATTTATTAGGGATCACATATAAACTTTGGCTTTTAAAAATATTTATTTAAATCGACAAATAAAAAATTGCATATATTTATCATGTATAGCATAATGTTTTGAAATATGTGTATGTTGTGGAATGGTGAAATCATCTTGGCTTTTTAAGTCCGAGGAGAAGGAATCTGCAGGAGGACCCTGGCTGTGTTGGGCCCCATCAGATTCAGAATGGAACCTCCTCAGTCCCTAGAATGTGTCCTCCTATTGCATTCACTGGGTTGATGGAAGCAGAAGTCCCCATGGGAACAAGGAGACCCAGATTGTATGGGGTGGGCCAGGGAGGTTGGGGTGGAACAGACTGAGCCTTCTTGCTGCCCTGGTCTCCAACCCAGCCCAGAGGGACCACCGAGTAAGGCCAGGAGTAGGGAGGCTGAGCCCAGGTGGCCCTGTGTCAGTCCCTCAGGGTGGCCTGCAGGGATGAGGGCTCTGCAGAGGTGTAAGCCAGGATCTGGCCTGTCCTGCCACTCTGACTGCCATTGCTGGCCAGGGACAGCCCCCCAGTTCTAGGTCAGAGCTTATTAGAGAGAAAGGAGAGCAAGAAAGGTGAGCCTGAAGAGAGGAGAGTGGTGGAGGGGAGGGACCAGTTTGCAGAGGCCATTTGTATATTGAAGAGCATCTTAAGTTCTCTAACACTTCCAGCCCAGAAGTGTTCAAACTTTCTTTTAAAGCAATAGAACTATTTTGTCAGGTGACATCTGAGCACAAGTCCAGTATGCATGAAGTTTAAACACAGTTGGGGTCATGGGGGTAGGTGCAGAGCGCATCTCACTTGTCCCCTAGAGCTTCTGCCCCATGGCAACCCCAGACATCTCTGCAGGAATCCTCTTGCTCTGCAAACATGCTGGGAAACCACTGCATTAGTATACTGGACAACCATGTCCTGACAAGCCAGTCCCCAGCCCAGCACTGGGCTGTCGACAGAAGAATCGCTAGGGATGAGACCTTGATCTGAAAGGCCCAGACCCATCATTTATAGATATTCAGACACCCTAGGTCTGGATTTCACCCAAAAATATACTGCTAACAACATCCCCAAATGACTCCAATGCAGTACTTGGGGCTTTCAGGCTCGGACCCTGCCCATGCACAGCCCTGAGAGTGAGCACCTCCTTAAATTTACACCCTAGGCCCCTCACTGGCTTCACCCGAGTCCTGGCCCAGGCATTAACTATTTGAAAACCAACACCCAGCCGCAATCTGGGTATGCCTGCACACAGAAGTGCTCATGTATGAATGAATGAAAGAAAGCCATGGATATCTGCCTCCTCATTCCCCATGGGGCAGACAGCAAAGAGAACAGGCTGGTATGCAACAGTCATAGTAATTTTTATTACTTCTGTTATTATAAATTTAGTTGTTGATGCTGATAAGGTACAAGACACAGTGAGAAATAATTTATAACATTCCCATCTTTTACCCTTGCATCAGCCATGTGTTATTAAGTCCATTTTGTAAGTGAGGAGAGAGAAGCTGTGCAAGGTGAAGGTCTGGTGTGAGTTCACACTGCTGGTTGGTGATGGAGTTAAGCCTCATGCTCACGTCTAATATTCCCCACAGCTTGAGCTCTTTGTATTTCTGCTGTGTGGAGAACCCAGGTTCTCGACTTACCTCACCAGCGGGAATGCTGTCCCTAAACGACCCTCATTCTAATACAACAGCACCTATAATGGACTGGGGTAACCATGTATGTTTTCCTAGCAAGCATCCACTTCTCTGAAACAAATCTCACCCCATTCTGGCCACCGAGGTCGCCTGACCCAGGTCTGGCCAATCACAATCCTCCATTGCCCTAGACACCGTGATTGGTCCAGGGGTGGGCATGGGATCCAGGATAAACCAATCCTGTGCTTCTCTGGGATTTTCAGTTCAGAGCTGCCAGAGGAGCCGCCTTGTCTCTGGGGTCTGTGTGCTGGAAGGAGGTGAGGAGCTGCTCACAGCCAGAGTGCTAGGAGAGAAAGGAGACAAACAAAAGGAGAGAGAGTAAGACACGGTGACCCAGTCTTGTTGGCAAGGTCCCTTTCTAATTCTACGAGCTGCATGGGTGTGTATCATTTCCAGATATGGCAGAAAATAAATGTCATTATTTTTCTTTAGGCTAGTTTGAGTTAGTTTCTGTCACATGCAACTGAAAGAATACTGAGTAATTCAGCATCCAGCATTAACAACACAGTCCCTCCATTCTGAGCCCTGTGTGATTTGCCCCTGGCATTTGCTAATGATGTTTGTGCCACCTTTCTTCTCCCCTGTGGTCCCTGCCTTTTCACAGAGTGGCTAAGGATTCTCAAAACACCAGTTACTCTCAGAAAGTTCCCAATATCTCCTGAATACATTTGTCTTTTAAAAATTATGGTAAAGTACACATAACATAAAGTTTGCCACTTTAACCATTTTTAAGTGTATAGTTCAGTGGTATTAAGTACATTCATATTGTTGTGCAACCTTCACCATCATCCATCTCAGAACTCTTTTCATCTTGCAAAACTGAAGCTCCATATCCATTAAACAAGAATTCCCATTCCCTATCTATTCCCCCAGTCCCCAGACCCTGGAATCCACCATTCTACTTTTTTGTCTCCATGATTTTGAATACTCTAAGCACCTTATATATAAGTGGAATCATACAATGTTTGTCCATTTGTGACAGGCTTATCTCATATAGCATAATGTCCTCAAGAGTTCATCCATGTTGTAGGATTTATCAGAATCTTCTTTTGTAAGACTACATAATGTTCCATTGTATGTATATACCACATTTTGCTTATTCATTCATTCACTGATGAACACTTGGGTTGCTTCCATGTTTTAGCTATTGTGAATAATGCTGCAATGAACATGGGCATGCAGGTATCTCTTCAGCATACTGATCTCAATGGCTTTGGATATATATCCAGAAGCAGGATTGCTAGATCATATGGTAATTGATAATAACATGGTAATCATATGGTAATTAATCGGTAATTATAGTAATTAATTAATTATGGTAATTAATTATTGATAATCATATGGTAATTCTATTTTTAGTTATTTTGGGGAACTTCCATACTGTTCTACACAACAGCTATATCATTTTACATTCCATCCAACAGTGCACAAGGGTTTCAATCTCTCCACAACCTTTCTAACACTTGTCATTTTCTTCGTTTTTTTTTTTTGACAGTAGCCATCCCGATGTGTGTTAAGTGGTCCTAATGTATTTTTAGTAATGATGACTGTATTAGTTTTACAGTCTGTGTAGTTTTACTACACAGTGTAAAGACTGTGTAGTTTTACTACCTAGAAATCACTTTAAAATCAATGCTTAATTAAAACAACAACTATTTATTCAGCTCCTGAGTCTCTGAGTTGGCAATATGGACTGAGCTCAGCTGGGTGGCTCTTCTGGTCTTGCCCAGACTCACCCATGTGTCTAGGCCTAGCTTTGGGTAGGCTTGTCTAGGATTAATTCAGCTGAGATGACTCACTGGGACTTTATGCCGCGTCTCATTTAGCAGGCTAGCCCAGGTTTGCTCACACGAAGGCTGCAGTGTTCCATGAGAACAAAGTAAAGCAAGCAATAGAAGCAGCACAATATCACTTCCTCTGAATTCCACTGGTCAAAGCAAATCACCAGGCCAGCTCAGATTCAAGATGTGGGGAAATCTCTGTTTCTTGATGGGAGGACCAACAATGTCAAATTGCAAAGGGATGTGGACATGGAAAGTCGATAATTGCCACTTTTTTTTCCGTAAAAATCTAGCATTACAAGTTTTCAATAAGTTTTCATATCAGACAGCAAGAATTTGCATTTGAGATTTGCTCCAATGGGCTCACCTAATTCAAGAATTTCAACAGCTCTGCTTCAGACCTGCAAAACTAGACTGTGCTGAGAATTGTGGAATTTCAAACCAGAAATTTTTTCTCCTAAAATCAGTGGATGTTTCCATAGAAATTGTCCTTTCAAGTGTGAACCATGGAGGCAAGAGCTTTAATTCTCCATTCATTTGCCATGGCAGTTGACTCAAGGGTAGCTCTGTCTATGTAGCCCTGTCCTGCTAATGAGAACCATTATACAATTACCTTTTCTATCACTTTTAGAGGACGCCAAGGCAGACTCCTCAAAGCCTGCAGTCTCCAGGGGAGCCTCCACGGAGCTCATAGCCTCCTTACAAGTTCAAAAAGTCAAAAGCAACTGAAAACTAAAGGCTTCTAAAACTCAGAGCCTTACCAATGACTGAATAAACAGAGAGTACATCTAGATCCACATGGTCAGAGTTGTTGCAGGGAGGTTTAGGGGAATAGCTACCCCCAAACATTTTATTGACATGGTGAATCAGTTCCTGGAGGCCAATGTGGAAGATTTGGAGAAAATTTCATACCTCATTATTTCAGTTACTGCTATAATAATGCTGTATAACAAAATGCTCCAATCTCAGTGGCAAATAAACAGAAAGTATTTATTTTTCTTTCTCATGGGTCTGTGGATTGGCTGGAGTTCAGCTGATCTTGGCCGGGCCAGGCCGGACTCCAGAAAGGGAGCTGGGTTCAAGTCTACCCCACAGAGCTTTGTTCTCCTTGGACCAGCAACTTTGCCATGCATGGTCTTCTCATGGAGCATGAGAAGAGCACAGAGGGCAAGTGAACCACCCATGCACACTCGAGGCTTCTGCCTGGGTGTGCCTGCTACCATTCCACCAGCTGATGGAAGTCACATGGCCAAGCCACACAGCAATGGGGCAGAGACATAAACTCTCCTCCCAGTGGGAGGTCCCTGTGTGTTTCATGGCAAAGGGTGAGGTGTAAACGCTTGATATGGCAGAGTAAGAATTGAGAACAGAACCACAGTCTGCAATATTTACCCAGAGGAGTTTGGAAGTCGAGGTATTGGGGCTAAACCTAAGTTGTGTGCAAGCAAAGGGTCATACTTACCTAGGAATGTCTGAGAAACTGCTGGACCAGGTCAGTGGAGGGCTATTTGCAGGAGAAAGAGGATTCTTAGGAGAGTGAGCTCCTTCTTGGATAACAGAGCTGGGCCAAGGAGCTTATCAAAGTAATAAAGTCACAGTACTTGCAGGGAGGGGCAGGGAAGGGCAATCTGAACGCTCCAGGATGGAAGTCTCTGGTTTAATCCCCTGCCTGGTTCCTTCCCCACCATCGACTCATGACTGGTTGCTAGGGAGAGCTTACTGTTTCAGTAAAACTCTGAGATGTTGGGGCCTACACACCACTGCTGTGAGTCCCTTCTGAGGGAGCTAAAGGCGAAGAGAGAGAGGGGTTTTCTCCCCCAGATCACAAGCCCTCCCTGTGGCCCCAGAGCACCTGCCACGGCTGTGCTTGGCAGGGGGCAGGAGGTGGTCTGGCCACTGGCAGCAGGAGCTGTGTCCCAGAGAAGCAACAGTACCCCAGGGAAAGCGACGTTGGTGCCCACCTGTCAGGAGTGGCAGGGATCTGGACAGGAAATGGGAGGCAAGATTGAGAAACAGGGCCGGGGTCCTGTGGAGGGTGGGGGTCTAGCCTCAGAGATGTGTCCTACACGCTGGGCACAGCCGTGGCTCAGCACACCCTCCATGTGAAATGGTCCCAGCCACACTCAGGTTAAGGCACAATGCTTAGGCGGCCCTCCCAGACGTTAGGCACAGGCTGGGCTCATTCAGTCCTATCAGGCCATGATGGGGATTGCAAACAATTTTTTCAACATCATTCCTTTGTTCATTAAGTACCAAGTACCTTCTCTGTGCCAGGTATTATGTTAGGGATGATTGAATAAGAAACATTTTTGCTTTGAGAAGCGCATTGTCTAGTGGAGGGGTTGTCAAACTCTTTGGCCTGTGAAGCAAATATGGCCCACCATCTGTTTTTGTAAATAAAGTTTTATTGGGACCTAGCCATGCTCATTTGGTGACATGGAGTCTATAGCTGCCGTAAGGCTACAATGGTGGCAACTGATTAATTGCAGCAGAGACTGAACGGCTTGTGATGCTTAAACTATTTACTATTGGCTTGGTATAGAAAAAGCTTGCCAGTCTGTTGTCCAGTGAGTGAGAACTGGATAAACAGACACGCAGTTAAGCAGGAAATGACACCGTAGCATGACAATGCTATGACAGAAGTAAGTGCATGGCTTTGGAGGGAAGGCTTCCTGGAGGAGGCGGTGTCTAATCTGAGACCTAAAGGATGAGATTAGGAATTTAGGGAAAGGCATGGGGAGAGATTGCCGGCAGAGGAAAGCAGGAACAGAGGCCAGAGGGGAGAGAGAATGTGGCGCTTCAGGCTAGGTGTGGCTGGAACCGAGGGTGTGGTGGGCGCTGGCAGCAGGCCGAGGGGTCACAGCCATTGGGGAAACTGGCGTTTGTCAGCAGTGGGGTGTGCTCGGTGCTACTGATATGGGTATATTTTGTTCTTTCTTTCAGGACTGGATTTTATTGTGTCTACTTTACAGATGTGAAAGTGGACGTGGCCATAAGGAACTGGCATTCATGGAGGGAGGGACTTTCTGGAAGGATGACCCAAGTGTGTTCACCACATCCTGTGAGTGCCGGGAATAGGTTCTGGCTAGATTGTTGGGGGTGCACCCTGGCCTGGCCTCATTAGCTCGTGGTCCCTGGGATAATATGCAATTCGAGACTTGTTCCAGCCCGAGTGTCCTGTGCCCACTCTCAGCCTTCCTGCTGGGCCACCACCTAGGACAGGGCTCCTCGAGTTGTGGGTTCA